>NC_083410.1:103856300-104492550 GCF_020745735.1 Hemiscyllium ocellatum
GAGAAGAAGCGAGGGATACAGAGTGATACAGGAACAGAGAGAGGGAGCGAGGGATACAGAGTGATACAGGAACAGAGAGAGGGAGCGAGGGATACAGAGTGATACAGGAACAGAGAGAGGGAGCGAGGGATACAGAGTGATACAGGTACAGAGAGAGGGAGCGAGGGATACAGAGTGACACAGGAACAGAGAGAGGGAGAAGGATACCGAGTGATACAGGGAGGGGGAAACGGAGAGAGGGATACAGAGTGATAGAGGTACGGAGAGAGTGATACAGAGTGACACAGGGACGGAGGGAGAAAGGAATACAGAGTGATACAGGTACAAAGAGAGAGAGGGATTCAGAGTGATACAGGAACAGAGAGAGGGAGATAGAGAGGGATACAGAGTGATACAGGTATAGAGAGAGGGAGACTGTGATAAAGCAGTACCTGGTCTGCTCAGGTAGTTACGAAATAGAGGTGATGGGGAAATGGGCTGGGTCACACTGAGAACAGACACACAGGAAAGGCACAGCGATGATTCAAAAAGCAGCTTTCATTTGACCTCCCCCCTCCCCCCAGCCTGATTTATTTCACCCAACCCACTACCTTACATACTTGAAAAAAAATTTCAATTTATAACCTGCACTACCAACCAACCACACTCGATGAGCGTCAGCCACTCACACATTAAACACCCCATTTCAATTCGACATTTGTAGGTATGCGCTGACTTACCAGGCCGAGAATGAGGCCTGCCATTAGTGTGGCAACCGCAAAGATAACATATGAACCCCACGCTGGGATGCCCAGTGTTTCAGTCAAGTAACCGTGTATTTGCTGAAAGATCAAAAGAGAGATACGTCAGGCCGAGAAACTGATTGGAAATTTACACAGAAAATGCTTGTTACTCTGACCACGAGCAGCTGTAAACAAGAAAGAGCACAATATTGTAGCATAACATTTAATCAGAAACTGTCACTAACTTTCCACTCTCTAATACAAGTGTTTAACATACACCAGTGCCCTTCGACAGAGTTCCATCAACTGAACCTTTTCAAATACAACAGAACTGTACTTCAAAACCAGTGCTGACTGGTTCAGGGAAACCAGGTTTTTTTAGGTTTGAGGAAAGGAGCAAGGGGTTAAAAGGGAATGTGAGGAAATTTTTCTCAGCTAGAGCGTATCTGGAACTTACTGCCTGTGAGAATGGTACAGACAGAAGCCTTCTTAACATTGAGGACGTGTTTAGATGTGCACTTGCAATGCCAAAGTATACAAGGCTGTGGGTCAAATGTGGGAAGATGGGATTCGGGAGAGATAGGTGGGTGTTTTTGACTAACACAGACTAAAATGGCTGAAGGGCTTTTCTCTGAGAGCTAGAGAGCTCTAGTGACCCTAAATATAGTGGAAACACTGTACAGTTAAACATTTCAGGATATTTATTATCTAAAAGCAACTTTAAATATCAAGATAGCCATGGGAAATGCACGGGTTACAAAGGTGGATCGAGGTGGGATGGTCTTGGAGGGATAGTGTGGACTCAATGGGGAAAGTGAGGTCTGCAGATGCTGGAGATCAGAGCTGAAAATGTGTTGCTGGAAAAGCGCAGCAGGTCAGGCAGCATCCGAGGAACAGGAGAGTCGACGTTTCGGGCATGAGCCCTTCTTCAGGAATGAGGAGAGTGTGCCAAGCAGGCTAAGATAAAAGGTACGGAGGAGGGGCTTGGGGGAGGGGTGTTGGAAATGTGATAGGTGGAAGTAGGTTAAGGTGAGGGTTCATGCCTGAAACGTCAACTTTCCTGAAGAAGGGCTCATGCCCGAAACGTCGATTCCCCTGCTCCTTGGATGCTGCCTGACCTGCCGCGCTTTTCCAGCAACACATTTTCAGCACAATGGACCGAATGGCCTGCTTCCACACTGCAGGGATTCTATGATTCTCCATCATTCTGTGATAAGGCGGTGCGCATTTTGAAATGCTTATCTACTTAGGATTGTTTAAAATTAAATTTGCGATTAACATAAAAGAAATACAACGGATCGCCCTGATGCCAACACAGTAAATGTTAAAATTACACCAGGTTGGCCACATTCCATCTAGTGGCACAGGTTGGTCAGTGCAGGCATAACCACCAGCACTGACCACCTTCCACCAGCAGGTGGTGCCCAAAGCCTCAGAACAGGAGAGAGAGAGAGAGGGGGGGCACTGGAGGTTTTAAAAAGGGGGACAGATGGAAGACAGGGTTGGGAACAGAGGGAGCAAGGGCAGCAGCAAAAAGGGGAGAGTCGGGAAGCTTCCGGACAGAGGAGGAGGAAATGGAGCAAAGATCTTGAAAGCAGGGCACAGGACAGCACGTTTTGAGGCAAACAACGTGGAACTGACACTCTTGACACAAAACAAATATAATGTCAGAGTTTTATTCATAAAGCTGAAACATAGAACCAGTTCTGGTCATACAATCCGAAATGTTAACTCTTGACTTCTCTCTATAGACGCTACCAGACCTGCTGAGCTTTTCCAGCAACTTTTCTCTCTCATTTCCAGTTCTTTCGGGTTTTTAACATTGAGCTAGTCAACTTCAAATGGGCACCGACAGAAATCTGTTCAGACTGTCAACATCCTCTTTACAATCTTGTTAGTTTCAAAGCGATCGATACACCTTCTGGTATAATCTGGCATGGCATCCACTCCCTCCAACACCAGCAGCAGTGTGTATCACCTACAGGATACGGCAGAAATTCATCAAAGATCCTCAGACAGCTACTTCCAAACGCACAATGACTTCCACCTAGAAGGACCAGGGCAGCAGATACATGGGAAGCACCCCCACCTTCAAGTTCCCCTCCAAGCCAATCACCATCCTGACTTGGACTGCAGTGGTTCAAAAAGGCAGCTCACCCCCACCTTCTCAAGGGGCAACTAGGGACAGGCAATAAGTGTTGGGCCCAGGCAGCGACACCCCCATCCCGCAAAACGAATATATTTTTGAAAATTACACAGTTCTTGGGACATCCCGTTGAACACCACGATGTTTATGCACAAGCTGCATCAACATATCCTTCTGGATGATCCCTGGAATGGTTGGTCTAACATTTGAGGAATGGCTGAGGATTCTGGGATTGTATTCATTGGAGTTTAGAAGATTAAGGGGAGATCTAATAGAAATTTACAAGATAATACATGGCTTGGAAAGGGTGGACGCTAGGAAATTGTTTCCGTTAGGCGAGGAGACTAGGTCCCGTGGACACAGCCTTAGAATTAGAGGGGGTCAATTCAGAACAGAAACGCGGAGACATTTCTTCAGCCAGAGAGTGGTGGGCCTGTGGAATTCATTGCCACAGAGTGCAGTGGAGGCCGGGACGCTAAATGTCTTCAAGGCAGAGATTGATAAATTCTTGATGTCTCGAGGAATTAAGGGCTACAGGGAGAATGCGGGTAAGTGGAGTTGAAATGCCCATCAGCCATGATTGAATGGCAGAGTGGACTCGATGGGCCGAATGGCCTTACTTCCATTCCTACATCTTATGGTCTTATTCCTTACCCCCTCCCCCCACTCTCAACTGTCTGCTTACTCCTCTAAAAACAGAGGAATCGGTGTCATGTTTCTGCACTGCTTCTCTTGGGAACGATTTCCACATTCTCCGGCACAAAAGGAATTTCTCTGGAACTCCCTGCTGGATTTACTCATGACTACCTTGCAATTAAAAGGCCTCTTATTTTGGTCTCATGTACACACACAAAAAAAATCCAAGTGAGACAGCACGGAAACAGACCCTTCGACCCAACTAGTCCATGCTGACCATAATCCCAAACTAAAGTAGCCACACCTGCTCCTGGTCTGTATCCCTCCAAACATTCCCAATTCATGCTCCTGGTCTGTATCGCTCCAAACATTCCCAATTCATGCTCTAATCCAAATGTCTCAAACTGTAACTGCATCCACCACTTTCTCTGGCAGTCTGTTCCAACACACGAATCACTGTGTAGAAAATAAGTTACGCCTCATGTTGTTTTTAAATCTTTCTTTTCCCACCTTAAAGATATGCCACCTAGTCTTGAAGCCACTCCCGTACCCTCGAAGACATGGTCTCCAAAAGGAATAAAGGCTCCCACTCACAGTGGAGGTCCTCCGGTAGTAGGGTTGGTCGAGCCATCAGCCACACTCAACAGTGGCCTGAGGCGAAAAGAAGGTACAAAACCTATTCCAGTTTTTGCGAATTGAGACGCTGCCCCAAAACGAGACAACACCAAGCAGAATCCAGAACGGGCACATAGACCTTAGCTCAGCGTCTCGCTTGGGGAACGAGCAACTCCAACAATGTCTCCCGTGCTTGGTCTAATCTTCCTTGTCAGGAGTCACACAACACCAGGTTTTGGGAGGAAGTGAGGACGGCAGATACTGGAGAGACACAGTCTTAAAAAAAAGTGTGGGGCTGGAAAAGCACAGCAGGTCAGGAAAGTCAACATTTTGGGCATATGCCCTTCATCAGGAATGTACTGATGAAGGGCTTTTGCCTGAAACGTCGACTCTCCTGCTCCTCAGATGCTGCCTGACCTGTTGTGCTTTTCCAGCCCCACACTTTTTGACACCAGATTATCATCCAACAGGTTGATTTGAAATCACAAGCGCTCGACAGGAGCTTTCCCTGACCAAGGAGCAGCGCTCCGAAAGCTTGTCATTTCAAATAAATCTGTCGGACTATACCCTGGTGTCGTGTGACCTCCGACCTTGTCCACCCCCAGCCCAACACCGGCTCCTCTGCACAGTCATCTTCCTCGAGCCGTTCCCGAATTCCCTCCTGTACCGGCCAGGGCACGTCCGAGAGCCGTGCCACAACAATCCCCTCGGTGTTCGCCTGGCGCTGACCCATTCCTGACACTCACTTCACCCAGCCAGTGGCAAGAACATAACCCAAATGGCCAGAGCAGTGGGCGCTGGTGCCCTGGATTTCCCAGTCTGCCAGCAACTGGCCACACGGGGGCACCAAAAACACCACAGAGTCACAACAACTCGGAAATAGACCCTTCGGTCCAACCAGTCCATGCTGACCCTAAACCCAGCCAAACAAGTAGATCCAATGGCAGCCAGTCCACGACTTGATTAACTGCTGCTAAATTTAGTGTCAGGAAATTACAGCTCGTTGCTCAGTTGTGTTCAGCTTTTCTTGTGGCACATGGGTAGTGTCCTTATCTCTGAGCTGGGAGGCACAGGTTCACGTCACACCTGCTTCAAAGGGGTAACGTAACGTCTCTGAACAAGTTGTTTAGAATATGGATTATTGTCGCTCTTTCAGCCAGTGACCAATTCCGAGATACGGACTCCACAGATCAATAGGTGCAGGCTAGATGGACAGATCGGTCTCTCTCTCTCTCTGTACTACTGTTTGCAAAAGTGCACACCGTGGCCCCCTGCTGGTGCTTCCCGTTCCGACAGCCTCAAGGCCCCCTTTTGAAATCTTCCTTCTCTTCTCATAACAGTTGCCAAGGTCTAACTGAGGTCGAGACACGACTCAATCCGATTGCTGTCCTCAAAAAATAAATGCCCGTGGAAATTTCTGACTGCAGGTAAAACTTAGATTGTGGTCGAGAGTGGGAAGTGACAGATCACCAATCTGTCCCAGACTGCCCACGTTGAAGCGATGGTCAAGAAGGGACAACAACACCCCTCCTCCCTCAGGACGCTAAAGAAATTCAGCATGTCCGCAAGGACCCTCACCAACTTATACAGATGCACCACAGAAAGCATCGTATCTGGGTGTATCACAGCTTGGTACAGCAACTGCTCTGCCCAGGACTGCAAGAAACTACAGAGAATTGTGAACACAGCTCAGTCCATCACACAAACCAACCTTCCATCCATTAACTCCATCTACAATACTCGCTTCCTTAGAAAGGCAGCCAACATCATCAAAGACCCCTCCCACCCCAGTTATAATCTCTTCCAACCTCTTCCATCAGGCAGAAAATACAAAAGCTCAAACACACATACCAACAGCTCCTTACCCGCTGTTACTAAACTTTTGACTGGACCTCTCAAAATTTCAAATTTAACGTTGATCTCGCTCTCTGTGCACCTTCTCTGCAGCTGTAATACTGTGTTCCCCGCTCTGTTCTATTAGGAGAAAGTGAGGCCTGCAGATGCTGGAGATCAGAGTCGAGAGTGTGGGGCTGGGAAAGCGCAGAAGGTCAGGCAGCATCCCAGGAGCAGGACAATTGACATTTCAGGCATGAGCCCTTCATCAGGAACATTGGGATGAAGGGCTTTTGCCTGAAACGTCAACTCTCCTGCTCCTCGGATGCTGCCCGACTGCAGTGCTTTTCCAGCACCACACTCTCGACTCTGATCTATTAGCTTTACGCACTGTGTGTGGCATGATCAGCCTGTACCACATGCAAAACAAAAAAAAACTTGTCATTGTACCTGGGTACATGTGACAGTAATAAATCAAATCAAACCAAATCTCCAAAACGTCCATGATTCCATCACTAACCTCCCTTGCTCTGCCAGCTCTGGGATCACAGCAGTTTTCAAACCCCCAAATCGGACATTTGAGAAGCACATTATAAACCCTGTGCTAAAGGGCAGGGTAACTGAAAGTTACTGTTTCGTAGATCATAGAATCCCTACAGTGTGCAAATAGGCCATTTGGTCCCACACCGACCCTCCAAAGAGTAACCCACCCAGCCCCACTCCCCTACATTTACCCATGACTAATGTACCTAAACCTACACATCCCTGAACACTACGGGCAATTCAGCCAGGCCAATTCACCTAACCTGCACATCTTTGGATCGTGGGAGGAAACCGGAGCACCTGGAGGAAACCCACACAGACACGGGGAGAAACTTCACACAGTCAGTCACCCGAGGCTGGAATTGAACCCGGGTCCCTGGTGCTATGAGGCAGCAGTGCTAACCGCTGAGCCACCGTGCCGCCCCCATCCCTCGCGGTATTGGAGCAGCGGGAGGACTTGAACCCAGGTCTCCGGGTTGAGTGGGAGCGGTGTTTATGCTGAATCATAAAAGCTCCAATTGCAATCTCTTTACTGTGAATCGGTTTTAGCAGCTACACTGACACTAATCTCACAGAAAGCTCTAAAACTCTAACAGGACTAGACGGGATAAATGCAGCAAGGATGCTCCTGATGACAAGGGAGTCCAGATCCGGGTGGGGGCTCACAGACTATGGATACAGGGGTAGGCCATTTCAGAATGTCTTCACCCAGAGAGCGGCGAGCCTGTGGAATTCTCTGTCATAGAAAGCAGTTGAGGCCAAAACATTGAAGGCTTTCAAGAAGGACTTAGATACAGTTCTTAAAGTTAAAGGGATCAAAGAGTGTGGAGCAGGAACTGGGGTGCGAGTTGGATGATCAGCCATGATCGAAGGGCTGAGCGGCCTCCTCCTGCTCCCATTTTGTGTTTCCGTTTAAAGAGACAAAAATTCAGAAGTTTGAAGAAACCAGGCAGGGGGAAGAGGGAACTGAAAGGAGGATCCACTGCATCAAAGAAAAAGCTGCCTGTCAATTATTCCACCCACAAATTAAATTCAAAAGAGATTTGCTGTTTCAACTTGTGCATTTCAAAGGCACACTCGCGCTCTTAAAAAATTTAGAATCCACGTTATCGACAGATCTTAAGAAAGCCAATTGACGATCCCAACTGGAATTAACCAGGATGTGTTTACTCAATATCATCCCTACAGGCAATGCTCTAGAGACATCCAAAGAGCATTGATTTTCATAATGCATTCTCTTGATATGAAGTATTAAATCAAAAGATGTGTTGAAGAGATGAAAGAGCTCTAAGATATGGGCCAGTTTCTCGGTCTCTCTCTCTGCAGTTTAGTTCCATCGCACACGTCTGTACCCGGGAGTGCAGAATCCAATCTTTGGATATGAAAGATAAACTGGACATCATTGTACTAACCAAGTTTCTAATGTCGCCATTTTCCGCAAAGATCGACCATGACGCTAAGAGACAAACATCCACGCCACATTGCAGGGGGTTTTTAAAGCAGAGGGCTACCTTACAACAAAGACAGAGTCCATTCTCCCTCCATCAGTTACAAAACCAATGGGCCTCATCATCAGGCCCAGTGGGGTGAATTCATCAACGTTTCGAGATTGTCAGGTTCTGTTTTATTCTTAATGATTCATTCAGAGTCATAAAGATGTACAGCACGGAAACAGACCCTTCGGTCCACCTTGTCCATGCCGACCAGATATCCCAAATTAATCTAATCCCATTTGCCAGCATTTGGCCCATATCCCTCTAAACCCTTCCTATTCATGTACCCATCCAGATGCCTTTTCAATGTCAGACATGAAGTGTAGTAGCCAGTGTTGGACTGGGGTGGACAAAGTTAAAAATCACACAATATCTGGTTATAGTCCAACAGGTTTATTTGGAAGCACTAGCTGCATCTTCATGAGGTAACCAGTGGGGCTAGATCATAGCACATGGAATTTATAGTACAAGATAAAACTAGCTACAGGATGAAGGGGCAGCTCTCCGAAAGCTAGTGCTTCCACATAAACCTGTTGGACTATAACCTGATGTTGTGGGATTTTTAACTTTTAAATGTTACAATTGTACCAGCCTCCACCACTTCCTCTGGTAGCTCATTCCATACACGTACCACCCTGGGTGTGAAAAGGTTGCCCATTAGGTCCCCTATATACCTTTCCCCCTCACCCTAAACCTATGCCCTCTAGCTCTGGACTCCCCCACCCCAGGGAAAAGACTTTGTCTATTTGTCCTATCCATGCCCCTCATGATTTTATAATCCTCTGTAAGGTCCTGAGCCTCCGACGCTCCAAGCAAAACAGCTCCAGCCTATTGAGAGATTTCTGGTGCTTGAGCAAGGGATAATAAAGATTTGAACGAAAAGGCTTTTAACATAAGGAAGAAATCAAAATCCCAATGAGAGAGACTCTTTCCAGGCCAACCCATTTCTTCGTCTGCTTGGATGCAGGAGTCATGAGAAAAATGGAGAAAGGCCAATCAGTCCATCTCGTCTGTGCTGCTATTCAATTAGATCACAGTTGGATCTCTGTTGCCCTGTGTAGCCCCATTACCCACCACTAGCACAGAGAAGCTCATCAATCTCAGAATCATGAGGGTACCAATGGAGATGATTGAGCCCATCTTCCCTGCACATCCCAGATTGATCAACTGAGCCCTGCTTTCAACCAAGGGCTTTTGCCCGATTACACCGATTCTCCTGCTCCTCGGATGCTGCCTGACATGCTGTGCTTTTTCAGCACCACTCTAATCTTGACTGCCAGAGGGAGTGGTGGAGGCTGGTACAGTTACAACATTTAAAAGGCATCTGGATGGGGACATGAATAGAAAGAGTTTAGAGGGGTATGGGCCAAATACTGGCAAATGGGACTTGATTAATTTAGGTTACCTGGTCGGCATGGACAAGGTGGACCGAAGGGTCTGTTTCCGTGCTGTGCGTCACTCTGACTCCCAAATAGCTCTGCGCTGCAGCTTTCCGCAGACTTTCTCCATTTAAATAACATTCAGCGAGATCTTTCCTGTTTTACAATAGAAAGAGCAGATAGTGTCACTGCAAACAGGCAGCAGGCAGACAGACGAGAAGAAAAAGACATCAGCCAGGGTTCCGTACAAACCTCCAGCAAGGTTTGTAAGGCTATGCTTGTTCAAGTTTGTATACCACAGTGAAGACTTGCCTGGAGACAGGGTAACACAGTTAACAGAATGAGAGAGTTGGAGGGTTAAAGTGAGAGGACAGTACGTCAACAGATGTTTCAGAAGGCTTCACAGGTGATCCCAATAGATTGGCATGGTTGCTCAGTGGTTAGCACTGCTGCCTCACAGCGCCAGGGACCCAGGTTCGATTCCAGCCTCGGGCGACTGTCTGTGTGGAGTTTGCACATTCTCCCCGTGTCTGCGTGGGTTTCCTCCATGTGCTCCGCTTTCCTCCCACAGTCCAAACATGTGCAGGTTATGGTGGATGGGCCATGGGAAATTGCCCCATAGTGTCCAAGGATGCACAGGCTAGGCCGATGAGCCATGGGAAATGCAGAATTACAGGGTTAGGAAGGTGGGTCTGGGCGGGATACTCTTCAGAGGGCTGGTGTGGACCCGATGGGCTGAATGGCCTGCTCCCACACAGTAGGGATTCCATGATAATCGCACGGATTGGATGAGGAAGACACGGATACCATATTTCTGCTGCAGGGTGAATCCAGGTAGAAATCAGAAGGCCTGCAGTTAAAAATCAGAGTTGGGCCATTTCACAGTGAGATCTTTTTTGCCTGAGACATAACCTACAAGATGGTGGAAATTCCTCTCACTCACTCCAGCAAAACAGTGCTGTGACAATCGAACTGAGACCTTGCTGCTTTAGATCATCGTGGGACATGGGCGCAGCTGGCTGTGTCAGTATTTATTTGCCCGTCCCTAGTTGCTCCTGAGAAGGTGGGGGTGAGCTGCCCTTTCTTGAACCACTGCAGTCCATGGGTGAGGGGGCAGTGGAGATTCACCAGGGAATGAAGCATCTCAGCTAATGCAGAGGCGCTGGATAAGCTCAAGTTGTTTTCTTTCAAGCAGAGAAGGGTGACTGCGGAACTGCGTAAGATTATGTGGGACGTGGACAGGCTGAACAGTGGGCAGCTGTCCCTGTTAGTCGAATAACAGGCGGAATCACTTTAAGATGAAAGGCAGGCGGTTTATTGGGAATTTAAGGAAAAGGATTTTCACTCAGAGGGCAGTGGGAGTCTAGAACACACTATCTGGGGGGTGGTAGAGAAGGGAAACTTAGTTTTTAAAACCATATGAAATAGAATATTCAACACTATGGGCCAAGTGCTGGAAAGTGCGTGAAGAGTAGATAGGTCAGCACAGACTCAATGGACTGAAGGGCCTCTCCTATAGTGTACGTCTCAATGTGTTGTGGGTTGACCCACAATTTCACAAGGGAGGGAGTTCCAGGATTCTGACCCAGCGACACTGAAGGAACAACCGATATATTTCCAAGTCAGGATGGGGAGTGGTCTGAGGGGGACCTCCAGGGGGCGGTGTTCCCATATATCTGCCACCCTTGTCCTTCTACTTGGCAGTCGTCAACCATCCAGAAGGTGCTGGCTAACGAGCCTTCGTGAACTTCTGCAGTGCATCATGGGGGGAAAAAGAGGGCAAGTAAACGTGGCCAATGTGCAGAGCAACCTCGATCTGACAGAAGGACAGGCCATACACAAAGACCTCTTCTGAAATATTGTGTCCAGTTCTGGTCACCCTGTTACAGGAAAGATATTAGACAGCGAGAGAAGGTTCAGAAAAGATTTACAAGGATGTTGCCAGGAGTGAAGGGATTGAACTATAAAGAAAAGCTTTGACTTTTTTTCCCCACTGGGAGTTGAGGAGAGACCTCAGAGGTTTATACAATCATGAGGGTTTTCGAGAAGGTGAATGGCAAGTGTCTTTTCTCCAGGGCGGGGACTCCAAGGCCATGGGGTACATTTTTAAGGTGAGAGGAGAGAGATTTACAAACAAAAAAGATACGAGGGGCACAGTGAGTGGTTCGTGTGGGGAATGACCTTCCAGAGGAAGTGATGGATGTGGGTACAGTCACAGCATTTAAAAGACATTTAGATAATTACATGTAGAGGAAATGTTTGGAGGGATATGGGTCAGGAGCAGGCAGGCGGGATTATGGTCAGCATGGACTGGTTGGACCGAAGGGTCTGTTTCTGTGCTGTCTGACTCTACGACTGAATCTCTCCTGGATCCTAACAGCGAGGACAATATGTGCACCCTCATCTTATGTTTGTTTACGACTCCTGGGCTCCAGTATCATTCAGGGCCGTCCCTTGCGAATTCAGTTAAAAGAAAGACATTATCCAAATACAACTGGCTGATCTTATTAAGGTTCCCGAGGACTCCGCACCTCAGAGAATCCACAGTTCACTGCGATTAATTTCACACATCGCCTCAGACCCAGTGAGATCAAACACAAACTGATTCGACAAAACCATCAGAATAAAGCAGAGGAAAGAATTCTGAAGGAAATATTTAAACCTGCACATCAGAACAGCAAAGAAGCATTTGCACCGAATTTTAGTCAGCCCCAGGGTAGCCAGTGGTAAATCAGTGCACTCCTTATTTTTTTAAACTATGCTCATATCAAGGCAAACGCTGGAAACCTGAAACAAAACCAGAGAACACTGGTGGAACTCAGCAGGTATGGCATCATCCGTGGGGAGAGAGAGAGACAGAGCTAACACTTTGAGTCCAGTTTGACTCTCTTGCAGAACTGAATTCTTCCTGCGAAGGTGGTGGATTGAACCTCTTTTGGAGAAGAGTAACATTGGGCTCAAAATGCTAACTGTGTTTGTCCCGCTGCACCGTCTGGGTTCCTCCAACAATAGACAATAGGTGCAGGAATAGGCCATTCTGCCCTTTGAGCCTGCACCACCATTCAATATGATCATGGCTGATCATCCATAATCAGTATCCTGTTCCTGCCTTATCTCCATAACCCTTGATTCCACTATCCTTGAGACCTCTATCCAATTCTTTCTTAAATGAATCCAGAGACTGGGCCTCCACTGTCCTCTGGGGCAGAGCATTCCACACAGCCACCACTCTCTGGGTGAAGAAGTTTCTCCTCATCTCTGTCCTAAATGGTCTACCCCGTATTTTTAAGCTGTGTCCTCTGGTTCGGTACTCACCCATCAGCGGAAACATGTTTCCTGTTGCCAGAGTGTCCAATCCTTTCATGATCTTATATATTTCAATCATATCCCCTCTCAGTCTTCTAAACTCAAGGGTATACAAGCCCAGTCGCTCAGTCTTTCAGTGTAAGGTAATCCCTCCATTCCAGGAATTGACCTTGTGAACCTACGCTGCACTCCCTCAATAGCCAGAATGTCTTTCCTCAAATTTGGAGACCAAAACTGCACACAATACTCCAGGTGTGCTCTCACCAGGGCCCTGTACAGCTGCAGAAGGACCTCTTTGTTTCTATACTCAATTCCTCTTGTTACGAAGGCCAGCATGCTATTAGCCTTCTTCACTACCTACTGTACCTGCATGCTTTTACATTTCGTTTACAGTACACTTATCCTTTACATTTTGTCCAAGGGTCAAAATGCCGGCTCATTTCTGGTGTAGCTATGTGCGGCCCGAGCTATGACAGACAAGTATCGGTCTGCAAGAACATTCCACTCTCGCAATCGCAATATTCCCCCGTAAGGAACAGACAACAAAATGTGATCATTCTCCCACACTCACCCTGATCCAGACAGAGAGTCGGAAAAGACCAGCCATCCCAGACATTCTGAAAGGAAGACGAGGAAAAAACAGAACAAGTAAATTAATTGGCAGGAATGAATCAACCCCACTCCTCCGTCTGCTAACAAAACTCTTGCTTCAGGGCAGGGCGACAGTGTTGGAATGGGTCGGCTATGGGCCAAATGACCTCTTCCTGTGGTATTTGATGCTAATCCATTAGAGGGCGAGGTGATGGGAGGACCCTCCTCCAAAATGGAGAGGAAAAAAATTGCCTTGATATGGTTACTGCCCTGACACTGCCTCAGGATTTAAGTGTCCCCTACAAGCAATGAGGTTGGTTTGGAAGGTGTAGGTGACACTCCAATGTACCCAGTTTGCCAATGGGATCCAAGCCTCATCTACAAGGCTAGCACCTGTTCTCCCTGAGAAGGTGATGGTGAGCTGCGCCACTTTAACGTGCTGTAGCCTACTGGAGGAACAGGATTAACATATAAACTGGAAAAAGGGGCAGCACAGTGTCTCAGTGTCTTGCACTGCTGCCTCACAGTGCCAGGGACCCGGGTTCGATTCCAGCCTCGGGCGACTGTCTGTGTGGAGTTTGCACATTCTCCCAGTGTCTGCGTGGGTTTCCTCCGGGTACTCCGGTTTCCTCCCGCAATCCAAAGACATGCAGGTTAGGGTGGATTGACGTGGGAAAGTGCCCATAGTGTTCAGGGATGTTGAAGTTAGGCAGACCAGGCGTGGACAATGCCAGGGTACAGGGATAGGCATAGGGGTAGGAGTGTGAGTCTGAGAGCAGTGCTCTTCGGAGAGCTGGTGTGGACTTATTGGGTCAAATGGCCTGTTTCCACACTGTTGGGATACTATTCTATGAAATACAACTATCCAAAGAGATGTTCAAGGAATTGACGCTGTAATTAACTAATTAGCTGTTGCTCAGGGTGACAGGGTCAGGGGGACCTCCTCACTAACCCCTCTTCAGACAAGGAGCACAGGGTCTTGGGTCAACAATTCACCTCAACGTCAGCACCACTGATGGTGCCGCAACCCCCCGATAGCGCAGAACCTGCTCTACGAGCTAAACAGACTGTCGAGGTCTCACGTCCAACCCCAGTCTGGACTAACCCCAGCCAGCAAAGCATCAGGGCTCACGCCCCGATCAGCCTGGCTTGTGTGGAGTGGAGGAAATGCAACCCATAACAAGCAGGGCTTGAACGTACGTTTCTCAGGAAATAATGCGGCACCTCTGACTCATTGGCGTTAGCACCCAAGTGGGCTGCCAGTGTCAAGTATTTATTTCTGCGAGCAAGAAATGAAGTCATTACACAACAGAAGACGGAGATTTCCACCCGCTAATCGACTCAACAGCCTCCCACTTCTTCTCCTTAATGAAACTCCGGAAATCCTCCAGCATCCTTGCTCCGTGATATTTCCGAAAGACGCCTTCTTTGGCACTGACAAGAGGGAAACAATGACAAAAGGGTGGGTTTGAAATCAGAAGCTTGGTCAGTTGAAAAAAGAAACAGTCGAGCAATTTCCAGTCACGCAGAAAAGCACAACTAAAGTGCGGGCAGGGGGCTCAAAGTGCAGCAGCTGATTGTAGTACAAATGAGCAAAAGGATAAATAATGGAGAGTTCGCATCATGAATGTTCACACTGCGTTCACCAATCCTGTCTTCCCTGTGGTCGGGAAAGCTGCTGATCCATAAACTCTGCCTCACCCCGGCATCTTGGAGCAACCACCACGAGAGGATTCGGCCATTTTATCCCCAGGAACAGGGAGTGTTGGTGTGTCAACAGAACTGGCTCACCCTCTACAGTCTATGACAACTGTCACAAATGTCTGCCTTGACAGGAGGGGAAAACATGGATGGCTTCAGCCATCTGTTGCAAATCACTTCAGACCAATGGGTCTTTTACGTAATCTCAGGAGATTCTGGCTGGCCCCAGCATTTGATGCCCATCTTCTCCTTGCTCTTGAGAAGGTTTGGAATGAGCTGCCTTCTTGAACCGCTGGTGTCCACCTGCTGTGGGTTGACCCACAATGCCCTCAGGGAGGGAATGCCAGGATATTGACCCAGCGACACTGAAGGAGCGACAATATATTTCCAACTCAGGATGGTGAGGGGCTTAGAGGGGAACTTGTAGGTGGTGGCATTTGCAAGTACCTGCCACCCTTATCCTTCCAGATGGAAGTGGTTGTGGATTTGGAAGGTGCTACGTAAAGTGGTCACTTATTCTTGCAGGTAAAACGGACACATGCAGGGAAAGGGAGTAGGGAGAGGAGGCATTGATGGCAGAGGAGTGCCCAATAACAGGACCCTTGCTTCAGATACAGTTAAAATCAAACAATACAGAAGATTTTTATGACACTCCTCTGGAGCAGGTGGGACTTGAACCTGGGCATCCTGGCTCAGGAGGTGGGGACACTACCACTGTACCACCAGGGCCTCTATGAATTTTACTGCACTCTTACACAATAAGTACGAGGCCACCGAGCTGAAAGGACGAGTCAGTTTAAGATTACGGGGATCAAGGGAAAATATCGGAGCGCCTGGAAAAGCGGATAACAGCGTAAATTCTGCAGCGTAAAGTCAATGAACTTTCCAGCCCCACGTAGGGACGAGAAAGGCAATCGCTGTACTCACTGGTAAATGGTTGGCAAAGTGGTGACAAAGAAGCGGCCGCTCAAACCTAATTTGAAGGAAAAAGAAAAATTAGACGGTCACTGCATTTCGGTTTCACCCCCCAACAACTATCGAGGTCAGAGAAGACAATACCGGGATTCCTTTATGGCTGCACTTTCTGTCCTGTGGACCCCTCTGTGAGTCATGAGGTGGGTACTTACAGATTCAAGTGACGTGACCGATGCCTGAACACAAACATGACAAGCGCGATGGCAAGGGGTTGGTCAATTCAGTCCCAGTCCTTGTCCACAGCACCTGCATGCTGCGTCTCCAATGCAAAGGTCCCTTATAGAGGTTTATAAAACCATGGAGGAGCATGGATAGAATAAACAGACAAGGTCTTTTCCCTGGGGTGGAGGAGTCCAGAACCAGAGGGCATAGGTTTAGGGTTAGAGGGGAATAAAAGAGACCTAAGGGGCAACTTTTTCCACACAGTGTGGTACGTGTATGGAATGAGCTGCCAGAGAAAGTGGTAACGGCTGGTTTAATTGCAACATTGATGAGTAGGAAGAGTTTAGAGGGATACAGACCAAGTGCTGGCAAATGGAACTAGATTAATTTAGGATAACCGGTCAGCATGGACAAGTTGAACCGAAGTTGTGCTCTAAATCTCTGTAATTCTTAAGTCAAGATGCATTTACAATAATAAACACAATGGCGTTGTAACTGAGGATACAGGAATACAATTACATGTGGCAGTGCTGCAGTTGGAGTCGCATCTCAAGGCTGGTCATGTCACAGGACTAATTCCCATGAAATCTTCCCACTTCAGGGTCAGAAAACATTCAGATCATTCAACCGATGATGTCTGCAACACTAGGTGGTGCAACTGTACACAGACTCAGCAGGGACTCCAGGCACTAAATACAAATCAAAAGAAATGTGGACGCTGGAAATCAGAAACAGAAGTTGCTGGAAAAGCTCAGCAGGTCCGGCAGCATTGGTGGAGAGAAATCAGAGTTAATGTTTCGTGTCCGCTGTTCTGAGGGAGGGTCACTCTGCTTTCTCTCTCCACAGACCCTGCCGGACCTGCTGAGCTTTTCCAGCAACTTCTGTTTTTGTGTGCATCCCTGGGCACACTCGCATGCACCCACTGCAGTAGCTGCAACTATGACCGAACCCTTGAAGTGACTGCTCTGAAGCGACTGGTGGTCGCTAATCCCAAACTGTGCCGCTTTCTTCAAAGAATCAGACATCACACGCTTTGAGTATCTTTTTGGCCGCGGGGGGGGGGGGGGGGGATATAAGCATGTTGGCATCAACAACTGAACAGACCAATAGCCGACTCTACAGCCAAAGTCTCTAGTCAAAGCACTGTTGTTAACAGCATGGAATCAAACAGCACAGAAACAGACTCTTCGGTCCAACTCATCCATGCCGACCCAGATATCCGAACCTAATCTAGTTCCACTTGCTAGCACTTGGCTCTTATCACTCTAAACCCTTCCTACTCATACACCCATCCTTTTAAGTGTTATGATGTGGAGGTGCTGGCGTTGGACTGGGGTGGACAATGTGAAAAATCACACAACACCAGGTTATAGTCCAACAGGTTTATTTGGAAGCACTAGCTTTCGGACCGCTGTTCCTTCATCAGGTGGTTGTGGAGTACACAATTGTGAGACACAGAATTGCACACACTTTTGCTGTAAATTCTGTGTCTTACAATTGTGCCCTCCACAACCATCTGATGAAGGAGCAGCGCTCCAAGAGCTATGCTTCCAAAAAAACCTGTTGGACTATAACCTGGTGTTGTGCGATCTTTCACTTTTAAATGTTGTAATTGTACCAGCCTCCACATCTTCTGGCAGCTCATTCCATACCTGTACCACCCTCTGTGTGAAAAATGTCACCCATTAGGCCCCTTTTAAACCTTTCCCCTCTCACCTGAAACCTATACCATCTAGTTTTGGACTCCCCTAGTCTGGGGAAAAGGCCTTCGCTATTTACACTTTCTGTTGCATGCTTCCTCCTACAAATCAACATTTTATTTTCTGAACAGCGTCTGTATTCACAAGCATTAAAAGAAAGCTTCTCAAAAATGCAGAGGCCGATTCAAACCCAAGTTTAAAAGATGTTAGTGTTTCCGCCACTCTCTCTCTCTCTCTCTTCAAAAGGGCTGATTAGTAGGTTTTAGGATCTTCACCAACAAACCTCCAGATGGCTTTCCCAACTTCTAGTAGAGCAGGAAACCACTGGATACTCCATCCCCCACAATGAGGATTGCCTGGCCTCTCATTAAAGGAGCTCTGAAGTCAAAACATTAACACGAAACATGAGCTCACTTCCTGGAACGAGAAGCCACATTCCCAGGATGTGGGCATGACTGGCTGGCCCAGCTGTTATTCCCCTGTCCCTGGTGAGCTGCTCCAGTCCACGTGGTTCAGGAATACTCAGAACGCTGATCGAGAGGGAGTTGCGTCCTGATAGGTGTCTGACAAACGTCCAGTTTGTGTCATACCCCCAGAGCCAGGCTTCCTGAAAACAGAGCTCACTCCCACCAGCTACTGGATGTGATGGATCCTAACACTGGGAGAAACATTATTAACGTCTCATTTTTCCCCATGGGTTAAGACCGTCATGGGCAAGGTCAGCATTCATTGTCCAGCCCTAATCGCAGAGTGCCCTGTGAGAGTAATTTTCAGGGGGCAACTCAAAAGCCAACCCCATGGCTCTGGAGTCACGTGTAGGCCAGACCAGGTACAGATGGCAGATTCCCTTCCCTATAAAGGACATAAGTGAAAAGGGCCTGGGCTTTCTACAACAACCATATCTGACTGTTGTCATGGTCACCACTAAGAAGGTCAAGCTTTTAGTTCCAGAGTCTATTCATTTTCACCTAAGTTTCAATTTCTCCTTTCTCCAGAAGGAAAAAGAAACAAATAATTTGTGAGATACACCAGGAGACTAAACCTCACTCCCGTCAACTTGTCCAAACAAAGGAACAGGGTCAAACCTGCTCCACCACTTAAGGAAATAAGTATCACCTTTATTATGGGCAGCACTGCTGCCTCACAGGGCCAGGACCAGGGACACTGGTTCGATTCCAGCCTCGGGCAACTGCCTGTGTGGAGCTTCCACGTTCTCCCCAGTGTCTGTGTGGATTTCTTCCGGGAGCTCCGGTTTCCTCCCACAGTCACAGAGATGTGCAGGTTAGGGTGGGTTGGCCATGCTAAATTGCCCACAGTGTCCAGGCTATGAAGATAAGCCATGGGAAACGTAGGCTTACAGAGATGGGGTGGGTCTGGCTGAGACGCTCTTTAGCGTATTGGTCAATGGGCTGAATGGGGATTCGGCAGACTATTAAATATGGGGAGAAAACAGGGAACACCTGGATGACCATGCAGCAGGATTGAAGGGCTGAATGGCCTGCTCCCATCTTTATGTTTATGAATCATGGCTGATCAAACACTTCAATATCTTCTGTCCACATTATTTCCACAACTCCCTTGGTGTACTGCAGAATGGAGCTCCAGTATGTTGGTTTAGATGTTCTATTGGTCTTCCCCTCCAGGTCTGAATTGTTTGCCCAACATCATTACCACCACAGCACCATAATGTGCTTCCCACAAACCGCTACTGTATCTGAACAGCAGGGAGTACGGCTCATTAAGGAAGTTCTCAGCTGTGAAGCTTCTGGAGGGTACAATGAAACGCAACATAAATCCACGTTCTTTGTAGTACAGTTCCCTTGCATAAAGGCCTTCTAATTGTTGAGCCCGATCTGAACACAGAAACATCACCTACCCCAGAATTTCCAATACAGCCTTGCCTAATTAAGCCAATATCACAAACAAGAGCAATTTGATCCTCAGTTTATATTTTGTACCAATTTATTTGAGATAAATCATAGGACATGTCCCAATTGTCTAAATGACATCAATACACTTTGAAAGATTTCCCTGGATCATTACAGCCCACTTACTTCATTATTTCACTAGCAAACACATTTTTTTTTACAAATGTTTACAAATGCAGTCTGACTAATATAGTTTACTAAACAGAAGTTCCAGATTTCAAAACCTGCATTTTCATAGCGTCGATTATGACCGCCTGCTTCAGAGCAATTTAAAATTCAAGTATCTGTGGAGGTGTGACCACAGTTGTAATGGAAGAAATGCACACAACAAGCCCTCGTGAGCGACCAGGAGGTAAGGTCGATAGCACGGGAACAGGCCCTTCGGTCCTACTTGCCCATGCCACCCTGTGCTAACCATGTGACAATGACCAGCTCAGTTGGTTGGACGGCTGGTTTGCGACGCAGAGTGCTGTTCACAGTGTGGGCTCGATTCTCACACCAGACCCTGACCGAGTGTTGCAGACCGGCACATTCCAAGGACCAGGACTACGTGCTGCAAGACACACTGAAGCTTGGGACAGCAGCCACCAATACGCCGTGGGGAAAGACCACTGTCTGAGGTCTTCCTGCTGAAGTTAAATAGGGGCCTGTTCAGTTATCAGACCCTCCTGATGCCTCAAATATACGTAAATATAATCTTGTTGAAGTAAGAAATGCCTTGGGTTTTTTCCTTCATATACTACTCTACAGAACCGAACTGTTTCAGTCACGGTGTAAGTATATTTATGAATAAAGTATATTTTTGAAATACAAAAACGCCGAGTTAACCATGGAGCACTCTTCTCCACCTCTCCCCCACACCTGAGACATGGCGACCCTCAGGTTAAACTCTCCACCAGTTGGGGACATTTTTCACTGGAGCGTGGGAGGTGACCTTATTGAAGTTGATAAAATAATGAGGGGTACAGACAGAGTTAATGGTAATTGTCTTTTCCCCAGGATGAGGGATTTCAAGACCAAGGGGGACATTTTTAAGGTGAAAGGAGAGAGATTGAAAAAAGACACAGGAGTAATTAATTTTAAAAAACACAAATGGTGGCTCATGTATGGAATAAGCTTCCTGAGGAAGTCAGCAACTTTTGTAGCTCAGGTTGAGGTTCTGGGTGTAAGTTTGCTTACTGAGCTGGAAGGTTCGTTTTCAGACGTTTTGTCATCATATTACATAATGTCAACAGTGAGCCTCCGGTCAAGCGCTGGTGTTATGTCCCACTTTCTATTTATGTGTTTCCTTGGGTTCATGCTGTCATTTCCTGTTCTTTTTCCTCAGCGGGTGGTAGATGGGGTCCAAATCGATGTGTTTGTTGATAGTGTTCCGGTTGGAATGAGGAAGGACACCACTTCGAGTGGGACAACACATCCATCTTAGGACAAGCCAAACAAAGAAACGCACAAGAATTCCTCGAAGCACGGCATTCCAACCGGAACTTGATCAATAAACACATCGATTTGGATCCCAGAAAAATAACAGGAAGTGGCATCACCACCACAGGAAATGACATCACTAATCCAAAAAAAGGTTGAACACATAAATAGAAAGCGGGACATGACACCAGCGCTTCACCGGTGGCTCACTGATAATGTTTTCTGATGTGGTGACGAAGCGTCTGAAAACAAACCTTCCAGCTCAGTGAGCAAACTTACATCCAGACCCGAGGAAGGGATGGATGTGGGTACAATTACAATGTTTAAAAGATATTTGGGTAAGTACATGAATAGGAAAGGTTTGGAGGGACATGGGCCAGATGCAGGCAAGTGGGACTAGTATAGGTTGGGACTGTGTTTGGCATGGACTGGTTGGACCGAAGGGTCTGGCTCCGTGACTATAGCAACGTTATCTTTTCAATAACCAGCCAGCCTGTTTTGGTGATGGTGAAATAATCATTGGTTGAGATTCTGGGGATAAATCCCCCTCTCCCAACCTTACCTCTTGTTTGAAACAGTGCTGAGGGATTCTTTACATCAACTGGAGAGCGTACAGGCCCTCCGTTCTCTAACCTGAAAGACGGCCCCTTCTATACAGCAGTGCTCCCTGACTTGCAATGTCCCACCTCAGTTTTTATACTCAAGTGCCTGGAATGACACTCCAAGCAGGATAGTTTTCTGCAAATTCATTTCTTAAATTAACCTAATTGACACAAACATGTTCCATCAACTGAAGTGCACATATTAAGATTTCCTCTTTTTCTACAGAAGATTCTCAAGGCTGATTAGACTAATTTGCTCATCCAGATTCTAAGAGACGCCGTATGGTGCAGATTACAGCAAAGTTATTCCTTCTGCAATGTACAAGGTTTTGCAATGATTAGCAAGCGCGGATACTTTCCGATTCAAGTTGCGATTTTATCAACTTGGTTCTTGTCAGCAGGGACTGTCATTCTGAAGGTCTCTGAGTCATACAGCACGGAAACAGACCCTTCGGTCCATGCAGACCCTAATCCCAAACTAAACTCGTCCCACCTGCTATTCCTGGCCTATATCTCTCTACACCTTTCCGATACATGTGTCCATCCAAATGTCTTTTAAATGCTGTAACTGTACCCATGTCCGCCACTTCCTCTGATAGTTCATTCCACACACGAAAAGATGTGCCCCTCATGTCCTTTTTAAATCTCTCTTCTCTGACCTTAAAAATGTCTCTCCTGTCACCCCCCTAGTATTGAACTCTCCCATCCGAGGGAAAAGACAACTACCATAAACTCTATCCATATCCGTCATTAATTTATAAACCTCTAAGATCACCCCTCAACCTCCTACACTCCAGTGAAAAGAGTTTCTTTATAACTCAAACCTTCCACGCCCAACATCCTGGTAAATCTCTTCTGAACCCTCTCCAGTTTAATAACTTCCTTCCTATAACAGCTGACTAGAATTGGATATAACAATCACATGCACTGTGTTTGAAAGGAATGGAATCGAACTGCAAGTACACACATTGCAAACAATGAAAGATTTCAAAAAGGTAAGTGGTTGATTTGCCATTTTGGTCAGACATATAAGACAATTTATCATGCAAAATGGAGAGAAACATGAAAATACTTCAGCGTTGAGGGATCAGGGTGTCCCTCAAAGTTACAGCAGGTGAAAAGGAGGAATTATATTGCTAAAGGACTGGAATATAAAAGTAGGAAGTGTGACTGCAACTGTACAAGGCAATGAGGAGATGGTACCTACAAGAGAGACAGAGTCCTACAGCATGGAGACAGGCCCTTTGGCCCAAACTAGTCCATGCTGACCAAAATGTCTGTCCACGCTAACCCCATTTCCCTACACTTGGCCCATATCCTTCTAATCCTTTTCTATCCACATATTTGTCCAAATGCCTTTTAAACGTTGTTAATGCACCAGCCTCAAACACTTCCACTGGCAGCTCATTCCATATGTGTGCCACCCACTGTGTAAACAAAGTTGCCCCTCAGGTTCCCTTTTATTCTTTCCCCTCTAACCTTAAACTGATGCCCGCTAGTCCTCAATTCCCCAACCCTGGAAAAAAAGACTGGAGCATATTCACCCTATCCATGCCTCTCATAATTTTATACACTCCTATAAGATACCCCCTCAGTCTCCTACGCCCTAAAAGAAAAAAGTCCTAGCTTGTCCAACCTCTCCTTATAACTGAGACCAAATCTGGGGATGATTTCCCTGGAGCGTCAGAGGCTGAGGGGTGACCTGATAGAGGTTTATAAAATTATGAGGGGCATGGATAGGATAAATAGACAAAGTCTTTTCCCTGGGGTGGGGGAGTCCAGAACTAGAGAGGCATAGGTTTAGGGTGAGAGGGGAAAGATATAAAAGAGACCTAAGGGGCAACATTTTCACACAGAGAGTGGTACGTGTATGGAATGAGCTGCCAGAGGAAGTGGTGGAGGCTGGTATAATTACAACATTTAAAAGGCATCTGGATGGGTATATGAATAGGAAGGGTTTGGAGGGAAATTGGCCAGGTGCTGGCAGGTGGGACTAGATTGGGTTGGAATATCTGGTTGGCATGGACGGGTTGGACCAAAGGATCTGTTTCCATGCTGTACATCTCTGTGATTAGATTATATTCCCCACAGTGTGGAAACAGGCCCTTCAGCCCAACAAGTCCACACCGACCCTCCGAAGAGTAAACCACACAGACTCATTCCCCTCTGACTTAATGCACCTAACACTATGGACGATTTAGCCTGGCCAATTCACCTGACCTGCACATCTTTGGACTGTGGGAGGAACCCGGAGGAAACACATGCAGCCACGGGGAGAATATGCAAACTCCACACCCGAGGCTAGAAATTGAATCTGGGACCCTGGTGCTGTGAGGCAGCAGTGCTAACCAGCACAGATGTTAGGCTTACTGACCTATAGTTCCCAGGCTTTCCTTTGTAGCCCTTCCTGAATAATGGCACAATCTTCACTACCCTCCAGTATCTCACCGGCGGTTAAAGATGATGCAAAAATATCAGCCAGGGCTCCCACAGTTTCTTCTCTGACCTCTTGGAGTGTTCTTGGATAGATTTGATCAGGACCAGGAGGTTTATCCACCTTCATACATTCTAATACATCGACTGTGATATGGACGGTCTCCAAGGTCACACCACTAACCTCCCCTAATTCTCAAATCTTTATGTTTTTCTCCACGATAAACAGAGAAATATTCATCGAGAACATCGCCCATCTTCTGCGGTTTCCCCCCCCCCCCCCCCCCCCACACACACACACACACACACGTCCACTTTGATCCTTGAGGGGCCCTATTCTCTCTCTAGTTATTCATTTTTCTTTAAATATACTTAAAAGACCTCCTTAGATTCACCCTAACCTTCTCAACCAAGGCTATCTCGTGCCCCCTTTTTGCCCTCCTGATTTCCTTCGGCAAATTCCTATATTCCCTGCGTACCTCCAGGGATTCCCCTGATCCTAGCTGCCTGTACCTGAGCCACGCTTCCTCCTTTTTTCTGGTCAAAGCCTCAATATCTCTTGTCATCCAGGGTTCCGTATTCCCATCAACCTTGCCCTTCACCCTCACAAGAATATATAGACCTTGAACTCTAGCTATCTCACTTCTAAAGGCCTCCCACTTGCCGGAGGTCCCTTTGCCTGCAAACTACTCCGATCAATGCCTGCAAGCTCCTGTCTAATTCCAGCCTTGCCCCAATTTAGAAGCTGAAGCTGTAGACCAGTTTTGTCCCTCTCCATAACTATTTTAAAATTAATAGAACTATGGTCACTGGTCCCAAAGTGCTCCCTGTCACCTCCCTCACCTGTCTTGCCCTATTTCCCAACAGTAGGTCAAGTTTTGCCCTTTCCCCGAGTAGGACCCTCTATAGAAGAAACTTTCATGAATGCACTTAACAAATTCCACTCGGTCTGAGCCCTTAACGCTATGTCAGTCCCAGCCTATTTTAGGAAAATTAAAATCCCCTGCTATGACAACTCAATTGCTCCTGCAAATCTCCCCAGTCTCCCTGCATATTTGGTCCTCTAATTCCCATTCACTATTTGGGGGCCTGTAGTACAACCTCAATGTCACCATCCCCTTCTTATTTCTTAGCTCCATCCACAAAGCCTCACTGGATGATCCTTCCATTATTTCATCTCTCATTTCTGATTAACATGAGTATCACAGCAGTAATGTAACTCCCCCTCCCCTCCTTCCTCCACCTCTGTCCTGCCTAAAGCACCTATACCCTGGCACATGAAGCTGCCAGTCCTGTCCCTCCCTTAGCTATGTTTCTGTAATGGCTGTAAGATCCCAGTCCCATGTACCTAGCCACGCTCTGAGTTCATCGCCCTTACCTGTCAGCACTCTTGTATTGAGGTCGACGCAATTTAATCCAACAGGCTCTCTGCCGTGTTCCAGCCTGACCCATCTCTTCAACTTAGTATTTCTGATTAGTGTATCTCCTTCCAGCCTCACACTTGCCTCCCTGCTGTTGAGGATCCCTACCCGCTGCCAATCTTGTTTAAACCCTCCCTTGCAGCACGAGCAAACCTTGCTGTCAGTTCTGGTCTCCTTAACTGAGGAAGGATTTAGTTGCATCCGAGGCAGCTCAGAGAAGACTCAACTAGATTAATTCCAGAGATGAAAGGCTTGCCAAATGAGGAGAGATTGAGCAGATTGGAGCTATTTTCAGTCATGTTTAGAAGAATGAGAGGAGAGCTACATGAGATGCTGAAGCGAATTAACAGAGGAACCTTGATCATTCAGAATTTGATTATCTGAATATCGGATTATCCGGCAAGATTCCAATGCTCGTCTAAACTATGTTATCCAGCATTCAATTAACCTATCAAAATTCTCCCCGCCCACTGTCCTTTGGATATTGGAGTTTCCTCTGAAGATGGAGAGAGGATGTTTCCCCTTGTGAGGCAACCTGGAATGATAGGTCCTAGTTTTCAGATAAGGGGGGTGGTAGATTTAAAGTACAGATGAGGAGGAATTACTTCTCTCACAAAGGATCATGAATCTGTGAAAGAGTGTAGTGAATAAACTGGAGGAGGAGATAGGCAGAAGTTTAATGAGTAAAGGGAATCAGATGGGAAGGAAGGGAGGAGCTGGGGGGTGTGGTGCAGTGCATCGCAAGGGATGACCACTGCCCTATGCCAGCTTCCTCAATCAGGCACAAGTGCCTTTTGGAAGAAGGAACCCACTCTCCCCCCTTCTGCTCCCGGCCAGTCCACAGCGGTCTGGTTGCTTGTGGCCATCCTTTGGTGAAGACCAGTCCAGCTGTTGTTGGGTTAATATTGACTGTGAGGAGAAAGTGAGGACTGCAGATGCTGGAGTATCAGAGCTGAAAATGTGTTGCTGGAAAAGCGCAGCAGGTCAGGCATCTTCCAAGGAACAGGAAAATTCCTGATGAAGGGCTTATGCCCGAAACGTCAAATTTCCTGTTCCTTGGATGCTGCCTGACCTGCTGCGCTTTTCCAGCAACACATTTTCAGCTTTAATATTGACTGTGGTGGCATTAATTGTCCATTTAGGGCCTTCACTGGCAACCAACAGGATGCCCTCCATTTTGACAGAAGCAGGACGGTGATGGGTTCATTCTCAAAGCACCCTTCCACCTGATTAAGTGCCCTCCCACCTCCAAACATACCACACTACAGCGCAGACGATATTAGCTGCTTTATGGAGTGTCCTCCATAGCTTAGACGTGAGCACTTCCCAAACCTGGGTTCACCTATGAATAAAAATCAAATACTAAACTGCAGTGTTAAGCAATGCACTTTTCGGCTTTGAACACTGCCATGGGAACAGCGATTGACATCGGAGCTAGGAGGAGCAGGAGTAGGCCTTTCCGACCAGCTACCCCATACAGTCTGATCACAGCAATATCATCTCAGCCTCAAGTCAACGTTCCTGTCCACTCCCCAGAACCCGTTACTAATTAACTCAGGAGCTGGTTAGCTCAACTGGCTGCACAGCTGATTTGTTGTACAGAGTGATGCCCACAATGTGGGTTCAATTCCCACCATCAGCTGAAGTGACCACGAAGGACTTTCCTTCTCAAGTTCTCTCGTCACAGAGGTGTGGGTACCCTCAGTTTAAAACACCCCAAGCTGTCGCTCTCCAATGACAGTGCAGGACAATGGGCTGTTAAGACAATGGTGACATTACCTTTGCTAATTAAAAATCTGGCTCTCTCTTCCTTAAGTTTATCCACAGCACTCCGGGGTAGTGAATTCCACAGACTGATGACCCTTTGAGGAAGGTGGCATCAGGAAGAGATCATCCCCTTTCAATTACTACCCACAATCCAGTTGCCCCTCCCTCCTTCCCATACAAACCTCCTCCCCAGCCCAGAACCCTCCCTATATTACTTACATGCAGGGCCTTAACAGATCAAAGTTTAAAGGTGACGAGGCAGGAGAATGGGGTTGAGAAATATACCAGCCATGAACAAATGGTGGAGCTGACTCGATGGGCCGAACGACCTAATTCTGCTCCTGCATCTTAAGGGAATCCAGTGGGCGTCATTCCCACAGCAGCCACTGCTGGGGTGGGGGTGTTGAGCAGGGAGTTGCCTTGCTCTGATTGGTCAGTAGCTCTCAGTGGGTAGGTTTCTGACCCGGATCCCTGGAGAAAGTCCACAATGTTGCCTGCTTTGGAGGGCAAGGCCTATGAGGAAAGGCTGAGGGACTCGAGGCTGTTTTCATGAGAGAGAAGGAAGTTAAGAGGTGACTTAATTGAGACATACAAGATAATCAGAGGATTAGACTGGGTGGACAGCGAGAGCCTTTTTCCTCGGATGGTGATGGCTAACACGAGGGACATAGCTTTAAACTGAGGGATGATATACATAGGACAGATGTCAGAGGCAGTTCCTTTACTCAGAGTATTAGGGGCGTGGAACGGCCGGCCCACAACAGTAATAGACTCACCAACTTTAAAGGGCATTTAAATGATCATTGGATGAACACATGGATGAAAACAGAATAATGTAGGTTAGATGGGCTTCAGATTGGTTTCACAGGTCAGTGCAACAGAGGGCCGAAAGGCCTGTAATGTTCTATTAGCCACAAAATACCCCAAGAGAGGGCAACATCATTAGACAAGGGGTCCAACATCTCTATAAAATCCACGCGACCCTCCCAATCACCTCCAGGAGGCGTGACAATGTTGAAATCAGTCAGTACGGCCACAGATACGTTTGCAGCTCAGTCCCATCCACTCTTCGCCCCATTTGGAAACAAAAACTTCAGGACACAAACATTTCGCTAACAAAAGTCAGAAACTGCTGCAGAAACTCAGCAGCTCTGGCAGCATCTGTGGAGAGAGAAAGTAGCCCTGAAGGGTCACCGGACGTAAATTGTTACCTCTTGTTTCTCTCTCCCCAGGTGCTGCCAGACCTGCTGAGTTTCTCCAGCAATTTCTGTTTCTATTTCAGATCTCCAGCGTCCACAGTTCCCGAAAACTGCTCCCTCCTGCCCCCCCCGCACAGGCCCTGCTTGACAAATGGTGCTATGTCGCTGCAGGAGTTGGTTGTGAGTGGACAGAGGGTCGGAGTGGTCCAAACGCAAAGGACAGTGGCCCAAGCGCAAGGCACCCAGCCAATTATCAGCCTCAGCTTTCAGGCCACAGAACTCCTTCTACTGTACAACATCCATCGACAGATAAAGAGCACGTGATGGTGGGTCAACAACATCAGAGCTGGGGCCCCTCTTAGAACAGTGAGGGGCTGCCCTGACCTAGAGAATAAACCTTGCTGTCTACCCAGACAACTTACGCCTTACCATTGAATCACAGAATCCCTACTGTGCGGCCCATCAAGTCTGCACTGACCATCCAAAGTGCATCCCGCACAGACCTACCCCACTACCTTATCCCTGTATTTCCCATGGCTCATGCAGCTAGTCTTCCCATCCCTGCACACTCTGGGCAATTTAGCATGGCCAATCTATCTAACCAGACACTGTGGACAATTTCCTACAGCCAATCCAACCGGCTCATCTGTGGACTGTGGGAGGTAACAGGAGCGTCTGAAGGAACCTCACTCAGACACAGGGAGAAACTCCATACAGACAGTCACCCGAGGCTGGGATCGAACCCGGAGGGGGGAGGAGCAGAAGGGAGGAAGGAGGAGGGGGAGTAGGAGGAGGAGGAAGGAGGGTGAGTGAGTGGAGGGGAAGGAATGAAGGAGGAGGAAGAGGAGGGCAGAGAGAGACAGAGAGAGAGACAGAGAGAGAGACAGAGAGAGAGACAGAGAGAGAGACAGAGAGAGAGACAGAGAGAGAGACAGAGAGAGAGACAGAGAGAGAGACAGAGAGAGAGACAGAGAGAGAGACAGAGAGAGAGACAGAGAGAGAGACAGAGAGAGAACTAGAGGCATGTGTAAAAGCAGCGATGAAACAGTCTAATCCAATGAGTTGTTGGAGATGTGGAATGCATCGCTTGGAAATGTAGTGGAGGTAGGCTTCGACTGTGGAATCCGAGGGGGCATTGGATGGTTATTAAGATAGAAATGGTGCATGGGGAGTGGGTAATGGCACTCGTTGGAGGAGCTGGAGCAGACACAATCGGCTGAACGGCCTCACAATCCCGTCAAACTGCCTGTTAGCATGGTCTCCATCTCATGACTGGTGTTTGGACCCATGGCTGAAACACCAGAGGGTCCTCCCCACAGCCACTACTGCTGTCCGTCTCAGAGGCTGCCAGCCCGACCTACAACCCCTCTACAATGCAAGGATTCACAAACCACGCCCAGAGAGAATAAGCTACACGGGTTTGATAAAGAGACTAACTCTCCACGTACCTGGCTCCCGAGTGACATCTATCTTTCCAACATGGATGCCGAGCTCCCCGCCAGACTTCCCGAGATCCTCCCAGTCTGCCTGGATTTGCTTACACGCCGGGCACCATGGGGCGTGACTGTGGGAGGGAATGAGAAAAAGAAAACAAATCAAAGCATAAATGTTCAAACATGGAGTTTTACACAAACCAAAGAGCTGGCATGGCAGCAGGAGTAGGCCATTCAGCCCCTCTGATTTTTTATAACAAGTGAGGAAGCATTAAATTCAAAAGATGTGCAGGTTAGGTGAAGTGGCCATGGTAAATTGCCCATAGTGTCCAGGGATGTCTAGATTAGGTGCTTGGGTCAGGGGTAAATATAGGACAATAGAGTAGAGGAATGGGTCTTGGTGGGTTTCTCTTCAAAGGGTTGGTGTAGACTTGATGCGCCGAAGTGCCTCTTTCCACACTGTAGGGGGTCTTTGATTTGGTGAGCTTGTTTTATTCAAGAAGTTAGTGCGAGTTGAATTCAGTTACCACGCAGAGAGGTTTGATCTTAGGCCTTCCCATCATGAAGCTGGGCTCCTCATTGCTGATCCAGTAACATTACAACCACCACGTCCCCTCACGGCACAATCATTCCTTTTAGCTCCCACCACAGGCTCTTGAGTCAGGCGGAGGGGCAAAGACTCTGTCTCAAATCCAAACTCAAAGAGGGAGTCTCAGTAGCCCCGCTCACCGTGGACATTTGCCTGAACCAGCCGCTTGGTTCATCCATCCGTGGGATCTCGGTATCACCGTCTCAGCCAACATTTGTTGGCCCGTCCCTAACTACCCTCAAGAAGCAGTTAATAGTCAACTATGGTGTGCAGGTTTGGACTCGCATGGAGGTCAGACCAGTGCTTTATTTAAAAAGGGGATAAGCGAACACTTTAACAAAATGGAAGATAGAATCCCTGCAGTGTGAATACAGACCCAACAAGTCCGCACCGACCCCTAGGAGAGTATCCCACCCAGACCCATTCCCCGACCGTGTTACTCTACATTTACTCCTAACTAATGCACCTAATCTACACAACCCTGAACACGATGGGACAATTTAGCATGGCCAATCCACCTGACCTGCACATCTTTGGACTGTGGGAAGAAACCAGAGTACCCAGAGGAAACCCACGCAGACACAGGGAGAATGTGTAAACTCCACACAGACAGTCATCCGAGACTGGAATCGAACCCGAGTCCCTGGTGTTGTGAAGCAGCAGTGCTAACCACTGAGCCACCGTGCTGCCCTTTATTTTTAGAAACAAGGCTCACACAGCACGGAAACAGAACCTTCGGTCTAACTCCTCCACACTAAACAACTTTCCCAAACTAAACTAGTCCCGTTTGGCAGCATTTAGCCCATACCCTTCTAAACCCTTCCTATTCATATACCCATCCAGATACCTTTCAAATACTGCATTTACACCAGCCTCCACCACTTCCTCTGGCAGCTCATTGCATACACATTCTCAGGCTTGTTCGTCCTGTGTTATTACCTTAGAGTCATAGGGAATTACAGCACGGAAACAGATCCTTTGGTTCAACTTGTCCATGCTGACCAGATATTCCAACCTAATCTAGTCCCACCTGTCAGCACCCACCCCATAACCCTCTAAACCCTTTCTATTCGTATACCCATCCAGATACCATTTAAATGTTATAATTGTACCAGCCTCCACCACTTCCTCTGGCAGCTCATTGCATACCAGTACCACCCTCTGCATGAAGACGTTGTCCCGTCGGTCTCTTTTATATCTTTCCCCTCTCACCCTAAACCCTCTAGTTCTGGACTCCCCGACCCCAGGGAAAAGACTTTGCCTATTTACCCTATCCATGCCCCTCATGATTTTATAAACCTCTATAAAGTCACCCCTCAGCCTCCGACACCCCAAGGAAAACAGCCCCAGCCTGTTTAGCCTCTTCCTATAGCTCAAATCCTCCAACCCGGGCAACATTCTTGTAAATCTTTACTGGACCCTTTCAAGTTTCACAACATCTTTCCAAAAGGAAGGAGAACAGAACTGCATGCAATATTCCAAAAGTGGCCTAACCAATGTCCTGTACAGCCGCAACATGACCTCCTAACTCCTGTACTCAATACTCTGACCAATAAAGGAAAGCATACCAAACACCTTCTTCACGATCTTATCTACCTGAGACTCCACTTTCAAGGAACTATGAACCTGCACTCCAAGGTCTCTTTGTTCAGCAACACTCCCCAGGACTTTACCATTAAGTGTATAAGTCCTGCTAAGATTTGCTCTTAATAAATGCAGCACCTCGCATTTATCCAAATTAAACTCCGTCTACCAATTCTCAGCCCATTGGCCCATCTGATCAAGATCCCATTGTAATCTGAGGTAACCATCTTCGCTGTCCACGACACCTCCAATTTTGGTGTCATCTGCAAACTTACCAGCAAAACCTCCTATGTTCACATCCAAATAATTTATGTAAATGACAAAAAGTAGAGGACCCAGCACCGATCCTTGTGGCACTCCACTGATCACAGGTCTCCAGTCTTAAAAACAACCCTCCACCACCACCCTCTGTCTTCTACCTTCTGTATCCGAATGGTTAGCTCTCCCTGTATTTCGTGTGATCTAACCTTGCTAACCAGTCTCTCATGAGGGGAACCTTATCGAAAGCCTTACTGAAGTCCATACAGACCTTGTCCCATTAAACATAACCTCACCTTTGACGATGCACATCACAGCACTTCAATTCATAAATCAGCTCGCAGCTAAAACAATACAGTACTGACTGAAAACAAGAGGTGGACCATTCTCATGCATCGACTGTTCTCAATCACCGCTGCGGACATTCAAGTGGATATCAAGTATTAGGAGTCAAAATATGGAAATGGCTCAGTTTAAAAATAAACCCATTGTTCATTGCTGCTAACATTGATGAGTCTGCTCTGTAACCTGTAAAGGATGGATTGCAGACAGTATAAGATCTTTCAGCTGCACTGCAGAAAGAAGCTCACTGGGAATAATATGCTAATCGTCAAGGGGATCAACAAACAGGGAGAGCTCTCAGCTCAGAGGGATACTGGCGAGATCACACAAGTGAAGTCTCAAGGCTGGGTTCTGCATCTTTCATTACCACCCCCACCTCTGAGCTTAAAAACATTTAACGACACGGTGGCTCAGTGGTTAGCACTGCTGCCTCACAGCACCAGAGACCCGGGTTCGATTCCAGCCTCGGGGGTCATGGCTGTGTGCAGTTTGAACATCCCGTGTGCGCGTGGGTTTCCTCCAGGTATTCTGCTGCAGTCCAAAGGTGACTGGCTGGACATTGGAAGAACACAGCAAGCCAGGCAACATCAGCAGGTGGAAAAATCGGCATTTTGGGTGTAACCCAATTTCAGGATTGGGATTGGGAATGGGGGTGGGAGGGGAGCTGCAGATAAAAGTGCTGGTGTGGGCAGGATGGTGAAGTGGGGATAGGTGAAGACAGGTAGAGGGTTCGACCTGGTTGGTCAATGGGAGGAATGAATCTGGTTGATGACAGGGAGCAGTGGGAGGGAGGGTGAGGGGCTGGGAAGAGAGTCAGGGGATGGGGAGGGGGAGGTTATTTGAAATTGGAGAACTCAGTGTGGAGTCCTCCGGGCTGTAGGCTGCCCAGGTGGAAGGTAAGGGGTTGTTCCTCCAATAGGCCGCCGTGGTTTGTTTTGGCAATGGAGGAGGCCAAGGGTGGTCATATCGGAAAGGGAGTAGTGTGCAGATTAAGTAGATTATGGTCAATTTAGCTTTGGCCAATGTTCAGGGATGTGTAGGCTTGCTGCATTGGTTAGGGATAATATAGGATAATACGGTAACGGAATGGGTCTGGGCGGGATGTTATTTGGAGGGTCGGTGTGGACTTGTTGGGCCAAATGGCCTGTTTCCACACTGTAGGGATTCCATGAAAACTTAGGCTATATTACCCAAAGATGTGCAAATCAGGTGAATTGGCCAGGCTAAATTGCCCGTAGTATTAGATGCATTAGTCAGGGGGGGAAATGGATCTGGGTGGGCTACTCTTCGGAGAATCGGTGTGGACTGGTTGGGCCGAAGGGCCTGTTTCCACACTGTAGGGAATCTAATCTCATCTCCTGTCTTGTCTTCTGCCCATAATGCTGCTACCAAAGCTAAAAAAAAATCACACAACACCAGGTTATAGTCCAACAGGTTTAACTGGAAGCACTAGCTTTTGGAGCGTTGCTCCTTCACCAGGTGGTTGTGGAGTACTTCCAATTTTAAACCAGTGCTTCCAAATAAACCTGTTGGACTATAATCTGCTGTTGTGTGATTTTTAAACTTTGTACACCCCAGTCCAACACCGGCATCTCCAAATCATGCTACCAAAGCTTTCAAATTACCTAGCCTTATTTTCCATAGTTAACTCCGAAACCACATCACAACCTTCAAAAGGAATGGATGCAACAAGGTTATATTTTCAGAGCAAGCCAGATATTGTTCTGAAATGACAGTGTTAATTTAGCTGTGTTTAACATTTTAGAAAAATAGGTACTTTTTAAAAAAAATGCACATACTTGTTATGTTTTCGAAAAGGTAAACACAACGTAAGGCTCTGTATTGTCAAGCACCAATCTTAAATAAACGCAGTGGGGGTGGAGTCACACTTGAGTTAAATATACTGCACCCACTCCATTATCCGGTTCAAACAGATCTCTGAAAGATAACCCGTTTCTACTCTTGAGTTTTCTACGCACGCAAACACAGGAATAAATTACCCATTAAAGTGAAGATATTTTCCCACAAGCACAATTCAGCCACAATAATGCAACTTGAAAATGAAGCCACTCCAAATTCCCCACGTTGGTGAAAAGCGAGGGGCACTTCTTCCTTGGCGCACTGCAGCAGACAAGCTGCATTTCATTAACGTGTCCCCAAAAGCTGAGGCATCAGATAAACAGAATGACAAACTCTACAACAGGGCCACACTTTTCGCAACCATGAGCAACTCTGACTTTTACTCTGCCTCTCATTCTGACTGGATAAACCCTGGGACAACTAGCAGGAGCCGAAACCTCCTGTCACTTTCAGGAATTAAATAGACTTCGCGTGGGTTGGTTGGGGTGGGGGGTGGGGTGGTGAAATCGAATACCTCAGTTAATTATTGTCACATACTCAAACAAAGTAAAATTCACCCACATTTGCTCTCGAACACTTAGTCATGGAGATGTACAGCACAGAAACAGACCCTTCAGTCCAACTCGTCCATGCCGACCAGATATCCTAAATTAATCTAGTCCCACTTGCCAGCACCTGGCCCATATCCCTCCAAACCCTTCCTATTCATAAACCCATCCAGCTGACTTTTAAATGTTGTAATTGTACCAGCCTCCACCACATCCTCTGGCAGCTCATTCCACACACGTACCACCCTCAGTGTGAAAAAGTTGCCCCTTAGGTCTCTTTTATATCTTTCTCCTCTCACCCTAAACCTATGCCCTCCAGTTCTGGACTTCCCCACGCCAGGGAAGAGACTTTGTCTATTTACCCTATCCATGTTCCTCATGATTTTATAGATCTCTATTAGGTCACCCCACAGCCTCTGATGCTCCAGGGAAAACAGCCCCAGCCTATTCAAGCTCTCCCTATAGCTCAAATCCTCCAACCCTGCCAACCAGATATCCTAACCTAATTTCGTCCCATTTGCTAGCACTTGGCCCATATTCCTCCAAAACCTTCCTATTCATGTCCCCATCCAGAAACCTTTTCAAAGCTGTGACTGTACCAGCCTCCACCAGTTCCTCTAGCAGAGTCGAGAGTGTGGTGCTGGAAAAACACAGCTGATCGGGCAGCATCCAAGGAGCAGGAGAATAGACATTTCGAGCACTTCCTCTGGCAGCTCATTCCATACATGCACCACCCTCTGTGTGAAAAGGTAGCCCCTTAGGTCCCTTTTATATCCTTCCCCACTCACCCTAACCAGCCCTGATTTTCCTCTTCACCAGTATATGGCTGAACAAAAACATTTGTGCGAAGTGCTGAACACACTGTACCACCTCATTTATGGCTCGGTTTTCAGCCCAAAAAGTCTAACTGAATACATTCAGGCTTTTTCCAACTCATGTTGTACCCTTCCATCAGTTATTCTTTGGTTCTCACTGGACTACCAAGTAGTAGTCCTGGACCACGCCATGCCAGACCAAGTAGATCCTCATCAGGAAACAGGACAGTGGCAACAAGTCTCTCAGACTGATCTTACATCTCGATGAACGGTGGGGAGGACCCATCAGATAAAACACAACCATTTCAGCAGAAACCAGCAGCAAAATGAAATTGCAAACCATTTCAGCAATTTCCCGACTCTTTGATAACATCATTTGTCACTTCAGTCGCTGATCTCTTTCATCGGGTCCGACAGCACAGAGACAGACTCTTTGGTCCAAACTGATCCACGGCCACCAAAATGTCCATCTACGTTGGGCCCATCTGCCTGCACTTGGCCCACATCCTTCTAAACCTCTCTTATCCATGTATTTGCCCAAATGCCTTAAAATGTTGTTAACCTCAGCCTCACCCACTTCTAATGGCAGCTCATTCGATATGTGTACCACCCTCTGTGTAAAACAGTTGCCCCTCACATTCCCTTTCATTCTTCCCCCTCTAACCTTAAACTGATGGCCTCTAGTCCTCGATTCCCCCACCCTGGGAAAATGACTGAGTGCGCTCACTCTATCCATGCCTCTCATGACCTTATACACTTCTGTCAGAGCCTCCCTCAGTCATATAGTCATACAGACATACAGCATGGAAACAGACCCTTCGGTCCAACCCGTCCATGCCGACCAGATATCCCATCCCAATCTAGCCCCACCCATATCTAGCACCCGGCTCATATCCCTCCAAACTCTTCCTATTCATATACCCCATCCAGATGCCTTTTAAATGTTGCAATTGTATCAGCCTCCACCTCTTCCTCTGGCAGCTCATTCCATACACATACCACCCTCTGCGTGAAAAGGTTGCCCCTTAGGTCTCTTTTATGTCTTTCCCCTCTCACCCTAAACCTATGCCCTCTAGTTCTGGACTCCCCGACCCCAAGGAAAAGAGTTTGCCTATTTACCCTATCCATGCCCCTCTATAAGGTCACCCCTCAGCCTCAGGGAAAACAGCCCCAGCCTATTCAGCCTCTCCCTATAGCTCAAACCCTCCAACCCTGGCAACATCCTTGTAAATCTTTTCTGAACTCTTTCAAGTTTCACAACATCCTTACAATAAGGAGACCAGAATTGCACACAATATTCCATAAGTGGCCTAACCAATGTCCTATACAGCCGCAACATGACCTCCAAACTCCTATACTCAATACTCTGACCAATATTAAATGTCTTCAAGGCAGAGATTGATAAATTCTTGATCTCGCAAGGAATGAAGGCTACTGGAAGAGTGAGGGTAAAGTACAAAGCATACCAAACGCCTTCTTCACTATCCTACCTACCTGCGACTCCACTTTCAAGGAGCTATGAACTCGCACTCCTGGGTCTCTTTATTCAGCAACACTCCTGAGGACCTTACCATTAAGTGTATAAGTCCTGCTAAGATTTGCTTTCCCAAAATGCAGCACCTCACATTTATCTAAACTAAACTCCATCTGCCTACCTCAGTCCATTGACCCACCTGATCAAGATCCCATCGTACTCTCAGGTAACCATCTTCGCTGTCCACTACACCTCCAATTTTGGTATCCCTAAGACCATAAGACATAGGAGTGGAAGTACGGCCATTCAGCCCATCTAGCCCACTCCGCCATTTAATCATGGCTGATGGGAATTTCAATTCCACTTACCCTCACTCTCCCAAGAGATCAAGAATTTATCAATCTCTGCCTTGAAGACATTTAACAGCCCAGCCTCCATTGCGCTCTGTGACAATGAATTCCACAGGCCCACTACTCTCTGGCTGAAGAAATGTCTCCGCATTTCTGTTCTAAATTTACCCCCTCTAATTTTAAGGCTGTGTCCACGGGTCCTCGTCTCCCCACCTAAAGGAAACAAATTCCCAGCATCCACCTTTTCTAAGCCATGCATTATCTTGTAAGTTTCTATTAGATCTCCCTTCAACCTTCTAAACTCTAATGAATACAATCCCAGGATCCTCAGCCGTTCATCATATGTTAGGCCTACCATTCCAGGGATCATCTGTGTGAATCTCCACTGGACACACTCCAGTGCCAGTGAGGTGTGGGGGCCAAAATTGGACACATATTCTAAATGGGGCCTAACCAGAGCTTTAAATAGTCTCAGAAGCACACTGCTGGTTTTATATTCCAAACCTTGAGATAAATGACAACATTACATTTACTTTCTTAATCACGGACTCAACCTGCAAACCAACCTTTACAGAATCCTGGACTAGCATTCCCAGATCGCTTTGTACTTTGGCTTGATGAATTTTCTCACCATTTCAAAAATAGTGCATGCTTGTATTCTTTTTTCCAAAGTGCAAGACCTCGCACTTGCTCACGTTGAATTTCATCAGCCATTTCCTGGACCACTCTCCCAAACTGTCTAGATCTTTCTGCAGCCTCCCAACCTCCTCAGTATTATCTGCCTGTCCACCTAACTTCATATCATTGGTGAACTTCGCCAGAATGCCCCCAGTCCCTTCATCCAGATCATTAATATCATTAAAGTGAGCAGCCGCAGCCCCAACACTGAACCCTCAGGACCCCACTTGTCACCAGCTGCATTCCGAAAAAGAACCTTTTATCCCAACTCTCTGCCTTCTGTCGGACAGTCAATCCTCAATCCATACCAGTCGCTCACCTTGAACACCACAGGCCCTCACCTGACTCAGCAGCCTCCCTTAAGGCATCTTATCCAAGGCCTTTTGGAAGTATCTGCAAAGTGTTATCAGCAAACTTACTAGCTATGCCACTTATGCTCACATCCAAATCATTTATATATAATGATGAAAAGTAGTGGACCCAGCATCGATTCTTGTGGTACAGCACTGGTCACAGGCTCCAGTCTGAAAAGCAACCTTCCACCACCAGCCTCTGTCTTCTACCTTTGAGCCAGTTCTGTATCCAAATGGCTAGTTCTCCCTGGAGTCCATGAGATCTAACCTTGCTTACCAGTCTCCCATGGGGAACCTTAACGAACACCTTACTGAAATCCATGTAGATCGCGTCCTCATCTGCCCTCATCAATCCTCTTTGTTACTTCTTCAAAAACAACTCAATCAAGTTTGTGAGACATCATTACCCATGCACCAAGCCTATGCTCTAAAGAAAAAAGTCCTATCTTATTCAACCTGAGACCCTAGAGTCCTGGCAACATCCTTGCAAATTTCCTCTGCACTCTTTCCAGTTAAATAACATCCTTCCTATAGCAAGGGGACCAAAACTGGACACAATATTCCAAGTGCGGCCTCACCAACGTCCTGTACAACTGCAACATAGCTTCTCAACTTCTATACTCAATGCCCTGACTGATGAAGGCCAGTGAGCCAAAGGCCTCACTCACTGCGAGTTGGTATCCATCTTAGGGTCAGAAATGCTGAGTGACCCAGCTCTGCGTAGAAATGCCCAAAGGCTAACTACACTGAGAGAAGAAACTGGCTGATCTCTCCCTTAAATGGGAAACCTCATGGGAAAGACTCTGGTTTGTCTTTGAGTTCAAGATCTCCATTCTCCTTTTTGCCTATACAGATCCCAAAGCTCTGGTATTCTCTCCCAACACATCTCTCAGTGTCCACTTCCTTCTTTAAAATCTGTCCCTTTGACTAAGCTTCTGGTCATCAGCCTCCACATCTCCCTAACGGGACTCCGATGTTACACAACACTCTTGTGAAACAATGCCAGAGGCTTCTTGACGTGAAAGGCACCAGACGATTATACATTGTCGCTGTTTCTATTTTCGACTGACAGCGCATGACAGGAAGCCTGATTCAGAAAAATGGCAAGATTTGTTCATTTTTATTCGCACACTCTTGTTTGCAAGACTGGACTGCATTTCTGAAATGCCCAATACCACCAGACAACATGTCCAAAGCATCCTCAACGTGACAGAGTCTCAATAAAATCCATATGCTCACTGAAATCAGAGAACAGATAAACTTTAGATCATTAAATAACTGCCTCATTGAAAATTAGCTTACAAAACACCTTTGACTACTTTTATGCTAAATTTTAAAAGTTTTACAAAAGCAAATCCTGCACTTTGCATTTCTGCAAAGTTTTACTCTGAACAAGCTTCCCGTCCGATTATTTTACAAGAACTACCAAACACTAGCCAACTCTGCATGAGGTTTATCTCCCTCATATCTCATCAGAGCATGTTAAAGATATATATTCGTGGCAGAGTTTTTATCAAAATTACATGAAAAGACACAACACAGGAAATAAAATTTTAAAATGAAGTTTCCCATTTAAGGGAGAGATCAGCCAGTTTCTTCTCTCAGTGTAGTTAGCCTTTGGGCACTTCTAAGCAGAGCTGGGTCACTCAGCATTTCTGACCCTGAGATAGGCAGATTTTCAACAGATAAGGGAGTCAAGGGTTACTGGGTTCAAGACAGAATGCCGAGTTAAGACTACAGTCTGATTGGCCACAATGTTATTGAATGGCAGACCAGGCTCAAAGGGCCAAATAATCAACTCCTGCTTCTGTTCAAGCACAAGACTGAGGAATATTCAAGCAGAATCATCAAATGAAAAACAAAGGGGGGGAGTTGAGGGGAGAAAAATCACAGAAGTTTTTAGCTGCCTTCTTGGTGCAGTCGATTTTGCTGAAAAACAACTCCTTTTGAACATACACTTGGCCCCAAATATTTTGAGGGCAAGCAGAAGACAGCTAAAGTAATGGAGGAAGAGTACCTGACCACAAGCCTTAGTGAAAGTGCAGTCCCAAGGAAGTTCATAATTATGTCACTTGGGCCCTTGTGCCACAGCGGTAGTATCCCTACCTCTGAGCCAGGAGGCCTGGTTTCAGGTTCCACCTGCTCCAGGGGTGTATTATAACATATCTGAACAGGCAGATTGAAAACACTTATAATTTTGCATTCTTATATCCCAAATCTTCATGCATATTCTGCGACAGGCAAAATACTTGAACGGGAGAAAATCTGCAACCTGCAGTGGGGCGGGGCGGGGCGGGGCGGGGCAGGTGGGTGGAGAGGGCAGGAAGGGGTTTAAAAGGTGAATTTGCAATGGGGTGGCACAGCACCACGATTTACAAAGGTGAGGCAGGGAAAGAGGGCGTGGACAAAGTGCACATTTGAGCAGAGGAGGGAAAATGCAAAGGATGGGGGGGGAGGAAGGAAAATGCAAAGGATGGGGGGGAGGAAGGAAAATGCAAAGGATGGGGGGAGGAAGGAAAATGCAAAGGATGAGGGGGTAGGAAGGAAAATGCAAAGGATGAGGGGGTAGGAAGGAAAATGCAAAGGATGAGGGGGTAGGAAGGAAAATGCAAAGGATGAGGGGGTAGGAAGGAAAATGCAAAGGAGGGGGGTAGGAAGGAAAATGCAAAGGAGGGGGGGTAGGAAGGAAAATGCAAAGGAAGGGGGCTAGGAAGGAAAATGCAAAGGATGGGGGGGTAGGAAGGAAAATGCAAAGGATGGGGGGTAGGAAGGAAAATGCAAAGGATGGGGGGGTAGGAAGGAAAATGCAAAGGATGGGGGGGTAGGAAGGAAAATGCAAAGGGGGGGTAGGAAGGAAAATGCAAAGGGGGGGGTAGGAAGGAGTTGAGCGCCCAATTTGCATGGGTGTGCTCAATGATTTTACAACAGCAGGGGGAGGTCGCCAATGGTTTGCAACTGCCTCGGATGCTGCCTGAAGTGCTGTGCTCTTCCAGCACCACTTACCCAGAAAATGGTTTGCAACAGCAGACTGGAGCTTGCAATTGCAACACTGTTTCCACCCCCCCCAAAAAAAAATTAAAGAGATACGTGCAACCCAAATGATGATTCAGCGTGCAAGAGTTTCCGGAGAATGAGGGCCCAGCGCTCTGCATTCATTGCCGCCCTCCTTTGCTGCTGCAACTCACTTGTCACTGAGCAGGAGGGGATTCCCTGGGCTGCTGCCGGGTCATTGTCCCGCCGCGCGCGCGCACGCCCCCAGAAGCAGGGGATTCCCTTCCCGGGGATACACACACAGAAGGGGAAGGGGGTTCCCCGCCCCGCGCGCTCCGGGCCACGTTCCATTCCCATGTTGCCACTTACAATTGCAACATCCACTCGCCGCTCAGGATCAGGGTCCAGTTCGTGTCGCCCAGTTGCTGCACCCCCGCCGGGGGCTGGCACAGGGCCGCACCGGCCAGCAGCAGCAGCACGCTCAAGCTCCAGGCCCCCGTGCAACCCTCCATCTTCCAGCTGAGACCCTATCTGCAACGGCCGGAGAGTCCTGGAGGCAAGGCCCCGGGGCAAATAAGACGCACGTAAAGTTTTTTTTTGGGGGGGGTAAAGAAAACCCAAAAGTCTCTTTCAAACTCCCCTTCCCGCTCCCTCGCCTGGCACAACCTCTTCCTTCGCAACTACGCAAGCCTCTGTGGGCGAGGTCAAAGTGCCTCAGAGAGTGACCCCGCCTTCAAATGTTCATTCTTGCAGCTTATGTAGCCAAATGTGCCCATTTTTGTCTCCCAGCTCATAAACCAATAGGTTGCAATCAAGGCAAGACTCAAACAAGCAGGCTTATGACATTGTAGTGTTATTATGCATGTGTTGGCACTCCTACTGTGTCAGAAGTCAGCCTTTCCCCTGCATTCCAGACACCCCCATCCGGTAGGCATGTACTCCTCTCTCCAGGCTCTCCGAAAACAGCTACAAACGCAGAAAAAAATTGGAAGCATGCTTTATTCCTTCTCCAACTGCTGCAAGATATGCCAGGATTCTCAAGAATGCTGTCAAATCTGTCAAACAGCACAAAATTCACCTATGGCAACTTGAGAATTTCTGATTTGGAAATGCCAGTGTTGGACTGGGGCGTACAAACTTAAGATCATACAACACCAGGTTACAGTTCAACAGTTTATTTGGAAGCACTAGCTTTTAGAGCGCTGCTCCTTCATCAGGAGTACAATAAATGCTATGAATTTTGTGTTTTACAATTGTGTACTCCACAACCACCTGATGAAGGAACAGCACTCCAAAAGCTAGTGTGCTTCCAACTAAATCTGTTGGGCTATAATCTGGTGTTGTGTGATTTTTAACTGAGAAGTTTTGGCCCGCTTCAAGTATCTGATCTGTAGATGGGGCTCAAACGTTCATCAGTTCGACCCGGGAGTGTGCATTTTGATACCTGCCACATGCAAACAGTCTTAGGAGTTGTTTTTCCCAGTGCCTGATTAATTTATTCCTTTATGGACTGTGAGCATTTGTTCCCTAACCACTCAAGGTAAAAACAATGACTGCAGATGCTGGAAACCAGATTCTGGATTAGAGTGGTGCTGGAAAAGCACAGCAGTTCAGGCAGCATCCGAGGAGCAGTGAAATTGACGTTTCGGGCAAAAGCCCTTCATCAGGAATAGATCTATCCCTGACCACCAAGTCACTTGCTGGATCATTTCGGAGGGTAGTTAAGAGACCAGCAAGTGACAGTGGGTCTGGAGTCACCTATCGGCCAGACCCGATAACCAGGGCAGATCTCCTTCACCCATGGAGTTGAGGGGTTTTTGCAACAATGGGCTGTTTTACGATTCCAGGATTTTCATTGCATTTAATTACAGCCAGAAGCTGTGGTGGGATTTGAACCCAGGTTCCCAGAAGTTTAACCTGGGTCTTGGGATTACTTAGGAGAAAGTGAGGACACAGCAGGCCAGGCAGCATCCGAGGAACAGGAGAATCGACGTTTCGGGCACAAGTCCTTCATCAGGAATGATGAATTGCCCTGATGAAGGGCTCTTGCCCGAAACATTGATTCTCCCCCTCAGGATTATTTGCCTAGTGGCATCACCATCGTGCCAACATCTCCCTGAATTACTGCTCTGCAGGAGCAGAGATTTTTTTGCCAGCCTGCACATGAGACAATTACAGCTGAGAGTACAATCATAGAGATGTACAGCACAGAAACAGACCCTTCGGTCCAACTCGTCCATGTCAAGCAGATATCCCAACATTTTTAACACTGGAACGTTTCTGAAAGTCCAGGGCATTAACTTGTGTCAGGCTGCTCAAAACTGAATATTAGGAGGAAAGTGAGGACTGCAGATGCTGCAGATCAGAGTTGAAAAGTGTGGTGCTGGAAAAGCACAGCAGGTCAGGAGGCATCCGAGAAGCAGGAGAGTCGGCGTTTGGGGCATGATTAATGGTGATCGACAGGAGCAATGTCAATGTCGTGACTGGAATCTGGTGAATCATATCGACTTTGAGATCCTTGATTAACCCAGGTTAACAACCTCAATCAGGGAGCTCTGGCTGGCCAATATAAACAGGGGATTCAGAACCTCTTCACTTCAGGGTCTGACTCTGAGCTGACTGGTCACAGCCAGTGGAGTACACAAGTAAACGAGGAGTGACTTGGTGACAGCATGCTGGCCTCTGCAGTTATTTCAGTCACAAAGAGAAACAAGGAGAAAATTATCTACATAACAGAACATTAAATTTAATTTATTTTAATTAATTTGTTGTCATGTGCACAGAGGCACTGTAAAAAGCTTTGTCTTGCGAGCAATACAGGCAGATCTCAGAGTTAAGTAGCATAGATAAGTAAATAATAGGTAAACAGCGGCAAAAACAAAAACACAGGTACAGGTGAATGTTAAGAGTTTGAGTCCATTCAGTATTCTAACAGTAGGGTAGAAACTGCTTCGATCTTTTACTTATTATAAAGTTGCAGGGGATAGAATTAATAACTCCTGGATTTGAATGACAAAGAGCTGAGGGATTTGGTAATGGAAAAGGTATGACAAAAAAAAAACGAGAAAGGAAATTCCAGTCAAGAAATTTATATAGGAAGTTTCTATTATGATCCAGACATGGTCATTTATGATGGAGAAGTTGACCTGAAGTTTGCACAAATGAATAATGATAGATATTATCAATTCACTATGCTGGAGCACAGAGGTAATCCAGGCCCTTGTCTTCAGGTGAAGTAGGGTGAGATGGAGAATAAGAGAAACAGGGCAATTGAATTGCAATTCAGGCCTGAGCCATAGATCATAGATCCCATTGCAATTCCTAGAGAGCATGGGGCCTCAGCAGTAAGCTGTTCTATCATTCCTTGCTGTATGTGGATTTATTGGTAGATGTAAATTCTCACTCATTAAGTTGTTTTAATAATTCTTTACACTACGCGTGCTCACTTGACCATAACTGAGTTCTCGAAATAAGACAAAGCGGCAACTAACATTGACTTTAGTGCATCATTTTCCAAAATGTAGAAAGTAATTGATTGTCAAAGATCACTAATAATAGGCAAGAATAGACAAGTTGCTTTCAATCATTGCACTGGACAGAGGTAGTGCTGCTTTCAGTTCTCTTGGTTATTTTCTTCGGGGCTCGGTGGTTAGCACTGCTGCCTCACAGCACCAGAGATGTGAGTTTAATTCCACCCTCGGGTGACTGTGTGGAGTTTGCACATTCTCCCTGTGTCTGTGTGGGTTTCCTCCAGGTGCTCTAGTTACCTGCCAAAATCCAAAGACGTGCAGCTTAGTTGGATTGGCCGTGATGAATTACAGTCATAGAGATGTGCAGTACAGAAACAGACCCTTCGGTCCAACTCCTCCATGCCAACCAGATATCTCAATCCAATCTAGTCCCACCTGCCAGCTTCTGGCCCATATCCCTCCAAACCCTTCCTATTCATATACCCATCCAGATGCCTTTTAAATGTTGCAATTGTACCAGCCTCCACCACTTCCTCTGACAGCTCATTCCAAACATGCACCACCCTCTGTATGAAAAAGTTGCCCCTGAGGTCTCTTTTATATCTTTCCCCTCTCACCCTAACCCTATGCCCTCTAGTTCTGGACTCCCCCACCCTAGGGAGGAGACTTTGTCTATTTATCCTATCCATGCCCCTCATGATTTTATAAACCTCTATAAGGTTACCCCTCAGCCTCCTACCCTCCAGGGAAAACAGCCCCAGCCTGTTCAGCCTCTCCCCGTAGCTCAAATCCTCCAACCCTGGCAACATCCTTGTAAATCTTTTCTGAACCCTTTCAAGTTTCACAACATCCTTCCGATAGGAAAGCGAACATAATTGCATGCAATATTCCAACAGTGGCCTAACCAATGTCCTGTACAGCCGCAACATGACCTCCCAACTCCTATACTCAATATTCTGACCAATAAAGGAAAGCATACCAAACTTATTCACTATCCTATCTACCTGCAAGTCCACTTTCAAGGAGTTATGAAGCTGCATCTCAAGGTCTCTTGTTTCAGCAACACTCCCTCAGATCTTACCATTAAGTGTATAAGTCCTGCTAAGATTTGCTTTCCCAAAATGCAGCACCTCACATTTATCTAAATTAAACTCCATCTGCCACTTCTCAGTCCATTGGCCCATTTGATCAAGATCCCGTTGTAATCTGCGGTAACCTTCTTCGCTGTCCACTACACCTTTAATTTTGGTGTCATCTGCAAACTTACTAACTATACCTCTTATGCTCACATCCAAATCATTTATGTAAATGACAAAAAATAGTGGACCCTGCATCAATCCTTGTGGCACTCCATTGGTCACAGGCCTCCAGTCTGAAAAACAACCCTCCACCACCACCCTCTGTCTTCTACCTTTGAGCTAGTTCTGTATCCAACTGGCTTGTTCTCCCCATATTCCATGAAATCTAACATTGCGAACCAGTCTCCCATGGGGAACCTTGTCGAACGCCTTACTGAAGTCCATATAGATCACATCCACCGCTCTGCCCTCATCAATCAGGCAGCATCCAAGGAGGAGGAGAATCGATGTTTCAGGCTGGAGCCCTTCCTAGGAAGGATGTTGTGAAATGTGAGAAGATTCAGAAAAGATTTACAAGGATGTTGCCAAAGTTTGAGCTATAGAGAGAGGCTGAACAGGTTGGGGCTGTTTTCCCTGGAGCTTCGGAGGCTGAAGAGTGACTTTCTGAGGTTTATAAAAATGTGAGGAGCGTGGATAGGGTGGATAATCAAGGCCTTTTCCCCAGGGTGGAGGAGTCCAGAACTAGAGGGCATAGGTTTAGGGTGAGAGGGGAGAGATATAAAAGAGACCTAAGGGGCAACGTTTTCACAGGAGGATGGTACGTGTATGGAATGAGCTGCCAGAGCTGGTGGAGGCTGGTACAATGACAACATTTAAAAGGCATTTGGATGGATATATGAATGAGATGGGTTTAGAGGGCTATGGGGCCAAATGCTGGCAAATGGGAGTAGGCAAATTTAGGATATCTAGTCGGTATGGACAAGCTGGACTGAAGGGTCTGCTTCCATGCTGTACAGCTCAATGATCCTAATAAAGGTACTTTCGAAAGAGAAAATAAGATATGAGGCACTTTGCTGTCTGCTAAATTGTGAGGAGATACTAAAAATGGAAGGTAAAGTCAACATAGTCTTACCATAACATAGACTGTTCTCCACTGCAGAGAGAGAGAGACAACTGGGGATGGTTTCACCTGAAGTTCATCACACCCCAGGCAAGGGGTGAGATTGAGAGGGAGAGACATTGCAACCTCAGCCAGTTTGAGAATTGAACCCACAACATTGGTCAACCCCAACAAGCTATACAAGCAAACACACCGTATGTTGATCTAGTTCAGGATACTGAGCATCAAAATGTACAGTTTTCCTTGATACATATGAAATCAACAAAGTGTCTGCTGCATAACTGAAGTTCCTACATTGCTAATCCAATGAAAATCGCACATTTATATCAAATGTTGTTGATGGGAGGAGAACACTGTACCAGCACAGCAGGGAATTCCATCTCAATATTGGTTTCATGCAAATTGAGAAATTTGAACTAAAATAAATTGTAATATACAATTTCCCTCAGGGAGTTTGCGAAAATATATTTGAAATATTTGAAAGGAGAGGAATAACAACAATTGTATTCATGTAGCAGTCTTCATTGCAAGGACGTTACGAGGGTTGGAGGGTGTGAGCTAAAAGGAGAGGCTGGGACTGCTTTCCCTGGAGCGTCCGCGGCCAAGGGTTGACCTTATAGAGGTTTATAAAATCAGGAGAGACATGGATAAGGTCTTTTCCCCAGGGTAGGGGGTTTCCAAAACTAGAAGGCATAGGTTTAACATGAGAGGGGAAAGATTAAAAGGTACCTAAAGGGCAATGTTTTCACACAGAGGGTGGTGCATGTATGGAGTGAGCTATCAGAGGAAATAGTGGGGGCTGGTACAATTACAGCATTTAAAAGTCATCTGGATTGATTTATGAATAAGAAGGGTTTAGAGGGATATGGGCCAAATGCTGGCAAATGGGATAAGATTAATTCAGGATATCTGGTCAGCATGGATGAGTTGGACCCAAGGCTCTGTTCCCATGCTGTGCAGCTCTATGACTTGTGAATGTTCTATAATTTGTGAATGTTATCAAACACGAATCGACACTGAGCAACTTGAGATTTTTAACCAAGTAAAGGAAATGAAAATAACCACAAAGAGCTGCAGATGCTGGAGCTCTGAAACAAACAATAATGGAAATTGCTGGAGAAGCTCAACAAGCCCATCAACAACTGTGGAAAGAGATAAACGAAGCTGACATTTCGATCCAGTGACCCTTCATCAGCCAAGATGTTAACTGTTCTCTTTTTGTGGAAGAAAATACAAACATTGGTTTTTAAGCAGCATTTTAACAGAGGAAAACTTTTACAAAAACTTTAAATTTGCATTTGGTATTAATTTTCTGCTGCTGCCCATCTGCATGTTTCTTGCTGCACACATTTGTTTTTCGGTTTCTCACTTATACAGTAATTGTGATAAAGGAAAAGCCCTCTATTAGCATAACAAATTAATGACCGTTGGTAAAAGTCTGATTTTTAAAGTAGGACAACTTTACTGTAAAATCCTGATGATATGGAACTATTTGCACAGAACCATACAACAGCTACGAGAGAAAAACAGCAGGTTTTATTTTTATAACAGGGATTTTATTGAAATGTGCCAAAGCCTCAGTTGTATGTACAATGGTTAATTCAGTGATGCCCAAGGGCAGCAAACCAGATAGTCCAGAATGTTAGTAATTTAAAAGTCACGTGAATTGATCTCACAATCATGAAACAATGGTGTCCAAGAAACCACTCACAGTGTGATTAGAATTTGTGAGAAGGAAAAAAAATCGCAAATTGCAATGGTGTGTATTTCTGGAGTCAACGAACCATATATGAGTTTAAAAATAAACTCTTTGAAGAGAAATTCAAGGAGTACTAACAAATGCTTGAAGTGTCGTAACATTCAAAGCTATGGCCCTATTGTGGGAAAGTGGGTCAAGTGTAGACACGTGTGTATTTTTAAAAAAATCACACAACACCAGGTTATAGTCCAACAGGTTTAATTGGAAGCACACTAGCTTTCAGAGCGACGCTCCTTCATCAGGTGATAGTGGAGGGCTCGATCGTAACACAGAATTTATAGCAAAAATTTGCAGTGTGATGTAACTGAAATTATACGTTGAAAAATTGATTGTCTGTTAAGCCTTTCATCTGTTAGAATACAGTGATAGTTTCACTTCTTTCATGTGTAAATCACAAAACCCTTTTTTTAAAAGTTGAATTCTCGGGTTAGCTGTTAACAATGGTGATAGCTAGACAATATGTTGAAGGTGTTAGCCCCCTGTGTTCTCTGTCTATGACCTGATGTTTAGATTGATTCTAATCTAACAAATGAGATAACAGAGTTTTACATAAATTCATGTAGTTTTTGAGCTCAGAGTTCTACATGAATGTATGCAACTTTTGAGCAAAGTGCAATGGAACTCTGCAAGTACAAATTCACCCCACAAAATATATGTGTGCATGTGGGTCTTTGTCTGTCTGTGTGTGTGCTTGTCTGGGGTGGGGGTTGTGAGTGTGAGAATGTGTGTGTGTGTGTGTGTGTGTATAGTGGGTGCAGAGTGTCTTAAGTCTGTGAGGGGGTGCATGTGTGAGTGTGGGAATGTGTGTCTATAAGGGTGTGTGTGGGTGTCTGTGTGTATGTGAGTGTGTGTGTAGGAATATCTGTGTTTGTGTGTGTAGTACAAAGATGATCACCTGTAATGTGACATGAACCCAAGGTCCCGGTTGAGGTCCTCCCTATGGGTACCGAACTTAGCTATCAGCCTCTGCTCGGCCACTTTCCTCTGCTGCCTGTCCCGAAGTCCACCTTGGAGGATGGTCACCCGAAGGTCTGAGGCTGAATGTCCTGGACCACAGATCATGTGTATTTTTTGTTGTATAGACTTAGTCATAGAGTCATAGCATGTCCAGCATGGAAACAGACCGTTTGCTCCAACTCGTCCATGCTGACCAGATATCCCAAGCTAATCCAATCCCATTTGCCAGCACTTGGCCCATATCCCTCCAAACCCTTCCTATTCATATACCCATCCAGATTCCTTTTAAATGCTGCAATTATACCAGCCTCCACCACTTCCTCTGGCAGCTCATTTCATACACGCACCACCCTCTGCATGAAAATGTTTCCCCGAGGTCTCTTTTATATCTTTACCCTCTCACCCTAAACCTATGCCCTCTGGTTCTGAATTCCCCCAGCCCAGCAAAAAGACTTTGTCTATTTATCCTATCCATACCCCTCATGATTTTTAAACCTCAATAAAGTCACTTCTCAGCCTCTAATTCTCCAGGGAAAACAGCCCCAGTCTATTCAGCCTCTCCCTGAAGCTCAAATCCTCCAACCCTGGCAACATCCTTGTAAGTCTTTCCTGAATCCTTTCAAGTTTCACAACATTTTTCCGATAGGAAGGAGACCAGAATTGCACACAATATTCCAAAAGTGGCCTAACCAATGTCCTGTACAGCCGCAACATGACCTCCCAACTCCTGTACTCAATACTCTGACCAATAAAGGAAAGCATACCAAACGCCTTCTTCATCCTCCTATATACCTGCAACTCTACTTTCATGGAGCTATGGACCTGCGCTCCAAGGTCTCTTTGTTTAGCAACACTCCCTCAAACCTTACCATTAAGTGTATAAGTCCTGCTAAGATTTGCTTTCCCAAAATGCAGCACCTCACATTTATCTAAATTAAACTCCTTCTGCCACTACTCAGCCCATTGGCCCATCTGATCAAGATCCCATTGTAATCTGAGGTAAGCTTCTTTGCTGTCCACTGTACACCTCCAATTTTGGTGTCATCTGCAAACTTACTAATAATTCCTCATGCTCACATCCAAATCATTTATATAAATGACAAAAAATAGTGGATCCAGCACCGATCTTTGTGACACTCCACTGGTCACAGGCCTCCAGTCTGAAAAACAATCCTTCACCACCACCCTCTGTCTTCTACCTTTGAGTCAGTTCTGTATCCAAATGGCTAGTTCTCCCTGTATTCCATGAGATCTAACCTTGCTAACCAGTCTCCCATGGGGAAACTTATCTAATGCTTTACTGAAGTCCATATAGATCACATCCACCGCTCTGCCCTCATCAATCCTCTTTGTTACTTTTTCAAAAAACTCAATCAACTTGTTGGGCCGAACAGCCTCATTATTTTTAAAGACGTGTTGAAAAGATGACAAAGGATGGAATGTTCCCATTTTTGATTTAAGTGGTGGATATATTAGGTAGTGTCTCTTACAACTTCCCCTCCCACTGATAAAGCTCATCCAATTGCCACCCCACCCCCACCAACAAATGGGCTCATTAACACATAGACATAAGTGAGTTTCTCAGCGAATCACAGACCTTGATACTGGTAACCCAGATTGCCATTGGTGGTCAATTCCCTTGTTGTAAACTCCACCCCGATCCAGGTCTTCTCCTCGAGGAATCTCCTTGAGCAGGGAAGTATCTTTTATGTTCTCCTCGTGACCTGTGGCACATGAGGAAAGGCAGCCCCAGTGGGAGGTGAAGGGCAAGGATTGGGGTTGGGTATCAGCAACCGCCCCTTTGCCCCTGAACCGAGCCTCTGATTGCCCCTCCACCCTGGGTCATCTGGAGACACCCCTCAACCTGGCAGGCAGGCCACCACATTTGGGAAACTAGCCACTAATCTCCTCCACTGGGAAGGCAGATGATGAGGGAAATGGTGAGTTGAGACCCTTCAGACACCAAGCATTGAGCACCAAAGGGCCCTAATTAGTGATCGATCAAGAAGCTCACCCGCTGGCCTTCCCATTAGAGCTTGAGTAAGGAGGTGACATGAAATGGGTGTTTCTCTCCGGGGTCAACCAGCTCAATTATTTCCCCTTCACACCAACTCTTTCCTGACTTCTAGAGAGGGACAGTCACGCCCAAGGTGAATAACTTTAAAACTCAACGTCCTTCTCTTTTCAGGGACCAGGTTTTAAGATGGCTATGATGACCATGAACTTCCATGATCGTGTTCGGTGAAACGTTATGCTGGTGTGGTAACGCACCTTCCTTGGGTCATGAACCCCTTCATTCATTTTCCAATCAATCGCCACTTCTGCACACAAGAGTGACTGGCCAGCATCTGGCTCAAAACTATAGGGTTCTGACAAAGTAGGACATGAATCCAGGTAGGGACACTACCACTGTAGCACAAGACCTCCAATTGAATTGTTTCCATTCTGAAGAACGGTCATCAGATTCAAACATTAGTTCGGTGTCTCTGCCCACAGCTGCCATCAGACCCACTGCTTCCTTCCAGCAATTTCTGTTTTTGTTGCAGATTTCCAGCATCTGCCATTATTTGTTTTATTTTATTGGTTTAATTTTTTTTAAAAATGAATCTAGTATATGGCCTCTAAGTTCATCCTTGTTGAACATGTTGGCAGAAATGGATTTATTATTCATGTATATTAAAAATAAAAATTCTAAAAAAACGCTTACTTTATTCAAGAATGTGCATCATCCTTCCTTTGCATATTAGCTTGACTCTGAATCTATGTCATAGAAAAAAAAACAAGCTTAGGGTGGCACGGTGGCTCAGTGGTTAGCACTGCCGCCTCACTGCGTCAGGGACCCGGGTTCAATTCCTACCTTGGGCTACTGCCTGTGTGGAGTTTGCACATTCTCCCCGTGTCTGCGTGGGTTTCCTCCACGTGCTCCAGTTTCCTCCCACAGTCCAAAGATGTGCAGGTCAGGTGTACTGGCCATACTAAATTGTCCATGTTGTTAGGTGCATTAGCTGGGGTGGGGAATGGGTCTGGGTGGATTACTCTTCGGATGGTTGATGTGGACTTGTTGGGCTGAAGGGCCTGTTTCCATATTGTAAGAAATCTAAACTAAGCATCACATAGAGTCAGAAACGTACAGCACAGAAACAGACCCTTCAGTCCAACTCATCCATTCTGACCAGATATCTTAAATTAATCTAGTCCCATTTGCCAGCACTTGGCCCATATCCCTCTAAACCCTTCCTATTCATATACCCATTCAGATGCCTCTTAAATACCTTTTAATAGTACCAGCCTCCACCACATACTCTGGCAAATTTAAGTGAACTTATGAAATCTAGCAGCAAAAATAAGACCATAAGACCATAAGACATAGGAGTGGAAGTAAGGCCATTAGGCCCATGGAGTCCACTCTGCCATTCAATCATGGCTGATGGGCATTTCAACTTCACTTACCCACATTCTCCCCATAGCCCTTAATTCCTTGTGACATCAAGAATTTATCAATCTCTGCTTTGAAGACATTTAGCGTCCCGGCCTCCACTGCACTCTGCGGCAATGAATTCCACAGGCCACTACTCTCTGGCTGAAGAGATGTCTCCACATTTCTGTTCTGAATTTACCCCCTCTAATTCTAAGGCTGTGTCCACTTTCATCCCTTTCTTATTTCTCAGTTCCACCCAAATAACTTCCCTGGATGTATTTCCGGGAATATCCTCCCTTTGTACCGCTTTCCCTTACCAAAAACGCCACCCCCCTTCCTCCCTTTCTATTCTTCCTGTAGTGTTTGTATCCTGGAACGTTAAGCCGCCAGTCCTGATGTATCACTTGTCCAGCTGTTAATTCGTATCAGATTTTTGCTCAGATCAAATTTGCACTGTGAATTCATGAGGTGGGAATTGTAACTCTCACTTCCAATTCATATTAATAAAAAGTAAAACTCAAAAGTTTTAAATATTGAAAAAAAATCAAGTCCAAGAGCCAGAAATATATTGGACATGAACCAAGGATGCAGAAAATTGATCAGCAGGAGACTTTCCAAGTGGAATAAAATTTGCATTCATTTTCAAGATAACTAAATACTCTGTGGTTGGGCTCGCACATCAAGCTGAATGCTAAACCTCACTGAGAATTGTAATTGCCCCTTGAATACCGGAGCCCAGATCTTGCTGTAATAAAAATACAGAGCCAATCAATGCTTGCTGTTGTTTTGAGGTAAATTGGACAAGAGCTTTTGGCATCAGGCATATATACAGTGAAACATGTCAGTCAGTCAGGAAGTTGTTGTCACACATACCCTCTCCATTCACAGAGGCACTGCTGGTGGCCTCACTGCTAGATTGGTCGCTGGAAGTCAATGCAATGGTGCCACCTTGCCATGCTTGCCCACTAGCTCCGCAATAAAGATGGCTGAAAAAGCTACTGTTGGTGCATTTAGGATTAAGTGTGTTCTTAACAGTGTCATAATTACCACCAGTCCCCAGGCAGCTTGGCCTACAATGAAAAATTAGGGGAAAGTAAGGAATGAACTCAGATTTCTCCAGTTTCCTCATTTCCCCTCCCCCCACCTTGTCTCAGTCGGTTCCCTCAACTCAGCACCGCCCTCCTAACCTGCAATCTTCTTCCTGACCTCTCCGCCCCCACCCCACTCCGGCCTATCACCCTCACCTTGACCTCCTTACACCTATCACATCTCCATCGCCCCTCCCCCAAGTCCCTCCTCCCTACCTTTTATCTTAGCCTGCTTGGCACACTCTCCTCATTCTTGATGAAGGGCTTATGCCCGAAACGTCGAATTTCCTGTTCCTTGGATGCTGCCTGACCTGCTGTGCTTTAACCAGCAACACATTTTCAGCTGTGATCTCCAGCATCTGCAGACCTCATTTTTTATACAAGTGGAAAAGGCATCAAGAAGGAATTTCATGCAGGAAAATCAATTTTCCTCAACCATGTAGCAAGCTCCCCTTTCACACATTCCCACTGGGAAAGTGCCGGCTACCAAGGGACAGCTCTCACGACCCTTAGGTGTGTCAGTCAGGGGCCCCTTGCTTGTTAGGACTCTGCAAATTGGAATGGAATTTGGGAAAGCACACATATTCCCGGTTATAGAATAGCCTAACAAAAGGGCCTAAAAATAGATTGTTTTTCCTTTCCTTTATTCTGGATTAGTGGTGCTGGAAGAGCAGAGCAGTTCAGGCAGCATCCAACGAGCAGCGAAATCGACGTTTCGGGCAAAAGCCCTTCATCAGGAATAAGGGCTTTTGCTCAAAACGTCGATTTTCGCTGCTCGTTGGATGCTGCCTGAACTGCTGTGCTCTTCCAGCACCACTGATCCAGAATCTGGTTTCCAGCGTCTGCAGTCATTGTTTTTTCCTTTCCTTTAGCTCAGTTGCACATGGAGTCAGGAAGAGGTGCAGTAATACAGTAGTGTACTGAGGGCCCCTTTCCTGTTTGCCTTCCTCAGGTCTTGCACACATTTCCCAACTCAAAGCTCAGGCCTGCTGACTTGAGAAAACCTGTTAGACCCCATCACAATGTCTAACTGCAAATCACTGACACAGTCCAAGGCATCATTGCCAATACCGTTTTTCTTGTATTCATTCAGAGGATATGAGCTTCGAAGCTAGGCCAGCATTTCTTGCCCATCCCTAATTGCCCAATGGGCAGCTGAGAATCAACAACATTGCTGTGGATCTGGAGTCACACATCATCCAGACTGGGTAAGGATGGCAGTTTCATTCCCTAAAAGGCAGTAGTGAACCAAATCGGTTTTCCCTGACAACCACCAATCATCAGGCTCTTAACTCCTGATTTTTATTGACTACAAATTCCACCATCTGCCATGCAGGATTCAAACCCAGGACCCGAGATCATTACCTAAACCTCTGGAGATTAATAATCTGGCAAGAGCACCAGCGGAGTATCGCTTCTTGACAATTCCATCAATGCCACCCAACACATGCAGGCATTTTGATGTGAGGCCAATCTCACATCAAAATATTTTTATTTTCCTGCCACATAAATTGTTGCAATCATTTGAAATGAAGCATTCTTGTGCGTGTGTCCTGATGGATGCAAGGTGAAAAAGCATTGGCCACGTGTCCCTTATTTTCAGTTTGTGCTTTTATCAAGGTGACAGAAACAGCTACACTAACTTTGCACAATTATTGTCCACTGATACCACTTACATTTCCAGTTGTTTTGGCAACATTTGTTGGTCCAGTGATGGTTTGTAAGGAAGCAGATTTTTCAATTTCTGGACTCTGTTATATTTCGCAATCCATAGTTTCGGAACATTTGCACAGGTTATGTGAGACTTTCTGAGGTAATTCCATTTTCAAAACAAAAATTATTAACAGTATGAATTTCCCTTTTTAAGCATAACCCACGCACACAGTGGGATTACAAAAGAAAACAAGCAACATTTCAAATAGATTTTATATTCAAAACCTAAAACAAGCAGAGAGGGTTGTCAGAGTTGGAGGGCTTGAATTACAGGGAGAGGCTGGATAGGCTGGGACTTTTTTCCCTGGAGCGTAGGAGGTTGAGGGGTGACCTTATAGAGGTTCATAAAATCATGAAGGGTATAGATAAGGTGAATGGTCGAGGTTTTTTCTTTCGGGTGGGGGATTTCAAAGCAAGGCGGCGAATTTTTAAGGTGAGAGAGGAAAATTTCAAAACGAGGCAATTTATTTTCACAGAGAGTGGTTTCTACGTGGAATGAACTGCCAGTGGAAGTGGTAGATGCAGGTACAGTTACAATGTTCAAAAGACATTTGGATAAGGAAATTAATAAGAAATGTTTGGAGGGGAATGGGCCAAGCGCAGGCAGTTGGGCCTAGTTTAGTCTGGGATTATGGTCAGCATGGACTGGATGGACTGAAGGGTCTGTTTCCATGACTCTCTAACTTATTTTTGTCATTAGGTTCTTCGCCAATAACAATATTTCAGCAACTTTGTAAGAGGTTGGAGTTGTGTTTCTGATTGTAAGCAAGGCTGGTTGATCACAGATGTGAATCTTAAACATTTGTGAACTTGCTGTGAAGCAGAAATTGTTGGTTGTGGCTTTTTGGGCAGATTTTTCTGAAGCGTGTTATGAGCCAGTGTTTTTGAGGATGGTAACACAGATGTCATTGTATAGCTTCTTGGAAAATTACTCACAGATTCATAGAGATCTACAGCACAGAAAAAGACCCTTCACTCTATCAGGTCAATGCTTGTTAGGACAGACACCAAACTATTCCATCTCATTTTTCAGCACTTGGCCCATTATCTTTCATGCCTTGATAGTGCAATTGTCCATCTAAACATTTCTTCATTGTGATGAGTGTTTCTGCCTCTCACATGTTTACAGGCAATGAATTCCCCCATTCTCACCATCCTCTGGATGAAATGTTTGCTTTTCTCATGTATCCTCTGAACCTCCTGCCCCTTTTCCTTAAACCTATGCTTCTGGTCTTTGATTTCCCTCCTCAGTGGCAAAAGTTTCTTCCCATCTATGCCCCTCATAATTTTACACATTTCAATCATGTCCTCTCTCAGTCACCCCTGCTCCAAGGAAAGCTGCCCCAGACTGTCCAAACTCTCCAGCCCAGGCAACATCCCGGTAAATCTCCTCTGCTCCCTCTACAATGTTATCACATTACAATCTCCTACAATGCAGGCTCCAGAACTGCATGCAACACTCTTGAAATAACTTCACAGAGGCCGGTATCCCATCACCAAGTTACCTTTTGTATACATGTGCATTGTATTTGACGCTGGTCCGGCTCCCTCAGAGCCAGCTCTCAGTGTGAACAGAAGCTCTGACACTCCCGTTTATCTCTGTCAGCTGGGGCTCCCCGATTGGACCAGATTAACAGCCCCAATCAGGGGATCCCTATTCTATCCAGGTCCACCTGGCTGATCTTGTTACAATCACTACAACTTCAGCTGTGGCTTCACCAACATTTTATACAGTTCCAGCATAAACTCCTGAGTCTTAAATTCTGGGCCTCAACTAATAAGGCAAGTATGCCATGTGACCTTTTACCCACTTCATCCACCGTTCCTGATACCTTGAAGGACTGATGTACATGCACATAAATGTCCCTCTGATCATTGGTGCTTCCTTAGGTCGTACAGTTCACCATGTATTCCTTTGCTCAGAGTCCACAGCACAGAAACAGGTTATTCATACTATTTCATCTATGGAAATGCTTGTACACCACACCATCCTCCTACAATTCCTCATCATCACCCACAAACCACATTTCCTTCCATACCTCTACTTGGTAGCATTGGAAATTCCTGATGAAGGACTTTTGCCCGAAACGTCGATTTTCCTGCTCCTCGATGCTGCCTGACCTGCTGCGCTTTTCCAACATCATTCTAATCTAGACCCAGCATTGGGGATTCGCCCATTCAGCCATTGTAAGCCAGTGGGTTATTAGATTAGGTTCACTACAGTGTGGAAACAGGCCCTTCGGCCCACCGACCCTCCGAAGAGTAACTCACCCAGACCCATTTCCCTCTGATTAAAGCACCTCACACTGTGGACAATGTAGCATGGCCAATTCACCTGACCTGCACATCTTTGGACTGTGGGAGGAAACTGGAACACCCAGAGGAAACCCACGCAGACATGGGGAGAATGTACAAATTCCACATGTACAGTAACCTGAAGATGGAATTGAACCTGGGTCCCTGGCGCTGTGAGGCAGCGATGCTAACCACTGAGCCACCATGCTGCCCTAATTCTGTTCTCATTATAAATTTCCATTAGATGGTAATAACACTGTTATGGAATAGTGTATCCTCAAACCCGTTGTACTGAATAACCAGTTTGGTACCTAGCATGTATTTGACACAACAATTTAAAAAGAAAGCCTGATCTATATAGCACCTTTCGTGACTTCAGGATGTCCCAAAGTGAAGCAACTGTAGAACCCTGGGATTATAACCACTGTCAACTCAATCATAAGCCAGTTTGTGAAGTATGAAATGACATACTAATACTGATTAATGTTACAAACTGCAACATTACATATTGAGTCATAGAGGTCTACCACATGGAAACAGGCCCTTTGGCCCAACCTACCCATGCTGCCCAGTTTTCACAATTTAAACTAGCTCCATTTACCTGTGGTCCATATCCCTCCATACCTATCCCATGTTCCCAACTAAATGTTCCTTAAATGACAGAATTGTTCCCACTTCCACCACTACCTCTGGTAGCCAGTTCCTGATACTCACTACCCTCTGTGTGAACAAAAGTGCCCCTGGACCCTTTTGTATCTCTCCCCTCTCCCCTTAAACCTATGCCCTCTAATTTTAGATTCCTGTACAGGAAAAAAGCTGTGGCTACCTACCTTACCTTCTCCGTACCTGCCAACTCCAAGTGTCCCAGCAATCCATCTTTGCAAATGGTCCAGATACTTAAGTAAAGCTTGTTCTGCATCTGTGTGTCCTAACAGTACAACTAACAAGCTGTCAACAGCCGCTGTTGTAACTTAAGAGAAAATGTGAATGGGAAAATATAAGATGTCAAACTCAGCTACAGATATCAAACAAACATTTGATGAAAATCAGCAACAAAGGCAATATCTGTAATGGAGCCTGAGATTTACAAATGGTTACACATTACGGTCTGACTGACCTCGATGGTATGGCTGCTTACAATGATTGTATTCATAAGTTCAGGCGCGATTGGCAACATAAACACCACAACTGTGCTCCGAACCCCAGGAGCAAAGAGGGCACAAACATCCCAAGAAAGCCATTAACATCTAGAAAAATCTATTTTTGAACTTTCATCAATGCTTCTACAGCTCAGATGTCATTCATATAAATAACTCATTGGCTCAAATTTTGTGTTTGTAGAACAGTAGCAAATCACGCTGACAATTTGCCTCAAGGGGGATGTGATTGTGTGATTTTCTTGCCTTTTGGGCTTCCATGTGTGCCAGAAAATCAGGGGATTAAGAAAAATTACTGTAGTATAGCATGCAAGGCCTGGAGTAGTATCAGACTTGGTCTGCAACAGAATCTTTTAGTTGTTAACTGAGCTTTGAGGATCAGGCTCGGGAGGCAGTTTGTGCTGAATTTAAGCATTTGCTTGGGATATTTCATCTTTGAATTATTGCACGGAGGGAGCGGGAGCAGCAGTGGTGCCCTGTTTTCATGGTACTGGGCTATCCAGGAGCTATTGCAATGTGGATGAGGCTGGAGGCTGGGAGAGCCCTTTTCCATATCACCAGGCTGGGAATGTCTTCACGTAAGCATACTGAAGAATCAATCCACGCCTTAACCTCAAGAAGATTCAAGTCCTTTACCAACCTTTCCCAGAGCAAATCCCAGTCCACCCCTCCCTTATGACCACTGCTACTGAATGTGGATCATATCCCTTCCCTGGGCAGCCACCTCTCATTGAAGCTGATATCAATGTGGAAATCCAACCTGCATCCAATTGGTAAGCGTCCTCTTTGCACACCTAAAGACGAGAGTCTTCGATGACCGTAGCGTTCAAACCAACACGTGTGCATCCAGCAGTCACCCTTCCAACTCTTCTGCATGCCTCCAAAACCTGGACTATGCAGAGTTGTCACCTCAAGGCCTTGAGATGTACCATCAACGTTGTTTGAGATGGATTCTCCACATCGTACTGCCTCCATCTCCACTTACTGTTCCACTAGCTGCCCCTCTTGTTACTCTAGTGCTCAACCTCCCCATCACTAGCTACCTCTCCAGCCACCCCACTTGTATCCCCACCAGCTGCCCTGCTTCAGAGTTCTTGTTGTCTGCTGTCCACTAGTTGTCCTGCTCCCTCATACAAGGCAAGCAGTACACTGCAGTGGGCACTGGTTGTGTGAGGCACTGTGGAAGCAGGGCAGAGTCCTTATACCATTTCAGGCTGACATAGGTAGATTCTTGATCAGTCAGGGAATCACGGGTTCCAGGAAAAGGGCAGAAAGGTAGACATGAGGAATGTCAGATCAGCCATAATTCTATTGAATGGCGGAACAGGCTAGAGGGGTCCACTCCAGTTCCTATTATTTATGATCGTTTGGCCTTATTGCACATGAGAGGTGCCCTGTACATTAACATTGTTTTGCTGGTAATAGTGAACATTGGAAAACAAGGTTCTGGCCTAGTCACCAGTAAAGGGGAGTCAACTTAAGAGTGAGCTGAGGAGGAATCACTTCTCTCAGAGGGACGAGAGTTTTTGGAACTCCTTGCCACAGAGAGATGTGAGGGCAGAGTCTTGTGTATATTTAAAGCTGATATAGATAGATTCTTGATCAATCAGGGAATCAAGGGGTTACAGGGAAAGGGCAAGAAAATGGATGTGAGGAATATTGGATCAGCCTTGATCCAATTGAATAATAGAGCAGGCTCAAAGGGCCAAGTGGCCCACTCTTAATCATCCCAGATAGTCATATTCATAGAATCCCGACAGTATGGGCACATGCCATTCCACCCATCAGGTCTATACTGATCTCCTGAAGAGCATCCCACTCCTCTACCAAATATTTGTCAGGCTAATCCACCTAACCTACACATCTTTGGACTCTGGGAGGAACCCAGAGGAAACCACACAGACACCAGGAGAATGTGCAAACTCCACACAGACAGTCACCTTAGGGTAGAATTGAACCCAGATCCCTAGCACTGTGAGAAAGCAGTGCTAACCACTGTGCCATCCCAATATTCTCCCATGCAAACTGATACTGTGGCGTAGTCGGCCCTGACATCAGAGGCAGTGAGTGTGCTCCCTGCAGTTGATGGGAGGTCAGCAAATACAACTTTGAAATAAAAATGAGAAGTTAATGGAACCTGCCAATTTAGCTGCATTTTAAAATGTCTCTCACGGGGTTTCCTATCTCAAACCTATAGCACACAAAGGGTGCAGTTAACCAAGCTATTGAGGTTCTCAATGTGATCTCAAGAGATTTAGCAAGCACCAGTTTCAGTTTTTACCTCTAGCTCTCCCCTCACTCCCCAGCTGGGACAATGTGAAGACAAATGAGACATTTTTATCTATCTGTCTTGCAGTGGAGGAGAATGCCTTGCTTATTTATTCCCAGGTACCAATTGAAAATGATCAGTTACAATGTCTTGTCACAATCGCTCAGCTGAAATATTAGCTCTCCCCTATTCTGTTAGCACAGTGTAATCTCCAAGTTGCCAGTGCCGTGCACCAACCTGTTAGAAAGGAAATCTGTGTGAGATCACAATCAATTACACTCAGAATTCTGCATGGTTGCACCAACTGAAACAGTATCTGTGGGGAGTTTAATTACTGAGTGTTACTTGTGTGGGAAGGAACATCTAAATGCTGGCCACATCAGAGCCAAACATTAGAGGAAGCTTTTCAACCCACGCCTCCTTCTAACCAAAAGCAAAGTCATTCCACCATCAAGCACTAATCTCCAGTTTGTAATTGCTACTTATTTTCATGTTCTCTCAAAAGCTGAGTCCCAGTCATTATTGACTCATTCTCTGCAGCAGACAGGTTTCTCAATGAACACAGGGAAGACCAAGATTTGCTTTCAATCAACTTGCACAGCACAACACCTCTGAGATGACAAAGCAGACTGAAGCTTGGAGATTTGAGAGGCATATTTTAAAGTGAGAGGAGAATGAACTTCCTGAGAAAGAGATGGATGTGGGTTCAGTTACAATGTTTAAAAGATACTTGGATAAACATATGAATAGAAAAGATTTGGAGGGATATGGGCTAAATGTAGCCAGGTGGGACAAGCTTAATTTAGGAATATGGTCGATGTGGACTGGTTGAACCAAAGGGTCTGTTTCCGTGCTGTGTGACTCAATGTTTAGAATCAGTAAAAAGATCCTGAAAAAATGGACTATTTTCCATATCTTGGGAGCCTCCCTCAACTGTCCTCCTCCACATCGGGGAGGCAGGATGCCAACTTGCGGATCATTTCAGAGAACATCTCTGGGACACCCACACCCACCAACCCCACCACCCTGTGGCTGAACACTTCAACTCTCCCTCCCACTCCGCCAAGGACATGCAAATCCTGGGCCTCCTCCATCGCCAAACTGTACCCACCCGCCGCCTGGAGGAAAAGCACCTCATCTTCTGACTTGGGACCCTGCAACAACATGGAATTAATGTGGATATCACCAGTTTCCTCATTTCCCCTCTCCCACCTTATTCCAGTCCCAAACCTCCAACTTAAAATCACCCTCTTGACCTGTCCATCATCTTTCCCATCTATTTGCTCCACCCTCCTCTCCAACCTATCACCTTCCCACCCACCTCCAATCACATATCGCTTTCTCAACTACCTTCCCCCTTTGCCCCAGCCCCTCCCATTTATCTCTCAGCCCCCCCCCCCCCAGCCCACAAGCCTTTTCTTGATGAAGGGCTCATGCCCTTCGAAACATTGATTCTCCTGCTCCTCGGATGCGGCCTGACCTGCTTTTCCAGGACCACACTCTCGACTCCGATCTCCAGCATCTGCAGTCCAAACTTTCTTCCTCAACGAAAGCAAACATGGAGATTGAAATTCATCATCGCACCCCATGCACCAACTCAGTTTTTTAGCCGATTGAGGGAAAGAGTGGGAGAGGAACCCAAGCCCAAAGCTAAGGTCATAGCTGACTGAGCAGTAATGACCACCCCCTGTCTCAGCTAGAATGTGTTTCAGAATCTTGAACAACCAACAGCAAGAGCCTCAAAACCCTTGAGAAGTTCCACCAATGGTGTTTTCACCAGGCCCTCCAAATCCAGAGGCAAGTAAAGTGGCCCAACACCAGCATCCTTTGTGAAGCCAACATTTGTCCTTTATTCTTTCACAGGGTATGGACATCCACTAGCCAGACCAGTATTTATTCGCCATCCCTAATTGCCCAGAGGGCAGGTAGGTGTCAACTAGATTGTTGCAGATCTGGAGTCACATGTAGACCCTAAGACCATAAGGCTTTGGAGCAGAAATTAGACCATTCAGCCCATCAAGTCTGCTTCCCTATTCAATCATGGCTAATACAATTCTCAACACCATACTCCTGCTTTCTCTCCATTACCGTTGTTCCCCTTGATGCTCAAAAACCTATCTATCTCAGTCTTAAATATACTCAATGACCTGGTCTCCACAGCCTTCTGTGGTAGTGAATTCCATAAATTCCCCACTCTCTGGCTGAAGAAGTTTCTCCTTATCTCCATTCTAAAGGTCTTCCCTTTACTCTAAGGCTGTACTCTCGGGTCCTGATCTCTCTTCCCAATGGACACATCTTTTCAACATCCACTCTGGCCAGGCCATTCAATATTCTGTAAGTTTCAATTAGATCCCTCCTCATCCTTTTAAACTCCATTGAGTATAAACCCAGAGTCCTCAAACATTCCTCATATGTTAAGCTTTTCATTCCTGGAACCATTCTCTTGAATCTCCTCTGAACACATTCCAGGGTCAGTACATCCTTCCTGAGATATGGGACCCAATATTGTGCACAATACTCCAAATCTAGGCCAGGTAAGGATGACAGATTTCCTTCCCTAAAGGACATTGGTAAACCAGATGGAGTTTTAACAACAACTGACAATGGTTACAAGGTCACCATTAGACAAGCTAGATACATTCCTAATTGCAATTTTAAAAAGTATTCAAATGTCACGAGCTACCACAGTAGAATATGAACTTACATCCCCAGAGCTTTCGCCTGGGCACTAGGTTATGAATCCAGTGGCATTGCCACTCTGTCATAGCAAGCTAATTGAAGCACTAATGATTCAATGTCGTTCATTGGGTTGGGCGTGTTACTGGTGTACCTAACACCTGATTCCTGGAACAACTGTTCCACACAGAATTTAGTCACAAAAGGCAACTCCAAGGAGGACAATGGAAATTCTTTACAGATGACCTCAGAGCATTCCTGGAGAGGTCAAACATCCCCATCAAGACATGGGAGTCCTTGGTTCGTGACCAAAATGGAGAAGACACATCAGGAGTGTTTCTAAACACATTGAAAGACTTCATTGGGAACATACAAAGGCACAGGAGGGATTTCATCAATCTCCAAGTAACTGTTGACCCTTACCCTTTAAGAACCAGCTGACTGATGTCTATCATTGAATCCCTACAGTGTGGAAACAGGCCATTTGGCCCAACATGTCCACCTTCTGAAGGGTATCCCACTCAGACCCATCCCCCTACCCTATTACGTTACATTTACCCCTGACTAATACACCTAACTTACACCTCCCTGGACACTCTGGGCAATTTCCCATGACCAGTTCACCTGACCTGCACATCTTTGGATTGTGGGATGAAACTGGAGCACCCGGAGGAAACCCACGCAGACACGGGGAAAATGTGCAAACTCCACACAGACAATTGCCCGAGGTGGGAATCAAACCTGGGTCCCTGGCGCTGTGAGGCCATGTGTGGGCAAGTCAGTAGAACATGTAACAGATTTACCGGTCATCACAGAACCCATTGAACCACAGTGGAAACAAGTCACCCTGTATCCTGATGTACTGTCTAAGAAGAAGCAAGTGTTTCTGTGTGCATGACTGTGAGTGTCCACATGTTTGCCTCGGTCTATGTGCACGCATGTGTACGTATGTACCTGTACATGTGTGTTTGCTTTTTTAGATTAGATTACTTACAGTGTGAAAACAGGCCCTTCGGCCCAACAAGTCCACACCGACCCGCCGAAGCGCAACCCACCCATACCCCTAACCTAACACTAGGGGCAATTTAGCATAGCCAATTCACCTGACCCGCACATCTTTGGACTGTGGGAGGAAACCGAAGCACCCGGAGGAAACCCACGCAGACACGGGGAGAACGTGCAAACTCCACACAGTCAGTCGCCTGAGTCAGGAATTGAACCCGGGTCTCAGGCGCTGTGAGGCAGCAGTGCTAACCACTGTGCCACCGTGCTGCCCACGTGCTTCTGTCAGTGCGTGTGTGTATATGCGTGTGTCTATATGTGTGTCTCTAAACAGGATTTTCTTTAACTCTGTCAAATGTTTTCTCAGATATCAATATCAAAGCATCGTGTTTTATTAAGCATGTGAAGCAATTTGATAAATGTTGCAAAAATAGGAAAGGAAAGCCATGTATTCCTTCATGGGTTTGTAACATGTTTATAAGATTACTACTTCTTGGGACTGCACCTTTACATTTAAGGTGCTGAAAAGGGTCATATGTCCTGTACTACATTTGGCCTGATCGTAAGCTTGGGTATTTTAACTAATCAGAGTCAAGGAAGGTTAAGATTGACTTATGGAGAATAACGTATGAGGTATTTTTATTATGAGGTATTCTCGATTGGAGACAATGGTAACAGTTTCTAGGTTTGAAATGAGTTAGCCCTGAGTTGCCAAAGTTTCAGGAAGAAACAGAGAAACATTACTTTCTCTAGTTTAAAGTATGAAATGCAAAGAAAGTAGTTTTTAGTCAATTATGCGTTCAGTTAACTAAAATAAATGCTTAAAATTAGATCTCCTTGTGGTCAGGTAAATGATTAAATATCTTCTTAAAAGTTCTAATGCTCTAGAGGGGTCATAACAAATTTGATAAGCAAACATTTTCTTGAGACTCGGAACAAATGACTTACAAACAGATGTCAAACCACAGATATGTTTTTAGTGTTTAACTTTCAATTGTCTTATGAACATGACTAATTATAAGATTTCGCTGCAGGGAACTCTAACCAGTTTAAACACAGTTCACAAAACATCATGACTATCCTTTGGGAGCAGCGATGTCAGAGGAAATAGTCATATCCCTTAAAAGTCTTTGCGGCTCCTATCTGTTTCTATAAAAGAATTAATAATTTTTGGGTAAAGATCGGAAAGGGTTATGACGGAAGATTGCCTTAAGCACTACCCAATATGATGATGTTATAAGAACTAGATGGGAGAACAGTTTATGAAGGAGTGAGACCTAAAATCTGGGCTTTCCTCATAGTCCCTGTAACAATATCCATCCTGTCAATAGAGCCTGTAACTGTTTGTGAATTTGCTATAAACGAGTTCTTGCTCAGTAAAGAATCTTACTGGGTTAGACATGGACGTGGTTTTCCTTTATCATATTAGAGAAAGCATCCCCTGTGGATCATTACTGAAAGGGGAAAGAGGGGTTTACTAATAATCCCAAGTATGTACCCACAGTTAGAAGATGTAGTACAGTTAGACAATTGAACATGTTATGATATGACTGGATAGTGTATTAGTTTGAATATCACACAATACCAGGTTATAGTGCAACAGATTTAATTGGAAGCACTAGCTTTCAGAGCACTGCTCCTTCATCAGGTAGTTGTGAAGGAGCGGTGCTCCGAAAGCTAGTGCGTTCAGATAAACCTATTGGACTATAACCTGGTGTTGTGTGATTTTTAACTTTGTACACCCCAGTCCAACACCGGCATCTCCAAATCATAGTTTGAATATGATTTGTTAACTTCATCACATATCCTAAACTGGAATGCAGACTATGTGAATGTTGGATTGAGATATGGGTGAGTAACCTTTTGATTGAAAATTATTGTCTGTGGAAATAGTTGATTGGAACTTTGTTATTGGCAGAAATAGTGTCCTTGTTTTTGTAATAATGTTGTGCACCATCTTTGATGTGCACATCTCCCATGAATGCAAGAATGAACAGTTAAACATTGAAACCTGAGTCTCATCTTAACTAAGAAGGGACCAAGGGTTAAAATCACGCTTTCACTACATTTAAAGAGACAGTAACATGCCATATGGTGAGAAGCAGACTTGACATGTCTGCACTCACAAGTGTAACATTTATCCAACCATTGAACCTAACCTTTCCAATATTCATTGCATTGTTTATGCTACTTACATACCTTTCAACAGTTTCCATTTGAATTTTGTGAAGAAACTTTAAATCTGTGCCCATCTTGTTGAACCTGTTGACACTGCAGTTTGAAGAATTTCAGCAGAAATGGCTTTCCTTAGGAACTTGGTTAGTGCAAAGCACACAGCTGCATCTACTGATGCTTCACAGACCAGATGGTGAAATTCTCTTGACATTAGTCTGCCATATTTTACAATACAGTTGCTGACAAACTCGAGATGAGGCAAAGAACTTCAGATGAGTTTGACGAGAAGAGTCAGTTAACCTCTGAATTGTTTCTCTGCACTGACCTCTGTGCTGACTCCAGACTAGAGAATGCGTGCAACTTATGCTAAGTAGACTGGTGACTCCTAAGTAACAAAGTAACCTGGTAACAGTTGATATCTCTATTCAGCAATGAAATGAAAAACAAGCTGCCAAATTTTATGACCTTCTGAATAAATTATTACTAGAGAAACATTCAAGTTCAATCGAATCTCAGTAATAGCTGTCTAAGGACCGTCTCGTCTGTACGATTAGACATTAGATCAGTTTGCCAGTACAGAATTCTTGGAATAACAGTTATTAGTGATGATGTTGATTGATTTTCTTTTATTTCTGGTGTGCTGTTCCACATGCTGATGAGGCTGTTGCTTTAAGTCCTACAAAGGGCTCATTCCCTCAGCCAAGGAATTATTTAGTGAATAAGCACCCCATCTCAATGCCAGTAAATCACAGAGTGTTGGCTTTGTATTCAATTCGGGTGGCATGGTAGCTCAGTGGCAGCGCCAGAGACCCAGGTTCAATTCCAACCTTGGGCGACTGTCTGTGTGGACTTTGTGCATTCTCCCTGTGTCTGCATGGGTTTCCCCATGGTGTGCTGAGATTAAGTGGATTGGCCAGGCTAAATTGCTAGGCAGAAGTGGGTACTGGAGATTAGAGTCAAGATTAGAGTGGTGCTGGAAAAACACAGCAGGTCCGGCAGCATCCGAGGTGCAGGAAAAATCAACATTTCAGGCAAAAGCCCTTCATCAGGAATTGCCCATAGTGTTCAGGGATGTGTAGGTCAGGTCCATTAGTCAGGGATAAATGTAAAGGACTTGGTCTGGGTGAGTTACTCTTCAGAGGATCGGTGTGGACTTGTTGAGTCGAAGGGGCCTGTTTCCATACTGTAGGGAATCTAATCTAAAAAAATATGCTTGCAATTTGGACTACCAATACAATGCACTACTCCAAATCACCAAGGGTTCTCTGACAGCACCACCCACACCTATAGTGTGCACCATCGAGAAGGATGAGGGCATTAGGTACGAGAGGTTAGCTTCACCTTCAGGTTAACTCTTCATTCGTCCCCCAGAAGAAGCAAACCATCCCACATGCCCCCCACAACCTTCTCCACTCCTCTTCCTTCCCACTAGTAAACACACTGTCTTTACTTGGTTAATACCTGACCATTCTTACATTGTCACAAAATCAAAATCTTAGATCTCCTGAACCGATGGCATTGTATGAATATTTTTACCTCACACGCTCACCACCATCTCACTGTTACGTAAGCTGTTCTGACAAAGCAAAAATGGGTGATGGCGAATCTCTAGCCTGTCAATGGTGGGGGGAAGCATCAGTCATAGAATCAGCGAGATGTACAGCATGGAAACAGACCCTTCAGTCCAACCCTTCCATGCCGACCAGATAGCCCAACCCAATCTAGTCCCACCTGCCAGCACCCGGCCCATATCCCTTCAAACCCTTCCTATTCATATACCCATCCAGATGCCTCTTAAATGTGCCAGCCTCCACCACTTCCTCTGGCAGCTCATTCCATACACGTACCACACGTATTTGCATGAAAAAGGTGCCCCTTAGGTCTCTTTTATATCTTTCCCCTCTCAGCCGAAACCTATACCGTCTAGTTCTGGACTGCCCAACCCAGGGAAAAGACTTTGCCTATTTACCCTATCCATGCCCTACATAATTTTGTAAACCTCTATAAGGTCACCCCTCAGCCTCCAACACTCCAGGGAAAACAGCCCCAGCCTATTCAGCCTCTCCCTGTAACTCAGATCCTCCAACCCTGGCAACATCCTTGTAAATCTTTCCTGAATCCTTTCAAGTTTCACAACATCTTTCCGATAGGAAGGAGACCAGAATTGCACGCAATATTCCAATAGTGGCCTAACCAATGCCCTGTACAGCCACAACATGACCTCCCAACTCCTGTACTCAATACTCTGACCAATAAAGGAAAGCATACCAAACACCCTCTTCACTATCCTATCTACCTGCGACTCTACTTTCAAGGAGCTATGAACCTGCACTCCAATGCTCCCTTACCATTAAGTGTATAAGTCCTGCTAAAATTTGCTTTCCCCAAAATGCAGCACCTCACATTTATCTGAATTAAACTCCATCTGTCACTTCTTAGCTCATTGGCCCATCTGGTCAAGATCCTCTTATAATCTGAGTAACCCTCTTCCTGTCCATTATACTTCTAATTTTGGTGTCATCTGCAAACTTACTAACTGTACCTCTTATGCTCCCATCCAAATCATTTATGTAAATGACAAAAGTAGAGGGCCCAGCACCGATCCTTGTGGCACTCCACTGGTCACAGGCCTCCAGTCTGAAAAACAACCCTCCACCACCACCACCTTCTGTCTTCTACCATCGAGCCAGTTCTGTATCCAAATGGTTAGTTCTCCCTGTATTCCGTGAGATCTAACTTTGTTAATCAGTCTCCCATGGGGAGCCTTGTCGAACACCTTACTGAAGTCCATATAGATCACATCTACTGCTCTGCCCTCATCAATCCTCTTTGTTACTTCCTCAAAAAACTCAATCAAGTTTGTGAGACATGATTTCCAAGCATAAAGCCATGTTGACTATCCCTAATCAGTCCTTGCCTTTCCAAACACATGTACATCCTAACCCTCAGGATTCCCTCCAACAACTTACCCATCACCGACATCAGGTTCACTGGTCGATAGTTCACTGGCTTTTCCTTACCAACCTTCTTAAACAGTGGCACCATGTTGGCCAACCTCCAGTCTTCTGGCACCTCACCTATGACTATCGATGATACAAATATCTCAGCAAGAAGCCCAGCAATCATTTCCCTAGCTTCCCACAGACTTCTAGGGTACACCTGATCAGGTCCTGGGGATTTATCCACTTTTATGCATTTCAAGACATCCAGAACTTCCTCCTCTGTAATATGGACATTTTGCAAGATGTCACCATCTATTTCCATATCCTTTTCCACAGTAAATACTGATGCAAAATACGCATTTAGTAGCTCCACATTTTCTGCAGCTCCATTTGAAGGCCATCTTACTGATCTTTGAGGGGCCCTATTCTCCCCCGAGTTACCCTTTTGTCCTTAATGTATTTGTAAAAACTCTTTGGAATCTCCTTAATTCTATTTGCCAATGCTATCTCATGTCCCCTTTTTGCCCTCCTGATTTCCCTTTTAAGTATACTCCTACTTCCTTTATACTCTTCTAAGGATTCACTCGATCTATCCTGTCTATACTTTACATATGCTTCCTTCTTTTTCTTAACTAAACCCTCAATTTCTTTAGTCATCCACCATTCCCTATACCTACCAGCCTTCCCTTTCACCCTGACAGGAATATACTTTCTCTGGATTCTTGTTAACTCATTTCTGAAGGCTTCCCATTTTCCAGCCATCCCTTTACCTGGGAACATCTGCCCCCAATCAGCTTTTGAAAGTTCTTGCCTAATACCATCAAAATTGGCTTTTTCCAATTTAGAACTTTAACTTTTAGATCTGGTCTATCCTTTTCCATCATTATTTTAAATCTAATAGAATTATGGTCGCTGACCCCAAAGTGCTCCCCCACTGACAATTCAGTCACCTGCCCTGCCTTATTTCCCAAGAGTAGGTCAAGTTTTGCACCTTCTCTAGTAGGTACATCCACATACTAATCAGAAAATTGTCTTGTACGCACTTAACAAATTCCTCTCCATCTAAACCCTTAACACTATGACAATCCCAATCTATGTTTGGAAAGTTAAAATCACATACCATAACCACTCTATTTTTCTTACAGCTCAGTGAGATCTCCTTACAAGTTTGTTTCTCAATTTCCCTCTGACTATTGGAGGGGTCTATAATTCAATCCCAATAAGGTTATCATCCCTTTCTTATTTCTCAGTTCCACCCAAATAATTTCCCTGGATGTATTCTCGGGAATATCCTCCCTCAGCACAGCTGTAATGCTATCCCTTATCAAGAATATCACCCTCCACACCGCCCCCCCCCCCCCCCCCCCTTGCCTCCCTCTCTATCTTTCCTGTAGCATTTGTATCCTGGAACATTAAGCTGCCAGTCCTGCCCATCCCTGAGCCATGTTTCTGTAATTGCTGTGATATCCCAGTCCCATGTTCCTAACCATACCCTGAATTCATCCGTCTTCCATGTTAGGCCCCTTGCATTGAAATACATGCAGTTTAATTTATTATCCTACCTTGTCCCTGCCTGCCCTGACTGTTTGACTCAATTCTGTTCTCAACTGTACCAGTGTCAGATTGATCTCTTTCCTCACGATCTCCCTTCCACCTTTCTAGTTTAAATCCTCCCAAGCAGCTCTAGCAAATCTCCCTGCCAGTATATTAGTCCCCTTCCAATTTAAGTACAATCCGTCCTTAAATTAAGACCAAATGGAATAGGAGCAGGAGTGGGCCAGAGGTCCTCTCAAGATTGATCCACTATCCCATTAGATCATGACCAACCTTTAACTGAGATGCTTTTCCAACCAATCCCTTAATTCTCTTAGAGGCCAAAAATCTCAGCCTTGAACACAATCATCCACGGGCCAGGACTACACCAACTCTCCTCAGATGGAACCTTCCAAATTCACAACCACTACCCTCCTGAAGGACAAGGGCAACAGGTACACAGGAAGCTTCTCCCCAACAAGTTCCCCTCCAAACCACTCACCATCTTGACTTAGAAATATATCGCCATTCCTTCAGCATCACTGGGTCAAAATCTTGGAATTCCCTCCCTAAGGGCATTGTGGAACTACCTGCAGCACATGGACTGCAGCGGTTCAACAAGGCAGCTGACCACCACCTTCTCAAGGGAAACTAGGGACGGGCAATAAATTCTAGCCTAGACAGAGAGACTAATTTCTCCATGAATAAATTTAAAAATTCTCTTTTGGGGAGACTATTCCAAAGATTCACAAGACTTTGAGTTAAAATGATTCTCTTGTCAACTTAAAATCGCCGATCTTTATCCTGAGCCCAAGTGTCCCAGCCTGAATGCCATTGGTGGGGGAAGTTCTTCACTTTTAGTTTGCCCACAGGAATGAATTAAAATGATACCCTCGCTGGCAACATGTGTGAGAGACGTAACTTGTGGAATCACGTCCAATGCCTTTGTCAGATGATTAACGACTTGAACTGCAGACTGTTAATTCAAATAACCAAGTGTAAACAGATGTTGTGAAGTTCATGGTGATTAAAGGTCCATTTCAAAAAGGTTCCCCTTTCTCACTATAAATTAAATCATTATTCTAAGGGGCAAGCAGCATGTTTTGTCAGAGAAAATAGACATTGAGAAGTAATATCTATCCCTACTAAAACCTGTGTGTTTATTTCAGATTCTGAACTCCTGGGCTGAATCCAAAACACTGCTAATTATGGGAATGAAAAAGAAGCACTTAAATTATATTAGTTTGCTTTAATTCTTAATTATTTTAGGCCCAAAAGATTTAGCATCAACCATCTGTCACAGTTGGTTAACATCAAGGCATGAGTGAGGACTGCAGATGTTGGAGACTAGAGTCAAGAGTGTGGGTGTTGAGAAAACACAGCAAGTCAGGCAGCATCCAAGGAGCAGGAGAATTGACGTTTCGGGCAAAGCCCTTCATTAGGAATTGTGATGAAGGGCTTTTGTCCAAAACGTCAATTCTCCTGCTCCTCGGATGCTGCCTGATCTGCTGTGCTTTTCCAGCACCACACTCTTGACAGTTGATTATCAATCAGTCAGTGGGTTTTATCCAAGCTACAGAAGAGGCAAAGAGGATTTGGGATAATGTTAAGAATCGAGCAGGATTTGGCAAATCCTGTACAGATGAGTGATTTACCTTCAAATAGGAGAGGTATCACGGTGGCACAGTGGTTAGCACTGCTGCCTCACAGCGCCTGAGACCCGGGTTCAATTCCCGACTCAGGCGACTGACTGTGTGGAGTTTGCACGTTCTCCCCGTGTCTGCGTGAGTTTCCTCCGGGTGCTCCGGTTTCCTCCCACAGTCCAAAGATGTGCGGGTCAGGTGAATTGGCCATGCTAAATTGCCCATAGTGTTAGGTAAGGGGTAAATGTAGGGGTATGGGTGGGTTGCGCTTCGGCGGGTCGGTGTGGACTGGTTGGGCCGAAGGGCCTGTTTCCACACTGTAAGTAATCTAACCTAAAAAGGGGACTGTAAATAAAGGGGAAAATATATACAAACACAGGGAGTATGGAGGAGATTGTTCAGGATGTTGCTGAGGATGGAATGGTTTTGCTGGGAAGAGAGGCTGGATAAGCTTAGATTGCTTACTTTAGAGTAAAGGAAGTTGAGATGTGTAAGATTATGAGGAGGATGGGCAGGATGGATAGGAAACAGCTGTTTCCTCTGAGTTGAAGGGTAAATAACGAGGAGACATTATTTTAAGGTGAACGACACAAGATTTAGAATCACATAATCCCTACAATGTGGAAATGGGCCATTTGATCCAACAAGTCCCTCCCAAGAGTAAACCATCCAGACCCATTCCCCTTTACTATCCTACATTTACCCCTGACTAATATACCTAACCTCCATACTATGGAGCAACTTAGCATGGTCAATTCACCTAACCTGCACATCTTTGGACTGTGGGAGGAAACTGGAGCAAATCCCACACATCGGGAGAACGTGCAAATTCCACACAGTCGCCTGACACTGGAATCGAACCCAAGTTCCTCGCACTGGGAGGCAGTAAGGCTAACCACAGAGCCACCGTGCTGCCCTTTAGTGGTTTGAGAAAAACCTCTTTTTCCCAGAGGGTGGTGGGAGGTCTGGAATGTACTGCCTGGGAGTGTAGTTGAGGCGGGAAATCTCACAACCTGTAAATGTACTAGGGCGAGCACATTAAGTGCCATAATATTCAGGACATGGGCCCAGACCTGGAATGTGGAATTGGTATAGATGGGTCAGCACAGATGCAATGGGCCAAAAGGCCCTGCTATGTACAGTATGACTTTATGACTCTCGAAGCTGAAGGGACTGAGATGAAGGCAATCGCTGGTTATGGGGAAATAAACACTTTGGAAATATAGGGCTAAATTTCACCAGAACTTAGTGACGTGTCAATGTTGTTCCATAATGGGTTTGTCACCCCGAGGCCTAGTGAGATTTCTCATACTGTTCTCTGAAACTCTCTGTATTAGCTATGTATTGCACGACTTTGACATTCAGCTCCTGCTACCTCCCCTCTGGCCAGAAATGAAAGTGCTCACCATTTTTAGGACCATTTTTAGGTCTCAATCACCAGGTCAGTCTGGAGCTGCCCTTGCATCGATCCTCTGTGTGAAGATTTACCGGGAAGATGGTGGACAGAGGCAGATTGGCACCTTGAATTGATAACGGTGACCTGGAATGCTTGGATGGGGGAGGACGTGGTGCAGAGTTTGGCTCTGCACTTACTTTAGGACCAGGAGAGGCGATCACATCACCAGACCCTGCCAGTCTGGTTCAAGATTGTCACCCAGGAAAGTGCCATCTCCACGGTCCAGAGGTATACAGAGAAATGCCACAAGGAGGTCAACATCTCCACTGCCAGAGTCAGTGCAACTATCTACTCTCCGGTACCTCACACTCACTCTATCCCAAACACTGCACACACCTCTCACCAAAGCTCACCACTCTCACTGTTAAGTGCAACATCTTCCCTCACTCCCTCTCACTGCACCTCAAACACACGCTGTCTGCAACCCCTCCACCCCACCAACTTTTTAACCCTGTATGGCCCTCTGTGCTACCTACTGACTCACTCAGGACACCTCGGCTCAGTGGTTAGCAATGCTGCCTCAGCAAGGACCCAGGGTCAATTCCAGCCCTGGGCAACTGTTTGTGTGGAATTTGCACATTCTCCCCGTATCTGCATGAGTTTTCTCCGGATGCTACAGATTCCTCCTATAATCCAAATTTGCGCAGGTGAAGTTGGGTTGGCCATGGGAACTTGACCATCGTGTCCAGGAATGTGCAGGGTAAATGGGTTAGCCATGGGAAATGCAGAGTTACATTTAGCATGACAATTGCAAATTCCAGTGAAAATAGATCCATGCTATCATATTAAAACCAGTGACCTTTCTAATCATTAGGCCATCTCCAGTCTACTTATGTTTTCTTGGCGAAATTTGAGTCAAGAGAGTAGTGCTGGAAAAGCACAGCAGGTCAGGCAGCATCTGAGGAGCAGGAAAATGGGCATTTCGGGTGAAAGCCCTTCATTGTTGAAGGGCTCTTGCCTGAATCATTGATTCTCCTGCTCCTGAGCTGCTGTCTGACCTGCTGTGCTTTTCCAGCACCACACTCTTGACTGCTTGTGTTTTCTCCTCATTTCATTTACCTTTATTTTGGCTAACCCAGCAAAATTTGGGTGAATGGGGGCTGTTGTTATCATGCCATAGAGTCATCCAGCGCGGAAACAGACCCTGAGGTCTAACCAGTCCAAGTCCACCATAATCCCAAACTAAACTAGTCTCATCTGCCTGCATTTGGCCCATCTCCCTCCAAACCTTACCTATTCATGAACTTATCCAAATGTCTTTAAGAAATTGTAACTGTACCCACATCTGCCACTTCCTCAGGAAGTTCATTCCACATGCGAACCAAGCTCTATGTAATAAAATTGCCCTTCATGTCCTTTTTAAATCTTGCTCCTCAGAAATATGTTAACTCTCCTTGAAATTCCCCACCTGAGAGAAAAGACGTCTTATTTCTACCCCTCATGATTTTATAAACTGTGTAAGGTCACCTTTCAACCTCCTCTGCTCCAATGAAAGAAGTCCCAGCCTATCCAACCTCTCCTTATAACTCAAACCCTCCATTCCCTGAAACATTTTGGAAAATCTCTTCCAATGTTCTCCTGTCAGGTGATGTGTACTTGATGTGTGAGGAGGAGAAAGTGAGGTCTGCAGATGCTGGAGGTCAGAGCTGAAAATGTGTTGCTGGAAAAGCGCAGCAGATCAGGCAGCATCCAAGGAACAGGAGATTTGACGTTTCGGGTATAAGCCCTTCTTCATAAGCCATTCCTGAAGAAGGGTTTATGCCCGAACTTGATGTGTAAGGCCTTGCTGGAAAATGCCAGCCTCAGGTCCCACTGGGTCACCAGCCAGCAGTTTCTTCAAGCATAGCCCTGTCTGTCACACAAAACTATAATCTCTCTCTTATCCCAGTTGGTGTTCTTGATATTCCTGCTCCTTTAAGAACAAATACAACAGAATTATAACATGCAGGATTATGCAAATCACACGTGGCTCTTCAAATGACAAAATTGTCAAAATTTCCAAAACATAACACCGCCCTTACAGCCTTTCTGATCGATGTCACCAAATTATCGCTTACTTGAGCTGCACAATTCCTTTGTGAAGTTGATGGCTGAATTCAATGCCAGCCAACAGCAGACCCAGCAAGCTGCACCGAGATTGCCAAATGTCTCACAATTACAGCAGAGAGCTCGGTGCGATGGCCTCCCTACCCTGTGGGAACTGACTTGCAAAGGCTCAAAGCTGATTTCATATCAGGCATTTCCAATCAACAAAGGGGATCGAAGGCAAGGTCTGGGGAATACAAGCAGCAGACGCACAGACAAAGGAAGCGATGATGTGAGTGGAGGTGTACACAAGAATGAGGCCTTGAAGATATGATGCCTTGCCACACTAATAGATGAAGCAAATGCTTCACTGACACTGGGTCAGTAATTTATGAGTGATTTCTTCAAGTCCTCGCATATTTACAAAAGATAGATATTGCAGCCAAGAGGTCACCTTTAGCATGCAAGAGCTTTGCTATGTTGCTGAATTTTAAACACTGTTCACTCAAAAGCTTCATACACATCCATTTATTTGTTATAGATATACCAGATTATAATCCCCATGCTATAATTGGGGTGGGGTGAAATCTGCATGGAGGCCGTTATTGTATTTTATGATCAATCGCTTGGTTTCACTGGCTGTGTACTACACAACAGCAATATGCAATTATTATGACAGTGGCTGTTGGAGAAGCTCAGCGTATGTGGTGAGAGAAACAGAGTTAATGTTTTGAGTCCAATTACTCTTCCGACCTGAAGAAGATTAGATTAGATTCCCAACAGTGCAGAAACAGGCCCTTTGGCCCAGTCCACACCAACCCTCCGAAGAGTAACCCACCCGGACCCATTTCCCTCTGACAATGCACCTAGCACTACGGGCAATTTCCCATGGCCAATCCACTGACCTGCACATTTTTGGACTGTGGGAGGAAACCGGAGCACTCGGAGGAAACCCATGCAGACGCGGGCAGACCATGCAAACTCCACACAGACAGTCACCTGAGGTGGGAGTCGAACCCGGATTACTGGCGCTGTGAGGCAGAAGTGCTAACCACTGAGCCACCGTGCCGCCCCAAGTGAAGTTACAACTTCACTTCTGGAGCAAGTGAGACTTGAACCAGCATCTCTAGACTCAGAAGTAGGGACAGTACCACTGCTTCACAAGAGTTTAAAATAAAGAGAGCAGGTGGGACTTGAACCCAAGCCTCCAGGCTCAGAGATAGGGACACTGCCACTGTGCCAGTAAGAACTAAACAAGAGCAGGCCGAACCTGAACCCAAGCTGCTGTGCCGGTAAGTATTAAACAAGGGAAGGTGGGATCTCTGGGCTCAGAGGTCAGGGCACTACTGGTGTGCCATAGAGTAAGTGAGACATCAACTCGGGCCTCCAGATTCAAAGGTGCCGCTGTGCCTCAAAACAGAGTTGAATCAAACACAGCTGAGATGTAGTGCTCTCTGCATCAAGTGTTGGGGCAGCATTGTCACTAACCTACTCATCATCAAGACAGCTCACCATGTCCAGCTCCAGTCAAGAGCTGACTAGTGGGCTTCTCTATCTATCAGTCACCTCGACTCTGAAGCCCCTCCCCTTGCTTGTCCGAGGCCAGTAAACTCTGGGATGGAGGGTCAGATCCATGGCTACGTTGCTGACAAGGGGAGTGGATATTATGAGGGGATCGCAGGATGGGGATCGCAGGAAGGGAGTAGGTCAGGTTTTGGGGGGTGAGGGCAATCAGAGGGAAAAGTGGGGGAATTGAGAATCAGTAACCACCCCCTTCCCTAGAAAGCACCAGATTTCCAAGAGTCCTCTTACTCAGTAATGATATTCCCTTGGTCGATATTCCCTCATTAGCTGAAACATCTTCTCAACCTCTACCCCATCAAGACCCCTCAGAAACTTTTCTGTGCCTCAGACAGGATTTTGAGGGGGTTGGAGGTTAGGAAGGTGGTGCTACCATTGGTAATATCCGGGTAGCTGAAGACGCAGTACATGATAGCATAGTGATTGTAAAAAGGTCAGCCAGGTGGACCTCATAGAATATGCGTTCCCTGATTGGGGCTGTTAGTCTGGTCCAATCAGGGAGCCCTGGCTGACATAGAGAAAAAAAGGTTAAGCGTCAGAGATACTGACAATCTGGTGCTATCAGTACTAAGTGATGCAGTACTAAAGTCATGTGTGAATCATGGTGACTTGGTGACAGGGTACCAGCCTCTGTGGAATTATTTCAGATAGAGCTTTGAAAATGAATGTAAATACGAGGCATTAATGATTAAATCTCATGCGAACAGTCAGTATCGATCACAAAGCCAACAGCAACATGATTTGTGATCCCTTCTTTAGCTTTAACTGCTCAGCAGGAAATTGTTTACAGAGGGGAGCGACACAGGGAAGATTATAATTGCTTTAATTTGCATAGTCAAACATCCTGAATTATTTAATAGCGGTCCCTCTGACATTTCCTCCTTTCAAAATGAAAAGCAGTAACCATAATATGTGCAAGTGGTAATGAAGATCACAGGGCCAGTCACATCCTGGCGAATCAGAATAACAGGAGAGCAAAGCTCTGTATTGTGTACAAGGTTAAGATTTCTCTTATCATCACCATGACTGCTCTCTCTCTGTCTCCCTCTCTCTCTCTCTCTCTCTCTCTCACACACACAATGTACTCAATGACTCAGTTCTCTGCTTTTCTCAGGAAAGGTTATTCCACATTTCCATTTGCTCACCACTCACATTCAGCAAAGATGTTACTCTCCTGATTTGATTTCTCCTGCAGCTCCCCAGCCCAACATTGCATTCTACGCAAAAATGTACCCACCCAGCCATATTTCCGCTCGAAGAGTTTGGTGCTGTCAAAGCACAGCCAAGGAGCAGGAGAGTCAACATTTTGGGCTAAGCTCTTCTTTAGGATGTCCAGCATCTGCACTCCTCACTTCCTCCCATCCATATTGTAGCTGCCAATACCAAATTTTCACACCCATGGGTCACGAGACTCCTTGTTTTAGCTGAGATGAAGCCGAACGTTTAGATTGGTTGTATTTCGAGTCATAGAGATGTACAGCACAGAAACAGACCCTTCCATCCAACTCGTCCATGCTGACCAGATATCCTAAATAAATCCAGTCCCATTTGCCAGCACTTGAGCCACATCCTTCTAAACCTTTCCTATTCATGTAGCCATCCAGATGCCTTTTAAATATTGTAATTGTAACAGCCTCCACCACTTCTACTGTCAGCTCATTCCATACATGTACCACCCACTGAGTGAAAAAGTTGTCCGTTCAGTCCTTGTATTTCCTGGAATGTTTTCTGAGTCCCACAGAGCCTGCATGTTGTGCACAGTGAGCTGAAACAGGGAGTGGCTCCATGATGCAAGCATTGTGAGGATTGGCAGAGGTACCTGCCAGCTTAAATTTCAGCCATGGCAAACATGGCAGACATGGCAGCTGGCAGCCAAAGACACACAGATTCACAATGTGGTATGATGACAGAGTCAGATGACGCAAGGTCGGAGAGAGAGTTAGGAGGAGCGTAGTTATTGGGTTTAACACTTGCTGTAAAATTCCATCTGATTCGATATTGTTGGTATGTCAGTGCAGAACCAAAGTATGTTGGTGCCTGTATCGTCAGCTGGTTTCCCTCCAGACACATCACACCAATCCCCTCCTCCAAGTAATGCGGCTATTCCAGTGTAATCAGTTGTCAGATATGGGCCGGGTGCTGGCAGGTGGGACTAGATTGGGTTGGGATATCTGGTCGGCATGGATGGTCTTTTTCCGTGCTGTACATCTCTATGAACTCTGTGACCCTATTTGCTGTAGCATCTGCCTTCATTGAGTCCCCAGCACAGACGCAAATCCAAATTCCGTCAACATTCTCATGGGCAGAATTAGATTACCTGTGGTCATCTACTAATTCAGCGGTCCAGACAATAAAAATCTTTAAAGCCACGGTTTTTCTGCACTGTTTGGTTCAGATTCTCAATAGATATGCCATTTGGAAAGTATGTAAAGCAGCTTGGCCTCAAATGCAATGTTGTGGTTTTGAGCAATCAAGGTTTATGGAGAATGGTGGGGAAGCAGACATGAGGGGTCTGGGATCCTACTAAATGACAGAACAGGCCCAAGGAACTGAGTGGTCTCCTCTTGTTCCTATTTCTTATGGTCTTCTCAATGAGAAATTAGACCCTCTTTTGAATGATGTGGTCCAGGGTGAGGAAGCTGGAGGAGATCTCCTGTGAAGGCTTTCCCAAAATCAATTGGTACACTCCACAATTCTTATGATCGCCATAGCTTTTGAAATTTAAATGGCTGCCAGTTATAATTGAATCAGCTTGAAATAAAATATTTCCCAATAAAATGTATGAATATAGTACAAAAAAGACTGTGGTTAGACTTATGTTCATTGCTAGCTCAAAGTCGTTTATCGAGTACCATAAATCCATTTTATATCTGGCAAAGAACAAGAGGATGTTTATCTCACCATTTTATATATTGTACGACATTGCCAGGATATGTTACCTGTACGGACTGCCTACATAAGATAGGAGTAGAGGAGAATATTTTTCTCACTTGAAACTTTGGAACTCTGTCCCTCAAAGGGGGGATGAAAAACCTTCGAATATTTTTAAGACTGAGGCAGATAGTTTCTTGATGAGTAAGAGGATGCAATTTTCTTGGGGGGCAATAGATGGGAATGTGGAGTCATTAGATGTCTTTTTTTATTCATTTGTGGGACGTGGGTGTTACTGGCTGGGCCCAGCATTTATTGCCTGTCCCTAGTTGCCCCCTTGAGAAGGTGGTGGTGAGCTGCCTTCTTGAACCGCTGCAGTCCACCTGCTATGGGTTGACCCACAATGCCCTGAGGGAGGGAATTCCAGAATTTTGACACAGAAACAGTGAAGGAACGGTGATGTCAGGATGGTGAGTGGCTTGGAGGGGAACTTGAAGGTGGTGGCCTTCCGTGTATCTGCTGCCCTTGTCCCTCTTGTCGTGGGTTTGGAATTGTCGTGCTGTCTGAGGACCTTCTGCAGATCAGCCATGATAGGATTGAATGCTGGAGTGCTCTCAAGCGTCTGAATGACTTACTCATGCTCCTAATTCATACACTTGCCTGTCATTTCATCATGATTTGAGAAGAGACGTAAGGACGAACAAACAATGGTGTAATTTTGGACAATGAACTCACTCCCTCCTTGGAAAATCACAATCACAAACGAGTTTTATCCAATCTGAAATTGGCTACAACAGTCCCCTGCAATCAATGAGCTCAGCTTCTTCAAGGACAGTAAATGTCAGAAGAAATTTCATTTTGCCTGTCCTGAGTCAATACTAAATTCTATTTCTGCTTAAGTGCCTGATTCCTGAACTAGTTAGGCAAACGTTATTGGAGCGTTCTCTTCAATGCTTGTTAAACAGATGTGACATGAATTGTTTTCGATCACCTTTCACAGGGAAAGGGGCAGTTCTAATGTTTGTCCTGGCTTTCAAAGTGGGTGACAGTAATCAGCTGGTTTTGAACGAAGTGAGATGAAGGTAGCCAGACTGCTTAGGAGTTAAAACAGAAAGGGCTGGAGAAACTCAGCAGGTCTGGCAGCCTCTGTGGAGAGAGGATCGGAGTTAATGTTTTGAGTCCAATATGGCTCTTTTTCAGAAATGTGACAGGGGGTTGGGTGAGAGGCAGAGCAGTACATCAGAAAGTAAAATGATTGAGCAGGAGTCAAAGGTTATGGCCAGTAATCATACAATCCCTACAGTGTGGAAGCAGGCCATTCAGCCCATCGAGTCCACAAGACCATAAGACATGGGAGCAGAAATTAGGCCATTCAGCCCATTGAGTAAAAAGTGAGGTCTGCCTAATGAAGAGCTCTGGCCCGAAACGTCGAATTTCCTGTTCCTTGGATGCTGCCTAACCTGCTGTGCTTTAACCAGCAACACATTTTCATTCAGCCCATTGGGTCTGCTCCACCAATCATGGCCGATAGGCTTCTCAACCCCATTCTCCTGCTTTCACCCCATAACCCTTGTACCCCTTGAGATTCAAGAACTTATCCATCTCAGTCTTAAAATGTCAATGACCTGTCGTCCACAGCTTTCTGTGGCTGTGAATTCCATAGAACCACCACTCTCTGGCTGAAGAACTTTCTCCTTATCTCCATTCTAAAAGGTCTTCCCTTTACTCTAAGACTGTGCTCTCGGATCCTAGTCTCTCCTACCAATGGAAACATCTTTCCAACATCTATTGTGTTCAGGCCATTCAGTATTCTGTATGTTTCAATTAGATTCCACTCCCCTCACCCCCACCACATCTTTCCAAACCTCATCAAGTATAGACGCTGATTCCTCAAACATTCCTCATATGTAAATCATTTTATTCCTGGGACCACACTGACCCTCTGAAGAGTATCTCACCCAGACTCATCCCATTCCTGTATTCCTCATGGCTAATCCATCTAACCTACACATCCCTGAACACAATGGGCAATTTAGCATGGACAGTCCATGCTTGCACATCTTTGGACTGTGGGTGGAAACTGGAGCACCAGAGAAAACCCATGCAGACATGGAGAGAACGTACAAACTCCACACAGACAGTCACCCAAAGGTGGAATCCAACCCAGGTTCTTAGAGCTGTGAGACAGTAGTGCTAACCGTGGATCAGCACTGTGGCTCAGTGGTTAGCACTGCTGCCTCACAGCACCGGGGACTCGGGTTCAATTCCCACCTCAGGCAACTGTCTGTGTAGAGTTTGCACATTCTCCCCGTGTCTGCATGAGTTTCCTCCAGGTGCTCCGGTTTCCTCCCAAAGTCCAAAGATGTGCAGGTGAATTGGCCATGCTGAAATTGCCCGTAGTGTTAGTTGTATTGAAAGTCATCACTTTCTCCTTGCATTAGTCAGGGGTAAATGTAGGGGAATGGGTCTGGGTGGGTTACTCTTCAGAGGGACTCGTTGGTGTGGACTTGTTGGCCCGAAGGGCCTGTTTCCACACTGTAGGGGATCTAATCTAACCACCGAGCCATCATGCTGGCCGTAAGCCAATAAGACTAAGAGGCAAAACAGGCAAGCAGAGGTTACTGAACTTGGTGATGGTCTGAAGTATATTTATTTTAGTGCAAGGAATATGATCAATAAGGCAGGTGAACTTACATCTTGGATTAGATCATAGAACAGTGATGTTGTGGCTGTTACTGAGACTTAGTTGCAAGCAGAATAAGACAATAGCTTGACATTTCCAGGATCTAGATGTTTCAGGTGAGATAAAGCATGATGTACAAGAGGTGGAGGAGTTGCATGAGAGAGAATATCACAGCTGTACTGAGACAGAATGCCTTGGAAAGCTCATCCAGCAAGGCCATAGACTAAAAGTTCAGGAATAAGGAGGGTGAAATTACTCTAATGGGATCATACTACAGGCCTCCCAACAGCCAGTGGGTGACAGGGACACAGATATGTGTAAAAGATTATGAAAATATGTAACAACAGCATGGTTGTTCTGATGGCTGGTTTTAACTACCCCTATACTGGCTGGGACTTGCTTAGTCCCAGGAGCTTGGTTAGGGGGGAGTTTGTTAGGTGTGTCCATGATGGTGTTTTGAAGCAATATGTAAATAGTCCAAGCAGGCTTGATCGAAGTTTCAAGAGGGCGGCATTTCGGGAACAGTGATCATAATTGTGTAAGTTTAAAGCTATTTATGGATAAGGGTAAGAGTAATCCTCAGATGAAAGTACTGAATTGAAGGAAGGCTAATTATTACATTAGGCAAGAATTGGAGGATGTCGATTGGGAGGTGACTGTGTGAGAGTAAATCTGTCATGTGGAAATCTGAGTACAGGGCCAGCATGTTCCTGTGAGAGTGAAGAATAAGGAAGGCAAGCCTCAAGAACTTTGGACAACAAGAGAATCTGACAGCTTCGTTAAAAAGAGGAAGGAGACCTATGAAAGTAAGGGTTAGGAAACTGAAGACAGAGAGAGTCATCGAAGAATATAATGATAGCAGGAAAGAATTCAAACAAGGAATTAGGAGGACTAAAAAGGGCCATGAAATATCTTTGTCAATCAGAATTAAGTGAAATTCTAAGGTGTTTTAAGGCCAAGAGGGTAGCTAGGAAAAGGGTAGGCCTACTTAAGGATAAAGGAGAGGATTTATGTGTGGATCCGGAGGAAGTGGGTGTGATCATTATTGAATGCTTTGTATCAATATTCACAAAGGACATGGTGGATGGGAATCTTGGGTGGGGTATTTTGATATTCTAGGGCATAAAAGAAGAGAAAGTGTTGGGTGTTTTAAAAAGCGTTACAGTAGACAAGTCCCCAGAACCTGACAGGATCGATCCAAGAATAATGAGGAAGGAAGGAAGGAAATTGCTGGGTCGTTATACAAAATCTTTGTCTCCTCTTTATAGGTCCCAGAAGACTGGAGAATAACCAATATTGTTTGTTTTTTTTAAGAAGGTCAACAAGGATAATTGGAAATTATAGGCCAGTGAGCCTGTCAGTGGTAGGGAAATTATTGGAGAAGATTCTTAGGGATAGAATTTACTCACATTTGGGAAAACATAGATTTATTAGTGATGGATAGCATGGCTTTGTGCAGGGAAGGCCACATCTCACAAAATTGATTGTGAGGCAGTAGCATTGATGAGGGCAGAGTGATAGATGTTGTCCATATGGACTTTGACAAGGACTTTGACAAGATCCCTCATGGCAGGCTGACACTAAAGGTGAAGTCATGTTGGATCCACAGTAAGCTGGTAAGATGGATACAGAACTGGCTTAGTCATAGGAGACAGAGAGTCGTGATGGAAGGATATTTTTCTGACTAGGGATCTGTGACCAGTGATGTTCTGCAGAGATCAGCACTGGGACTCTGGTTGTTTGTAGTGTGTATAAATGATCTGGAGAAGAATGTAGGTGCTCTGACTACTAAGTTTACTGTTTATGCAAAGATTGAGGGAGCTGGGGATAGTGAGGAGGATTGCCAGAAAATCGAGCAGGATACAAGAAGGTTGCAGACTTGGTGGAGAAATAGCAGATGGAGTTTAATCCAGACAAAAGCAAGGTGATGCGTTTGGAAGATCTTAAGTAGGAGGGAAGTATCCAGTAAGTGGCAAAACCCTGAGTAGCATCACCATAAAGAGAGATCGAGGCATACAGGTCCACAGTTCCCTGAAGTGGCAACACAAGTGGGTAAGGTGATCAAGAAGGCATATGAAATGCTTGCTTTCATTGGTTGAGGCACAGAGTATAAACATTGACATGTCTTGCTTCAGCTGTGCAGAACTTTGGTTTGACCACTTTTGGAATATTGTGTATAGTTCTTGTCGCCACACTATCAAATGGATAAGGAGATTTTTGAGAGGGCACAGAAATGATTTACCAGGATGTTGTCTGACTTGAAGGTATTAAATATTAAATTTATAGATCATAGAATCCCTACAGTGTGGAAACAGGCCAGTTGGCCGTACAGGTCCACACCAACTCTCTGAAAAGTATCCCACCCAGACCCACTCCATTTCCCTTGTCTAATGCACCTAACCTACACATCCCTGAACACTATGGGCAACTTAGCATGGCCAATTCACCCTAACCTGCACACCTTTGGACTGTGGGAGGAAACCAGAGGAAACACACGCAGACACAGGGAGAATGTGTAAACTCCACATACACAGACATCCAAGGCTGGAATCAAACCCAGGTCCTTGGCACTGTGAGGCAGCAGTGCCAACCACTGAGCCACTGTGCTTTTGAGCTGCAAATCTATGAAATTGTGCTTAAATTTGTTTCATTTTCAGCTCATGACAATTATACACAGTAAAACATTTTAATTAAAGTAAAAGGGTGCTGAACTAACAAAAAAGCATTCGACTGACATTGGCATTTGATAGATGGCCTTACAGTACTCACCAACAGTAGCACCAAGTGGCATACAACAATGTTCAGAGACTGAGGGAATACGCTAGAGGCTTGTTTTTCACATGTTTATCATTGCTTTCCATTTGTTAGCAAAACAAAGTTAATGCCCAGGGCATCTCTCTAAGACCAAAAAAGTCATTTAAAAAATAGGAATAGCTGCTTCCTATCCATCCTATCCATTTCCCATATAACCTTATACACCTGAATCAGATCCTCCCTCAGCCTCCTCTGTTCCAAAGAAAACAGTCTGAGCCTATCCAGCCTCCTTTCAAAGCTGAAATGCAGGCAGCATCCTGATGATTCTCCTCTGTGCCCCTTCCTGCACCCCAATCATGCCCTTCCTACCATGCAGTGACCAAAAGTGCTCATGCTCCTGCAGCTGTGACCTGAACAAAATTCTGTTCGGCTCCAACATGGCCTCCCTGCTCTTATAATCTATGCCACAACTGAGATGGACAAATGATTCCATATTCTTTCTTAATCAACCTTCTAACCTCCACTGCCACCTTCAGGGATTTGTGTAGAAGCACCCCAAGATCTCTCTGTCCCTGGTGTCTCATTTAGTACTCCCTTGTTTTGTTCCTTCTTCCAAAGTCTAACCCCTCCCATTTATCAGGGTTACATTCCATCTGCTATTGATCTTAACATCTTCCTCCTCACTGTCAATCACCTGGCTAACCTTTATGTCACGCACAAACTTACTTAACAAGCCTCCCAAATCCCATTAACATCATTTATGAATATCCCAAACAGTAAATGACCCAGCACTGACAGTGCACTGAACTGCCACTCATCCCAGACACTGTTCCCCTCCCACATCCAAGACCCAGTCACATTAATACCCAGTCTGGAGATGTTCCAAATCCCATTTCCCATTAACCCACCCACACAAGCAGATATTTAAGGTCAGTGTTGATAGTGTGTTTTACCTCATTACATAATTTTGTCAACATAGTTTATTTCCAAATCACAAATTATTGCTCTGCTATTTCCATCATAGAAGCAGATTTCACAGTACGCAGTTCTGGTCACTACACTGCAGGAGGGATGTGATAGCACTAGAGGGGGTACAGAGGTGGTTCACAATGATGGAGAAATTGAGCTACAAGGAGAGACTAGATAGGCTTGGACTGTTTTCACTAGTGCAGTGAAGACTGAGAGGTGGACATGACTGACGTATATAAGATTATGAGGGGTATGAACAGGCTGAATAGAGGGCTGCTGTTTCTCTTGGTTGAGGGGTCAATTGCAAGGGAACATAGTCTTAAGGTAAGGGGCAGAAGATTCAGAGGGGATTTCAGTAAAGTCCTTTTCATACAACGAGTGGTGGGAATCTCAAGTGCACTGTCTGGGGAGCTAGTGGAAGTTGGAAACCTTACAACCTTTAATAGATATTTGAATGAGCACTTCAAATGTCATAACATTCAAGGATATTGCAGGAAATTGGGATGAGCACACTTTCAGTAGTAGTAGCAGACTCGATGGGCCGAAGGGCCTTTGCTGCACTGTATGAATCTTTAATATATGATAACTGGTGAAATCTCAGCTGACTGACACCATCACTGAAAGTGAAAGTTAGCCCCTCCAATTTTTCAATGAATAACAAAGCCCAAATACTTCGCAAAAAAAATCCACGCTTTTTAAGTTAAAAATCACACAACACCAGATTATAGTCCAACAGGTTTATTTGGAAGCACACTAGCCTTTGGAGCGCTGCTCCTTCATCAGATGGGTTGTCCAAATCATGTTTTTTTAAGGTATTAAATCTATTATCATACCAATGATACAATATCATTATAAGCAAAGGTGATGGGGGAGGTCATTCATTTCATTGTAAATTGGTAACTGCTGCATTTCCTACATTGCAACAGCAACTATAATTCATAAATTAACTTAATTGCCTGTAAAATGCTGAAGGATATCCTGCGATCGATAATGACACAGAATGAGTGCAAGGCTTTCTTCCTTTTCTCAGACGTTTTAGAAAGACATACATTTCTATTCGAAGAAACAGACTCTGGATGGGGAAAACTAGCAGGAAGCAGCAAAGGTCCACATAAATAAATAGGTGAACAATGGGAAATGTATTTCCTGACTGTTGAATCTGGAGTGAATGGGACCAGGGTAAAAAGTGAGGTCTGCAGATGCTGGAGATCACAGTTGAAAATGTGTTGCTGGTTAAAGCACAGCAGGTCAGGCAACCATCCTCTGCTACTTCGATGGATCGTAACCATCCTCTGCTACTTCGATGGATCGTAACCATCCTCTGCTACCAGAATTTCCTATTCCTTGGATGCTGCCTAACCTGCTGTGCTTTAACCAGCAACACATTTTCAACTGAATGGGACCAGACTGAGTTTCTACCACATGCAGAGGACGTGATTGCAAAGCATTTCTATGACAAGCTACAACAGATACAGAAACATTATATATGGTCCATTTTTGTGTTTTGGTTGTGGAGGCAATATACGTCAACAATTGTTTGTTCATTTGCTGACAATTCAACAGTTACAGTATTTGCTTCTAATGGTTAAAGTTAGGCCGTGCTACCTAATGTATAAAGGAGTAAATATCTTCTGATTTAGAGGTTGCATTTGTAAATTTCAGATCTTTATTTCTGCATCTCAACAGAAATTTCTGGCCTATTATTCCTTTCATGTCAACTAAATCAGTTGAATGAAACTTAAAATTCTGACAAACAAGGTCATAGGGGTTAAATTATAACTGCAGTTTGACTGGAATAGGCAATCATGGAATCCCTATAGTGTGGAAGCAGGCCATTCGGCCCATTGAGTCCACACCAACTCTCCAGCGAGTACCCCATCTAGAACCCACACACCCCCCACCACCCTATCCCTGTAACCCTACATTTCCCATGACTAACCCACCTAGCCTGCACATCCCTGAACATTATGGGGCAATTTAAGATGGCCAACCCACCTAACCTGCACATCTTTGGACTGTGGGTGGAAATGGAGCACCCAGAGGAAACCCACACAGACATGGGGAACCACACAGCCATACACACAAGCTTAGGGGATCAAGTTATTGAAAGTTTTAAGATAATTTAAAGAGATAAATGATGACAGGTGTCACAAGCACTGTTTAGCTTCAGACTCCAATCTTTGAAGGTATGCCACACATTTGCAAAAAAAATGTTTTTCAAATTAAATTTTGATAAATTAAAAGTTGTCAGTCAATTTCATATTTCAGGAGATTGTGACCTTTACTTTTTTTGCTCCTTTCCTCAGAACCAACAACTTTGTTGATTAATCCCTGGGCTCTAAAAGACGTGTAGATTTGGGTGGATTGGTCATGCTAAATTGCCCATATTGTCCAGGGATGGGAAATGCAGGGTTATAGGGTAAGGCGGGGTGGGTCTGGGTGTGATGCTCTTCAGAGAGTCGGTGTGGACTTAATGGGCTGAATAGCCTGCTTCCACACTGTAGGGATTCTCTGATTTTTGTTGATGGATAGAGAGAAAAACAAGTAAATGGCTAATTGAAAAACGTCAATGGTGAATGAAACAAGATAACAAGTACTGAATTCTGATGATCGTGCAAGAATAAGGCAATCAGAATTCTATGCATAGTTACAGACAAACTTTAGATTAGAAATAAAATATTACAACAATAAAAGGGATGCAGAGTTATGAGCATTTCAACATACAAATAACTACATTATATTGGCAAATATGTTACTGGTGAGGTAATGGTGCCGTGGTGCTGTCACTGCTATTATAATCAAGAGACCAAAATAATGTCCTTGGACCAAAGTTCAAATCCCAACAAAGCAGTTTGTGGAATTTGAATTCAATATATTCTGGAATTACATGTCTATTGCTGACTGTGAAATATTGTGAACAGTTATTTAAAACCCCATCTGATTCATGCATTTGCAGGACCATAAGAAACTACAGAAAGTTGTGAACATAGCCTAGTCCATCAGGTAAGCCAACCTTCCATCCATTGACTCTATCTACACTTCTCACTATTGGAAAAAGGCAGCCAACATGATCAAAGACCCCTTCCAACCCAGTTATAATCTCTTCCAACCTCCTCCTTCAGGCAAAACGTTCAAAAGCTTAACACACATACTAACAGGTTCAAGACCTACTTCTCCTTCACTGTTACTGGACTTCTGAATGGTCCTCCCTAATTTCAAATCGAATATTGATCTTGCTTATTGTAATGATGGAGAGGAGCTGGTGTTGGACTGGGTGGAAAACGTTGAAAATCACGCGACACCAGATTATAGTCCAACAGGTTTGTTTGAAAATATAAGCTTTCAGAGCACTGCTCGTTCATCAGGTACACATGGGCAGCACTCCAAAAGCTTATGTTTTCAAATAAATCAGTTGGACTATAGCCTGGTGTCGCGTGATTTTCAACTTTGCTTTTGGTACACCTTCCTCTGCATTGTAAATTTTTATTCCTCACTCTGTCCTATCACTCTCTGATCTTTGTGTCTTTGTGCGTTACGTACTGTATGCAAAACAAAACTTTTCACTGTACTTAGGTACATGTGACAATAATAAATCAGGTCAGATCCAATCAAATGAGGGATGGAAAACTGTGATTCTAAAACTGCAGCGAAGTGGCTTACTTTTCATTGCCCTCTGTAATGACTTAAGCACTCAGTTGGATCAATCACTAACATGTCACAAAAAATGAATGAAACTAAGTGGACCACCTGATGTAATCCAGGCAGTGGAAACGGCAGTGGCAAACACAGTCCTGTTAACCCTACAAAGTCTTCTTTGTTTGACAGCTTGTGCCAGAATTGAGTGGGCTGTCTCACAGACTGGTCCAGCTCATGGAATTACACAATATTCCAGCCACCACCATCACTATTCCTGGTTATACTCCATCCCTTCACCAAGCAGAGGTGGTTGCACAGTGGTATAAGTCAGAAATGGAGATGCTCACCAAGAAGTACACAATATTCAGCAGTGTTTGTGACTCGTCAGATCCTGAAGCATTCCATATCCAAACGCTGCAAACCCTGGACAATATCCCGACTTGGGCTGACAGATCTTAAGTAACATTCATGCCAGACAAATTCCAAGCAATGAACATCTCAAATGTTTGAATCTAACCGCTTTCTCTTTGACATCCAATGGCATTGCCATCACTGAATCCCTCGCTATCAACTTCCTGGGGGTGACCATTGACCAGAAACTTAACTGGACTAGCCATACATATACCGTGGGCTACAAGAGCAGATCAGAGGCCAGGAATCCTGCAGTGAGTAACTCACCTCCTGACTCCCCAAAGCCTGTCCAGCATCTACAAGGAATAAGTCAGGAGTATGATGGACTACTCCCCACTTGCCTGATTGAGTGCGATCTCAACAACACTCAAGTAGCTTGTTCGGAAGAACTCAAAACATTAACTCTGCTTTGTCTCCACAAGGCTGCCAGAACTGCTGAAGTTCTCCAGAAATATCTGTTTTTATTTGTTTCAGATGTCCAGCAGCCACAGTTTTTTGTTTCACTTTTAACTTGCTCTATGGTGTTTTCCGTGGCTCCATTCAACACAAAACAGCCTGCTTGATTGGTATCGTATCCATTCATTCCCACTATCAGTCAGCAGCATCAGAACATATCCATCTATGCGATGAACTGAAGAAATTCAATAATACTTCTGAGACAGCACCTTCCAAACCCATGACTGATGCCATCTAGTAGGATGAGGGCAACAGGTACATCGGAACACCATCTCCATGTTGCTCTCCAAGCGACTCACCATCCTGACTTGGATGCCATTCCTGCATGTGTCACTGGGTCAAAATCCTGGAAATCCTTCCCTCACGGAATGGTGACCAAAAAAGAGTGCAGTGGCTCAAGAAGATAGCTCACCATAGATTCACAGATTCACAGAGATGTACAGCACAGAAACAGACCCTTCGGTCCAACTTGTCCATGTCAAGCAGATATCCTAAATTGATCTAGTCGCACTTGCCAGCACTTCATCACCTTATTTGGGGCAATTAGGGATGGGTAATAAATGCTAGCTCAGCCAGTGATTTCCATGTCCCATATATGAATAAAAAGAAAAGAAAAATGTCCAGAAACCTTGGACCTGGACTTAGGCATTGACAGATAGTCTCTCCATTATGGTAAAAATGGCCAGAAATTCCGAGTCCCATCGCTGAACACAGCAGATCCATTTTCCTGGTGACAGGACAATGTTGGTACTTAAATAAAACACAATAGGAGTTGACCATTTATGCCATCGAAGCTGTCAGGGTTTTGTTTCCCAGACATGTGAAACCAGAAATATGCAAAGTAGACCTGGTCAGAGTCGGCACATTTTGTGGAACAGCCGGTGTACTCCTCTGGTGAGGGAAGGCACCCATCTGGTTATCACTGTAGGACACAGTTGGATGAGATCAAATGGCAGCATGAGACAGGAAACATGAATTTTGGAATTCTTAAAATGAAACTTGAATGTGCATAAATTCATTTGAATTGTCAACAAAAATGCTGTCAGGACTACCAAGAGGACCTGTCTGATGGACCCATCACAAGTGTTAAGAGAAGCTGTCAAAAGCAACTATAAGAGAGCATTCAAAAGCTCTATTTTTTTTAAATATTTACAAAAATATCTACTGTGTTCATTGCTTCCTGTTTCTCTCTGTGATGGTTTCCATTACTGAATTAGTAACACATGATTGATTTCAGCACAATCCATTATCACAGTTGGTTGCCTACCATTTCAGAGCTTGATTGAACAGATACAATGTTGATAGACTCTGAAGTGGGTCTATGATTCCCAGCTTTAGTTGCTATGAGGCATTCTGCAATTGAATGAAATATTTTGCATGATAAATCTCTATTAATGTTGGTATGAAGGGTAAGAAGGGCCATGGGACGGAGGAGGTGGAATGATGTGGCATGGGCTGGCATGGATAAAACATATGGGTGAGAGGTGAGTGGCGGAGGGATGTTTTATGTTATATTCTACCTTAAAAGAAATTGGACACAGTACCACATTTCTGAGATTTGCCTTTCACCCAGTCTGCCTCCTCTCATAGCACCCATCTCATTATATCTGGGACTGCTCAACCTGACTTCTAATCACTCACCCATCCCTGTCCGGTGTGGACAGCAATTTTCAAATGTTAGGCTTGCAAAGCTAGAATACAAGTGCCTCCCAGCTCCAGGATGGAAAACCAGCCCCCAGGTGGAGAGGAAGCAGAGAAATTATTTTCTCTGCTGATGGCATCCATAACAAGGCTGGAAGACCCCAAATTGCCATGATGTTGATCCATGACAATTCTTCAAAAGAGCTCAGTGCAAACATGGAAACTCTTCTCACAGATGTTGACATGGCTGGAGCAATCAACACTGGGAAGGCTTGGCCAGAGCTGTGAGCCTCTAATCAACAAATAGAGAGAGGAGAAATTATTGCACGCACCATTCCTTCACTTTCCCTCAAATGATGGATCGTAGAATGTCACACAGCTCATTGAATCTCATGATTGCTTCAAAATTTACCAACTGAGATTGACGGATTTTAATTTAAGGAGGTACGAAAGGTAATGGAACCAAGGGAGGTCAATGGAATCAGGAAATAGACCAACCACAATTGAATGGAGATATACATGACAGACATTAAGGGTTTTATGCTGAAAATCTCCTTCCTCAGCAACATTTTCAGCTCTGATCTCCAGCATCTGCAGTCCCCACTTTCTCCATTAAGGGCTATATGGCCAACTCCAGCTCCTATGTTCCTTCCTATACTTTCTTTCCCCTTTTATTCTTGGGAGGTAAGGTGACATTATATCTCCATTGCTATATGTTAATGCATCATCTTCCATTGAACAGCACAGTGTCTCAGTGGTTAGCACTACTGCCTCACAGCACCAGGTCCCTGGGTTTGAGCCCAGCCTCGGACGACTGTGTGTGTGGAGTTTGCACATTCTCCCCGTGACTATGTGGATTTGCTCTGATTTCCTCCCACAGATGTACAGGTGAGGTGGGTTGGTCATGCGAAGTTGCCCCATAGTGTCCAGGGATGTGTAGACTAGGTGGGTCAACAATGGGAGATGCAGGGTATGGTAGGGAATGGATGGGAGTACTTTTTGAAGGGTCAGTGCACATTTGATGGACTGAATGGTCTCCTTCCACTCTTTAGGGGATCCACAGAACAGCATCTGGAGGGTCAATACGAGTATGTCCACTGGGATGCCACCATCAAATGTCTCCTCCTTCAAAATGAAGAATTAGTACAGCCACATTGCAAGGTGGTTTGACATTAGGAAGACGGCACAGCGAGTTTGCCACGGCATGTGTGAATTGGAGGTCCGATATGCCTTGCTTGTCTGCCATAGAGTCATAGAGTCATGGAGATGTACAGCATGCAAACAGACCCTTCAGTCCAACTCGTCCATGCCGACCAGATGTCCCACCCTAATCAAAATGCTGCAATTGCACTAGTCTCCGCCACTTCCTCTGGCAGCTCATTCCATACACGTACCACCCCCTGTGTGAAAACGTTGCCCCTAAGGTCCTTTTTGTACCTTTCCCTTCTCACTTTAAACCTAAGCCCCCTAGTTCTGGATTCCACCACCCCACTTTGTCTATTTACCCTATCCATGCCCCTCATGATTTCATTAACCTCCATAAGGTCACCCCCTCAGCCCCCAGTGCTCCAGGGAAAACAGCCCCAGCCTATTCCACCTCTCCCTATAGCTCAAATCCTCCAACTCTGGTAACATCATTGTAAATCTTTTCTGAACCCTTTCCAACCTTGTATATTTTTTAACGTTTCCAAATTCAACTCCGAGAGGAGGTTTTTCACACTTTTTTGTGAAAGCAAGTTTATTGAACCCGGTCAGTAAACCAGATGGCTGAATATGTATTCCAGTCACCACAGGAAAAATAATAAAGTTATTCAGACAGAAAATGGCTTTGGATTTTTGTGTTTTCTATTCAATTAGTAGATTTATTTACTTATTAGGCAGTCACTTGGGTGTAGCCAAATGGAACTAAATAAGTAATCAGTGCAGGGAAGGCTTGGCCAGATAATAGACTGCAAACTGCTAATCAACAAATAGAGAGAGGAGACAGGATAAATTATTGCATGCGCCATTCCTTCACTTTCTCTCAAATGATGGATCGCTGTGATTTTGCACAGCCCATTGAACTTCATGATTGCTTCAAAAGGCCTTTAAGGGCTGGAGGAACCACACTCCATCCATCCTTTTCAGTATCGCCACCAAATCCAATAAAGCAGCAGAGAAATTGGTTACAACGTGAGAGGGAAATGCGACTTTGCATCTTGCTCTGCACTGTGCAGTGAAATAAGACACTGAAGAAAACAACATTAAATTACCATGCATGCATCACTTAATCTCTGGGTTTTCAGCAATTGATTGATGCTGCGCCAAAGTAAATGACACTCCGGATTGATTTTTAAAATCAACTTTGAAAATAGCCTCTCAAGTGAATCATCCTGGATATGAGGTTTAGATTGCAACTTTGCACAGATTTTAATGACAGCTAAATATCACAAACTATGACTGCCTCAGAGCCAGCCTGCTGTGTTACAACTACAAGTTATATCTTCAGGAAGAGTCACATAGTTCACTTGGCTGGATAGCTGGCCTGTAATTCAGAGTGATGCCAACAGTGTCGGTTCCGTTCCTACACTGGCTGAGATTACTGTGAAGGTGCTGCCTTTTCATCATTGACCCCGAGGTCACCTTCCCTAAGAATCTGGTGTGTTCTGGTATGGTACCCTCTCATTTTCCTATTTTTCAAAACAGTAAAGTTCCAACCCACTCCACCTCTCCTCATAAGGTAGTCCCTCTATACCGGGTAGCAGCCAAATGAATTTTCCCTTGGCTATCTTCAATGCCAGAGTATTTTTCCTTAGTAAGGACCCCAAAACTGTTCACAGTATTCCAACTTTGGTCTGACTAGTGCTTTGTATAATTTGAGCAAAGCCTCCTGGCATTTACAATCTATTCTTTTTGAAATAAAAGCCAGTTTGCCTTCTCAATTAGCCGCTGAACTTGGATGCTAGCATTTTGTGACTCATGCAACAGGACTCTCAAATCCCTCTGCTCTGTTGCTTTCGGTCACCTTTCTCCATTTAAAAAGTATTTGGCTTCTCTCTTCTTCTGCTTTCTCCTCTAGAACTCCATCCAGGATACCAGTCTCTAACATCTTGATGTACTATCCACGGTCAGTCACCACCTGTAACCCTCTCTGCCATTCTGCCACCATTAACAAAGGACTCGCTTGGAGGAAACCTCTGGCCCACTTACAGTATGGTTCCATGGGTTAATGTTGCCTTTTGCATGCATTGCAATTTTCCTGGTCATGCAGATACCATGCACAGCAAGAGAGACCAAGCCCCTGATTTGGAGCAGCTTGCATCTTCAGTCTCCTCACGTGTTTTCCTCTTATTCATTCACTTCACAAAGACAGTGATGCCCATAACGTCTCCTCCTCCCTTCCGTTGCCCTCCCTTTGGCATCTTGCCCCTTCCGTTTGACCTGAAAAGTTCACTGTGGTTCAAACCTCACTTATCGTTTCGGGCAGACCCCAAGCCAAGTTCTTAGTCAAGGGGAGCGCTCCTTTTGGTCTCATTTAACCTATTTTTCTAATCAACGCATTGAGAGAGGTTATTACACACCACCGGAGCAGATAGGACATGAGCCCGTCCTCCCGGTGCAAGGACAAGGTCATTACTGATGCGCCTCAAGAGGGGATGACAGCAGCAGGAGAAATGCAGGTATTCCCCCACTATCGGAAAGTAGATTGTTCCTATGAAACCTTTCGTAAGCTGAAATGACATAAAACGAAGAAGCATTTAATTTATATGGGAAACATTTCGCCCTTTCTCGTAAAAGCGAAAGTTCTCTTCAGATTTCTTTCAGTCAGCGAAAACAGGGACTAATGTAAGTGTTTTGTAAAAGCGAAGTGGCGTGAAGTGAACTTTCAAATAACAGGGGGTACCTGTATCACCTTCTACATGACAGAGCACCGCAGTGCAGCAAGCCACACAGGGCCTCTTCAACTCCTGGTTCCACTGGATGTGAAACACAAGCTGAATTTACAGGAGACATTCAGCAGGTTTAGCAACGACTGTGGACACAACGCAGAGTTAGCAGTTTGGGTACAGAGGCCCTTTCTCACAAACTCAGTAGGTGTGAGCTGGTTGCTCATTGACGGTAAACCTTGAAAATTAAGCAGTGCCTGTCTATTCCCAGGGGTGAATGCAGCTTTTGTTAGCTTGTTTTTGTCAATGCTGGATAAAAAGTGAACGTATTGAACCAGTTGAAAACGTTACTGTCTGGGATGGTCCCGTGCTGAACAGAGAAGATGTTGGGTTCCACTGGGAATGGGTCGCACTCCCTTTGACAGGGTTCCAAGATGTGATGAAGCTAAGGATGGGTGAGCTGTGTAACTTGGTTCTTAAGCAACATTAGATTCACTGACATGCACTTGCTTTCGGAATGTAAGCCGTGCCACCCTGTGCCCTGAGAAGTATTTGAGATTGGTTGCTCCCTGTGAAAGTCAACTTCAGATTTGAAAGTCACATGACACCGGGTTATAGTTCAGTAGGTTTATTTGAAGGTACAAGCTCTCGGAGTGCGGCTCCTTCAGGTAGCTAGTGGGGCAGACTGGTAGCATTACATGGAATACACAGCTGAGCTTTCAGGGTTACACAGCATCAGGGTTCTCAGGTCCCACAATGATGAGAGGGAGGATACACCGAGCACTGCTCCCCAGGGTGTGGCCAGGCTAATCAGCCGAATTACAGAGAGTAACTTCAGAAATCTGTCGCAAACCCGACAAAATTAACACCAAGGCGAAAGTGAGTACTGCAGTTGCTGGAGATTAGAGTCAAGATTAGAGTGGTGCTGGAAAAGCACAGCAGGTCAGGCAGCATCCGAGGAGCAGGAACATCGACATATCAGGCAAAGCCCTTCCTGATGCTACCTGACCTGCTGTGCTTTTCCAGCACTACTCTAATCTCGACCCCAAAATTAACACCAAACCAATCTCTGCCAAAATGTCAGCCCTTTGTTTCTTAAACAAAAGCATTCAAGCATCCTTGGCTCCTGGGGACTTTCTGGACATGGGAAAACAGCAGAAGGTTTCAACAAAAACATAGAACTCTGCAGACCGTCGGCTCCTGGGTGTTAAAAGGTTTTTTGCTCAACGCTGAAAATGCACAGAAAATGTCGTCAGTGCTATGATTGAGTGAGGAGGATGTGAGTGGCTCCCCTCTTGTTGCCCTTTTGACTGCAAGCGGAATGTTTAAAAGGACAGGCTTACCAATTCAGTGAGTGCTCAACCGCTTCCATGCTGAGATTGTAAAAGCCAAATATCCAGGTTTCCTTGTACATTTTCTCTCAGAACAGGAAGAATCGAATTTGTTGTTCTTCATACCAAGTCTAAATAAAACTAATTAAAGTGTTGCAGCTCACCTACACACATCGCTGAGTCCCAAAGTGCCACAATGGATTGCGGTATTTTTAACAAGTCCAATAAAAATCAGTGGTATATGGACCTTTCAGATTAATGACTTTTGGATGAATTTGTGCTAACTTTGATGGTCCCTCTAGATTCAGTATGAAGCTGATTTAAAGATGTTGACAGACAATTTGCCTCTCTCCCTCTGGAACCAGCAGCAGCCATGTTGATGCTTAAAATGCTATAGTAAATAGAAGGTTAAAAAATGGTGCAGTCTGGACAGAGAAAGAGACAGAGTATTCACCCTCGCTCAGGGTCCTACATCATGTCTTGTGTGGCCCAAAGGGAAAGCAGTTTCCCTCAAACATCAATGAGAGTTAGTTGATTTATCACAGGATCTCTTCTCACAAGCTAGTATGGTCACAACAAGTTGATTCCCAGTCTGTTTCTCAGGCACGAGGAGATTAAATCTGAATGAGTCACTTTTTCGAACTGGTTCCACCTCCTGGCTATTCTGCAGCTGGTTGAACTCAGATCTGGATGTTTGTGAATGGGTCAGGAGATGTGTTCCTCTGAGGTGAGAGGTTCATCTGGACAGAGCTGAAAACGTGTTGCTGGAAAAGCGCAGCAGGTCAGGCAGCATCCAAGGAGCAGGAGAGTCAACGTTTCAGGCATGAGCCCTTCTTCAGGAATCAGTTTCATGAAGAAGGGCTCATGTCCGAAACGTCGACTCTCCTGTTCCTTGGATGCTGCCTGACTTGCTGCGCTTTTCCAGCAACACATTTTCAGCTCTGATCTCCAGCATCTGCAGTCCTCACTTTCTCCTAGTTCATCTGGACAGGCTGAACTCATTGTTAATGGCTTTGCAATTTGTAAGATACAGTCATGGAAATGTTCAGCCATCTTAGAAATTGCTATGTCAAGTCACTGAAAAGCTGCTTTTCAGTCTCTCCAGTGGTTCATGGTGGCTGAGTGGTTAGCACCAGGGGCCCAGGTTCAATTCCAGCCTCAGGTGACTGTCTGTGTGGGTTTAATCTGGGTGCTCTGGTTTTCTCCCTCAGTCTAAAGATATGCAGGCTGGGTGAATTGGCCAGGCTAAATTGCCCATAGTGTTCAGGGATGCATTAGTCAGGGATAAATATACAGGAATGGTAGGGGAATGGTCTGGATGAGCTACTCTTTGAAGGTTTGATGTGGATTTGTTGGAATTGAATCTGGATCTCTGGTGCTGTGAGGTAGTGGTGCTAGCCACTGTGAACTGGGAGAACTGGGACCAGCAGGGTTCATAAGATATCCCCTCAATATGTGGTTCCCATCTAAATCAGATCTAGGGTGCAGTGCAGTACTGTACAGACAGAGGGCACTGCTTTATCCCATGGGTGCTTCACTCTGGAAAACTGGATAATGCAACAAAGCGATGTGAAGGAGAATAAGGATTCATGAGAGATGGAGTATTGTGCTGAAAATGTGTTGCTGGAAAAGCGCAGCAGGTCAGGCAGCATCCAAGGAGCAGGAGAATCGACGTTTCGGGCATGAGCCCTTCTTCAGGAATCTGCAGGATTGATTCCTGAAGAAGGGCTCATGCCCAAAACGTCAATTCTTCTGCTCCTTGGATGCTGCCTGACCTGCTGTACTTTTCCAGCAACACATTTTCAGCTCTGATCTCCAGCATCTGCAGTCCTCACTTTCTCCTAGATGTAGCATTGTGCCAAGGCTTCTGGATATTGCCTGCAGTGCTAGTTGCCCTCTTATAAGAAGGATGTTATTAAGCTGGAGAAAAGATTTACCAGAAACATTGCTGGGAATGGAAGGTTTGCGATATAAAAATTGACTGGAAAGTCTAGGACATTTTTCACTGGGGTGTAAAAGGTTGAGGGCAGATCTTATTGAGGTTTCTAAAGTCTTGGGGGCATAGATAAAGTGAATGGCAAGGGCAGGGGAGTTCAAAGTAAGGGGGCATATATATAAGGTGAAAGAATAAGGGAATGGGTCTGGGTGAGTTACTCTTTGGAGATTCAATATGGACTTGTTGGGCCAAATGGCCTGTTTCCACACTGCAGGGATTTTATGATGATGAGAATGCCTCTCTGCCAATAAGCCTTGTTGCCCAGGGAACAGGTGCTCTGAGCATGCCCTGTTGAAAGTCATGTTTTCCACTGGGAGGAGCTGACGGACTGACAGAATTGCTGATTCAGAGACCGCAGGCAAAAGGAAAGAGAGAGTGAGAGGCTTCTGGAAAAAGGAGAAGGAACCAGTGGCCTTTACTCTGTTGGTCACCACAGAGGGTGCTGACAGGAGTTTATTTGGTGATTAAAGAATTGGAGTCTGTAGAGATTTAAGGACATTGAACACTTCATCCATCGTGTGTCCAGGTGAAAGGTCACAGAAATGGACCTTGCTGCCAGAAGTCGGTTTCAGAAAACCAATGGAAACAAGTTTTGATGGACACTGGGCACTATGAGTCAGTGAAATGTGGAAAATCAAGTCTGTTTGAGGCTGAGGGTAATTTTGGATAAGTTCCTACAATTCTACAGAGATTGTGGTGTGGTGCATTAATGTGGCATAGGGTGTTTAGTCACATTACAAGTTGAAGGAATATATCTTTTCAGTAGTTTATTGGGTTAATTATGCTTTTAGTGTGTTTATTACAGTAAAAATCTTACACCATTAAATATTTTGTCATCCTTTGAGATGATTATTAGGAATTCACATCTCATTTTATAGGATTGTGACAATAATACACCCAAGTTAAGTGGGAATCTGTTTTGCATCCAGATATTTCATTTTCTTCCCATTAGATTTTCATTGTGTGCTAATGAAAGTCAAATGCAGCATGGAACTCTCAGCTATTTCAGGGATGTTATATCGACCATCTCCATGTCAGCTGTGATAAGCACATATACACAGTGAAACACATCATCCATCTGATAACAATCTCTACAGGATCAGCTTTGAAACAGCATCAGGCACATCAATGCTGAGGGTCCTATCTTAATCTGGAGGGATTCCCCAGTAGAGGTTCACAGCTTGGCTGCGCTCTAACACAAACTTGACGGTTGGAGTCCACAGTGAATTTTGGCAAAGGCTGGCTCCACAATCACTGATACAACTGCGTTGGTATCATCCTCCATTAGAATTGGTTGACCATGCAACCAGATATTTATATTGATTGATTCTAATTTGGGATGTTGCTAAGCAAATTAACTGTTCCAAACCAGTTATGGGGGACCTTTCCAGTGTTTGCACTCTCCTGGATACTGGCCGATGAGTTTTCTTACTCAATTCAGACCGAGTGAGATTCTTTTGCTGTCTTGAGACTGCATACTGGCAGCAACAACAATGCCCTACCCACCCTGATTCTTGAGAAAATGTTCACCATTTGACCAAGGCATGGCTTTATTTTGAGGTTTTGCTGTGGGCTGACCGAGAGTCCCTCTGATCAGGATATGTCCTGAGTGTGGCTATGCAATTGCCATCACTCAAGTGGTGTTCCCCAAGCCTGGTCAGGGTGTACAATTCCACTGGAATGCACTGCAACTCATTAGCTCCAATTGCCACATTTTCCAATGATAAAGCCAGTTGCAGTGCCTATTTGAAGTCCAGTTGGGCTTCAGCTACTCAGCACTGTTGCATAGTTATGTCATTAATCCCTTGTCACCACTGAAATAACTCCACAAAGTCTGGTATCATGTCACCAAGTCACCCTTTATTTACACATGCACAGTACATGCCACTGACCCAGCTACCTCAGAGCTGACTCCTAGAGTAAACAGAACCTCTGATCCTCCTGTTTATATCTGTCAGTCAGGTCTCTCTCCCATTGGAGCAGGTGGGTATTTCTGCTAGATTAGAGCCAAGAGCACATCCCTGCCACCTCCATGCAGATGGCTCAGGGAGAGAAAGTTCGAGTCTTGTCGGCTCCTGCTAAGCCCCAGGGAAGAGAGAGACTTTGTGGTGTTGCCTGTTAATAATGACACAGGGGGAGATCCAAGATGGCGGCGACTCAGCAAGTCTGAGTTTACAGTGCTCTTCCCAAAACCTGGGTAAAGTGAGTTACTCACCTCCACCACACTTACCAAACCACTCAAAAAAATTTTCTAACCTTAATTAGCTGCTTACTATTATATTTAAGCAGTTTAATATTAAGTGGATAATGAGTAAACCAAAGGGATTCCGCAGCTCTCAGAAAACAAAGACTCCTCCTCCGGCTGCAGCTGATGTAAAAACAGGCCTTGAACAGATGATTGCCAGGCTGGAAACGACACTCGTCAATTTCATCGCAGAATCCAGACAGAGATGGAACTCATTCGAAGAAAAGCTACAAAAGCACAGCCAGGCTCTCGAGGAATTACAGGGCCGAGTGGAGGGGGCGGAGCTAAAGGCCACGACCTCCGAGGCTGCAGCACAAACAGCTGCAGAACAGGCGCGAGCTCTGGAGCAGAGAGTCCGGGCCTTTGAAATCTACATGGATGACCTGGATAATAGAAATCGGAGAAAGAATACCCGTCTTCTGGGCCTCCCTGAACAAGAAGAGAAGGGACAGTTAGCAGTATTTCTGGAGCGATGGCTGCCCCAGCTTTTAAACCTGGGGGCTGAAACTGACCGGGTAAGGGTGGAGTGGGCCTACCGGGTCGCAGCACGCGGATCTGGCCCAAACCAGCGCCCACGCCCGGTCCTGTTCCGGCTGCAGAGTTATAGGGAGAGGCAGATACTCCTGGATGCCTCCAGAAATCTTGGAAAGGATCCTAAAGCCATGATCCATGAAGGATCCAAGATTATGTTATTTCAGGACTTCTCCCCGGCTTTGGCACGAAGGAGGAAGGCGTTTGATGAGGTGAAGAAATGTCTAAGGAACTTAAATATTCAATACACCTTACGCTACCCAGCGACGTTATGCTTTAACCACGAAGGATCCGAGTATAATTTTAGATCACCAGAAGAGGCTAAGGAACTTTTAGACTCGTTTAAATAAATCGTAAGAGACAATTTATGTTGGCTTGCCTCTTCCACACTCCGTGGGGAGAAGTGGATACTTTACTTTACTTTTGCTTCTGGGAGCAGGGTTGTCTTCCCTTGCTATTTTATGTTATTATACTTAACTGTAATCTGTTGGAGTTGTAATTTTATAGTTATGTGTGTTTGTACGTGGCATTGATGCTATCAGATATACTCAGGTGTGGGTGGGGAGGGGTGGGGGTGGGGCGCTCACTGTTAACTCTAGCTCGGTATTATATCTAAATCCTATTAAGGAGCGCCCGGGTCAAGGGTGGGACACTGTTTGGGAGAGGATATGGTGGACCTTTAGAAAGGAAGTAAGGCCCCCTGAGAACAAGGGGGAGGATCTCCATTCAAACATGTTTTATTTTTTTTGTTTTTATTGTTTGGAAATAGTTTCCTTTTTATTATACTGTTATGAGTGTATTAGAGAACATTTTCTCTTGTTTGAAGGATGTAAGTGACTCAGCTATACACTCTGGATAATTGTGGATTAGATTAGTAGTTAACTGAGTTTCATTGTTTTTCTTTCTTCTTTAGTATCATTCCTTTGAATTTTGATGATTATATATTTAAGATCTATTTTTATATTAATGTTTGTGCTTGAAAGTTCTGTTTATTTTTGTAAATCTGTCAAAATATTAAATTTCTAATAAAAATATCTTTAAAAAAAAAATAATGACACAGGACAGTGGACAGTTTTCAGGAGACACTCTGGAAAGTGGAAGAGAAGGTTGGAAGAGTACACCAGTGCCATCTGTATCATGTCGACACTGGTATACTTGCATCTGGCTATCTCCATTAATGCGTATTAACGGTAGCACCACACTCAATATGGATGCACAGACTTGCACACCATCATAGAGTCAAAGTGATATACAGCACGGAAATAGACCCTTCAGTCCATGCCAACCAGATATTCTAATTTAATCTAGTCCCATTTGCCAGCACTTGGCCCATATCCCTCCAAACCCTTCCTATTCATATACCCATTCAGAGGCCTTTAAATGTTGTAATTTAAAGCCTCCATCACTTCCTCTGGCAGCTCATTCCATACACGCACCACCCTCTGTGAAAACATTGTCCCTTAGGTCTCTTTTAAACCTTTCCCCTCTCACCCTAAACCTGTGCCCTCTAGTTTACTCACTGTAGCTCTGCTCCAGCAACAGGACAACAGAGGTGTGGTGACCACAACAAAGTCGCCCCTTCCTCACAAGGAGACAGGATGGTACCCATCAGAGAAGGAGCCACATCTAAGTAGCCACCACCCTCACAGCCCGACTCCTGTCATCGACACTGCAGAGACTCCCAGAAGAGGCCCATCCCCCCTCCCCATCTCCATTCAGCCTGCGGTCCCAACTCTGTGGGAGTCCAAGCTGGGAAGGGTGAGCTGCATTTCGCCAGCATCGCTGTGCACTCCAGCCACAAACAATCCCAGGATCACCCAGCCAAAATGTGAAAGGCCAATGGGTTCCACTATCAGGCATGTTTTCTCACCTCAAACCCCAGGACTCGACGTAGTGGGAGGAACAGGAAAAATAATACCTCTTGAGGATACGTAGGTAGAAGGGTGAAAGTTCAGTGTAAGTAAATCACCACATTTGTAATATGTTCACTTTCCATCATCAGCTGTAGCTATGATTTCAGCTGCAATTACAAAGCTGAATCTAAAGAGTGCCCTCCCCATCCTTAATGCCAAATGATGCCTTAACAATGCTTGAATGATAACGTCCGTACTTAGGTAACATCTTGTCATGATTGAATGAGGAAGCATCAGATGTTGCGAAGGCTTTCCTCAGTTTGTGTCCTTGACTTTTATTAAACAACAGGAAAAGCGTCAAAAGGTCAAAATGTTAAGCTGTTTTGAGGAAGGGCCAGTGAACTTGAAATGTTAACCCTGCTTGCTTTCCACAGATGCTGCCAGACCTGCTGAGATTCTCCAGCTATTTCTGTTTCAGTTTCAGATTTCCAGCACTTGCAGTTCTTTGGTTTATTATGCAAGCTTAATCTGCAATTGGGACTAAAAAGGAGAGATGCAGTCCCTGTGTCATTTACAGTCATTGAGCGACAATTTTAGGCCACTCAGTTGAGGTGAAACGCATTGCTAGAGAAATCCTAATTGTGGCTTTGGTTGACCCTTGCTTTGTGATTCATTCACAGGATGAAGGTACCACTGGCTAATCCAACCTTTATTGTCCATCCCTAATTATCAAGAGGGCAACCACATTGCTGTGGGTCTGGAGTACATGTAGGCCAGACCAGGTGAGGATGGCAGTTTCCTCCCCTAAAGAACATTAGTGAATCAAATGGGTTTTTCCCAACAATTGGCAATGGTTTCATGGTCATCATTAGACTCTGAATTCAAGATTTTCAGTCAAGCTTAAATCAAGTGTCATCACCTACCATGACTGGATTCAAACCCATGTTCACAGAACTTTAGTTAGTGTCTCTGGATTAACAGTCTAGAGACAATTCCATGAGGCATCACCTCCCCATCTGGGCTGCAGCACGTTGATGGTGCTTTTCCTTCTGAAAAATGCCCTCATTTTCCAATTCAGAGTCATAGAGTCAGAGTCATACAGCATGGAAACAGAGCTTTTGGTCCAACCAGTCCATGCCAACCATGTTCCCAAACTAGACTAGTCCCACGTGCCTGCACTTGACCCATATCCCTCCAAACTCTTCCTATTCATCTCCTTATCCAAATGTCTTTTCAACATTGTAATTGTACCCACATCCACCACTTCCTCAGGAAGTTCATTCTACACACTCGCCACCCTCTGTGTAACAATGTTGCCCCTCATGTTCTTTTGAACTTTTTCTCCTCTCATCTTATAAAAATACCTCCTTGCTTTGAACTTAGGGGAAAGACCCTTGCCTTTCACGTTATCTATGCCCCTCATGACTGTATAAACCTCAACAAGTTCTCCCCTCAACTTCCTGTGCTCCAGTGAGAAAAGTCCCAGTGTTCCCAGTCTATTGTTATATCTCAAACCCAATAATCCTGGCAATATTCCTGGTAAATCTTTTCTCCAGCTTACTAATATCCTTCCTATATATTGGCGACCAGAACCGCAGGCAATACTCCAGAAGCCTTGACACAATACTGCATCTCTCATAAATCCTTATTCTTCCTCACATAGCTTTTTTGCATTATCCAGAGTGAAAGATCCAGGGATAAAGCAGCGCCTTCTGTCTGTACGGTACTGCCCTACACCCTGGATCTGACTTACATGGGAACCACATATTGAGAGGATATCTTATGGCCCCTGTTGGTGAAAGTGGAAGAAAATGTGGCACTGCAGAACTACATGCCACCATGACATGGAGTAACAAAAGAACATTGACAAATAAACACTATTTTATCTGAGCGTATCACACATCAACAGCAATGACACAATGATGTTTCCAAAAGCATTCAGACATTGTCCTGCTTTAATTTATGTATAACGTGTATAATGTACGTAACTGCGGTGACAGTTTTAAATAATTCAAAATCTCCATCTTTGGGTCACTCAAACAAGGTTTGCTTAAAGTGTCGCCAGGTTTTTAGGTTTGCCGGTTGGGTAACGTTTCATTCATTATGCAGTCTTCACCTTCTGCAGAACAAATCAGAGCTGACAAAATCCTCTTGAGTTTCTCTGTCGCCCGATGAGAGGAGTTAAAGGGTAGAATTTCTCAGATTAGTGTTTTGGATGCAAAATAGGATGATCATCCAACACTGCAACACGTCTGCTGTCCAAGTGATTGAAAGTTCTTGAGTGTATCAAGACTCAAACTGAGTCGCTGTACCCCATAGCACCCCTGTCAATTTTTGGACGTCATGCAAGAGTGAAAAGGGCCTACTTTCTGTGACAGTGTCCTATGCATCCAGGAGTGTTTGAAATGCATCCAATGTCATGTTGACTCAAACAATGTTCACATATGGGGCTGGACATGTTCCAAATGTGAGTGGCATGGTGGCTCAGTGGTTAGCATCGCTGCCTCACAGCATCAAGGTCCCAGGTTCAATTCCAGCCTTGGGTGTCTGTCTGTGTGGAGTTCTCCACGTGTCTTCTGTGGGTTTCCTCCAGGTGCTCCGGTTTCCTTCCACAAAGGATGTGCAGGTTTAGGTGAATTGGCCGCACTAAATTGCCAGTAGTGTTAGGTGCATTAGTCAGAGGGAGATGGGTCTGGGTGGGTTACTCTTCGGAGGGTGGGTGTGGACTTGTTGGGCCGAAGGGCCTGTTTCAACACTGTAAGGAATCTAATCTAATCTAAACTTGAGTTTACAGGTGAGTCAGTGAGCTGAAGAGAACCAATGGAGGCCAACAGAACAAAAAGCTAAATGTTGGCCTCCAAAGTGAGCCGAGGAGAAGCAGAAACAGGCATGCAAGAGATCTAAAAACTACACAAAGTAAGCTCGTAAAAAATTGGAAGGTAACTTGGAAAATATTAAGATGAAAAGCAATATGACTGAGATGAGTTATGCAAACATTATTGGGGAATTGTTAAGAGGAGCTAAAAAGACTAATTTGAAAGGAGGCCCAATAAAAATTTATCTAGTTGCACAGTAAATAGATTAATAAAGATTTTTTCAGGAGTGAATTGAGTGGAAATGTATTAAAGTATTGGAACATTGCAGATCCATTAAAATAAGTGTTTGTGTTAATCTTCACTAAAGAAGATTGCAGGACTTCAGATGTATAAGCTGAGGCCATAAAACTTCCGCTCTGAAGAGATCCTTTGCAATAAATGAGAGACACGCTGAATTTCATTGCAAAGTATTTTAGACATTAATGCTGTAGTCATACAGTTATTTATTAGGCAAGTAGGATTGCTGAACAGCGCAGTATTAGGAAAAGTACAGTGTTGGTCTGTTATTAGAGAATATACACCCTAATGATTGCTATCGATATCATCTTAAAGGGAAGTTACTGATCAGGCTATCCTTTTTGAATTCATTCACACGATGTGGGCGTCAATGGTAAAGCCATTTCTATTGCCCATCTCTAATTACCCTGAGAAGGTGTTGGTGAGCCACCTTTTTGAGTAGATTTGAGTGCCTTGTTAGACCCTTTCAGAGGTCAGGTATGATTCAGCCACATTGCATTGTGAATGGTTGGCAGATGAAATTTGCTGTTGAGAAGAGTGAAGTGATTCAGGTTGATTGGAAGAATGCAAAGCGGCACTATCAAATAAAGAGTCCAATTCTAAAAGGGGTGCACCACCAGCTGAGGATACATTTGCAGAGAAGTTATTGCAAGTTAGTGAGGAGGTGGTTAATAAAATATGCAGCATCTTCGGCTTTATTATTAATGGTGGGAATGGAAGGGCAAAGATGTTATATTATGTAGAATACTGCCTTCACCCAGCTGAAGTATGGTGACCAATCTGGGCGCTACATTGAATAAGGATGAGAAGGCACGAGGAGAGACATTGAGGTGTACAGCATGGAAACAGACCCTTCGGTCCAACTCATCCATGCCGACCAGATATCCCAACCGAACCTAGTCCCACTTGCCAGCACCCAGCCCATATCCCTCCAAACCCTTCCTATTCATATACCCATCCAGATGCCTTTTAAATGTTGTAATTGTACCAGCCTCCACCACTTCCTCTGGCAGCTCACTCCATACTATGCACCACCCTCTGTGGAAAAAGTTGCCCCTTAGGTCCCTTTTATATCTTTCCCCTCTTGCCCAGAGTTCAGCAACGATTTACAGGAATAATTCCAGGGAGTCAGCTGTCCATTTGATTAAAACGTCTTGAGTGTTTCAACACTCCATATAGGCAGTGTTGGACATCTTGCAAAGATGCAAAAGATCAATTTTCCATTCCTATCTCCTGGGCACCCAAGGGTGCTTGGAATACTTCCAAGGTCATATAGGGTCAAGAATGTTCACACAAGGGCCGGACTTGTTCCACCTGAGTTTCTGAGTGAGCTGAAGAGAATCATTGGAGACCACCAGAGAAAAACCAAACGTTGTCCTTCAAAACTGAAACCCGAGCTGAGGCAGGAGGTGCAGAATGGAGACCATGGCGGATGTCTAAGTGGTCACGCAAACTAAAAACGACACAAACTAACAGAGGAATTTCAGTCACATAGTTGGAGCACAGAAAATGGAGCTGTTACTCTTGAAGAGATGGTTGACAGGAGATTTGATGGGAAGTCTGAAGTGTTTAGGTAGGTTCTTATGAAGAAGGATCGAGAACCAGAAGGCACAGACTTTAAAAAAGCAACAAAGGCCAGACGGAAAATTGTGTCAACCAGCTGGAGGGCACTGCCTGAGGTGTGGTGGGGCCAGGTACAATTGAAGCATTCTAAGGGAATTGGAACTAATATCTGATAAAGGGCTAAGGGGGAGAAGCTAGGGAATGACACTTGGTAAATTGTTAAAGCTTAAAGCTGATGCAGACATGATGGGCTGAATGGCCTCCTTCTGATGCAGGAATTATTAGATTCAAGATCAAATTATGAAAAATCTCTGAGACATTCCTCTCCCTGGTCAGAAGCTAGGATTTTCAGATTTGTTTTCATAAAAGCTATGATTATAAGTCAGATCAAGGGAAATGTAACTCTGCTTTAGAGACACGTATAACTCAAATACATATATATATCTTGCTTAATCCCTTATTTTGTGTCAGTGAAATTATACATGTTGCACAGAGTTAAAATGGTGGATGATGCTATTCCAGACAGCACTTTTGAAGGTTTAATGAAGTACAGCACCATCTAATGGACAGATCCTGTTGAAAGTGACAAATAAACCTTGGTGCGACAGAACTGAATGTAAAATTCAGTTATTGAAATTCAATATGAAAAGCTAACATTATAACCTGATCAAAAAGCATGAACACAGGTTTTTTTTAAGTGTTGGAAATATTTTTTCTTAATTAGTCAGTTCCATGTTTAGCCCATAGCATAGTTCTGTTTTTGAAACCTCTTCAGGTAGTTTTTTCCCCTTGTGGATATGAGAATTACTCTTGCAAATTCATAAGCACAGAATCTCTATAGTGTGGAAGCAGGCCATTCAGCCCACACTGACCCTCTGAAGGGCATCCCACCCAGACCTGTAACCCTGCATCCCATGGCTAGTCCACCTAGCCTGCACATTCGTAGACATTATGGGGCAATTTAGAATGGACAATCCACCCAAACTGCTTATCTTTGGAGTAACTCCACGCGCACACAGTGAGATTGTGCAAACTCCACATTGAGTGCCGTCTAAGGGTGGAATTGAACCCAGGTCCCTGGTGTAATGAGGTACCAGTTCTAACCACTGAGCCACTCCTAAGCTGTAACATTCTATTTTTGACAAGTGAAGCAAAAGTGAGGACTGTGGATGCTGGAGATTAGGGTCGACAGTGTGGTGTTGGAAAAGCACAGCAAGTCAGGCAGTATCTGATGCAAAAACCCTTCATCAGAAAGGAATCTAACACTGAGTTAGCACCCAGTGCTCAAACTGTGGATTTTCACTGCATCCGTTGTGTCATCTTGATACTTTGTGTATTGTTTTATATAATAGCAGAGAATTGTTGGTTCAATATTTCCACAGGATTATTGCAGAACACAATAAGTAGCACTTTGTACAGTGAGACTTATCTTGGTCACTTGCTAGTTTGTGAAATGAACTCCCAGAGAAAGTGATGGATATGGGTATAGTTGCAACTTTTAAAAGATATCAGGCTAAGTACCTGAATAAGAGTTTGGAGGGACATGGGCCAAGTGCAGGCAGGTGGGACTAGTTTAGTTTGAGATTATGTTCGGCATGGACTGGATGGGCCAAAGAGTTTGTTTCTGTGCTGCATGATGCTATGATTCAGTGACAGTCACTTTGCCATGGATTATAAAATCCGTGCTGAAGACTGTGTACTGAAAATGCTGTGTCCGAGAACATTATTCATACGCTGATCTCCCATCAGGCCTAATTATAATGTAGTGGATTATCCATAAGCAGAAGCTAAGATCTTTGATCAGGGGCATACATGAGAACATGGGAAATTGTAGCATGACTCTAATCTTGGAGGCTTGAACATACAGGGCCTTTGAGAGACCCTGTGATGACCTTAATGTTTCCTGAGGCAAGACTAATCTTGGAGGTCTGAATTTTATGACAAAAGCATAGACACCTGTGCACCTCTGGCTTGGTCTACCAGTACAATTTTACAATTCCGAATACCAAGACAAACAGTTTAGTTATGGAGTCATACAGCATGGAAACAGACCTAACCCATCTATGCTGATCGGACATCTCAATCTGACCTAATCCCATTTGCCAATGTTTGACCCATATTCCTCTAAACCCTTCCTATTCACATACCCATCCAGATGCCTTTTAAATGTTGTAATTGTACCAGCCTCCACCACTTCCTCTGGCAGCTCATTCCATATACGTACCACCCTCTGTGCGAAAAAGTTAATCCTCAGGTCCATTTCAAATTGCTCCTCCCAATCTTAAATATGTGCCCTTTAGTTTTGGATTCCCCCATCCCAGAAAAATGACCTTGGCTATTCACCCGATCCAAGCCCTGTCATGATTGATGAATGAACTCATAAAACTTCACTAAGTAAAACAGGAATGACAGTCACATTAGGACAAGCTGTTCAGACCCTGAAGCGGTTCATAGGCTGGGAGTGGGGTAGGAGAAGGGGTGCCCTGTTTCCTTGCCTCAGGGTGGGCATGTAGTCAAGGTGGTGGGATGTTGGAGTTGTTGTGACTGTACGCTAAACCTTTCTCACTCTGACCCCATTTCGAAGCCTGAAAGTTGCTGCGATCCCACAGCAGGACCTGTGAGAGCGAGCAGAGATTGGGAAGGGCAGCATGCGAAGAGGGGAGGGGCATCCTATTTGGTGGAATGACATTGCTGCTTTGACTCTCGCAACCCCAATATTTCATCTTGTGACCCCTGCTGGCGACACCACCACCAATTTTGGGAAGCCCCTCCATAAACAATTGCAGTGTTGCCCACTCGTTCCCCCAACCCTCCCCTCACAAGAATAAAGATACGTCGGATGAGACGACAACAAATGTGAAACCTTGCATTTCTACGCACCTGAAATGCAACAGGACCTCCACAGTTCCACCACCATTAACTTCAGCAGACATCTGCAGGGGAACATTCCAAAGGGACGATGGGGTCTACATTACTTCCTTGGAGATCTCATCAATCTCCAGCTGCTAGATTCCCTTTGAAATATGAGTGTCGTTTCGTTCACCCTGTTCAAAACATTATGCCACACCTTCAAACAAGATGTCAACTTTCAGAGTGCCCTTGCCTATGAAGGATATTTTCTCCTATCACGACTCCTATCACGAGGCATTCAACTGGGCATTGGATGAATATTAAAATGGATAGATGTGTTGTGCAGGGATAGAGAGAAAAGACAGCAGATTAGGAAAGACTGGGAACAGGCGTGATGGGTCTCCTGAACAACTTTGTGATTCAGGCAACAGATAATTCTTGGCTTCACCAGTTGGGAAATTTATTGGAAGGGTGGATGAACAACTCATTACCAAATCAGCTACCTTCTATAATAATAGACTTTGGTATTTTATTGTTCAATTGGTGAGGGTAGCAATGATGCCAATGATGAAAGATGTCTTTTTAATGCATAAAAGAACATTAAGCACCAAGTTAAATATCCCACAACACCAGGTTATAGTCCAACAGGTTTACTTGGAAGCACTAGCTTTCGGACTGCTGCTCCTTCATCAGGTGGTTGATGAAGGAGCAGCACTCTAAAAGCTAGTGCTTCCAAATAAACCTGTTGGACTATAACCTGGTGTTGTGTGATTGTTTTAACTTGATCCACCCCAGTCCAACACCAGCATCTTCAAATCATTAAGCAGCAAGCCAATTTTTCTTCACTGCAACTCTTTACGCAGACCTTGGAGGGTGGCCACACTTTATAGAACATAGAACATTACAGCGCAGTACAGGCCCTTCGGCCCTCGATGTTGCACTGACCTGTCATACCAATCTGAAACCCATCTGACCTATACCATTCCATGTATGTCCATATGCTTGTCCAATGACGACTTAAATGTACTTAAAGTTTGCGAATCTACTCCTGTTGCAGGCAAAGCATTCCATACCCTTACTACTCTCTGAGTAAAGAAACTACCTCTGACATCTGTCCTATATCTATCACCCATCAATTTAAAGCTGTGCCCCCTTGTGCTCGCCGTCACCATACTTGGAAAAAGGCTCTCCCTGTCCACCCTATCTAACCCTCTGATTATCTTATATGTCGCTATTAAGTCACCTCTCAACCTCCTTCTCTCTAACGAAAACAGCCTCAAGTCCCTCAGCCTTTCCTCGTAAGACCTTCCCTCCATACCAGGCAACATCCTAGTAAATCTCCTCTGCACCCTTTCCAAAGTTTCCACATCCTTCTTATAATGTGGTGACCAGAACTGTACACAATACTCCAAGTGCGGCCGCACCAGAGTTTTGTACAGCTGCAGCATAACCTCATGGTTCCGGAACTCGATCCCTCTATTAATAAAAGCTAAAACACTGTATGCCTTCTTAACAACCCTGTCAACCTGGGTGGCAACTTTCAAGAATCTGTGTACATGGACACCGAGATCTCTCTGCTCATTGTGGGCGGCACGGTGGCACAGTGGTTAGCACTGCTGCCTCACAGCACCAGAGACCTGGGTTCAGTTCCTGCCTCAGGCAACTGACTGTGTGGAGTTTGCACGTTCTCCCTGTGTCTGCGTGGGTTTCCTCTGGGTGCTCCGGTTTCCTCCCACAGTCCAAAGATGTGCAGGTTAGGTGAATTGGCTGTAGTGTTGGGTAAGGGGTAAATGTAGGGGTATGGGTGGGTTGCGCTTCGGCAGGCCAGTGTGGACTTGTTGGGCCGAAGGGCCTGTTTCCACACTGTAAGTAATCTAATCTAATCTGCACTACCAAGAACCTTACCATTAGCCCAGTACTTTGCATTCCGGTTACTCCGACCAAAGTGAATCACCTCACACTTGTCTGCATTAAACTCCATTTGCCGCCTCTCAGCCTAGCTCTGCAGCTCATCTATGTCTCTCTGTAACCGACAACATCCTTTGTCACTATCCACAACTCCACCGACCTTAGTGTTGCCTGCAAATTTACTAACCCACCCTGCTACGCCCTCATCCAGGTCGTTTATAAAAATGACGAACAGCAGTAGACCCAACACCGATCCTTGCAGTACACCACTAGTAACTGGACTCCAGGATGAACATTTCCCATCAACCACCACCCTCTGTCTTCTTTCAGCAAGCCAATTACTGATTCAAACTGCTATAGCTCCCACAATCCCATTCCTCCACATTTTGTACAATAGCCTACTATGGGGAACCTTATCGAACGCCTTGCTGAAATCCATATACACCACATCAACTAGTTTAGTCTCATTTGTCACCTTCTCAAATAATTTTTGAGAATCTTTGTTGCTATTATGTCGCCATTGTATTCTATATATTTGGTAGAAAGTGAGGACTGCAGATGCTGAAGAGTCAGAGTCGAAAAATGTGACACTGGAAAAGCACAGCAGGTCAGGCAGCATCCAAGGAGCAGGAGAGTCGATGTTTCGGCATAAGCCCTTCATCAGGAATGTGGAGGGGGGAACAGGGACCGAAAGATAAACGTAGGGTGGCAGGGAGCTGGGGGGAAAGTGGATGGGAAGGCGATAGGTGGATGCAGGTGGGAGGTTATTGTGATAGGTCAGTGGGGAGGGTAGAGCAGTTAGGTGGGATGGACGATGGTCAGGCCAAGAGGGTGGTGCTGATTTGGAAGGTTGGATCTGGGAGGAGGTGGAGGGAGGGGAGATTTGGAAACTGGTGAAGTCGATGTTGATGCTTTCTGGTTGGAGGGTCACGAGGCGGAAGATGAGGTGTTCTTCCTCCAGTTGGCAAATGGTTTTGATTTGGTGGTGGAGGAGTCCAGAATTTGCATATCATTGGCAGAGTGGGAGGGGAAGTTGAAGTGGTCAGCACAGGATGATGGGGTTGTTTGGTGCGTGCGTCCCATGCTTCTTTTAAGACAGGATGGGCCATGGCTTGTTCATGAGGACCTACTGCTTATCAACTGCTTTGTTATATATTTCCAAGGATGACCCTTCAGTTAATGGCCTTCCAAGTTGTAAAGTTTGTAATTTTCCATTGTTTCCTCATTATCCAGGCATCTGCCTCCTGGACCACCTCCAGTGTCACCTTGATCAGAGAGGAAGGTGTTCAGGTTGTGACACATAGACTACCCTATGGAGTGATATGGCCATAAACTCTACTCAACTGATGCCTTCCATATAGGACCCCCAATTTTAACTGTCCTTGTTCACAAAAACAACTATCGTGACACAAGGATGCACTTTTGGGAGGGCTTGGCAGATGCTGAGGTTGATTAACAGGTCCCTCCAAATACAGCATCCAAGGAGCAGGAGATTCGACATTTCGGGCATAAGCCCTTCTTCAGGCATGAGGAAAGTGTGTCCAGCAGGCTAAGATAAAAGGTAGGGAGGAGGGAGTTGGGGGAGGGGCGATGGAGATGTTATAGGTGGAAGGAGTCAAGGTGAGGGTGATAGGCCGGAGTGGGGTGGGGGCGGAGAGGTCAGGAAGAAGATTGCAGGTTAGGAAAGCGGTGCTGAGTTCAAGGGATTTGACTGAGACAAGGTAGGGGGAGGGGAAATGAGGAAACTGGAGACATCTGAGTTCATCCCTTGTGGTTGGAGGGTTCCTAGGTGCAAGCTTTGCATTTCTGCCTAGGAGAGAAGTGAGGGAGGAGGTATGGGGCCGAGGAGAGAAGTAAGGGAGGAGGTGTGGGGCCTAGGAGAGAAGTAAGGGAGGAGGTGTGGGGCCTAGGTGGAGTATTGCAGAAATGCAAAACTTGCGCCCACACCTCATCCCTTACTTCTCTCCAAGGCCCCAAGGGATCCTTCCATATCTGCCACAAATTCACCTGCACCTCCACACACATCATCTATTGCATCCGCTGCACCCGATGTGGCCTCCTCTATATTGGGGAGACAGGCCGTCTACTTGCGGAACGTTTCAGAGAACACCTCTGGGACACCCGGACCAACCAACCCAACCACCCCATGGCTCAACACTTAAACTCCCCCTCCCACTCCACCAAGGACATGCAGGTCCTTGGACTCCTCCATCGGCAGAACATAACAACACGACGGTTGGAGGAAGAGCGCCTCATCTTCCACCTAGGAACCCTCCAACCACAAGGGATGAACTCAGATTTCTCCAGTTTCCTCATTTCCCCTCCCCCCACCTTGTCTCAGTCAAATCCCTCGAACTCAGCACCATCTTCCTAACCTGCAATCTTCTTCCTGACCTCTCCGCCCCCACCCCACTCCGGCCTATCACCCTCACCTTGACCTCCTTCCACCTATCACATCTCCATCACCCCTCCCCCAACTCCCTCCTCCCTACCTTTTATCTTAGCCTGCTGGACACACTTCCCTCATTCCTGAAGAAGGGCTTATGCCCGAAATGTTGAATCTCCTGTTCCTTGGATGCTGCCTGACCTGCTGCGCTTTTCCAGCAACACATTTTCAGCTCTGATCTCCAGCATCTGCAGTTTTCACTTTCTCCTCCAAATACAGATCATCTTTACAACTCCAATTACATCCTTTGAAAGACGATAGGGATGCTACAGGTTAGAGGTCAATGACTACTTTTACCTGAGCAGCCTCTTCAGAAAGACAATTGCTCCAAATAAAATCTATTGTGTTCTGCGACAAAAGAAAATCAGCATTTCTGAAAGTAATTGCCATATGGCACGGTGACTCAGTGGTCAGCACTGCTGCCGCACAGCACCACGGACCTGGGTTCCATTCCAACCTCAGGCGACTGTCTGTGTGGAGTTTGCACACATTCTCCCCATGTCTGTGTGGATTTCCTCTGGGTGTTCCAGTTTCCTCCCACAGTCCAATGATGCGTAGGTTCGGTGAATTGACTATGCTAAATTGCCCATAGTGGAGGTTATCAGTCAGGAGTAAATATAGGGTCTGGGTGGGTTAGTCTTTGGAGGGTCGGTGTGGAGCTATTGGGCCTAATGGCCTGTTTCCACATTGTCAGGATTCTAATAAAAATAAATGTGCCTTTGAGAAAGGATAAAGGCTAAATGGGGATGTGACTAGATGGATGTTTGATGACCAATGGGCCAAAGGGCATCTTTTTTCTGCTGTAAAACCTCCATGATTTGAAAGAAATAACAACTGAAATATGTCTATTGAATGCAAATATAAGAAGACAAATTGAAATAGTTGCACTCAATTATCATTTTGACTCTTTATTTTAACTATCATTTTGTCAGTGCTGTCATTTCTGAAATAAACCCCAATTTGAGATGAGCAGAATTAAGACAAAGTTTCTGGCCGTAGATTCTCGTGATAAAAAAGAAGCTCCCAGAAGCACATTTGGAATAATTTATCATCGCTCAACGATATTAGAAACTGTAATGGTTACAGCTATAAACCTGTTCCTCAAATCAAAAGCATTATCTCCAACCATAGTGTAGCTATACTACTCCAACATGAGCATAATCATGCTTCTCGTTAAAATAATCATTCAAAACCATAAAGTGCAGCATAATGATCAGCCTTTTATCCCCATAAGAACAACACTGCTTGACTTTGCTTGACTTAATTCTTCGTACCTGCTTTTCTCATGTCAATGAGATCTGACTGGGAAAGGTTGGGAACTGTAAATCCAATGATAAAAACTTTGGTCAACTCTGGATCACACACACACACACACACACACACACACACACACACACACACACACACACACACACACGTAGACAGACACACACACACTCTCTCACACACACATACAAACATATAGACACACATCCACTCTCTCACACATACAGACAGACAGACACACACACTCTCTCACACACGCAAAGCATACAGACACACACACACACTCTCTCACACATATAAATGTATAGATACACACAGACTCTTACACATACAGACAGACACACTTACACACTCTTACACACACACACACACACACACACACACACACACACACACACACACACACACACACACACACACACACACACCAGTAGGGCTGGAAGACCTGATCCTTTTCTGACAATAGCAGTTTGCATGTCAAGCTAAAAGATTAGATTAGATTCCCTACAACGTGGAAACAGGCCCTACGGCCCAACAAATGCACACTGCCCCTTTGAAGAGTAACCCTCCCAGACCCATTCCCCCATCTTATATTTACCCCTGACTAACGCACCAAACACCATGGGCAACTTAGCATGGCCAATTCACCTTACCTGCACATCCTTGGATTGTGGGAGGAAACCCACGCAGACATGGGGAGAATGTGCAAACTCCACACAGCCAGTCGCCCGAGGGAGGAATCAAACCCAGGTCCCTGACGCTGTGAGGCAGCAGTGCTAACCACTGACCAAAGTTCAGCAGATGCCAGAATTTTGAAACAAAAGCAGAAAGTGCTGGTGAAACTCAGCAGGTCTGCGGAGAGAGAGACAGAGTTAATGTTTTGAGACCAGCCTGAATCCCCTTCTGATGAAGAGACCTATCGGATTGAAAACATTAACTCATTTCTGTCTCCGCAGATGTCGCCAGGCTTGCTAAGTTCCTCTGGCAATTTCTCTTTTTAGCTTATATTTTTCACATTTCTATCCGCATTATATTTTGTCTACCTTTGTCAGTCCACCCACATATTTTATTTGCCTGTATTTCTAAACTGCCATCTTCAATTCCTCTGCTTCTCTATTTGCAAATTTGACCCATTCACATTGAGCTCATTAATGTAAGTTTCAGTGTACATTTGAATCAGCATACAGTAGCTGCCAACACTGGCCCATGGGACGTCCCACGCTCTACCGCCCCCAGATATCTGATTTGTTTCTCTCTGAACAGGCTATCCTCTTAGCCATTTTATTTAGCCATGCCTGTGTTTTGCCACGAATCCCCACAGACTTGAGTTTAGTTGGGGTGATCTCTTGTGCTGATATTTTTCAGGTGCACTTGTGAAGTTAAAATCAGCAGCTTTGTAAAGCGTAACATAATTGACTCAGGTTTGTATACTCCTCAAGCAATTTAATGAAATTTTTCTGGGGGTGTAAAACCAGGGTCATTCCTGTTAACTAGATAGTTACACAGGTAATCCTTAAATTCACTTCTGGAAATCAACTATGTTACACAGCATTGTTCTGAGAGATAATGTAATCAAGATTCACAAGATGGGAGGAGAGAGAGAGAGGAAGGCTATCTCCTCCAGTGAGTGTGTCAAGAACTAAAGGTTATGGAGTTAAAGTTAGTGGGAAAACCTCTGGAGGCAAAAATAAGGAGATTTCTCACTGAAAACCTTGTCAGGATGCAGAATGGCTGGCCTGAAAAGGTGTTGGACGTTGGCTCGATCATTAATTTTGTAAGGAGATTGGGCAGGTTTTTGAGGATGAGGCACTTACAGGGTTACAGACAAAAATAACACAGGAACGAAGCCCTAAGGTCTTTCAAAGGATCAGCATGGGCATAATGGACCAAGTAAACTCATTCTGTGTTGTAAGTTGGGTCATTATGTTAAGGTTGTACAGGATGCTAGTGAGGCTTCTTCTGGAGTACTGTGTCCAGTTCTGGTCAGCCAGTTGTAGGGAGGATATTATTAAACTTGACAGGATTCAGAAAAGCTTTACCCCGATGTTGCCAGGAATGGAAGGTTTGGGTTATAAAGACAGGCTGGGACCTCTTTCACTGGAGTGTAGGAGGTTGAGGAGTGTCCTTATAGATGTTTATAAAATCATGAGGAGTATAGATAAAGAATCCAGTAGGGGATTGAAAGACATATTTTTAATGTGAGAGGAGAAAGATTTTAAAAAGACAGGAGGGACGAAGTTTTTACACGAGTGATTTGTGTGTGGAATGAACTTTGAGAGGAAGGTGGTGGATGCGGGTACAGTTACAATGTTTAAAAGACATTTGGATAAGTACATGAATAGGAAAGGCGTTGGAGGGATATGGGCCAAGTGCAGGCAGTTGGGACGAGGTAAGTTTGGGATGATGTTCGGCATGGACTGGTTGGACTGAAGGGTCTGTTTCCCTCTGTATGGTTCTGTGACTCTCTGGCTTTATAAATACATTCAAAGGTGAGGTAGATTTTTAATCATGAAGGGAGTCAAAAGTTATGGAGAAAAGGTGGGGTGGGGGGGGTGGTGGATGGAAGAAACATTATTTAATTGTAGCAGAGGGTCAGCCGAAGGGCATCATTTCATTGGGCCATGAGGTTCTGCCACTCTACAGCATGCTAACCAACTTGATAGGACAACTGCATCAGTCCTGAGGGAGGGTCACTAGACATTAACTCTGATTTATCTTCGCAGATGCTGCCAGGCCTGCTGAACTTTTCCAGTAATTTATGTTCCTGTTTCTGATTTCCAGCACCCGCTGTTCTTTTGCTTTTTGATTAAGAAAACTACCCAACTGAGCTAACACCCAGAGCTGTGCAGCATGGAATACAGTCACAAAAGTAGCTATTCCAGAAGCAAAATGACCACCTCATTGTTTCAACCATCATGTTGCTTGTGGTCTACATGGTAAGAAAGGGAGGCCAATGTCAACTCTCACGAACATTAGCTTGATGTTAGATCATCAGAGTCATAGAGCCATTGAGACGTACAGCATGGAATAAAACCCTTCATTCCAGCTCATTCCTGCTGACCAGATATCCTAAATTAATTAAGTCCCATTTGCCAGCATTCGGCCCATATCCCTCTAAACCCTTCCCATTCATATACCCATCCAGATGCCTTTTAAATGTTGTAATTGTACCAGCCTCCACCACTTCCTCTGGCAGCTCATTCCATACATGCACCACCCTCTGTGTGAAAAAGCTGCCTCCTTTTAGGTCACTTTTACATCTTCCCCCCCCCCTCACCTTGAGAGACATTGGCTATTTGCCCTACCCATGCCCCTCATGATTTTATAAATCTCTTGTGATATGATCACCCCTCAACCTCTGATGCTCCAGGGAAAACAGCCTCAGCCTATTCAGCCTATCCCCGTAGCTCAAACCCCCCTCAACCCTGGGCAACATCCTTGTAGACCCACGGTGTGTCTTATGAATAGGTGATGGACACAAGTATGGAAAGGGGATGTGCTACTATAAAATCCCCACAAGTTAAGGATGTTTTTGCTGTTGAGTGGGAATGTGCTGAGCTCTAATACTATTGGTCGTGACAATGACTGTTAGCTAGGAGTCGCTGTACACTCTATACATGTGTGCACAGTGTTTGTGTGAGAGAGAGAGAGAGAGCTGTGCTGGACGCAGAGACAGTCAAGTCACTAGCTTTTCCTTAAAAAAAATATAATGTTAGTGTCTAGAGCCTGTAGCGTCTCAGGGGTCTTGCTGCAGCTTTCAACACAGATCCTCCCCTCAGTGACTGGCTTCTGCTCCCAAGACCATTGAGGCAACGTGAGAGAACTGAGTCAGTGGGCTATCTCAGTGTAGCACTGAGGCTGTTTTTATTTTGATGTCTGTCAACTGATTGAGTGGTGGTGGTCCTGGGGGGGTTTGTGTGTGGTGCTGTTGCAGGATGGGGTCAAAGGAAGAACATTAAAGAAAAAGGGAACTGCCAGCTGGATTAACGTTGTTTCCCCCCTTCCCAGACACTTACTGTGTGTATGGGGAGGTTTAATTTGATCAGTTTATAATCACCCCCCCCCCCATCCCCCCATCACTCCTCCACCACCTGGACTTGGAGAAGTTTAAATGTATCTCAATGGCTGGGGCTCAAGCTGGTGTACACGCCCTTCAGCTCAAACCTGTCAGCGTACCCGAGAACTTAAAGAAGGGAAGCAAATTTATGAAATGGGATGATGTAAGTATTGAGCCTGGAATATAGCAGCTGCTTAATATTTCCTGTAACCAAACCTGTGTTTTATTTGTAGCTGACTGCTTCCCTCATTTACTTTCATCCCTCCTCTCGTCCAAATATTTGCAGAGTATTTCCCCCTGTATCTGTTTGTTTATCCCTGTTTTCTCTCTCTCTCTCTCTCTGTGCGTGTTTGGAAGTAGCCGGTGCAGGTTTGGCTGCTGTTGCTCCGAAGCCTCCCCGTGCAAGGGAGTGCGACTCTCCCCGCAATCTCTCCCCGGCCACAGGGAGCTGGGAGAGACGGCTTTAAAAATAGCCCGGTGCTGGTTGTGTCTCAGCCCATGCCTTTTCCCCAGCACCAGCCGCGGTGTGGGGAAACTGGCCTCGACCCTTCCTCACTGCGCGCTCCCCGCACTCTCTGCCTCTCCTCGCCTTACGGAGCTATTCCTCTCCGGGTTATCGCTTTGCCTCGACGCAACTCGTGTCTTTTTTTTATTTCCACAGACGTGCGCGTGTCCAACATTTAGGAAGCTTTGTTTCCTGCCCATTTTCAGCCTGGAGATCAGATCCAGGCTGGCAGCATGTCATCAGCTGTTTGTATCTCAACGTGTGTGTGTTTTGGTCTATGTATATTTGTCTGTGTGTTATGATCTGTGAATGTGTGTTATGACTTGTGTATACGTGTGTGTTATGAACTATGTATACGTGTGTTATGAACTGTGTCTGTATGTGTGTCTTATGAACTGTGTATGTGTGTGTTATGAACTGTGTATGTGTGTGTGATCTGTGTGTGTGATCTGTGTTTGTGTATGTCATGATCTGTGTATACATGTGTGTGTGGTGATCTGTATGATCTGTGTATATTTGTGTGGGTGTGCGCACTATGGTCTGTGTGTATTTGTGTGGGTGTGAATGCTATGGTCTGTGTATATTTGTGTGTATGTATGTGTGTGTGTGCACTATGATCTGTGTATATTTATGTAGGTGTGTGTGGGTGTGTGCTCTATAATCTGTAAATTTGTGTGTGGGTGCTGTGATCTGTGTCTATTTGTGTGTGCACTATGGTCTGTGTATATTTGTAAGTGTGCGCTACAATCTGTATATTTGTGTGGGTGTGAATACTGTGATCTGTGTACATTTGTGTGTGTATGTGCTATGATCTGTGTATGTGTGTGCACTATGATCTGTGTATGTTTGTCTGGGTGTGTGTGCTATGGTCTGTGTATATTTATGTGCGTGGGATATGATCTATGTATATTTGTGTGTGTGTGCACGCTTTGGTCTGTGGATATTGGAGAGTGTAGGTGCTTTGGTCTGTGCATATTTGAACAAGTCTGTACCTTAGGTCTGTATATATTTGAGCACGTGTGTGTGTCTACGTGCCTTTGACCTGTGTATATTTGAGCATGTCTGTATATTTGGTCTGTGTATATTTGAGCGTGTGTGTGCATGTGCCTTTGGTCTGTACCTCAGGTTAGCATTAATTTGTGACTGTTCATGTCCTTTAATCTGTGTGTTGTACTGTATTAATGGAACAACAGCAAATGGACTGCACCAATTCGGCTCTGTGCTGACCCTAACGTGCAAACCCTGGCTCTGTACAGCTCCCTCAGTGCCTGTAAGATCAGCCACTGTGATTTATTGCATTTAATTGGAGTGATGCAAATCAGTGGTGTGTTTGCGGTTCTGAAATCTGATGTGTAGTAATGCATTCACAATCACATTTACCACCACGCTTATCATTGTTTTATAATGAAAAACAAGAAACGCATAACTGACAGCAGGTGGGTTGTTGGGGCTGGGGGAAAGTTTTAAGAACAAAACGATTTTAAAAAAATTGAAGTGGGTGCTGGTGAAGCAGCCACAGCGTCATTAAGAGGACCATCAGTATAAAGTATTCTTTTCCATTTTATAGGGTAAATGGTTACTTAGTGTCTCTCTTTCCAGCATCTTGAGAGCATTCATGGTGACCAGAGTAGCTGCAGTGATTAAACCCATCAACAGGTTGAGGGAGCAGTATGTTCCTGCTAAGCTTAAGACCACAGCAGGCATGCATGTAAAAATTCTTTATAATGTTAATTCTCCCCTCTAAAATAAACTTGAAGATAATAATCAATGAACATTACTTATTGAAAATGGGCTGCAGTTAACTCTTGCTATTTACCAAAACGATATCAAAGATTTCAGAGCCACTGCTGTTAAAAAAAGTTAACTGTGTTCAGGAAACTTGAGGAAGGCTGAGACATTAACTGTGTGAATACTGGAGGGCATAAGTTTAAAGTGAGAGGGGGAAAGATGTAAAAGGGACTTGAGGGCCAAGATTTTCACGCAGAGGGTGGTGCATGTATGGAGTGAGCTGCCAGAGGAAGTGGTGAAGGCTGGTACAATTACAGCATTGAAAAGGCTTCTGGATGGGTACATGAATAGGAAGGATTCAGAGGGATAAAGGCCAAATGTTGGCAAATGGGACTAGATTAATTTAGGATATCTGGTCGGCATGGACGCATTGGACCGAAGGGTCTAATTCCATGCTGTACATTTGTGACTCTACTGTTAAATGTTGTGCATGTATTAAAAGAAATAAATTGCACCATAACTCGGTTCTGATTTCTGTAGTAATGTGTCTGAAAGTACTTTGACAGGAGAAATACAAGTTGAAGAAGCCTTAAATGTGAATAGCCATGCGACATGCCTTTTGAATTTTTCACCCAGATGCTATCGGTGTTGATCATTAACACCTTCTTTGAAGATTCACTGGTTGCAGCAAGTATCATAACTTTTGTGTCTCTCTCTTGTTGCCAGGATTCCACGACTGTAACTCCTGTTACTTTGAAAGTAGACCCACAGGGATTATTCCTTTACTGGGCAGATCAAAATAAGGTGAGAACATTACACCCATTTTATTGACAAGACCTTACTGCAGGTAAGCAGTGGCTCATTTGCTAATGCACTTGGGGCGAGCAAATATTCAAATGATTTCCAACCACGCAATCGTTATGGAATCAGATTGTAAGTCGCTTGGTCTAAAACGTGTATAAGATGCGCAAGTCTGAAAAATTAAGTCAATATTGACTTTGCAAATATTCTTTGACAAGAAACAAAATACTTTCATTTTGCACAAAAGTAAGTTTAAAGACAGTGCTCGGGGTAGTTATGTTCATTCTAGTAGCCCTGAGGTCTATGAGACTAAAATAGAAATAGTTTAGCTCTTGAAGAATGTGGGAGTAAAATAACATAAAAACAGAATAGGTGTTTCTGAACTGGTTAGTTGTAAACATATTCTGATTACACTAAGTCATGTTGTGGTTGATCTGGAGAAATTGTACATTGTGTGTTTAAACCGAGGGGAGCAAAATGCTGGATTGTTGCTGATTCCTTGAGAGCAGGTTAATGTTTACCGAAAGGCAGGCTAACTGTGATCTGGCAAAGCTGCAAGTGGCAACCTACTCTTTGTGTTCCCGTTGGGTTACTGAACGACTGCATCCCCTTCTGTTACTTCCCATCTTCAACATTCTGTGTTTATTCTCGATGATTATCCTTCAGTGTTGATTTGTGGCAGCAGCACAAACAATCCGGATAAACCGTGACTGCAAAATGAAAATCTGGAATATGTCAATATGAACCACGAAGCCACAAATTCCAAGTGTAAAGCTTTAAATTAATGTGAGAGTTCTGTGAAATGCAAATGATGTTTTGCTGTTTCTATTTTTAACGTTCCCAAATTCCTGCCTTTGCAGACAGTAAATTCTATCCCTCGAGAGACTCCAGCTAAGATATAGGCATATCCTTAGGCTGCAAATGAAAGTGTTCCTTTACTTAAAGAACCACAAAAAAAAATTGAAAACTGTTTCAGGGAGACATCTGTGACACAGTTGGCTGACAAGGCTAGTCTCATCAAAAAAAAATGATTGATGGATGAGCAATTGAAGTTTTTGACTAGCTTAAGGCCTTTTGCTTCATGCACCCCGTTAAATATATTACTTTGAATAACTTCCACTGATCAGACAGAGAATTCTTCTTTTTAAACTCTAAAGGAAAAATAAACGAATGATGAATATCAGAAGCAGCAATGAATCTTGAGGCAAATGCAAAGTAATAATAATTCCTCCATCCCAAAAATTCAGGGAACGAATCTTTGAGAGATTTTGCATAAAAATGATGGGTTGCTTTTTTCCTCTCAAACATAAACTGACCCAGACTGACTCGGTGTTTTATAAGCTGCAATATTTAACTTCTAATAGGTCAGTGCCATACAACACTGCCAAAATCCTTCAACAAAAATTCTGCCTGTAATCAGCATATTGCTTTACATTTGTACCTCGGGGTGATTGAAATAACAGCTGTAGAAAGATGATGATATTTCATCTTATAACTTTGTTGCATTATTTGTTTTTTTTTAACTTTAATTGGAGCTCTGGAAAGAGAGAGCATTCTTGTTTGAGAAGGCTGTTTAATTCCTTCAAGTTTGTGACAAAAAATAAATCCCATGTAACTTGCGTTTGCAAAGATTGACATTGCATTCTGAGTGCTTCCTTTCAAAGTCTATGAAGTGCTAGAAGGGATTGAAACGAAGCCTGGTGGAGCTGGTCAAACTTTCCTGTTGGCGACCTTCGCTGATTGGTTGACGCAGATGTGTCTAGGCCTGAGCGATTTGTCACGGGCACACTTGACTTCGATTTGGGGACTGACATTGACAGAAAAGTGAGCATATTGTTTGACTGTGGGGTATCATTGGTTCTCAATGCTGGCTGACCTCCCTTTGTAGCCTAAATATGATTGATTTATTTCAATTTCTCATTGCGGTTGGAAGATGATTCCGTCACGGGGAGTCTAGGACCAGAGGGCATAAAGAGGTGCCAATTTAAGGCTGAGATGAAGAGGAATTTCTTCCGTCTGAGGGTTGAGCATCTTTGGAGTTTCTTGTTACAGCAAGAACTGTGAGGGTACTGTCCTTGTGTTATTTAAGGCTGAGACAGATTCTTGATCAGGTGGGAAAGTGGATGTGAGGAACATCAGCCATGATCCTATTGAATGATGGAGCAGGCCTGAGGGGCTGAATGGCCTGTTTGTGTGTGTGTGTATTTCTTATGGAAGTGTTTGGACAGGGTGGGGAATACAGAGAGAGGAGAGAGACTCCGAGATACATTCTTCCAATCACTCCGTATTGGCTGGAGAGAGAGAGAGTGAGAGGGTTGCTGGAGCAGATGTCTCACGCCAGTCAAAGGACAGCATCCTGAGATTTGAGAGATCGATTGCAATATCAAGGGCCAGGTTTAACTTTACTTCGAAATCTGCGTCTCTCTGAATAATTTTAGAAGAATCGACACATGTGGGAAATGAAGGGTTACAGCGAAAAGGAGCTGAGAGTTTTGCTTTTGCAGATTGCTGGGTTGTGTTTTGTTGAAGTAAATAAATCCGAGATGGCTATGGTAAACTATTTGGTTGTCACAACCATCTATGGGATCGATCAGCAATGCCAGTGATGGGTCGCTATATTAGTTTAATGGGTGGTGTGAGTGCAGTGAAGTAACATTGCCTTTAGTGATATAATCTGTATCAGCATTTAGCCTCTGGTGGATTGGTGGCATCCTTTTAATCTTGTAAATTATTCTATGTTTCTGTAGCTGCTCGGCTGCATGAGATATGACAACGGTGCTGGTTTTGTTGCTGGCAATTGTTCATTGATCAATGTCTGATGGGCGAGTCCAGCAACTGCACTTCTTGAAGGCATCTATTGTAAATGGAAGGACGCGGTGGTATGAGAGCCAGCCATCTCCATCACCGATTGCCTATCCAGTCAGTCACACCAGCACGTTGATGGTGGATTGATTGACTCTCTCTTATCAGGTTCCACAGAGACTTGGCTCCAGGTAAAACGAGTCTCTTGACCTGTGCTGCTACCCATCAATATCATAAAGAATCTCCAAAGCAAACTGAGGGAGAAGCTGAACTGAGATACGATGAGCTTTGAATCACAGAATGCCTCCAGTCTGGAAACAGGCCCTTTGGCCCACCACTGACCCTCTGAAGAGTAACCCAACCAGACCCATTCCCCTACTATCCTATATTTACCCCTGACTAATGCACCTAACTTACACATCCCTGAACACTGTGGTGTTTAGCATGGCCAATTCACCTGACCTGCACATCTTTGGATTGTAGGAGGAAAGTGGAGCACCTGGAGGGAACCCACACAGACACAGGGACAATGAGAGAGTTGCCTGAGGGAGGAATTGAGCCCAGGTCCCTGGTGCTGTGAGGCAACGGTGCTAACCACTGAGCCATCATGCTGCCCCTGGCTCCCATCTTTGCTCGTCTAGATACACCTCATGCCTCCAAGACCTGGGCCGGTGGGGATGTGCAATCAGACCTCCTACATACGATAGCTTGAGGAACAAGTGAGAGTCCTGTGGTGAGTAACTGTCCTCCTGACTCCCCAGATCCTGTCCCACCATCTGGGAGTGTGGTGGAGCACTCTCTGCTTGCCTGGACAAGTGTAGCTCCAACAACACTCCAGAAACTTGGCACCATTCAGGGTAGTTGATTGGCACCCTTAAATGTCCACGCACCCCCTGAAACATTCACTCTCCCTCCTCACTGGTGCACAGTGGTGGCAGTGTGTAGAAGACCCACTGCAACAATTTGTCGAGTGCCCTTTGATAGCACCATAAGACCCTCTACCAACTGGAAGAATGAGGGTAGCCCACAGATGGAAACACAACCATTCACAAGTTCCTCTCCAAGCCACATACCATCCTGACTTGGAAATATACTGCTGTTCCTTCACTGTCAATGTGAAGGAGAGGGGGGGGTGCAGGCAATCTCAGAGAAACCGATAAAATCCTAACGGGACCAGACTACAGTAAATGTGGGGAGGATATTGCCGGTGGCTAGTGAGACCGCAGTCTAAGGATACAAAGTTAAACTACTTCGGATTGAAATGAGGAGAAATGTTTTCACCAAGACAGTGGGGAGCCTGTGGAAGTCTCTACCACAGGCAACAGTTGAAGCCAAAACTTTGCATGTTTTTAAAAAAAAGGAGTCAGTTATTGTTGTTAGGGCTAAAGGGATCAAAGGATGTGCAGAGAAAGCTGGAACAGGGGACAGAGTTAGATGGTCAGCCATGATCATATTGAATGGTGGAGCGGGTATGAAGTTCTCACTCCTGCTCATATTTTCGATGTTTCTATGTGAGTCATACTGGCATCCACAAACTTCAGTGGTTTAAGAGGGTAGCTTATCTTCACAGTGGCTCAGTGGTTAGCACTGCTGCCTCACAGCGCCAGGGATCCGGGTTTGATTCCCACCTCTGGCCACCATCTGTGTGGAGTTTGCACGTTCTCCCCCTGTCTTCATTGGTTTCCTCCCACAATCCAAAGATGTGCAGGCTAGAGTGAGTTGGCCATCCTAAATTGCCCATAGTGTTAGATGCATTAGTCAGGGAGAATGGTTCTGGGTGGGTTACTCTTTGGAGGGTCGGTGTGGACTTGTTGGGCCGAAGGGGCTGTTTCTATACTGCAGGGAATCTAATCTAGACAGGTGTTGATGGTGAACAAATAGGCTAGCCAATGACACCCATGTCCCAGTTCAAGAGAAATACAGCATTTTTAAAAAAAGACTAGTGCCAGACTGGACAGGGAGATTGCTGGAGGTTAGTCCGCACATTCGATGTTGCTCGTCAGTGTGGAAGACAGTTAAGCTGGTCACATTAGTTCCAATGTGCCGAAACTCTCTGTCATCAAGGGCTGCTTGTGTGAGTTAGTGAGCCTTGTGGGAGCAATCTGTATTTAAATCAAGGTTCACAATTAATTCATTGTGAAGCTGGAGATACAAACTGACCTATTATGGTGGTCAAGGGTTTATCCAGTAATAAACACTGAGGACAGCCCTTCACATAACGATTAAAAAAAACAGGGCAAATCAGCAACAAAATCAAATAAAACGAAACATGTTTGATAAAAGGCTTGTCGTTGAAGCTTCTAATCTCACACTCATTAGGCTAGATACAAAAACCAGCTCTAGATACAAGAATGGCAAGTTTCAAACTGGGGCAGAGCGGGAAGCGATCTTCTGTATGAACATTGCTGAGGGTGATGGGAATTATATTGACAAATCAACCTATCAGTCAGGCTCACAATTATCATGCCTTGTTGGAATGTGAATATATTCGTACGTGGGGACCTGGTCTCTCGCAGGTAAAAGCAAGGTGGCTGGGAATTAATCAAACGTGCTGGGGACAATAGTTTCTTGGTGCGTTTTTGAGGACAGTATACCATGATTAATCAGCACTCAGTTTCTCGTGCAGTGCAGATTGTTGTTCCCTTTTGGAAATTTAACATTCTTTCTAGACAGGATGAAACACTTTGAAAGCATGTCTTTCCCAATCATACTCCAGTTCTATACCACCAAGCCATTCAGATGGAGTCATGTTATCTTGGCAGAGCTGTAGCTTGGAACTGGGAGTTGCCTCGGTGAGTTAGCTGTACCCTAGTCCATAGTTGCTTCCCTCGTTTTTCTCATGGTGAGCCATTGCAGCTGTTCAGCCAGCGGTGTTGCTGTGGAATTTGTTTGCCTCAGATTATGAGATCAGCCACTGGATGTTGACTTGGTTCCAATGTTTGAGCATGAGCCATTGTTTGACCCCAATACCAACCTTGTAACGCTGCATAATTACTGCAAGAGGAATGCACTATTGTAATGCAGAAATCAGACAAACCTAATGTGGATAAGTGCAATTGACCAGAATATGGAGAAAACTACGGCTTTGTATTCTGAAACCTGGTCTAGCGCATGTTCCATCAGGTTATTTGTGCATCCAAGGTGTTCTGTCTGAGCTTCGTTCCCAACAGTGACTACACTTGAGCGATCACACTCCAACACCAAGGAATCACTGGCCCAAGACTGTCCCAAAGTGAAGGAGGAGCATCTGGGAAGGCATTGAACACTTTGAGACTTGCCGTTGGGAGAAAGTGGAAGCCAGGTGACAACAGGGAAAGGAGCACACTACCACATCAACGCCCCACCCACCCATTCCCGTGACCACCTTTTGCCCTAAGTTGACAGAGCCTGTGGAAGCCTCTGTACAGTCCTCTATGGACTCGCCCTGAGAGTGGCAGAGAGTCATCCCCATCTCTGAGGGACCGCCAATGAATGAGTGATACTCCAGGAAGCATTTCACAAGGCCATTCAGCCCATTGTGCCTGCAAGGGTTCTGTTATTTAGTGCCAATCTCCTGTCTTTTCCCTGTATCCCTACACACCATATCTATCCAAGTAACCGTCCAGTGTCCCTCTTGAATATCTGAATTGAAGACAAAAGTAGAAATTGCTGAAAAAGCTCAGCAGGTCTGGCAGCATCTGTGCAGAGAGATCAGAGGTAACGTTTCAGATCGAGTGACTTTTCCTCAGAACCTGAATTGAACCTGCCCCCACCACATTTTCAGGTGTTGCGTTCCAGACCCTAGGTACTCACTCGGTGATATTTCTTTCTCTCATGTCACCCTTGTTTTGTTTTACACATCACTTTTAAATCTTTGCCATCTCAATCTTTATTTCTTTTGCAAGTCTCTCCCTATCTATTTTGTCTAGCCCGCTCATGATTTTGACTTTGAATATTCCGAACAGATGTCCTCTCAGTCATCAACTCTCCAGGGAGAACAGTCCTAACCTCTTCAATCTAACCTCCTAACTGAAGCTAATTTGGCTGTTAAGCTCTTTGGAACACTATAGAAATTCAATTTATTTCATTTGCGATGAGATTTGAGATAGATACATGAAAATAAAATAAAACAACTCGACAGAAAAATGCCAAAACTACAATTTGAGAAATTGGGAGCTAATTATATCTTCATCTGTCCACATATTGCATATTAACTTTGATGTCTGGAGTGAGATTGCAACAAAAGTGTATTGAATGCATGTTGTTCTTGTTGGAGGTGCACTGATGGGTTTATTTATGTGTTAATGGTGCTGGGTCAGACGAAAAATGCTTCTTTGTAATTACACACGAACATCGCACAAATCATCCAAAACGCTCGCGTAAACATTTTTAGATTCCATTTTATTTTCTCGGTAACTGTTCCTTCTGCGCTCAGAATGAGGCTTTAGAAGTGAATCATTTGCAAGGTTTCATAACTCATAGTGGCGTGAAAAGCAGCTGTGTGCGTCTACATCTGAGTGAGAAGGTCATACAGAAAATCTTCAATTCCCTCCCACTCCTGGTAAAAGAAAGACTTGCACTTCTTGCCACTGCCTGGCATCTCGAGATATTTTGCAAACCCATGAAATAATTTTGAGGTGAAGCCGTGTGTAATGTGCAGCCAATTTGCACACAGAGAGTGAAGGCAAGGTGAGGTGGGTAAATTCAAGGGTTAAGAGTTGAGAAAAGTGAGTAGAGAGTGATACCTGGAGAACGGAGAGGGAAGAGTGGTAACTTGAGAGGGTAGAGGACCTGATGTGATGGGGAGTGCATTCACGATGGGGCAAAGACAATCTCTTAAAGGCCACATTTAGCCGCCCGGCTTTTCTGGAAAATGAAGTCCACCAGTACCTGGACGACCTCTCTCCTTCAGCCTTGCCTCACCCTTGTATCGTCTCTCAGCCGAAAGGTGGGAAATGAAAGAGAGGAAGAATTAGAAGGAGGCAGGATGAGAAGGGAAGCAGAGACAAGAGGCAGGCGAGAGAGAGAAAGAGTTGAGAAACGGAGATTTAAAGACAGAAAGAGAGAGAGAGAGACAGCAACGTGACAGTGAGAGAGATCAATGTGAGAAAAGCTGTCTTTTTCAGTGAGATGCGTGCTGCACCACAGGAGGATCTCTGGTATATAATTTACCTACACTAGTAGCTTCTGTACTCACCACAGAAGCAACAGCCAAAAATATTCAAAGAAGTGAGCCTTATGAAATAATTAGCTGGACCACTAGGGAGTGAATTATCGTCAGATCATCAGCATTATTAACAGAATGTGTTGTGGCCTGGCATGAGTATAGTTTGTTAACAAAGGAACATCACCATCTGTAGCTCTTCTGAAGAGAAGAAAAATAATCAAAGTTATGGACTGTTGCCATCTGTACTTGAGATACCAGATTCACTGTTAATCCTGGTCCTTTTTAAACAGTTTTTGCTCATCTTTTATATTCCTCATTTTCAAACATCTTTACTGAAACACCTAACTGTTTTGGAAACTGCACACAGGCCAAATTCAAATGTGGTTGTAATTCCAAAGGTCTATATTGTCTGAGCAGCATCTGTTGAGGATAGTATCTCACACTATCCAGCTCCATAACTTTAACAAAATGATTCCCATCATCAGCACGGAGTTCAATTAAAATCTCCAAACAGTTGTCCAGGTATCTGACATCGCAAGTAGATAGCTAAAGCACCTTGGTTTTTGGACAAGTTGACAAGAAAGATGTGAGAAAGCAAATTGTAGAGAGGTGGAATTGGTAATTGGAGTGTCTGTTTTTCTTGGTCTTTGATGTGGTGCAATTAGAATTAATTTTTTAAATGCAATCATTGCATCCTGATGGTTAGCAAAGTAACTATATTTTCAACAATTATAAATGTTACACTACTTAAAATGCGTTAATAGGCATCACCGGTTGGAGCTGCATTTATTACCCATCCCTCATTGCCTAGAGGGCAGGTTATAGTCAACCACTTTGCTGTGGGTCTGGAGTCACGTGTTTTTTTTTATAATGTATTTTTATTAAGAAAAAATAGATTTTTAAATATTACAACAAATACAAAACAATGCAATTCAAAACAGTACAAAACTAAACCCAAATAATAAAACAAATTCCCCAACCCACCCTCCTACACGAATGTATAAACATATATAGAGAAGTATAAAATTTTTTAAAAATCTAAACTAGCTATTTAACTAACCAAATAAATACCTAATAACAAACAAATAAATAGCAATAACTCAGCCCAGCCAAACAAAACACTCATACATTCACAGTTCCCCCTCCCTGGATTTTGGACTCATGAAACACAATCATTACGGCGATATAAAAGCCCTTGTTAGTGTGGCAGATAAATCTGTGTCCAGGTATTTCAAAAAGAGTTGCCATGTCTTGTAAAAATTCTCAGTTTTGTGGTGTACCATATTTTTGTGAGAAAATCCAGGGGAATATGCTCCATAACAATCTTCTGCCAACCCGACAGGCCTGGGGGGTTTTCTAATATCCAACCTAGCAAGATATTCTTCCTTGCACAGAATGTAAGAATATTGAAAAGTTTTGCCTTATGCGAGTCTGCAGGAAATACAATGGGTAGGCCCAAAAGGAGCAATATAGGGCCCTTCTCCACCCCTGCACCTAAAATCCTCTCCATTGCACCCACTACAGCGCTCCAATATGTTTGAAGCCTGTCACAAGACCAAAGACAATGGGTAAGAGTACCTGTACAGACCTTGCACTTGGGGCAGGCTGAAGATTCCCCTGGTTGAAATTTTGACAAACGATCTGGGGCTAAGTGGACCCTGTGGAGAATCTTCAACTCTAAGGCATGGGTCCTATTGCAAATTGATATCTTCCTTACATTCTCCCAAATATCCTCCCATGCCTCTCAAGAAACTTCAACACCCAGCTCTCTTTCCCACATCTTGCAGAGTCGATCAGACTCATCTGAGGTGGCACCCCCCAATTGGTGATATAGAGTACTGACAGAGAGCATGCTCTTATCCCTTAGTACCCCTCTTTCTATGTCAGATTTGTAGGGATCAGTCAAAAGTGTGGTCCTTTTGAATAAAATCCCTAATTGAAAAATACGAAAGAGATCTCTATTAGGTAACTCGTACTTCTGTACTAACCGATCGAAGGACATCATTACATCTCCCTCAAATAAATCACCCATGCAAGATATACCCCTAGCTGCCCAATGTCCCAAGTCTTCATACAAGTGGGATTTGACCATGTTATTGTGTGCAATTCTGGTCTCCTTCCTATCGGAATGATGTTGTGAAATGTGAAAGGGTTCAGAAAGGATTTACAAGGATGTTGCCAGGGTTGGAGGATTTGAGCTATAGGGAGAAGTTGAACAGGCTGGGGCTGTTTCTGTGGAGTGTTGGAGGCTGAGGGGGTGACCTTTATAGAGGTTTGTAAAATCATGAGAGGCATCAATAGGATAAATAGACAAAGTCTTTTCCCTGGGCTGGGGGAGTCCAGAACTAGAGGGCGTAGGTTTATGGTGAGAGGTAAAAGATATAAAAGAGACCTAAGGGGCAACCTTTTCACGCAGAGGATGGTACGTGTATGGAATGAGCTGCCAGAGGAAGTGGCAGAGGTTGGTACAATTACAACATTTAAAAGGCATCTGGATGGGTATATGAATAGGAAGGGTTCAGAGGAATATGGACTGGGTGCTGGCATGTGGGACGAGATTGTGTTGGGATATCTGGTTGGTAAGGATGAGTTGGGCCAAGTCTGTTTCCATGCTGCACATCTCTGACTCTATGAATAAGCAGTGGCTTCAAATCCAATGCAATAAAGGTGTCCCACAGCTTTTCTATAATCTGTTCTGAAGAGTAAATTCATTTGCCAGATGAGAGAGGCTTGGGTCAGAGCAAGTATCATTATCACAAGTCTTAATATCGTATGAAAGCAGATTGTTTGCAGTCTACATTACCTGTTAACTTTAGTAGCTGTCAGGAGCAACTTGTCTCCATTTGTCCTTGGGTATCGATTGTGAATAAATACACATTAAAGCACATGCATCAACATAATGTTTTGCCATTTTTTTCCCATTTGTTGCCAGATATTGGAACTTTAAACAGGATGGAATGAATATTTTGCCCTTGATGTACAGGGTGAATTAGCAGCACTAAACACTAGAAGTGACACGTTTTCAGTGCCTAAAACCTGTTGTTCTCACAATGTAAATGTTTGCATTTTGGCTTCACTGAACAGTCCACCTGAAGAACTTGAGAACTAGGAGCAGGAGACCATCTGGCCCATCGAGCCTGCCGTACCATTCAGTAAGATCATGGCTGATCTTTTTGTGGACTCCGCTCCACTCACCACCACTACCCCCACCCTACACCCGCCCTCACCATAACCCTTAATTCCTTCACTGTAGAAAAATCCATCTTTACCTTAAAAACATTCAATGAGGTAGCCTCAACTGCTTCCCTGGGCGGGGAATTCCACAGATTCACAATCCTCTGGGTGAAGAAGTTCCTCTTCAGCTCAGTCCCAAATCTGCTCCCCCTCTTATTTTGAGGTTATGTCCCCTCATTCGTCTTTCACCCACCAGTGGGAACAATCTCCCTGCTTCTATCTTATCTATTCCCTTCATTTATTTTACACGTTTCTATAAAATCCCCCCTCTCATTCTTCTAAATTCGAATGGATATAATCCCAGTCCACTCAGTCTCTCCTCATAAGCCAGGTTAATGACTCTGTGACTAAATGATATGAATATTGCTGAAAAGTGGGAGGTGGTCAAAAATTCTCAAAAATCAGGACCAATTCAGTCATGCTTTTCTCTACTGCAACGTCTCGGCCAATCTGTCAACCAGTAAGTACTCTCTCCTCCTGCTGCATAACTTCTTGTGGTGATTTGAAATTTGGCATTTTTGCATTTGTCCTTATAAACAAATGATGAAAAGCATTGGAACCATGTCTTTTTTTAAAATTTTCTCAGCGGCTGTTTGATGACAAGATAGGAGTTTTTGTACATGGAGACCCAACACTCTGACAGTCACTAACATCAGTAATCTCAGCTCGGTGGTGTATGGAGGTGTTTTTTCACTCACAAATAAAATGTAGGGACTCTTTTTTAAAAAAAATAGTTTTCACTCTGTGAATAAAATCCTCTGTCAGTGCGGATATATATCTGAGGTCAAGTACGTTGATTTCGGCACTTGTAGAGTCATGGTGCTGTACAGCATGGAAACAGACCCTTCGGTCCAACTCATCCATGCCGACCAGATATCCTAAATGAATCTCGTCCTATTTTCCAACATTTCAACCTATCCCCCTCAACGCTTCCTATTCATATACCCATCCAGATGCCTTTTAAATGTAATTGTACCAGCCTTCACCATTTCCTGTGGCAGCTCATTCCATACACACACCACTCTTTGCATCAAAAGGTTCCCCCTTAGCTCCCTTTTAAATCTTTCCCCTCTCACCTTCAACCTATGCCCTCTAGTTTTGACCACCCCTACCTAGGGGAAAAGACCTTGTCTATTTACCCTATCCATGCTCCTCATGATTTTATAAACTTCTATAATAAGGTCACCCTTTAGCCTCCAAGGGTCCAGGGAAAACAGCCCCAGCCTGTTCAGCCTTTCCCTATAGCTCAAACCCTCCAACCTTCCCAGTATAAATATAGAGCACATTTGCCTCCAGTGGACAGAACACCCATGTGTTTTGGTTTTTACTTTAGTCTCCCAAAAAATATAAAAGTAAAATATCCAGAAGGAAGAACTTGTGCTTCTCTGTTGAGTTGCACAAACTCGGGGCACTCCAGAGCTCTTTTGCATAAAGTACTTTTTGTAGCACAATAACAGAAAACATAGGAACAGAATTAGGCAATTGAACAGCTGCACCTTTCAGTGAGACCATGGCTAATGTGATCATCCTCAACTCACCTTTCCCTGCCTTTACCCCATAACCCTTCATTCCTTTACTGATTAAAAATCTGCTTCAGCCTTGAAAGTGCTAATGATTAATCATTAGCAGTAACCATTGTCAACCTGCTTTGTTTTTGAGTCTGGCTGGAGCCTTGTCTTTCCCCATCTCTGTGATATGCAGCCTTACAGCTTTCGAGAATGTTTGTTTCTGTTTGTCTAATTCTGTCCTCTGGAGTATCCCTAATTTCCAAGTGCTGGGCGGGTGGTGTCCATGTTTCAAACTTCCGACTTACAGACGAGATCCCACGTTAACAATGAACTTAAAGATTTGACACACGAGTAGTTGCTCGGACTTATGAACAACAGTTTCATATTTTTCGGGGGTGGCATGGTGGCTCAGTGGTTAGCACTGCTCCTCACAGCGCCAGGGACCCAGGTTCGATTCCTGCCTCGGGTGACTGTCTGTGTGCAGTCTGCACATTCTCCCCGTGTCTGCGTGGGTTTCCTCCGGGTGCTCTGGTTTCCTCCCACAATCCAAAGATGTGCAGGTCAGGTGGATTGGCCATGCTAAATTGCCCGTAGTGTTAGGTATGTTAGTCAGAGGGTAATGGGTCTGGGTGGGTTACTCCTCAGAGGGTCAGTGTGGACTTGTTGGGCCAAAGGGCCTGTTTCCACACTGTAGATAATCTAATCTTCATCCATTTTGTACTCTGACGTGTACACGAATTGGCTTTTAACCATACTCTGCAAGAGAACCTTTGTGTCCTGAGGACTGTATGGAGTGTTGATAAGGAGAAACTTTACCCCTTGGTAGAGAAGTCAATAGGCGGGACCCGTCACCATTTCAAAATAAGGTTTAGAGGGGATTGGAGGAAAATGTCATTATGAGCATGGTGATTATCTGGAACTCAGTGACTTAAAAGGACGGTAGAATCCTTGCAGTATGGAAGCAGGCCATTTGGCCCCTACCAGCCCTCTGAAAAGTATCCCTCCCAGTCCCAACCCCCTACCCCTGCATTTCCCATGGCTAACCCACTTAGCCTCGACATGATGGGCAATTCAGCATGGCCAAACCACCCAAACATGGCACAACTTGGACCGTGAGGGGAAGCCGGAGCAAACCCATACAGAGAATGCGGAAACTCCACACAGAGAGTCGCCCAAGGGTAGCATCGACCCCGGGTCCCTGACGCTGTGAGGCAGCAGTGCTAACCACTGAGCCACTGTGCCGCCCAAATCCTCAGGAGGCAATAATCATCAAAACTATTTAGATGAGAGAGGGTTCAGAAGAGATTTACCCGGATGTTGCCTGTTATGGAAAGTTGGAGTTATAAAGGAAGGCTGGCACTTTTTTACTGGAGTGTAGGAGGTTGAGAGGCGATCTGATAGAAGTTTATAAAATAATGAGGGGTTTAGATCGAGCTGATCATAGTTGTCTTCCCTGTAGGATGGGAGACTTCAAGACAAGGGGACATATCTTTAAGGTGGGAGGAGACAGATTTAAAAAAGACATGAGGACAAAATGTTTTACACAGATGGTGTGGCACGGTGGCACAGTGGTTAGCACTGCTGCCTCACAGCACCAGAGACCCGGGTTCAATTCCCATCTCAAGCGACTGACTGTGTGGAGTTTGCACATTCTTCCCGTGTCTCTGTGGGTTTCCTCCTCAGTCCAAAGATGTGTAGGTTAGGTGAATTGGCCATGCCAAATTGCCCCTAGCGTTAGGTGAAGGGGTAAATGTAGGGGAATGGGTCTGGTTGGGTTGTGCTTCGGTGGGTCGGTGTGGACTTGTTGGGCCGAAGGGCCTGTTTCCACACTGTAAGTTATCTAATCTAAACATGGTAGGTTGCGTGCGGAGTGAACTTCCTGACGGAAGTGGTTGATGTGGGTACAATTACAACATTTAAAAGGCATTTGGATAAGATAGAAAAGGTTTGGGATATGGGCCAGGAGTGGGGCCAGTTTAGTTTGGGATTACGTTCGTCATGTACTGGTTGGACCGAAGGGGCTGTTTCTGTGCTGTGTGACTCTATGACTGCTTGAAACACCATAACATACAAGGCCTAGGGCCATGTGCTGGAAAGTAGACAGATTTTTGATGACCATTGTGGTCACAGTGGTGTGTACTGTCAAACATCTGTGACTGAATAACCTTTCAACCTCAGCTTGAGATCAATTCTGTTTAAATATTTTGATAATCAGGACTCTCATCTCACCAGTTTTGGCTCGAGCTGCCTTATAAACATCAGTGGGATGCGGAGATTGCAATGCTGATATGCTATGGCAGAGGCTTTAATAGCTCCTCGTGTGTCTCACAGTCAACATTTGGCTTATAGCATTCCTGTGAAGCTCCTTGGAGAAAGGTTTAGGCACTACGTACACTCAAGTTGTTGTTGGATCGCACCATTAGTTTCTCTGTCTCTTTTGAGGAAACCCAAAGTTCGTTCCTCCATCTTCATAGAATCCCAACAGTATGGAGGCAGGCCATTTGGTCCATCGAGTCCACACTGACCCTCCGAACAGCATCACACATGGGCTTGCCCTGTCACCATAAACACATCAATTTGAAAATGCTACACACTTTTGGTTCTCCACCCTCTAGAATGTGCTTTTAATAACATTTAATGTTGCCTCTTCCTCTTAACCGAAGGACAAATGTTAAAGTTCCACCAAACTCTTCGCCAACATTGATTTTTTTAAAAAAAGGATTATATCAGCGAAGTTTGAGGGTTTTCCAACAAGAATACAAAAGATCTGGAATGATTGAAGCAGTGATGAGAAAAGAACAGATGGGTAAAGACAGGAAGATGCGAGTTCTTCAAGTCCTCTCTGGAAAAGGCTGACATGAAGCAATTAATCACTTGTTGTCTGTGAAAGACGACAGATCGGTGCAGCGTTCACATGCAGGTTGGGAATATTGCTATGGCAACAACCACTTGTATTTACTTAGCACCTTTAATGTCATGAAACATCCCAAGCCACTTCATTCAAGCGCTCATCATAAAAACAAAATATGACACCGCGGAGATTTATGAATCACGTGACTCTGTTAACCTGATTTTTCCCGGACCAAAAGATGGAGGAGAAAGTGAGGACTGCAGATGCTGGAGATCAGAGCTGAAAATGTGTTGCTGGAAAAGCGCAGCAGGTCAGGCAGCATCCAAGGAGCAGGAGAATCGACGTTTCGTGCATAAGCCCTTCTTCAGGAATGGAAGGGCTGAAGAAGGACTTATGCCCGAAACGTCAAATCTCCTGTTCCTTGGATGCTGCCTGACCTGCTGCGCTTTTCCAGCAACACATTTTCAGCAAAAGATGGAGGAGCAGACGTCGGCTGTCCGGCCCATTGAGTCTGCTCTGGCCCTCCGTCAGATCAAGGCTGATCTGATTATCCTCCGTTCCACTGTCCTGCCTTTTCTCCAGAGCCCTGGATCTGATTACTGATTAGACATGCGGCTAATTAACTTTCGACTGCGCTTCAAGATCGACCCTCACCAGCAACCTGCAACCTGACAGTTTTCTCAATGTTCCAATGTCCTTAGAATAGAATCCCTACAGTGTGGAAGCAGGTCATTCAACCCACCCAGTCCACACCGACCCTTCGAAGAGCAAGCCACTCAGACCCGCACCCCCTCCCATCCCTGTATTTCCCAGGGCTCATCACCTGCCTCACCCCTGTTTACTATCGATTAAGTTATTCTATATTCTGGTCGCTTCTGTTTGTGTTTCACTCGGTAATATTGCAAATAAATTCTGTTTTGTTTCAAACTAAGTTGTTGGGTCAGCAGCATCACTGCTGGAATATCCACTACCCACCTGCTTAAAACAACAGCAAGGTCAATCCACCTAACCTGCACACCTTTGGACTACGGGAGCACCTGAAGCAGACACTGGGAGGATGTGCAAACGCCATGCAACCGAAGCTGGAGCTGAACCCGGGACCCGAGGATATGGAGGCTAAGTGGATGATCCATGGGAAATGCAGGGATGAGGTGGGCATGGGATGCTGTTTGGAAGGTCGGTGTGGGCTCGATGATTCTACGATTAGTGAGAACCGTCTGTGATGTATGTGTGCCTCCTGGTGTCCACCGAAACCAGGCACTGCTCCTTATTTTGAGAACGAAGCTCCCCACCCTTCCCCAATCTTGGTACCAATTGGGCTGTGGATAGAGTGGAAGAGGTTTTGCATTCGATATTATCCAGCAGCTGCAAGTTTCCCAGGTACCTGCAGGCAAACCGAAGTTTTCTTTTCATAAAGAGAGAGCACTTGAACCTGTATCAATTGATTTAATAATCCAGAGGACTATCCAAACGACATGGGTGGGGTATATTTTGTTCGGATAATCGAATGCCGGATAACACCGTTTAGCCAAGCATCGAGACCTTGTAATCCTGTCCGGATAATCCGAAATTCGCATAATCAAGATTCCTCTGTATATTTAAAGATGACCAGAAGATGCCGTTGCAAAGTATTTTTCCAGCACAGAAACAGGCCATTTGGTCCTGAAGATCCAAACGAGAGTTGTCACAACTGGGAAACGTTTCCTTGACTTTCGAGAAATAGATAATTATTCCTGTAAGGGTTTTGATGTTCATTATGTGAAATGTCCATGGGCTTTTATTACTTTTTGTTCCTATACATTGTAGCCTCTTGGTTCTAAAGTATCAGTAATTTTCTTGTGGCCATGTGGGACACATTGGTGAGTCATCAATGATGAATGGTTCAATCATAAGTAGTCAATGTGGTGGTGAGTTGGATGTTTGAGCTTTTTTAATGGACTATACAGTAGATTTTTCCCAGAAAAGCTGCACAGCGAGAGTGTTGGAAAATAGCCATTACACCATCCTATCCATGGCGGCCATCAGGCAAGAAATGATTGTGGTTGTTATTTCTTCTTAAAATCCATTGGCTCTCCTTGTTAATGATGAAATGAAATACAGGTATCCCCACTATCTGAAAGTAGAGTGTCCCTACAAAACCTTTCACAAGCCGAAATGGTGTACAGCGAAGAAGCATTAATTTATATGGGAAAAGTTTTTTGCCTTTTTTTCACAAAAGCAAAAATCCTCTTTGGATTTCTTTTGGTTGGCGAAAACAGGTACTATTGTCGGTCTTTCGTTAAAACGAACTCTCAAAGGGCAGGGCAAACCTGGATCCACAGTAGGGTTTACACCTACAGAAGGCAGGCTGAGCAAAATATCCTGAGTGCTTGATCAATCTGGAAATGAGTTTCCTCATCTCCCCTCCCCCCACCTTACCCCAGTTCCAACCTTCCAGCTCAGCACCATCCTCATGACCTGTCCAATCTGCCAATCTTCCCTTCTCACATATCCGCTCCATCCTCCTCTCCGACCTATCCCTTTCATCCCCGCCTCCACCCACCTATTGTACTCTTGGCTACCTTCTGCCTAGCCCCACCCCCTTCCATTTATCTCTCCAGCCTGGAGGTTCCCTGCTTCTTTCCTGATGAAGGGCTTTTGCCCGAAATGTCGATTTTCCTGCTCCTCGGATGCTGCCTGACCTGCTGTGCTTTTCTAGCACCACTCTAATCTTGACTGTGATCTCCACCAGTCCTCGCTTTCGCCAATCTGGCAATTGTCTGCTAACCTCTTTTGCAAACAAAAAGTCTCTGATCACTAAATTAAACAACCCTTCGGACTTCAGTGACACCAATTAAGTGGGAAGGCGGGCACATGGTCTGTAGAGTGATCGTGGACAGACTGAACACACGGAACTGCAGCGGTTCAAAGAGGCAGCTCACTGCCAACTTCTCGAGGGCAACTAGGGACAGGCAATCAGTGCTGGCCCAGTGTTTGCAAAATAAAGGCCTAGGTCTTCCTCTTCTGAAGAATAATAAGTAAAGTGATGGGAAGGGAAGAGCTGGTCATGTTGGCAGTGGGGTGGGAGCGCCATCCTGCCACCACAGCGATTACAATCTGAGCAGGTAGGCCCAAGTGAACCTTCCTGACCCTGCTCACAATTGAGGCCCAGAAGTGGACGATTAGTGACCACTTAAGCGTCTGTAAATGGCCTGGACAGACAGTCAGCGTTTCAGAGTCAGAAAGTGTGGCGCTGGAAAAGCACAGCCAGTCAGGCAGCATCCGAGGAGCAGGAGAGTCGATGTTTCGAGCAAAACCTCTTCATCCAAGGATGCTGATGATAACCGAATGCGAAACCTCTTCCAAGGACACGTCTCCAGCACCTGCAGTCCTCACTTGATCCCTGTAATTGCTTCAGCTCCAGTTGAGAGGAGAATGATAAGTTGTTATTGGGTGGTATGTTACTTTGGAGTGGTTTGTGGCAACTTGTGCAAGACTGAGGGATCTGACCTGAGAGCTGCCCCAACAGACTTCACTTCCGGCCCCCTCCACTCCAAACAGCACCCACCTTTCCCGGTTCGGCCTCTCCGTCATGGGGCCAATGTGATGATGCTTAAGTTCTGGCGTTGTCCACCTTCGATTGGCCAGAAGCTTTGGGAAGGGCAGGCTTTTCTGCTTGAGGATGTTGGGTCTTGCAGAAAGCACGCCGACAGCCAATCAGCTGCCTGGTTGCTGGAAGGGCTGGTGGGCTTGCTTAACTGAGTGGGTCCTGATTTTTTTTCTTTTTGTCCTAGATATTTGCCCGCTTTCAGACTTGGCTCTAGAAAGGGAAATTCCTAGCCCAAGTGTTAAACCCGTTGGCTTGAAAGCACAGATTTGGAAAGTGGAGTTTTTAAAATTACACAGAATCCTGACTGTTCATCTTGACATAGCAACCTGAAACACCACACTTCCTATCCTTGCGGCCTCCTGCCCCACCCCCACCCTCCCAGTGGATAATAAAACGTACAAAATCAAAGATGACCTTCTCTTCGAGTTTGAGGATCCTACTATATCTCTTGATCAAATTTCAGATCCTATCCTGCAATTAAAGCTACTCCATTTAACTCACGTCACTAGCCTTATAATCTACTGTTCTGGTTGGCTTTTAGTCCTAGTATTCCTGACTGGAATATTAAAAATCACACAACACCAGGTTATAGTCCAACAGGTTTAATTGGAAGCACACTAGCTTTCGGAGCGACGCTCCTTCATCAGGTGATTGTGGAGGGCTCGATCATAACACAGAATTTATAGCAAAAATTTACAGTGTGATGTAACTGAAATTATACATTGAAAAATTGATTGTCTGTTAAGCCTTTCATCTGTTAGAATATAGCAATAGTTTCACTTCTTTCATGTGTAAATCACAAAACCCTTTTTTTTAAAGTTGCATTCTCGGGTTAGCTGTTAACAATGGTGATAGCTAGACAATATGTTGAAGGTGTTAGCCCCCTGTGTTCTCTGTCTATGACCTGATGTTTAGATTGATTCTAATCCAAGAAGTGAGATAACAGAGTTTTACATAAATTCATGCAGTTTTAGAGCTCAGAGTTCTACATGAATGTATGCAGTTTTTGAGCAAAGTACAATGTAACCCTGAAAGTACAAATTCACCCCACAAAATATATGTGTGCATGTGGGTCTTTGTCTGTCTGTGTGTGTGTGTGTCTGGGGTGGGGGTTGTGAGTGTGAGAAAGTGTGTGTGTGTAGTGAGTGCAGAGTGTCTGAGGGGGTGCATGTGTGAGTGTGTGTGTCTATAAGGGTGTGCGTGGGTGTCTGTGTGCACGTCTGTGTGTAACTGTGTGTGTGTATGTGTATGTGGGTGTGTGTGTAGGACTATCTGTGTGTGTGTGTAGTGCAATGGTGATCACCTGTAATGTGACATGAACCCAAGGTCCCGGTTGAGGCCCTCTCTAAGGGTACCGAACTTAGCTATCAGCCTCTGCTCGGCCACTTTCCTCTGCTTCCTGTCCCGAAGTCCACCTTGGAGGATAGTCACCCGAAGGTCCAGGCTGAATGTCCCTCCCCAACTGGGAGGGTACCCTTCTGTCTGTTGATTGTTGTGCGGTGCCCATTCATCCGTTGTCGTAGCCTTTGCTTGGTTTCCCCAATGTACCATGCCTCAGGGCATCCATGCCTGCAACGTATAAGATACACAACGTTGGCTGAGTCACATGAGTACCTGCCATGTACAAGGTCGGAGGTGTTCCCTCGTGTAATAGTGGTATCTATGTCCACAAGCTGACACATCTTGCAGCGTCCACCATCACAGAGTTGTATGGAGTTGTCCTGAGAGCCGGGCAGTTTGCTACGAACAATGATCTGTTTGAGGTTTGGCGGTTTTTAAAAGCAAGTAATGGAGGTGTGGGGAAGGTCTTGGCGAGGTGCTCATCCTCATTGATAATGTGTTGCAGGTCACAAAGAACATGGTGTAATTTTTCAGCCCCTGGGAAGTACTGAACAACGAAGGGTACCCTGTCAGTTGCAGCATGTGTCTGTCTCCTGAGGAGGTCATTACAGTCCCTTGCTTGGCACGTCGGAACTGGTGGTCAATGAGTTGAGCATCGTACCCCGTTCTTGTGAGGGCATCCTTGAGTACTTCCAGGTGTCCGTCACGTTCCTCCTCATCTGAGCAGATCCAGTGTATGCGTAGGGCTTGTCCATAGGGAATGGCTGTTTTAATAGGTTTTGGGTGGAAGCTGGAGAAGTGTAGCATTGTGAGTTTGTCTGTGGGTTTGCGGTATAGCGTGGTGCTGAGGTGTCCATCCTTGACGGAGACGCACGTGCCCAAGAATGAGACAGACAGTCGAGAGTAGTCCATGGTGAGTTTGATGGTGGGATGAAACTTGTTGATGTCACTGTGTAGTTTTATCAGTGACTGGAATTTCTACTTCAGGGGAAGGGAGTTCCAGTGGCAATCCCAATCTCAAGAGGTCCCACACTCATTGAAGTAAAATCATTAAGGTCGTGCTAGCAAACGCGGTAACCAGTTTACACATGGCAGGGAGATGAACAGTCAGATCACCAACATTGGGTGGCTGATGGTCAATGCCCAAATGGTGGTCAAGACATCTTCAAAGTCTGGCCTGGGATCTTCTACCTGAGGGTGGAGGCAGTACCTTGTTTACACGGCTCACCTAAAAGACAGCAACTCCATGCAGTGCAGAGCTTCCTTACCACCTGAGCATTGGATTGATGGACTGACCATTGGCTTGACCACGCAGTCTTGTGGGGTCAGCATCCGTGGGCCCTCAGTCTCAGGCAGCTGTCTGCACACATGCTCCTGGCGACTGTCGCACCTCAGAGTTATGGTTCTCTGTTCTGAACAGGGCATGAACGTACTGAGCAGGACGCTGGGGCTATTGAAGTGAAAAGTTGGAATCTGACTTGAACTCCACAATTCACTTTGATTCACAGTCGGGCATCTTTTAAAAACAGGCCTCGTTTGCAGTCGCTAACCTTGGGAAAAGTCTTAAGAGATCAGTACTTCTTGCTGACTCATCACAGACCCCTAAATTGCTTATTTAAGAACCTAACACCAGTCTTAGGGGCCCACCATGGACAATGACTTGCCCAATTTTCAGTCAAACCCTTTTTACAAGCCAGGGGCCCTTTTGCATGTAAGGCACAGGCTCCCTAAACTTGGTGTGACTTCTACGTAACCAGATCAGAAGTACAAAACCTCAGAAGGTGCGTCGGGATCAAAGGACACCCTGTCGTTGATGAATTTGCTGATGATTTTGCTGCAGCAGCGAGGGCCATGTGTTGTGTCCAAAATGCAGGTGGGAGCAAGCTGCTGAAAGAGAAGTCTTTGCTTGGAACGTCTTGGATGCAAGGGAACAATTCCTATTACTTTGGAGCATCAGGTGCCATAGCAATTGTGCCTTTAAAATTATAAGTGCAACACCAAGTTTGTTGCTCAACCTGTTGAAATTTCTGCAAATCCAAAGAAAACACACCACTTTTGCTTTCTGACTGTAGCCTAGAGTCCTTCGTTTAATTTTTTGAATTGACACAGGTTTTGGTAGGAATGTATAATTGACAATGAATACATGCATCCTCTTTTGCAACTTGTAATTCTTTATTTCGTGGCTGTCTGCCTGACAAAGGTATATTAAATGTTGTCAAAAAACCACTGGGATAAATCTGTAAATAATGTGATAAAGCACCTTTTATTCTCCTGGAGCTTCTGCACAGTTAAAAGAAGTCAACGCTAATTAATTGGCACATTGCTAATAAAAGCATAATACGGTGTCGGAGTACACACCAGCATATAACCTTAATATGTTATTAACATTCTTAAGGTAGCTTAAATCTCTTATCTCCACTATAAAACTTCAGCAATTAATATTTTTCAGATGACTTCATTAATCTTGTGGTGAGCTTTAAAATTAATCTGTTAATTAAAAGGGCCTGAAATGATCATTGACTGATTTAAATATCTTTTGAATAGATTATAAAAAGTTGGATCTTGATTCGAGGATGTATTTTGTCACACCGGGACCAAAAACTTTAATTGATAGCAGTGATCTCGTTATTCCATTTTTGTGGTGACTGAGGTTTAAGAATAGAAACGCAATTTTCTTAAGTGGGTTATCCTCCTAAGGAATAGCGTTTTAGACAGTTTCTCATAATCCTATAGCAGACAACATCAACATACTGAAAGCTTTGTATTCCTTCAAGATACAAGGGAAAATGTCCAGTGAACTGAATCAGCAAAGCCGAATCCCTGTACACTTTCTAATGGATATTGAACACAGTGCATTGTAGGGTTTGCTATTGTTCAACAATGCGCGTGAAATGCTTCCTCCATTATGCGTCCCATGGCTTTCATATTTAATAGGACTCGGAAATTTATAGATCTTTACGGAATAATTTTTATTTGAAGGGCTCTAGTGTGGACAGCCCAGGAGATGGAAATTTCATTTCAGCGTGTAAAGTGCATTTCACTCAGCTGATGTCAGGTTCTTATCTGCTGGTTATCAATATCTAAGTAAATGTATGACAGGTGAGAATGCCTGTAGTTAAAGGTTTATATACTCAGGAGAAATGAGAGTACCCAGTAAGAGTCAAGCTAGAAATGATTTTTCTTCTATGAGATAGCTAAGGCCTCTCCCTCTCTGTTCAGTTCATCAAAATTTTCAATCTCCCAGGTCCTCTGATTTGTCTCAGTGTTGCCTCATTATCAGACATCTTCAGTGGTAATATTTCATCAAGGGCATAAAGTACCTCCATACAAGAATCTATCTAAGACTCTTAGCAAGATCACAATACAATTCAGGCTCTGGTGCTGATATCATAACCTTTTTTACGTACAAACATAACAGTCTATTTCATGATAAGAGCTTTCTTATTTTTCATTTTCATCTTAACAAGGTGAAAGGCGCAGTGTTAGGGGCTGGTATAATTTTCCAACTGATGGTACCCAAAAATCTTGCACAGACAATTCCAGAGCAAAACTCTTCTGTTCTGTTTTACCGTAACCTTCAAGTAGAAGTCGCTATTTCTAAAAAGGGGGAGCATATTCATTACCAATGCAAATTGTCCTTCTGGCCTTTTGAATCTGCAGTTTTTGTGGAAGGGATCCTTATTTTGTTCCTTCAGTGTACTGTCTTCATAAGCCGCAATGTCATATATCCATATCATCATTTCCAACAAGTACAGCGGACCTATTTTTTTACTGGAATTGTTGAATGGATACAGCATAAAAAAATAGGCTTTTTGACAATACATTACTTAGTAAATAATTAATGGTGTAAACTGCAGGAAAAAAACAAATATTGCCCTGAATTTACAAAGTAATATCAAATATCCCCCTGAATTTATTAACGTATTTGAACAAATATCAAACATCCCCCAAATTTACTTATGCACCTGAAATGATATCAAATATCCGCTTGAATTTATGAATTCACTTGAACAAATATCAAATATCCTCCTAATGCGCTTTAAACAATAACAAATATTCTCCTGAATTTATTAATACACTTGAAATCATATCAAATATTCCCCTGAATTTATTTATTCACTTGAACAAATATCAATATTCCCCTGAATTTATTAATTCACTTGAACAAATATCAATATTCCCCTGAATTTACTAATGCACCTGAAATAATATCAAATATCCTCCTGAATTTAATAACGCACTTGGAAATAATATCAAATATCCCCCTGAATTTACTGATGCATTTGAAATAATATCAAATATCCCCCTGAATTTATTAATGCACTTGAACAAACATTAGGTATTCCCCTGAATTTATTAATGAACTTGAAATAATATTGAAGATCTCCATTGACTAATGTACCTGAAAAGCTATGAAAACACCCCCTGAATTTACACATCTGGAAGCCCCGTGCTATGTTGATATGTTATACCACACTCCTTGCAGAGTGGTCACCTCTTGAGGTGCATAGCTCAAACCCAGCCTGCACCAGGCTTCCTCTTCCCCACCCTAATTTGTGTTGAGTGATAGTGTCCAGCACCAATCACTTCCCTTTCTCTTTCGAGAGTCCTCAAACCAGCTTCAAGCAGCAAGTCCAACTCCAGTGGGACGGGGACGGCTTTCTCACGGCCTGGTTTACCCAGTGTCCTTGAATCTCTGCGAGCTATATCTCGTAGACCCCAGCAGGAGTTGCTCCGTGATGAGTGGAGAATAAGCTGCCTTCCCTGCTGCTGTCCCCACCCCCACTTCTGTCCAGTGTTCCTGCAGTTATAGAGCAACTGAGATTAGACTTTCAGAAGTAATAGAGCCCCAGGAGCACTAAAACTCTGCTTCCAAGCAAGTGTCGGTGCCAACGTGAGTGCCAGGCGTGACGTCCAAGCAGGGATCTTTGATCAGCCTAAAAGGAGCCTTTACTTAATTTCAATATTTAATGGATTAAATTAAGGCTTGCTCACGTTACCATCTGCTTTGATTGGAATTATGCTTGGTGTTCAATTTAACCACCTGAAGTGAGGCTTATGAGCGCTCCATGAACAATGGATTAAAGGATTTGAGGCCTTGAAGTCATGCATCAGTGGTGGAATGTTTGCTTGGAATGTAGGATGCCCAGGTTTAATTCCTGGCTGGTATGGCATTCTTGATTGATAATTGAAGGTCCTGGGGCTAGACAGGAAAGTAGAGCTGAGGCTCCAGATCATAACAGCCAAGGTCTTTAATGAGCAGGCTGGAGGGGCCGAATGGCCTCGCCTGCTCCTAATTTGTAGCCTTCTATCTCTCGGCTCCTCAGTAAATATCTTGGGACTGGATGCAGTTTGTTCTTGGCAGCGGTATGAGGGACTGGCTGTCCACGTTTCCAGAGTGGTTTTGGATTGACATTGTTGGTATTTCTTCACCAGGAATTCACAGAATCGTGGAATGGTTACAGTGCCAAATGAGGCCAAGCAGCCCCTTCCTGTTCGTGCTAGTTCTGTATTCCAGGTCTGAATAACTCTCACTGCACTGGAACAGAGATTGGTATGTTTGAGTTGAACGGAAAACCATGTTCCTTTTGAAGTGTTTCTAGTTTCGGGCAGATACTGAGAAGCAGCCACCGTAGCAGACTTGGCAGGGAATGGGGATTCGTACACCAGGCAGGCTGAAAGACCCTCCCTGCTTCTACAGGCACTGTTTATCCTGTCAAAAGATTCACTCCCCATCCCTCCTTACCACGCACACCATCCCCACAAGCATCTAGTGGAGACCTAACTCCAAAAGAGAGCCAATGTTTTATCAACCAGTTGGAGAGAGGGTGTCTCCTCTGTGAATTATCCTGTACCTCTCTTACTTACCTACTAAGACTGCACCATTACTGGAGGTCCACCCAACTTGGAGAGCCCACCTATCATCTTTTAACTTAACACTGAACACCCACCCACACCCCACTCTTGAGTAAACCAAGAATTGTTTCCCACACAATGCAGACCTGACACCACCTCCCCCACTCCAGTGCTCCATCCCCTTTCCCCTGCTCCCACCAACCCCTTCCTCCAACACCACTGTAGCAGTCAGAATCCCACTGGGAAATCCCTACCCAAAGTAATCCCTGTTTTCCTCCCCTTGTTATACTGGTTACAGTAGACATTGTCCCGATGGACTTCAGTAAGGTGTTCAACAAGATGCCACACAGTAAACTGCTTAGCAAGATCACATGGAATGCAGGGAAGCTAGTCAACTGGATACCAAACTTGCCTTGAAGCTAGGAAACAGAGGGTTGTTTTGCAGACTGGAGGCCTGTGACCAGTGGTGTCTCGCAAGGATCGGTGCTGGGTCCACTTCCTTTCATCATTTATATCAATGATTTGGATGTGAACATAGGAGGAAGTTTGCGAAGGACAACAAAATATATGGTGTAGAGAAGAGTGAAGAAGGTTACCTCAGAGTACAAGGAGACCTTGGTCAGATGGGCCAATTGGGCCAAGGAGTGGCAGATGAAGTTTAATTTCGAGAAATGTGAGGTGTGGCATTTTGGTAAGACAAACCATGGCATGAGAGTTAATGGGAGGGTCCTAGGGAGTGTTGCTGAACAGAAAGACCTTCGGTTGTAGGTGCGTAGTTCCTTGAAAGTGGGGTTGCAGGTAGACAGGGTGGTTGAAAAAGGCATTCAGCATGCTTGCCTACGTTGGTCACTGTGTTGAGTTGGGAGGTCATGTTGCAGCTGTACAGGGCATTGGTTAGGCCACTTTTGGAATATTGCGTTCTGTTCTGGTTTCCCTGCTATTGAAGGATGTTGTGAAACGTGAAAGGGTTAGGAAAGATTTACAAGGATGTTGCCAGGGTTGGAGGATTTGAGCTATAGGGAGAGGCTGAATAGGCTGGAGCTGTTTTCCCTGGAGCATTGGAGGCTGACAGATGACGTTATAGAAGTTTGTAAAATCATGAGGGGCATGGATAGGCTAAGTAGAAGAGTTCTTTTCCCAGGGGCGGGTGAGTGAAAAACTAGAGGGCATAGGTTTAAGCTGAGAGGGGAAAGATCTAAAAGGGACCTAAGGGGTAACTTTTTCATGCAGAGGGTGGTGTGTGTATGGAATGAGCTGCCAGAGGAAGTGGTGGAGACTGGTACAATTATAACATTTACAAGGCATCTGAATGGGTATAGGAATAGGAAGGGTTTGGAGGGATCTGGGCCAAGTGCTGGCAAATTGGACTTGATCAATTTTGGATATCTGGTTGGCATGAATGAGTTGCACCAAAGGCTCTGTTTCTGTGCTTTTTAACTCTCTGGCTATGTGATATAAGTAGTGCGCTGCTTTATGATTTCAATTCTTAACTTGTGTAATAACACAGAATCAGGGGATGATAGGGGCCCAGTGATAATCACTGGGCTAATAACCTGTGGGGACACTGGTCCGAATCCCAACTCAGTTCCAGATGTGAATTTAAAGAAAAGAGATAACTCCGGGATTGAAGGGCTCTTGTGACACAGTGCAAGTGTCCCTATCTCTGGATAAGGAGGCCTGGGTGAAGTCTCACTTGCTCCAGAGATGTGTGGTGATGCTTTTGCATAGGTTAAAATTCTGGGATTGATAGGGCTGTTGTAGCCCAGTGTTCATCTCTCAACATCTGGGACAGAGAGGCTCATGTTCAAGCACCGGGACCTTTCTGGACAGTTTGAGTAAAAATGCATAAACTTTATCAATAGGGCTCTTGTGATACAGTCGTAGTGTTTCCAGCTCTGAACCAGGAGGCCTGGATCTTTATTTTATTGACTCGTGTGACTTGGGCTTCATTTGGATGTGCCAGTATTTATTACTCATTCCTAGTTGCCCTTGAGATGGGGGTATTGGGCTGCTTTCTTGAACAACTGCAGTCCACCTGCTGTGTGGAGACCCTTAGGGAGGAAATTCCAGTGTTTTGATCCAGCAACACTGAAGGAGTGGTGATATATTTCCAATACAGGATGGTGAGTGGCTTGGAGAGGAACTTGAAGGTGGTGGTGTTCCCATACATCTGCTGTGCTTGTCCTTCAAGATGGAAGTGGTCGTGGGTTTGGAAGGTGCTGTCTGAGGATCTTTGGTGGATTTCTGCAGTGCATCTTGGAGGTGGTACACACTGCTGCTACTGTGTGGTGGTGGAGGGAGTGGTTATTTGTGGATGCAGATTCAGACCCCATCTGCTCCAGAGGGTGTGTCCTCACATCACCCAACAGATGGATAGGAAAATATTTAAATCTCAGATTGAGAGATTGTGGTCCGGGGGGGTAGTGTCTCTACCTCCGATATGGAGGGCACCAGTTCAAGTCCCACCTGTTCCCTTGGTGTGTCACAACATATCTGAACAGGATGATTTGAAAACCATCAGATGGGCTTGACATTTTGTCACAAATCTTCCATCGATTGGAGTCATGCAGCACGGAAACAGACCCTGTGATGATTCTGCTCCATGTGCACACACCATGCTCTGTTCTCAACAGAACAAAAGTTCAGGTAATTCGGGTAATAGCCATTCCCTTGTGTATTACACAAGGCAAGACTTGACCATCAGAGTTGGACCGAGGAGTCTGTTCTCGTGTTATTTGGGTGCGCTGCTTCATTGGTTCAATTCTTACCTTGTATAATGACACGGAATCAGGGGAAGATGGTGGCACAGTAATCCAGAGGCCTACTTACTGCTGTGGGGCACGGGACCAACTCCCAGTGTGATGTATTTAAACAAAAGCTACAGTTCCGTAGATGGATTACAACAGAGCTTCACCAGACCGATACCTGGGATGGTAAATTTTTTGTATGAGGAGTCAGAGGGCCTGTGTTCCATGGAGTTTAGAAGAACGAAAGAAAATCTTAAAGCATCTAAAATTCAGCGAGGGCTGGACATCCTGGCTGTCTGCACAGGCCCCAGGAAGGGGGTTGGAAAGGGGACAAGAGGATACCCTATCAGGATATGCATTAGGCCCTATCGAGCAGGGATGAGAAATTTCTTCACACAAAGGGTCAATCTATGGAATTCTCAACCACCTAAGGCTGTGGAGGCAATTTTACTGAATATACTTAAGCAAGAAATAAATACATCGAGAAGCTAAAGGTCTGGGGAGGAGGAGGGGGAGGGACTATGGCACTGAGGTAGAGGATCAGCATTGGCCATGTTGAATGGTGGAGTGGGCTCGATTGGCCAAATAGTCCACACCCACTCTTATTTTCTGTGCTTTCCTGTTGCATTGTCTGTGCCAATGCCTTGACCAACTAATTAAAACCTTCTTCTCATGAAGTGTAAATTGTTTTCCCCATTGAGATTTGATGTTCTTGTGATTGTTTTTGGTCCTGCACTCATCAGGATACAAAGAAGGTACCGAGCCATTATAAATTAGCCTACGTTCCAATGGAACAGAGATGTTGCAGAATACGGGGAGGTGGTGATCTACTGGTATAGCCACTAGATTAGTAATCCAGAAAGCCAGGCTGACTTGGGTTTGAATCCTACCATAGCTAATGATGAAATTTAAATTGAACAACAGTAGAGTGGCCTTTCGGTCATAATGTGGCCATTGTGGATTGTATCGCACGTGGAAATCTGCTGTGTTAACCCAGCCTGAATACATGTGGAGACAGCACTCTGAGAGCTAGTGCTTCCAAAATAAACCTGTTGGACTATAACCTGGTGCTGTGTGATTTTTAATTTTGTCCACCCCAATTCAACACTGGCTCCTCCACATTGTAAGTAGGATGAGCACTTTAAAACAACGGATAAGTTGTCAGATGACGTCAGAGCCGCCTTCAATCCCAACCTGTCAGTGGGGTCCTGACCTGACATGGGAAATCCAGGCCCTGGAGTAAGGACCTTGAGTGTAAAGGTCAAGACACACACTCCATGCTTTTCCACACATTGAAACAGATGGATTGAACATCTCAAACTGTGCTGCCTGCAGTTTGCCGGATAAAATTTCACTCCATTAATTTTTCTCTTGAATGCCATCACACCAAAGACAGCAGCGTTTTCTCTCAGAGAGAGCCAGAAGATTACAGGTCCATTTCTCAAACACCGTTTTCACAGAGCAGACTTCTTTGCTGCTTTATGATGGACGACAGCCAGAAACCTTCACCTTTAATAATCATAACGACAGAACTTCTTCTATAATTTAAGACAGTAAATTTTAATCTTTTAAAATGATGAGCTTATCTTGCTGTGCAACAAAGTACATATTGGTTCAGCTCTCGGCAAGATTAATGTCATCGCCATTTCATCATTCCTCTGCTAAGTAAATTTTGATAAGTAAAGGCTGAAAAATGCGAGGAAATATTTTGCAGATCAAGCTACTTGCGTGTCTGATAGTGTGTTTCACTTTCAAAGTTAACCTTCAGCTGCAGGGTCGTTCATTTGGAAGGTTATCACAGATTCTCTCTCCACAGATGCTGCATAATCTGCCAGGCTTTTAAAATATTTTGTCATGCTTTTTTTTAAATCAAAATGCTTTTGGACTCGTTCCTCAGATATCAGCGTGTGGCACCTTGTGATCTGTTACAAGAATCTATTGTTTCCAACGTTATTATTCTGGTGACCTGCAGTTTGAATGTTTCTTACATCTGTGAATGTCCTCTAAATCGACGCACTTCGAGATTATCCTGGAAGCACTTGTCTGATGCCAAGACTAGGGGGCGTATTTTTTAAGGTGAGAGGGGAGAGATTTAAAAAGGATATGAGAGGCAAATCTTTTACAGAGAGGGTGGTTCGTGTATGAAATGAACTTCCTGAGGAAGTGGTGGATGCTGGTAAAGGCACTTAGATAAGTACATGTATCGGAAAAAATTGAGGGATATGGGCCAGGAGCAGGAAGGTGGGCCGAGTTCAGTTTGGGATTACTTTGGGATGGGCTGGTTGGGCCTAAAGGCCTGTTTCCGTCCTGTGTGACTCATCAACTAATTTTCCGATCCAATTTTTCTCAAGTCTCTCTTCGGATGGAGGTATTGCTGACAAGGTTGGTATTTGCCACCCATCCCTAATTACCCCTGAAATGAGTGGCTTGCTGGGACCACTTCAGGAGGCAGTAAAGAGTCAACTTAGCCATTGATCTGGACTCACATGTAGGCTGGACCAGGTGAGGGCAGCCGATTCCCTTCCCTGGAGGACATTAGGAAACCAGGTGAGTTTTTGCAACGATCATGAGAGGTAGCTTTGGTGAATAGAGTGAAAGAGAGTCCAATGATAGATATTCTATTTTACTGGTTAAACGGTAAACATTTATTACATGGTAATTATTGGCTATTTCCAGTCCATCCAAGATATTTGATCATCTCTTGTGAGGCATGAGGCCTAATTCAAGAGTACGTTCACATTGCAATTTTAGCAATGTGCAGCTCGCATTATTTAGGGAATGCTGCATGATTTGTAGCAAGCACAGATGAACTGGTTAGCTCTTCTCAGGATGTGTCCTTTATGTTCTAATGGGTGGAGCTCCTTTGTTAGTAAGTCTGTTAACCCATTCAGGTACTGATTGCTTTACTTAGCAATCCCCCCCACGTCAGCTGCAGGTCAGGAAGAAGGATTGACAGCAGCACCATTCAAGAGCTGCTGTTTTACTGACTGCTCCTCCCCATCATAAAAATATAGAGAACAGGAGGAGGCCATTCAGCCCTTCAAGCCTATCCTGCTATTCAACATGATCATGTCTGATCGCCCCTCTCAGTCCCCGTTACCCACTTTCTCCCAAAAACCTTTGATCCCTTTAGACCTAAAAACTCTATGTCACAGTTTTTTTTTGAGACCGGTAGCCTCAAATGCATTTTGAGGTGGAGAATTCCACAGTCTCACTGCTTTCTGTGGGCAAAGAAATTTCTCTTCATCTCAATCCTAAATAGCTAACCCTGTACCCTTGAAATGATCCCTGGTTCTAAACCCTCCAGCCGTTGTGAGTATCCTTTATGTTTATCCTTTTCAGTCCTGTTGGAATTTTATAGATTTCCAAGAGATATACTTCTCTTTCCTCTAAACTCCAGTGAATATATTGCTAACCGATCCAGTTTCTCTTCATTCTTCAGTCCTGCCAAGTCCGGGATCAGTCTGGTAGATATTTGTTGGACTGTCTCCATGAGGCAGAATCCAGCCATCAGATAAGAAAGCAAAATCTACACACAATGCTCTAGGTGTGGTCTCTCCTCAGCAAGACCTCCTGCTCCTGAACTCCAATCCTCTCGCTCTGAAAGACAGCCTTCTGTTTGCCTTCTTCATCACTTCCGTGCCTGCTCACAATGATCCTGGCATATTTGGAGGTTATGTCGGATATTCTGGAATTGTCGGATATTCTGGAATATGTTGTGGACTCATAACAGCACACAAACCAACAGCCACTCTCAGACAACAACTCACCAGGACAAAGGACCCGATACCCAGCATGAGCAAAATCAATGTAGTGTACAAAATCCCATGCAAGGACTGCACAAACACTACATAGGACAAACAGAAAGACAGCTAACAACCCACATCCACGAACACCAACGAGCCATGAAATGGCATGACTAGCTATCCTTAGTAGCCACACACCCAGATGACAAACAACATGAGTTTGACTGGGACAACACTACTATTATAGGGCAAGCCAAACAGAGAACAGCCAGGGAATTCCTAGAGGCATGGCACTCATTCACTGATTCTATCAACAACCATATCAACCTGGACCCAATATACTGGCCACTGCAGCGGACAGCTGGAACTGACAACCGGAAGTGGCAGAGACAAGCCACTATAGATGCCGGAGGAAACATCACAGAAGCGCTTCACAAGAGGCTCCCAAGCACTGAGGATGTCACCTAGAAAGGGGGCGAAACGTTTGCAACAAAAACTCCCAGCTTGGTGAACAGAACCACAACAAAGAGCACCCGAGCTATAAATCTTCTCCCAAACTTTGATATTCTGGCATATTTGGATCTGAAAGGATGTGCTTGCTTTCTCTCTCACAGCCCGTCATGCGATTGACCCCACTGTGTTGAAAATCCAAGAAGTCATGTGTCCATCTCTTGTCACCCTGTTATAGGAAGGATATTATTAAGCTAGGAGAGGCTTCATAAGCGATTTACCAGGATGTTGCTGGGAATGAAGGGTTTGAGTTATGGGGAGAGGCTGGATTGGCTGGGACTTTTTCCCTGGAGTGTACGAGGTTGAGGAGTCAGCTTATAGAGGTTAATGAAACCATGGCAGGTATAGATAAGGTGAATGGCAAATGTCTTTTCTCTAGGGTAAGGGATTTCAAGACTAGGTGACATATTTTTAAGGTGAGAGGGAAAAGATTTAGAAAAGACATGAGGGGTGACTTTTTTTTCACACTGTGGTTTATGTGTGGAATGAACTTCCACAGAAAGTGATGGATGTGGGTACAGTTAGAAAAATATTTTGATAAGTACATGAATAGGAAATGTTTGGAAGGATGTGGGCTGGGAGCAGGGAGGTGGGACCAGTTTAGTTTGGGATTATGGTCAGCGTGGTCTGTTTCCATGCTGTATGCCTCTATGTCTTTGAGAGGGATGGATTTACATTTCACAAAGCACATGCGAACATGTGCTTCACTATGATGAAGCGTTTGTTAAATGATGACACTGCTGAAGTTGATTTAATAACCGCTGGTGGCTCAAGTCGAATGATGCCTGGTTATTCTGCCGGATCTTGTTTCCAACAGTGCAGCTTGTCAGGCAGGCTGTGTGGGTGATCTGTACTGATGAAACTAATTGAGCGACCAACACGAGATAAGTTGTTAAATAATTAGTGGCATCTGCTCTGTGTCATACCTGCAGTACCCTGAGCGATGGACAACCTGCTCGTTGCTAATGAAGAGGAAAGAGGTTGCAATGTCTATCTTGCTGCTGCGTTGCAAAAATAAATGCAGACTCATGTACGTATTGAATACGGTTTGGAAAGGATTGCTGCATTTGGAAAATGTACTTGCTGAACTGTAAATAACACTGCACCCCAACATTCACAGGCTCCGCACAGGCCAGTAATGTGCTATCCTGAGTCAAAATGCATTAAGTGCGAAATCAGGAGTTGTGTTGAGAGCAAGTAACCAAAATGTCAAACACACCCCAGAGCTGTATCGCGACCTCTTTTGACTTGCATTTTATTTTCCACTGTCTGTGGACAGCAACAACAGGGTTGGCAGGGAAGGAGTGAGCAAGTGAGACAAATCAAACGCAGAAGTAAACTGCAAATGCTGGAAATCGGAAGCACGTTGTTGGAGGAACTCAGCAAGTTTACGGAGAGAGAAACGGAGCCAATGGTCCAAGTCCAGGGACTCATCTCTGAAGAAGGGCTGCTGGACTTGAAACTCTGTTTCTCTCTCCACCAGACCTGCTGGGCTTCTCCAGCACTTCCTGCTTTTGTCTGAGCTGAAGTCGGGTTGCTCTTTGGATAAGTCAGTGCAGACTCAATGGGCTGAATGGCCTCGTGCTGAGCTTCCCTGTTCCATGTGTGTTTTAGATTAGTGTATGATTGTAGTTTGTGTTGACAGTGAATGGCACTCCCATCCACTGACTATGAAAGGCAGGAATAAAACATCCATCTCCTGCCTTTTTAAAAGGGGAGCAAAGACAGTTTAATGGAGGTGGAGAATAGAATCCCCACAGCACAGATAGAGGCTATTCGGCCCAACACTGACTCTCTGAAGAGCATCCCACTTCAACCCACATTTACTGCAGTTAGCCCATCTACCCTGCATGCTTTTAGCTTTTAAGACCATTTTAGCATAGCCTATCCATCTCACCTACACATCTTTGGACTGTGGGAGGAAACCCGCACAGACACGGGGAGAACGTGCAAATTCCATGCAGACAGACAGTCACCCCGAGGCTGGGATCGAACCTGGGTCCCTGGCGCTGTGAGGCAGCAGTGCTAACTACTGAGCCACCGTGTCGATCCTGTGTTTCCTCAAGCAACGGTGTGGAGGAGCACCAAATCCTTCTGAACATTTGGAGCATCGTTTTTGTGTCACGTTGACATGCAGTGTGCTGGACAGTGAGCAAACATCACCAGCAAATTGATGACAGCTCTGTGCGTATCATCGGCTCTGCAAAACCAACAAACAGAAAAAGTCTGTGTGAATAGATTGTCACTAAAGTGGTTGGTATTTGTCTGAAATAATTGGCATGTAGAAGACAATGAAGGAATTAGATAGAAATTACAACAGGCTGTTTGGATCTGTTGGTGTTTATTTCCCACTTGGGCAATCGTCCTAATTCTCAAAGGGCTCGATTTTAACTCATTCAGAACCCATTCATTTAGACAGAGTCAGTTCCAGGCCCGTGCGATTGTGTGTGTTCCCATGGCTTTAATCTCCCATCACTTCTTTAAAAATCCCACTCAGATCCTGCAAAAACCACCTTCACAATTCACATTTTCATTTATGTTTCAGGGAGTGAAGTGGCGCTGGTTCTGTGGAGATGTTGTCAAAGTGATAATGTCACGCGAGTTGTTTAAGCTCCACCTCAGCAGCCGGTAGATTGGAAATTCAGTGAATCCGTCCAGAATTCCAAGCTAGTCCCAATAATGGTTACCATGACCACTGCCTTTGCATCCTTATAATCAGCAGTAGTGGACCACGGCTTGAACAGTGCAAGGTGAAAATAGGTAAAGTCAGAGGATTAACGCCAGCATAGGCTTCCTGCCGCATCCAACACCCATTTTGCCATCTCCCTGACAGTTGCTGAGGAACAGGCAGTGTGATGGCTCAGTGGTTAGCACGGCTGCCTTGCAGTGCCAGGGACTCGGGTTTGATTCTAGCCTTGGGTGACCGTCTGTCTGTGTGGGGTTTGCACATTCTCCCCGTGTCTGTGTGGGTTTACTTTTGAGAGCTCCAGTTTCCTCCTACAGTCCAAAGATGTGCCGGTTAGGGTGGATTGGCCATGGGAAATTGCCCATTGTGTCCAGGGTTGTGCAGGTTAGGGTGGATTGGCCATGGGAAATTGCCCATTGTGTCCAGGGTTGTGCAGGTTAGGGTGGATTGGCCATGTTAAACACTCATGGTGTGCAGGGTAGCTGGGAAATCCACTGGAGATGCAGGTTTATGGGGATGGGATGGAACTGGGTGGAATGGACTTTGGAGGGTCGGTGTGGACTCAATGGGCTGAATGGCCTGCTTTCATTCTGTTGGGATTCTAACTGGCTTCGGAATAGCAAGTTCTCACCTCATTTCGAAAATAAAAACCGAATGAACTGCAGATGTTGGAAATCGGAAACAAAAGCAGAAGTTGCTATAAAAGCTCAGCTGGTCTGGCAGCATTTGTGGAGAGAAATCCTGGAGTTAATGTTTCAAATCATTGTCATAGAGACGTACAGCATGGAAACTGATCCTTCGGTCCAATCAGATATGCCAACCCAATCTAGTCCCACCTGCCAGCACCCGACCCATATCCCTCCAAACCCTTCCTATTCATATACCCATCCAGATGCCTCTTAAATGTTGCAATTGTACCAGCCTCCACCACATCCTCTGGCAGCTCATTCCATACACATACCACCCTCTGTGTGAAAAAGTTGCCCGGTAGGTCTCTTTTATATCTTTCCCGTCTCACCCTAAACCTATGCCCTCTAGTTCTGGACTCCCCGACCCCAGGGAAAAGACTTTGCCGATTTACCCTATTCATGCCCCTCATAATTTTGTAAACCTCTATAAAGTCACTCCTCAGCCTCCGACGCTCCAGGGAAAACAGCCCCAGCCTATTCAGCCTCTCCCTATAGCTCAAATCCTCCAACCCTGGCAACATCCTTGTAAATCTTTTCTGAACCCTTTCAAGTTTTGCAACATCTTTCCGATAGGAAGGAGACCAGAATTGCACACAATATTCCAACAGTGGCCTTACCAATGTCCTGTACAGCCGCAACATGACCTCCCAACTCCTGTACTCAATACTCTGACCAATAAAGGAAAGCATACCAAACGCCCTCTTCACTATCCTATCTACCTGCAACTCTACTTTCAAGGAGCTATGAACCTGCACTCCAAGGTCTCTTTGTTCAGCAACACTCCCTAGGACCTTATCATTAAGTATCGAAGTCTTGCTAAGATTTGCTTTCCCAAAATGCAGCACCTCGCATTTATCTAAATTAAACTTCATCTGCCACTTCTCAGCCCATTAGCCCATCTGGTCCAGATCCTGTTGTAATCTGAGGTAACCCTCTTCGCTGTTCACTACACCTCCAATTTTGGTGTCATCTGCAAACTAACTAAGTGTATGTCTTACGCTCGCATCCAAATCATTTATGTAAATGACAAAAAGTAGAGGACCCAGCATCAATCCTTGTGACACTCCATTGGGCACAGGCCTCCAGTCTGAAAAACAACTCTCCACCACCACCCTCTGTCTTCTACCTTTGAGCCAGTTCTGTATCCAAATGGCTAGATCTCCCTGTATTCCGTGAGACCTAACCTTGCTAACCAGTCTCCCATGGGAAACCTTGTCGAACGCCTTACTGCAGTCCATATAGATCACATTTACCGCTCTGGCCTCGTCAATCTTCCCCAAAAAACTCAATCAAGTTTGTGAGACATGATTTCCCACGCACAAAGCCATGTTGACTATCCCTAATCAATCCTTGCCTTTCCAAATACATGTACATCCTGTCCCTCATTTTCCATCCAACAACTTGGCCATCACTGACGTCAGGCTCACTGGTTTATAGTTCCCTGGGCTTGTCCTTCTTAAACAGGGATGTGTTCCTTCTAGTGATCCTTCCAGAGAACAGCTAGAAACAGCATATATTTGTAATTGGGCTCTGCAAACTCTGGCTTCCCACAGTTTTGGATTACAGTGACAGGAAACTTGGCAACCCCAATCTTCGGCTAAGTCTGTTCGCCACCTTTTCTCCCATAGAATGAAACATTGTGATTTGTTAGTTTGTAATTTAACGTTCTTGTGATGGTCCTGAGTCGCAGCAGTGTATACCATCTACAAGATGCTGCGCAGGAATTCACCTAAGATCCTGGGTCAGCACCTTCCAAACCCACAACCATTTACATCTCGCAGGGCAAAGGCAGCAGATAAAAGAGAACACCGTCCCCACCTGTGAGTTCCCCTCCAAACCACTCATCATGCTGACTTGGAAATATCTCACTGTCCCTGGGTCTAAATCTTAGGGACAAATTTCTCCCTCAGGGCATTATGGTCTACCTGAAGCACATGGACTGTCAAGATGACAGCTCACCCCCACCTTCTCCAGGGCACTAGGGATCGGCAATAAGTGCTGGCCCAGGCAGCGATGCCCATATCCATGGATGAAATAAGAAAAAAAAGTGCAAGACCAAGAGCTTTGACAACATGTTCTGGTCAGCCATGTCCAAGTCCTTTACTATGAAGTGACTTTTTAATTACAGGGTCGTGAGGCTGCAATCACGGGTCCAAATCCTCATGGGCTTCCTTTCAGTCTGACACTGGGTTCACCTGCAGTGACCTTCAGTGCATTCCCTACAGATCTAGCTTGTAGATGACCACTCGAAAGTGCTGCATGGCCTGCATCTGCCTCTCCATTCCTGGTGAAGGTGGCACTGTATGAGCCAGCTGTCCAACCTCACTGCATTGAGATATAAGCCAATATTTCCAGGTTGCCTCAGGATTATCTGTGAATCAGCAGGGGAGGGCTATTCAATCAACTTTGAGCTCAGTCCGAATTTAATCCCACCTTTCCTGCATCCATCTGAACTGTAACTGTAGGTAGGTAGTTGTAGGATTCTGAAATTGTGACACCCATTGGTGCCTGGCAATTGCCACCAACGCAAAGTTGTAGCTTGAATCTGAGCCTGATTGGACTATAAGCATGATTTACAACATTAGGCCCTTCTAACATCTCAAAAATGTGTTTAGAATTCAAGCTACACTTGTTGCTCCAACAGCCTATTTTTTCATTGCTTTCTGTGACCATTGAGCACCTGCAATAACCCCTTCTGTGATGATGATGAACTTTGTCTTCTCTGGTCAAGATCTGGACTAATGTATTTAATGATATTGGAGTGAGTTAGGCAGGAATGCCAGAAGAGCGATTGTGTGCCAACGACTGTCATTGTAAGTTGTCTGTCGCTCTAAGCATACAATATATTGTATCATTGACATAATACAATAGTTACATTGACTTTCTCTTTTAATGATCTTTTGGGTGGATCATTTTCTTTTTGTAATTGAGGCAAAGTTGAGATGCCTCTTGTCAACTCCATACAGCATGTTGTAGTTTGTCGTGTTATTATTGCTTGTGTTTTTTTTCCACCCAGAATTAATTTTCCTTCATTCAGTCAGTGGATTAGCTAGCTATGTGCCGTGCTGCTGTTTGATAAATTTTTGCCACAATAGCCTTTTTTCTCCTGGCCACTTGATCCACCTTCACATTCTCTTTTCCACACTTGGTTTACTTTGCCAGACCTTTTCATTATTTTTTTGATTTTTCAATCTTTCCTTCTGTCAAGTTTTGTGACATTTTTACCGAAATAACTCGCAGTCAATAACTTGTAAAACTTGACCTCAGAATTCCAACCCAATATAATAATTGGGTGTTGGAACCAGATGCAGATGGTTCTATTTCTTGATGGTCATTGTTCAATATTACTCACGACTCAGCCGCCTTTCCTTTGAACAGCTCAGGGATGAAAATTTGAATCTCCAGGAAATTCTGCTGCTGTTGTGATTTTCTGTTGATCATTTCCAAGATGTTGGGACTTCCTCCCAGAGTCCCACGTTGGCCAGACCAACGATCTGAGCTCTGAAAAGAAATCCCACAGGAAAACAAACCCTTTATCAGAAGCGGCAATGTTTTTCTGCCTGAACTAAATATAGCAGTGTATAAATAATAAGATTGTAGTGCAAACCAAACTAACTTGCATGCTACGTAGTAATATCCTTTGTAAGATTTTGTCAACCAAAAAGGATGTTGATGTTGTTGGTGATTGTAAAACACTTGATTAAGAAAGACCAGTCTAAATACGAGGCATAAGCTCAGGCTAAACAAACATATGACCTATAACAGCTGAAACATTAGGACAGATGGATGGCATTTTCCTTTATATGTCCTTTTGAGACATAAGATTCTGAGGGGAATTGACAGGGTAGAAGCTGAGAGATTTGTTTCACCTTCTGGGAGGGTCTTGGACCAGATGACATAATCTCAGAATAAGGGGTTCATAAATCCATTAGTTATAGAACAGGAGTAGGCCATTCAGCCCCTCAAGCTTGCTCCATCCCCATTCAATGCAATCCTGGTTGATTCGACATTCCTCCCATCGCTTTTCTGCCCTGCTTCTGTTGCCTTTAATTCCCGACAGATCATACATCTATCTGTCTCAGCCCTAAATATGCACAAGGGTTATACACACGATTTAAATTATTCACATTTTAAAGGTTAGAGATTAGTGAAGAATGTGAAGAGCTACTTTTCTCAAATTGCAAATATTAAGCACCCAGAGTTCGCGGTCGATGAGGGTGGTGGAAGTGGAGATGGCCAATGGTTTCAGAAGGAGGTTGGATGGACAACTTAATGATATAACCTTGTAGCGTGAAGAGGTTTACATGGGGGGACAGCACTGACTGGATTGCTGGAGACTCAGTGGGCCGAATGGCCTCTTTCTGCACCATAATTAACTCTGCGACTTCTAAATCATAGGTAGTGGATGGGGCTGGGATAGGAAATCAAAGTAGAAAAATGTTGCACTGAGCAACTACAGATCAGGGAAACGTAATGTTAAATGAAATGGCAATAACATGTAAGAACAGAGTAGGCTATTCTACTCATCAAGTATACTCTGCCAATAAGGTCATGGCTGATCAGATAATCCTGGGTTGGGATATCTGGTTGGCATGGATGCATTGTAATGTAAAGGATTCCAAAGATTTACCAGCCTCAGAAAAAAAAATGATCCTCATCTCAGTTCTTGAAATTGGGGACTCCTCATAGTTCCTTGAACGTAGAGTTACAAGTAGATAGGATAGTGAAGAAGGCATTTGGTATGCTTTCCTTTATTGGTTCAGTGCATTGATTTTGGGGTGGGACGTCATGTTGCAGCTGTACAGGACATTGGTTAAGCCATTTTTGGAATATTGTGAGCAAATCTGGTCTCCCTGCTATCTAACTGGGAGGTATCATTTTTCTGCCTTTAGCTGCCAATGCATTTCTTAGCAGCTCACTGATGTCCCTTCAGAAATTGCTGGTGAAACTCCGGTATGGCAGAAACCAGGGAGAGAAAAACAGTTGATGTTTCGGGGCTTGTGATCTCTTGTGAGCCTTGTCTGATCCTGTCTCTCCACGGATGCAGTCAAACCAACATCGTCTGCTTTTGGTCTGTGTCTTCAGTTTTCTGACTAGTTATTGCTCTGTCGTGCGCACATACCTTTGAGATCTCCCTCTTGGACTTTCACAGCATTTGCTCATGTGTGCCCCCAACCTTCAGTAATTCCCTCCATAAAGCTCTGTGTCTCTTCCACCTCCATTTCCCCCTCGATACCATTTGTCAACCAAACCTTTGGTACTCTGCCCATGTCTCATGGAACTCATGGAATAGGGCAGAACAGGAGACCATTCAGCCCATTGAGTCTGCACTGGCTGTTTGGAAGAATAATTCCCTCTCCTCCATTCTTTCCCCACAGCGCTGTGAAATGAGTTTGATGTTTACTGACTTTGAAAATAAAAACAGCTGCGTCCCCTCTGTTGGAGTCAGATATAGTTCTTGGGGCTTCCTTGGAGAAGGAGCACGTGGTCTACACCCTGGTGTTGTTCAGGGAGAGGTGGGTGCCACAGGAAGTTGAGTGCATTATTTCCCCCTCCAACTCTATTTTGATTTAATCCCTGCCCTCCCCTTCACTGTTTTGATCACACAGCATTGCCCTTTGATGTGAAGGGCACTGCTTGTCACTGGCCACTCTGGTGTTTCCTTTCTTCCTGGTGGTGGAAACTGAATAAAGATTTGTGTACCTTGTGTTTTTCACTGTGTCTCACACCTGCACACACACACCATGGGTGCTGGGGAAAAAAATAAATAAAAACAAAAAAAAATTCTTGGGGCTGAAGGGATCAAAGAGTATGGGGGAGAAAGTGGGAACCCCACCACCTATAATTGCCCTCCAAACCACCCACATTGCTGGTTTGGAAATATCTCACTGTTCCTTCACTGTCGCTGGGTCAAAATCCTGGAATTGTATCCAAATGGCATTGTGGGTCAACGATAGCACATGGACTGCAGTGGTTCAAGAAGGCAGTTCACCTTCTCTAGGGCAACTAGGAACAGGCAATAAATGCTGGGTCCAGCCAGTGACGCACACACCCCACGAGTGAATAGAAGAAAAGGGACTGGGTTGGATAACAGAATCCCTACAATGTGGAATCAGGCCATTTGGCCCATCGAGTCCACGACGACCTTCTGAAGAGCATCCCATCTCCCCTCCCAACCTATCACCCCACATTTACCATGGCTGGTCCACTTAGCCTGCATATCCCGGGGCACTATGGGCAATTTCCCATGGCCAGTCCACCCTAACCTGCACATCTTTGCTCTGTGGGAGGAACCTGAAACAAACCCCCACAGACACAGGGAGAGTGTGCAAGCTCCACACAGACGTCCCCAGAGGCTGGAATCGAACCCAGGTCCCTGGTGTTCTGAGGAAGCAGTGCTAATCAATGAGTCACCATGCCACCCAGTCCCAATCATATTGATAGGTGGAGCAGGCTGGAAGGGCCGATTGGACTTTGCCTATTTCCTGTGTAAGGTGTGTTAAGTGTTTTAGTTAATCCCTTTCAATAGCGCCCAGTCTGGCACTTGTACCATTTTAAGTCTACTCAATATACTCATTACAGATTGTTTATACTCTGCATTTGAGGTGCAGTGTTACCGATAGTTCAGCAATTATACCCTCAAGGTGAGGAATCCCTCTCCAAGCAGCAGGTTCTGTGCCTCAGTACAATTGTTTGCATCTCATTTTAGAAATGCAAGGTAGACATTTCAATGTTTGTTTACCCATTATTACCAATAAGCAGGTTGTCCATCGCTCAGACTATTGCAGGTATGACACTGAGCAGATGCAACCAATTATTTAACAACTTATCTCGCGTTGATCGCTCAATTAGTTTCATCAGTGCAGATCACCCACACAGCCTGCCTGACAAATGTGTCCCATGAAGTCCTGCAGAATGTGACCCTTTCTAATCCTTCAGCTCAGTGTTAATTTCTTCTTTGGTTACACAGCGAGTGGTTAGGACCTGGAATGCATTGCCAGAGGCAAGCTCGATCATGGCTTGCAAAAGGAAATTGGATAATTACCTGAAGATAATACCTTCCAGGACTCTGAGAAAAAAAATAGGAGAGCGGGGCTGGTTGAATGCTAGACATCTGCACAGTTACAATGGAGTGAATAGTCTTTTTCAGTCTTGCCTTGGTACCATTCTGTGTGGTTCTTTGAAGCATCTTTGGACACCTACTGCCACAGAAATACACTAAACAACATTCATAATAACATTAATTAATATAAATGTATGACTACCCTGCACTCGAGGGTAGAAGGTACAGTAGTCATAATGTCACTAGAGAGCCAGGGAAATGCTTTTGGCATTCGGATTCAGGCAGTTTAATTTAATTTAAATTTGAATGCAATGAATTAAATCCAGAATTAAAACCTGGTCTCAGTCATGGGACCTGTCATCATTCTTGCATAAGGATCCTATCTGGTTCACTCGTAGGCTTCAGGCAAGGATATTTGCTGTCCTTACCCAGTCAAGCCTACGCATAATTCCAGAATTTTCTTAACTACCCTGTGAAATGTTGGCGAGCAGATAGAGGAACAGGTGGTGTTGGGGAGTTGGGTGGTGGTTCGGTAACCTCATGGGGTGAGCAATCCAGCATCACAGGTTCGAATCCCATCCTGACAGGTAGTGGGATTTGAATTCAATTAAAGCCTTTAACAAAATACAGCCAGTCTTTTGGTGACCATGTAACCATTGCCAATTGTCATTATAAACCTCTTTGGTTTATAAACCCCTAATGTCCTTTAGGGAAGGAAACTGCCATTCTTACCTGGTGTGGTGTACATGTGACTCCAGACCCACAGCAATGATTGACTCTTAATTGCCCTGGGCAATTAGGGCTGGGTGTTAAATGCTGGACCAGCCAATGACACGTGCACCATGAATAAAGTTTACAAAATACCTTGCTTGCCCTCCTCCCATGAAAGAAGAATTAAAAATATATGATTGTTTCGATTTATGTCACAAAACACAGCGGAAAGTGTTAAGTAGTGTCGCCACTCTCTGTGACATCTTAAAGAGAAAAATAAGCCAAATATAGACTATAAAGGCAGAAAATGAAAATAAATAAAGAAAACTTGTTGACCTTTACAGTACACCTTGTTATTGATTGATTGATTCATTGTCACGTGTGCCGAAGAACAGTGAAAAGATTTGTTTATGAGCAGTACAAGCAGATCATAGTAAGCAAGGATGTACAGATCAGAGAGACATCGACAGAGATATGCAGATTTCTTTACACAGGGTGTGCACGAGGGGAGATCAGCGTTAGCAAGGTCAGCATTATTTGAGTAAAAAATGAGGTCTGCAGATGCTGGAGATCACAGCTGAAAATGTGTTGCTGGTCAAAGCACAGCAGGCCAGGCAGCATCTCAGGAATAGAGAATTCGACGTTTCGAGCATAAGCCCTTCATCAGGAATGGAGGCTAGAGAGTCCATTCATCGGTCTGACAATAGCTGGAAAGAAGCTGTTCCTTGACCTGTTAGTGCATGACCTCAGGCTTTTGTATCTTCTGCCTGACAGAAGAGGTTGTAGGAGAGCATGATTGTGGTAGGAGGGGTCTTTGATGATATTGGCAGCCTTTCTGCAGCAGTGAATCATGTAAATGGAGTCTACAGATGGAAGGTTGGCTTTTGTGAACTGTGCACGCCACTTTCTGTAGTTTCTCACGGTCCTGGGCAAAGCAGTTGCCGTACCAGGCCATTATGCACCCGGAAAGTATGCTCTCACTGGTGCATCTGTAGATGTTGGTGAGGGTCCTTATGGACATGCCAAATTTCCTGAGCTGCCTGAGGAAGAAGAGGTTTTGTTATGCCTTCTTGACCATCTCATCTGTGTTCCGGTGATGTAGATGGAGGCGTGTTCTCCTCCTTTCTTTCTTCGGTGCCCCATTGTGGGACTGGTGACCAGGCTCATGTCCCCCTTATTGTGGCACCACCATGGAACAGAAGTCGCCACTCTTTGGCACTGTCTTGCTTCCATTGGTGCCCTCGCCATTATGAGTCCTCGATCAACCTCACCGATGCAGAAGTCACTGGGCACCGCATTGACCCAAACTCAACTCTGCCTGCGCCATGAGTCTGCTTTGCTCCCACCTTGCCAACGCAGCAGCTACAGATGTTGCTGGATCTCTGACTGGGCCTAAACCCACCACAACCACCACCTCCATAAATCTGCTGGATACGTGAAATACACTTCATTTGCTCAGAAAGGCAGTAATCCCACTTGCAGGTTGACATCTAATTTTCTTTTCGTAAACCTGCATCTTCCAGGTCGTTGGAAATTGCTTCCTGTCTCTGAATGTGCTGGTTTTCAAATTTTCCAGTCAACCTGTTCAGAGCCATTGAGTAAGTAATACAGCATGGAAACAGGCCCTTTGGCCCAAATTGGTCAATGCTCAGCTAATTCCAATTGCCCACATTTGGTTCATTTCCCTCTCAACCCTTCCCATCCATATACCTATCCAAATGTTTTTAAATGTTGCTGTTGTACCTGCCTCAAACACTTTCTCTGGCAGCCCCCTCTATTAACACACCACTCCCTGCATGACACAGTTGCCCCTCAGGTCCTTCTGGAATTTTTCCTCTCTCACCTTAAACCTAGGCCCTCTAGTTTTCAATTCCTCAACCCTGGGGTAAAAAGCTGTATCATCTTATCTATGCTCTTCATGATTCTGTGCACATCAATAAGGTCACCCATCATCTCCTTTTATTCTAAGGAACAAAGACCTATCCTGGCCAATCTCTCCAGGCCTAGTAGTCCTGGCAACATCCTTGTAAATCTTCTGTGCACTGTTTCCAGTTTATCTCTGTTTTTCCTGTAACAGGGTGACCAAAAGGATATTGTCGCACACCTCTGGAGCAGGTAGGGCCTGAACCTGGGCTTCCTGGCTCAGAGGTAGGGTCACTGCCACTGCACCACAAGAGCCTTAACTTCTAAAGCTGCAACTCAAGCTTTCAAATTCTGGCACCGGCGAATGTTTTGTGTGTTTATTGAGTCGGGTAGTCCGGGTTTAATTTCCGAGATTAACTTCACTTCCACCCCCCTCCCCCCACCCTATCAGTCACTCTCACACCATGAACATCTTTATTCAAGACCATTTTACAAGCACCTGTCCCTCACGGAAGGCGAAAGGGATTGTTCTATGGGTATGTTTCAGCTGGGGAATGCTCAAAGTAATAGTGGGAGTGGTCTCGCAGTGGCATGCGTTCCCATGTTGTTTCACCTTTCCCTGGCATTGGTAGCTGCCACGATATCTGTACAGAAGAGCCACAGATTGGGACAGATGCTAAAGTCTGAATGCTGAGTGCTGGATGAACAGTCCGAATTTAATCTTCTTCAGGTTGGCTCCTGAGGAGTTCCAACCCAAAGCACGTACGTATGCCTTTTTTAGCTGTCAATATTTTGGATAGGAGAGATTGGAAGCAAAGTACACGTGCTAAAGATGCTAAGAGATACAGAGACAATACAGAGACAATACAGGGAAATGGCCATGGGCTAGTCCAGTGGTGGAGTAACCTTGAGGGCCGAATGGTCGACTCCAATTTGAGAGAATTAACTTGCATTTCTGGATCTTTAGTCCTTCTAGCAGGTTCTGCGATTTTTATGGACCTGTCTCTATTAACTTTGCAAAGGTGAGGACTGCAGTTGCTGGAAACCAGAGTATAGATCAGAGTGGTGCTGGAAAAGCACAGTAGGTCAGGCAGCATCCGAGGAGCAGGAGAATCAACGTTTCGGGCAAAAGCCCTTCATCAGAAATCGAGGCAGGAAGCCTCCAGGTATTAACTTTGAGTTGCAGTCACTCCAGGCCCACTCCAGATTGCACTGCCCTAACCTTGGCTAGGTTTTACTGCTCAAATCCACCAGAGTTTATGTTTAAGATCTGCCTGGAGGGCTGAAATTAAAGTAAACACCACAGCAACTCTACGATCTTTCTTGGGTCAACCACCATCGCCTGTGTGAGATGGTTTGACTACTTCTCTCTGTCTTGGCCCATTGAACATAGACTCCTTACAGTGTAGGAACAGGCCATTCGGTCCAACAGGTCCACATTGACCCTCTGAAGAGCACCACAGCCAAACCCATCCCTCCATTTTCCTTGGCTCATCCACCTTGCCTGCACACTATAAGAAATTTAGCATGGCCAATACACTTAACCTGCCCATCTTTGGACTGTGGGAGGAAAGCGGAGCACCCAGAGGAAACCCACACAGACACAGGGAGAATGTGCAAACTCCACGCAGACCATAGCCTGAGACTAGAATCGAACCCGCATCCCTGATGCTATAAGGCAGCAGTGCTAACTACTGAGCCACTGTGTCACAACAGATGCCACAAAGACAGGTGCTTGCTTAGGACAGATATCTTGTAGTTTATTAACAACGCTAACTATTTATACAGCTTCAAGATCTCAGACGTGCACTTAGCTTAGGCTTTCGACTTTGTATATTGCAGCTACATTACATGACTGTATGACTGTGCACAGCTGGCTAGATAGTGCACTGCCTCTGTTGCACTGTGTCACTGAAGATCAGGCAAGGCCTATCATTGGAACTTCGCGTGTCATCATGTGTCTTAAAGGTACACTGCCTGTCTGCGATTAATAACACAAGCACAGTCAACCACTTGTGACTCTCTTAACTGCCTTTCTTTTTACACTTTCTGAATCCCTTAAATAGAAACGGGGATTTGATTCTGAAGGTGTAGTTGAACTCCTAGATCCCCCTCCCTGCAGTACAGGAAGAGGTTCGGCCCAGTGAGTCCACACCAACCCTCCAAAGAGCAATCCATCCAGACCCCACCCCTGCCCCCCACCCCCACCCTATCCCTGGAAGAAGGTGAAGGTGAGGGTAATAGGCCGGAGAGGGAGTGGGGGTGGAGAGGTCGGGAGGAAGATTGCAGGTCAAGAAGGAGGTGCTGAATCCTGGGGTTGGGACTGGGATAAGGTGGGGGGAGGGGAAATGTGGAAGCTACATTCATCCCATGTGCTTGGAGGATTCCTAGGCAGAAGATGAGGCGCTCTTCCTCCAGGCATCATGTGGCCAGGGTCTGGCGATGGAGGAGGCCAAGGACCTGCATGTCCTTGGCAGAGTGGGAAGGGGAGTTAAAGTGTTCAGCCACGGGGCGGTTGGGTTGGTTGGTGCGGGTGTCCCAGAGGTGTTCCCTGAAACGTTCCGCAAGTACGTGGCCTGTCTCCCCAATGTAGAGGAGACCACTCAGGTGCACCGGATACAGTAAATGATGTGTGTGGAGGTGCAGGTGAATTTGTGACGGATATGGAAGGATCCATTGGAGCCTTGGAAGGAACTGATGGCTTACCCAACTATCCTGCACATCCCTGGACACTATGAGCAACCTAACGTGGCCAATCCACCCTAACCTGCTCATCTTTGGACTGTGGGAGGAAACTGGAGCACCTGGAAGAAACCCACGCAGACATTGGGAGAACGTGCAAAGTCCACACAGATATTTCACCCTCGGATGACTCGAATCTGGTGCTGGGAGGCAGCAGTGCTTACCACTGAGTCACTGGGCCATACAAGGTCATGGAGACAGAAAAAGGATGTTGTTGTCTGTTTCCAGAAAAGAGATTAAGTGACTGGAGGTCAAAACCCAGGGTTAAATGTACTATGTGTACAGTGCGCATGACCAACTATATATTTGAGAGAATACAAACTGCGAAGGAGCTGGGAGATACTCAGGAGCTCATCAGATACCTGGGGGAAGCAAAGACCCAGTGAAGCATTGGAGCAAGTCTAGCAGAGATTAGAAGCCAGCCTGAGACAATCCCGTATGAGGCACATGGGTGACATGGAGAGAAGTTACACTGGGGTGAAAGCAGTGATAATCAGCACCGGTGACTAACCTAACTTGGGACGGCAACAATTTGGGATAAAGCATGGCAGCGAATCGGGACATGGGGAAAAGTGTGGCTGTCAGCAGGGCCACAGCAAAGCAACAAACGCAGCACACAAAAGAAAGGTGTGGAGGGCCCCTATTTCACAAACCGCACTAAACCAGGGCCTCATAGAGTCTGACAGCATGGAGACAGACTCTTTGGCCCAAACTGGTCCATGCTGACCAAAATGCCCATCCACACTAACCCCCATTTCCCTGCACTCGGCCCATGTCCTTCCAATCCTTTCCAATCCATGTATTTGTCCAAATGCCTTTTAAATGTTGTTAATGTACCCGCCTCAACCACTTCCGCTGGCAGCTCATTCCATATGCGAACCACCCTCTGTGTAAAAAGTTGTCCCTCAGGTTCCCTTTTATTCTTTCCCCTCTCATCTTAAACTAATGCTTTCTAGTCCTTGATTCCCCAACCCTGGGGAAAAGACTGAGTGCATTCACCCTATCCATGCCTCTCATGATTTGAGAAGCACTAGCTTTTGAAGGAGCAGTGAAGGAGCAGCGCTCTGAAAGCTAGTGCTTCCAAATAAACCTGTTGAATTATAACCAGGTGTTGTGTGATTTTTTTAACTTTGTCCACCCCAGTCCAACACCGGCTCCTCCAAGTCATCTGTTGATTGTATACACTTCTGTAAGATCCCCTCACAGTCTGCTATGCTCTAAAGAAAAAACTCCTAGCTTGTCCAACCTCTCCCTCTCACTCAGTCCCTTGAGTCCAGGCAACATCCTTGTAAATTTCTTCTGAACTCTTTCCAGTTTAATAACACCCTTCCTATAGGAGGTGATCAAAACTGAACACAATACTCCAAGCGTGGCCTTGCCGTTGTCCTGTACAACTGCAACATAACACATCTTCCCTCACCTCTGGGTGTGAGAGATCTCAGGGCGCGACTTCGATGAAAGGGAAACTTGTTCTCTGTCTGTCTCCCTTTCCCTCCTGCACCCCCGCTTACCTTCTCTCCCTACTCCCAAATGTTCCGGTCAACATTTGCCACTCGTTCAATGTCGCATGGAAAAAGCTCATCTGATCGCCGTCAGATGGCTATTTGTGGGACCTTGCAGTTTACAAATTGGCTGCTGTGTTTCCTGCGCCACATCATGCCTCCTTCTGGCCAGTGGATATGTTCCTCAAAGTGCTTTTGGGGTGAATTTCACACGTTTTGAAGTAAGCTCCTTGTGACGTCCGGTGGTTGTGACCGGCGCTAGCTGGATGCAAGTCTTTGGTGATTAGTGGAGGCATGTACAGTATGTTTTGGGAGCACTGCTAACAATAGAGTGGTGAGGAAGATTGTGTCTATCTGTGATGGTGGGGGAGTTGGCGGTCAACAAGGGCCAAAATTTGGCCTTTGTCTCCCCTGGAGGGAAATACACCAACTACATCATTCGAGCCCATCGCCAACCTCCTGATGCACTGTCATGGATTCAGTTGGAATCAGTGGCCAGTTTCTGGCTGTAGCAGATCAAACAGTGGGTGAGGCACCTTGCTTGTCTTAGACCTGTGGAATGGTGCCAGTCTTAGGCAGAGCTGGTGAGTGTCTCTCCTGACCTGGGGGACCCAGTTAAGGAATTTAAGCAGCCAACTTGTTGTGACTTAAGGGCCTCTCCTATCCCCCAATGCCCCTCTTCCTTTTAAAGAAACTCCTGTCACTGGTAAGGAGAGAGCCCGTGCCATGTGGTGAGGTTGCTAAGTTGTGGACCGAGGGAGGAGTTGTCTTCTGCTCAGATACTCTGTGCCCAACAGAAGTTCGCTCGATGGAAGGGGCTGTGCTTTCTTCCAAAGCTTGAGGAGGCTTACATGCCTCTGAATTCCCAGCTGGAGGTCAGGATGACCCCACCTCATCCCACCCCCTCCATCCATTATCTTGCTACAGTCAAGAAAGCACACCAACACCCCGACTTCCTCAGGAGACTAAGAAAATCCAGCATATCCAGAACAACTCTTTGCAATTTTTATAGAGTTAAAAATCACACAACACCAGGTTATAGTCCAACAGGTTTAATTGAACGCACACTAGCTTTCGGAGTGATGCTCCTTCATCAGGTGATAGTCAGATGAAGGAGCGTCGCTCCGAAAGCTAGTGTGCTACCAATTAAACCTGTTGGACTATAACCTGGTCTTGTGTGATTTTTAACTTTGCACACCCCAGTCCAACACCGGCATCTTCAAATCCATTCTTATAGATTCACCATTAGAAAGCATCCTATCTGGGTGCATCGCAGCTTGGTGTGGCAACTGCTCTGCCCAAGATCACAAGGAACTCCAGAAAGTTCTGAACGCAGCCCAGATCATCACTCAAACCAGCCTTCCATCCCCTGACTTCGTCTATACTCCCCGCTGCCTCGGGAAAGCTGCCAACATCATCAAAGACCCCTCCCACCTTGGTTATACTCTCTTCCATTGGCAGAAGATATAAAAACATACATCAACAGATTCAAGAACAGCTTCTTCCCCGCTGTTATCAGACTTATGAATGGACCTCTCATATATTAGGGTTGATCTTTCTCTGCACCTTCTCTGTAGCTGTAACACTATATTCTGCATTCTGTTCTATTACCCTGATGTACTTATGTAAGATAGGATATGGCTGCTTAGCATGCAAAACAGTACTTTTCACTGTATCTTAGTACATGTGACAATAATAAATCAAATCAAATGTATGTGTAATTGGTCAGCTCAGGTTTGGCTGTGATGCCCTTCAATGGTGGACTGTTCCTCCTGCATTCACCATGAGGGTCAAGAAAATTACTTGGGAAAGGCTGAAGAGAGCTCCTGGCACATGCGTGGGCACAGGCAGCAGGCATGAGCCGTCACCTTCAAGAAGGGCTGCAGAAGAAAAGGAAGGTTCCATGTTTTAAATTGGGACACTAAGTAGCATGTCTGTGCAAATATCAACGAGATAATGGGGATCAATTTGCTGTCCTTGTAATGGCAGCTAAACTCAGATAAAATAACATTTTTTTTCTGTCGCAGGGCAGAGTATGGAGTAGTCCTTCCTCTACTGAGGTAAAGAAAAGATATTCCCAACTAGACATGCAGACGTTAAGAGTGTTATATGTTTTGTTTCTTCAAGGTTATGCTGGTTAGTGTGCAGTGTTTAAAGGTGATTTAATCAGCATTGAGCAAGAGATTTGTACCGCAGCCATGATTGGGAAAGCATTGATGAAATTCTCACCCCTAGATGACTTGGAGTGCTCCATTAAATCACACAGTAATGACGGGAAGTGGCCCGCAGTATACAGTATTGTAATTGACAGGTGTGTATGTGACTTACAGACAATTCCTGACCCTTCTGAGCTTGCAGAACGTCAACTTGTAGGCCAGGTAATTTTAATGTATGAGTATCTCTCCAGCAGCTTGCTGGAGTCATTTGTCGAGAAGTGGTGAAGCTTATGTGAAATGTAAATGGGATTGACTTGTGAATAAATCAGATCAGTGGACAAGTTCCAGTGCAAGTGACAATCTTGCAAGGGTTGACTTCTTTTCTTAGAAACAGCATTCTATAACGACCCTGTATTCGTTTATGATTTCCGAGCAGATATTGTGCAAGTGCTAATCCACATGATCTGTAATTCTTTCTCATAATGGAGCAGTTAGGTACTGGGGCTCATTTGGCTGCATTTTGCCTTGCATCTATATACACATGTTAAGCCTGTGATTGGGTCTGTGTACGGCTATTTCATTGCGAACGATTATTTGAATTTCTGGAATTTTTCTTTTTCTAGTTTGCAAAGTATCACTCTTTGATAGAATTTCCTTTGGGATCAGTATCTGTAAGCGGGCTGATGCTTATGCCTACTTTTTGTGCATCTGGTTATACCCTGCATGTTCAAAATCACTTTGCAAGCAACTTGTGGAGAATATTTCCAGAAACGTGTTTTCCGATGCAGTTTGAGCATCTTTTTGAATTGAACTAAAGTGAAAGCGACTCATTGACTTGAAAACATTCCATATTTATGGCACACTTGTCTGAAATCGTTCCAAACATGTTCTTATTCCCAGGCTGCAGTGGGTTGGTGGACTGCCATGGGAAAGTTGGCTGTTTGCCATATACAATTCACCATCTCATACTGTGACTGTGGGACGTCCATTCTGACCAGTAATCTCCTCGAATCGTTCTCATAAGCAACTGCAAGAATGCTGATGCGCTGCCAAATGGATGCATCGGGACTATTTGCTGGGAATACGGACACTATTTGTACAGAGGCAAGGGAAGAAAGGATTTGTATTGAGAAAGCAAGTGTCAAGCTCTCCCACGGCCTCTGAAAAACGTGTGAAATGTCACTGTTCTAAGTGTATATACAGGGCACATGAGGCCCTTCGGCCCATCGAGTCTGCAGTTACAAGAGACTACTCCGAAGGGCTTTTGCCTGAAACGTCAATTCTCCAGCTGCCTGACCTGCTGTGCTTTTCCAGCACCACACTCTCGACTCTGAATCTACGCTCATCCCACTTCCCAGCACCTGCTGAATGTTATGACAATAAGTACTTTTTAAAAGTTGCGGTTTCTCCTGTCAACTATACTCCCAGGCACAGCACCCCAGATTCCCACCAGCTTCTGGGTGGGAAAACAAAATGTTCGGATGTCCCTTCTCCCTCATAATGGGGAGCCATAATGATTTGCGGGCAGCAAGATCACACAATTAGCAACAAGCAGACAGTCAGGTGATGGGTTGGGTTGGGTGGGGTTGGGTGGGTTGCCTGGGAGAAAGCCCTCCTTGTTTGTCTGGTTGTACCATGTGAGAGGGCAGGTGGGGTTTCAGTTTGGAACGTGCTCTGAAAGGCAGCACCTCCAACCGTGTGGCGCACTGGGGTGTTAGTTGAGATTATGGGCTCAATTCTCTGGATCAGGAGGCACGCTTCAGACTCTGAGGTCACGACACTACAAAACGAACACAGTTGACTCTTTAAACTGTATTTTATGATTTTCTAATGAGGGACTCCATTTGATCCCTATGGACTACTTGAGAAGGGCCGGGTCCTAGATGAATGAGGCTAACTACAGGTGCAAAATGCAGCAAATCAAACTCGAGAGAAAGAGAGACTGTCATGTTATCTTCTCCCAGGGCAGGCTCTGACACTGGTAATCCTTCATTTTGCTAACCTGTTTGGTTAGCCTTAACTCTGTGACATTATATGACCCTACGGTTACCGTTTGGAGTGTGGAACCCCCTCTGTGTTGCTTTTAGCCACCTCCACCGATGTGAAAGGCGTTGATATATTGCAAGTTGTGCAGCTGATTCTGCAGACCGTTTTCAACGCCTGCGATTTTCAAGAAAATGGCAGATTTTTTTGTGGGGGGGGGGTGGGCTGTTCACGTCATCCGGTGCACTCTCTCTTTCGCAATTATCTATATACATCATAAAGACATTTCGGTTAAATGCAGTTATCTGAAAATCCAGCTGAAGTCCTGCCAAGACTGATAGCAGCTGCAGTTTCTAATTGCAGTCCATCCTAAACACACTGATATTCCTGCTCCAAGCTTAGCTCACATCCAGATGGTCTTTACATATTAACCCATTATCACGGAGCATGAGACTTTTGCTTTTAGCAATATGTGTGTGTGTTAGTGTGTACATGGGAGCAGTGGAACCCAACTATTCTCTGTATCTATTCATTCTTTTCTTTGAACCCTGGCTTACGAAAATCAAATGCACACACCATTTCTGCGTAACTGTCATCATTACCCCAATTAACCTCTGCAACTTCAGTGACTTCAACGAAAAGATTTTACAAGGATGTTGCCAGGGTTGGAGGATTTGAGCCACAGGGAAAGGTTGAATAGGCTGGGGCTGTTTTCCCTGGAGTGTCGGAGGCTGAGGGGTGACCTCATAGAAGTTTATAAAATCATGAGGGGCTTGGATAGAGTGAATAGACTAGGTCTTTTTCCCTGGGGTTGGGAGAGTCCAGAACTAGAGAGCATAGGTTGAGGGTGAGAGGGGAAAGATTTAAAAAGGACTTTTCCATGCTGAGGGTGAGCTGCCAGAGGAAGTGGTGGAGGCTGGTACAATTACAACATTTAAAAGGCATCTGGATGGGTATATGAATAGAGGGATACAGGCCAAGTGCTGGCAAATGGGACGAACTTAACTTAGGATATCTAGTGGGCCTGGCCAAGTTGGACCGAAGGGTCCGTTTCGGTGCTGTCCATCTCTCTCTGATTGGTGCCCCTGAAATATGCACCTTCGATAATCTGTGTGAGTATGACTGCTGAGAGTAAATCCGCTCCCTCCAAGGGGAGTTGATTTTTTTTATTGTTGGTTTGTTTTCCTGTTTGAGGGGTTCTGGTTGCGTTAGCAGCTTGCTTGGAAACAGATGGTTTGCTGGCTTTTGAAATATTTTCCAGCGAGTGTGATGACCTTGAAGTGCCCGAGCCACTTGTGCCATGCTTGAAACACACCCGTCTTTCCCAGGGACTTGGAGCTCCAAAGGCTGCTATTCGTTGTGCTTTTTTCTGTTGTAAAAGAAAATTGTCCTTGGGATGAGGGCGTCACAGGCTAGGCCGGCATTATTGCCCATCCCTAACTCCCCAGAGGGCAGTCAGGGGTCAGGAGTCAGGGCTGTGGGTCTGGAATCACGTGGGCTAGAATGGGCAATCCCTTCTCTAAAGGATATTAATGAACCCTGTGGATTTTTCCTGACTTTCAGCAATGCTTAGCACAGTTCATCATTAAACTCTTAATTCTAGATTTTCACTGAATTCAAATTCCACCATCTGCCACAGTGGGATTAAAATAGAGCATTGAACAAAACAGGTCCCCAGGCATTTATGGATTCTTTGCAGTAATAGTTTGATGGTAGTATCACCAAACTGGGTACTGTGTCCGTTTCAGTTGTTGCAAGTTTTCACAGAGTCATACAGCATGGAAACAGACCCTTTGGTCTAACCAGTCCACACTGAACATAACCCCAAACTAAACTAGTCCCACCTGCCTGCTCCTGGCTCATATCCCTCCAAACCTTTCCTACTCATGTATTAATCCACGTTCTAATTGTGCCCACATCAACCACTCCCCTCAGGACGTTCAATCCACATGTGAACCGTTTTCTGTGTAAAAAGATTTGCTCCTCTTCTTTAAATCTCTCTCCTCCCACCTTGTAAAAATGTGCCCCCTAATCTTGAAATCCCCCATGCTCGGGAAAGGACTCTACCATTAACTTTATCTGTACCCCGCATCATTTTAGAAATCTTTATAAGGTCACCTCTTACGCTCCAGAGAAAAAGGTCCCAGCCCATCCTGCCTTTCTTTACAACTAAAAGCGTCCATACCGGGCAACATCCTGGTAAATCTCTTCTGAACCCTGTCTGGCTTCCTAATATCCCTCCTAGAACTGGACCACCAGAACTGTATTGAGAAGAGGCTTCACCAATATCCTGTGCAATTTCAACATGACTTCCAAACTCCTATACTCAAAGGTCTGAGCAATGAAGGCAAGTGTACTAAATGCCTTTTTAACCACCCGGTCTGTATGTGACACAGATTTCAAAGGATTATGTACTTGAATGCCTACGTCCCCCTGTTCTACATCACTACCCAAGGCCCTACCATTCACTGTATAAACACTGCCCACTGCTTTTCCCTGTAAGTTCTTCGCTGACCCCTTTTCATATTAACATGGTGAATGCACCCAGCATTCCCTGATTGCAGCTCATAGGTATTTTCTAATCAACCCATTCAGAAGGTGGAGCTTGGACTTGGGTCACCTGGCTTAGTGGTAGGGACATTACCACTGTGCCACAAGTGCCCACAGCTTATTTTGTTAGCTATAGTCTAATGCTTAATTCACGAGGTTATTGGAATGTGTTCTGCTGTATCCATGTAAGGTACTTCCAGTGTACAATCCATGCTGACCCTGTGCATTATATGTGCACCCTCTAGTAACTGGCTGCAAACCCCCCCATTCATTTTACACTTCAGTCTGGACGTTAGCAAAGGGGACTACTATTGCCAAGACAAACAGGGGGGTTATTGTTGGTGGACTGACCAAGACTTATTCTTTGATAAACATCTCTCAAAAATGATCATGATCGAGTCATAAGGAAATAGACCCTTCAGTTCAACCTGTCCATGCTGATCAGGTGTGCAGTGGCATGGTGGCTCAGTGGTTAGCACTGCTGCCTCACAGCATCAGGGACCTGGGTTCGATTCTAGCATCAGGTGACTGTCTGTGTGGAGTTTGCACGTTCTCCCTGTGTCTGTGTGGGTTCCCTCCCCCCCGTCTGAAAATATGCAGGTCAGGTGAATTGGCCATGCTAACTTGCCCCATAATGTGCAGGCTAGGTGCATTAGTCAGGGGTAACAGAGTGAGAAATGGGTCTGGGTGGCTTACATTTCAGAGGGTCAGTGTGGATTTATTGGGCCAAAGGGCCTGTTTCCATGGTGTAGGGATTCTATGTCCTAAATTAATCTAGTCCCATTTGCCTGAACTTGGCCCATATCCCTCTAAACTCTTTCTATTCATGTACCCATCCAGATGTCTTTTAAATGTTGCAATTCTACCAACCTCCACCACTTCCTCTGGCAGCTCATTCCATACACGCACCACCCTCTGAGTGGAATAGTTGCCCCTTACGTCCCTTTTAAAATCTTTCCCCTCTCACCCTAAACCTATGCCCTCTAGATTGGGACTCCCCCATCCCAGGGAAAAGACCGTGACTGTTCACCTTATCCATACCCCTGTTGACATCCTAAATTAATCAATTCCCATTTGCCAGTACTTGGCCCATATCGCTCTCCACCCTTCCTATCCCTGTACCCATCCAGATGCTGTTCCATTTGAAAGGGTTTACATTGCTGTTTGTGTTGGGTGGGGGCTTGCTGCATTGCAGGTTGGCTGAAGTTTGCATTCGCATGAAAACGCTTTGCTTGGGGAAGGCGCTATATAAATGTACATTGCCTTGAGTCCTGTCCATTTGGGCTGGCAGTGGTGGTGGTGTGTTATTGAGGGCAGCACCGCACTGTACTTCCTCCCTGCAGGTGGCTTTTGGCATTTCGCTGAGTTGAAATCGATTTTGTTTTCTTTAAATATGTTTATTTGAATAATAGATGACAGGTCTTTCGAAAGTAACGCTCACCAAGCAACTGCTGCTCACAACCATGGATTGAAGATTCTCCAGTTCACTTTCCAAAACTCCCATTGCTTTGCTTTCCCCTGCAGGCTGAACGATCAACCTTCATTTTCCTTCTGGGTCTGGATAGAGTGAGGACTGCAGATGTAGGAAGTCAGAGTCGGTAAAGTGTCGAGCTGGAAAAACACAGCGGGTCAGGCAGGACAAAAGTCAACGTTTTGGGTCAGGACCTTCCCCTGTTCCTCCGATTGCTGTCTGAGCTGCTGTGTTGTTCCACTTCTCATTTTCCTTATTTCCATTTATGGTGCAATCTCGATTATCTGAACATCAATTATCCGAATTTCGGATTATCCAAGCAAGATTGGGGGCAGCATGGTGGCTCAGTGGTTAGCATAGTGCTAGGGACCCGAGGTCGATTCCAGCAACTGACTTGTGTGGTGTTTGCACATTCTCCCCATGTCTGCGTGGGTTTCCTCCCATAATCCAAAGTTTACAGATGACACCAAAATTGGAGGTGTAGTGGACAGCGAAGAAGGTTACCTCAGATTACAACAGGATTTGGACCAGTTGGGCCAATGGGCTGAGAAGTGGCAGATGGAGTTTAATTCAGATAAATGCGTGGTGCTGCATTTTGGGAAAGCAAATCTTAGCAGGACTTATACACTTAATGGTAAGGTCCTAGGGAGTGTTGCTGAACAAAGAGACTTTGGAGTGCAGGTTCATAGCTCCTTGAAAGTAGAGTTGCAGGTAGATAGGATAGTGAAGGTGACATTTGGTATGCTTTCCTTTATTGGTCAGTGTACTGAGTACAGGAGTTGGGTGGTCATGTTGCAGCTGTACAGGACATTGGTTAGGCCACTGTTGGAATATTGTGTATAATTCTGGTCTCCTTCCTATCGGAAAGATGTTGTGAAACTTGAAAGGGTTCAGAAAAGATTTACAAGGCTGTTGCCAGGGTTGGTGGATCTGAGCTACAGGGAGAGGCTGAACAGATTGGGACTGTTTTTCCTGGAGCGTCGGAGGCTGAGGGGTGACCTTATAGAGGTTTACAAAATGATGAGGGGCATGGATAGGATAAATAGGCAAAATCTTTTCCCTGGGGTCGGGGAGTCCAGAACTGGAGGGCATAGGTTTAGAGTGAGAGGGGAAAGATATAAAAGAGACCTAAGGGGCAACTTTTTCACACAGAGGGTGGTACATGTATGGAACGAGCTGAGAGAAAGTGGTGGAGGCCGGTACAATTGCAACATTTAAGAGGCATTTGGATGTTTATATGAATAGGAAGGGTTTGGAGGGATATGGGCCGGGTGCTGGCAGGTGGGACTAGATTGGGTTGGATATCTGGTCGGCATGGACGGGTTGGACCGAAGGGTCTGTTTCCATGCTATATGACTCCATGACTCTATGTGCAGGTTAGGTGGATTGGCCATGCTAAATTGTCCCATAGTGTTAGGTACATTAGTCAGGAGAAAGTGTAAGGAAATGGGTCTGGGTGGGTTACTCTTTGGAGGGTCGGAGTGGACTGGTTGGGCTGAAGGGCCTGTTTTCACACTGTAGGGAATCTCGGCTCAAGGCCCCATTCGGGTACGCTGTTTGCTCACTGACTGGGGAGGAGAGATCGTGAGATGATGTCTGCGAGGAGTCAGGGTGACAGGAGACCACACTGGCCGAAGCGACGAATGCCTGGCCTGCCCACGGCTGTGGTGGGTTGGGGACCTCGGGAACAGTTCGTCCCTCCTTCCCTTCCTCACAACACAGTTTGCCTGCAAGCCACACACCACCGATTGATGCCAGGCGCCCGAACCGAGAGCCTGATCGTTAAACCGCCACCGACAGCCTGCAAACGCACAGAGGCCTTGGCAGGAATGTGCGAGTGACATGCTGAAGGGAGTAGGTACCCTGTAGCGAAGGGAGCGAAGGGAGCATGATCAGTTATCCGAACAAAATAGTCCCTGCCTGTGTTGTTCGGATAATCGAGGGTGCCCTGTACTCCTCACATCTGACTGTCCTCCTGCTCCTCAGATCAAGGGTCAGTCATCATGTCCCTCTTATTGAACTTTATGTGCACGTTTCAGCATTTATCAACCTGCCTTCAAAATGTTTGCAATATACTTCCCTTCACCTGGATATTTCTTTCTGACCTGATACACAATGCTCTCCATGTGCCACTTGGCGGCTGCAGTGTGTACACTCCAGCAACTCACCAAGACCTCATTGGGGTAGCACCTTTGGTCACAAGCACCATATAGGACAAGGGCAGCAGATCCATTGGAACGCTGTAAGCTGAAGGATCCTCTCCAAGCTATGTATCGTCCTAACGTGCACCTTTATCATTGTTGCTGAAAAAAATCTGGGAACCCACTTTGTAACAGCACCCTGACTGTAGTCAAAAGGTTGCAGTGATTCAAGATGGCAGATTACCCCCACCTCTTTCTCGAGGCCAATTAGAAATGGGTGAATCATACTGGCCCAGCCAATGGCGCCAATATCCCATGAGTAAACTCACCAAAAAATTACTCTCTCTCTGAGCTGTGTTTTTCTGTTCATTACATAAGAAAACACTTGTGACAGAAGTATCACTTGTCTGGAATATCAATTCAGTTTGATGGCAAGTACTTCAAACGGTTTTAGCCAGGAACTGCCTCCTGTGTCTAGTAGATTTAATCCCTGATCTGGATGTATAAAAACCTGGTCCCTCTAACATCACTCCCAACCTTGGCTCTCGTTTGGTTTCTGTTCAGGGACCATTGCTGCATCTGAAAATGCCAGCATAGCAAAGGCATAAGGATGAAGAGTGGGTATAAAGCTGTGGTTGGCATCTAAATCATCATGGAGAAAGTGAGGACTGCAGATGCTGGAGATCAGAGCTGAAAATGTGTTGCTGGAAAAGCGCAGCAGGTCAGGCAGCATCCAAGGAACAGGAGAATCGACGTTTTGGGCATAAGCATTCTTCATTCCTGAAGAAGGGCTTATGCCCGAAACATCGATTCTCCTGCTCCTTGGATGCTGCCTGACCTGCTGCGCTTTTCCAGCAACACATTTTCAGATCTAAATCATCAGGTTAATTGACCATCTGAGCAATCTTGTCGTTCCTCAAATTTCTTTTTCTAGAGCTTCCATGTTCGGATTAACTACAGTGGGACTGCACTTCCCAGCATTTCGTTTCCTCCCTCAGTAACCTGTTTTTATGTCCCTGTCTCCATTTGGTTTACGCCTCATCAGAGAAAGTGAGTGCTTCTTCTGTCACGCGCCAGTGATATTTCTCCTGAATTGCTCACAGCAGGTTCCAGGCTAATGCCGGAGGGTTGGTATCTGCAGGCAGACTTGGCATTTGCAAGAATGCTATGATGTCCCAGTGCCCACACCAAACAAGGGTTGGGTGGCTTGCTCTGAAGTTCGTGTCCTGCAGAAACATCTCACTGTAGCTTTGCCTGCAAAGCCAGTTTCATTCCCCTGGGCCCCTCAGCTTGAAGACATCAAAGTATAACCTGCCTGGAGCCAGTACCACAGGAAACCTATGTGTCGTGATAATTAATTTATCCCGAACGTGCACAGAATGGAGCCACTGTACACATTCTTGAAAATGGTGATCTCCCGACCAAGGGCAGAGCAAAAAATAATTAAATCCGGAATCCATTGATGGGGAGTCGAAGGCCTATTATCGCTGGACTGTTAATGTAGAGACACAGATAACGTTCTGGAGCCTGGGTTCGAATTCCTCCAAGGCAGTTGGTGGAATTTGAAATTCAATAAAATACCCGGAAGTAAGAATCTAATGATGGCCATGTATTCATCGTCAATTGTTGGAAAAACCCATCTGGTTCATTAAATTGCTTTAAGGACAGAAACTGCCATCCTTACCTGGTCTGGACTACATGTGACTCCAGACCCACAGCAATGTGGTTGACTCTTAACTGCCCTCTGGGCAATTAGAGATGGGCAGTAAATGTTGCCTAGCCAGTGATGCGCTCATCCTGTGAACAATTAAAGAAAAGTAAAGGCAGTGTTGTGGTTATGCGACTGGATTAGAAATATAGAGGCAGGCAATTTAACTTTGATGTCTGATTTTGTTTTTAATTAAAAAAATAAGTTCTGGAACTTTGTTTTATTTAAAAACCAGGATCTGTGAGAAAAGGTATTGATCTGTTATTAAGATGCATTTGGTTCAATTGAGGGGAGGTAGCTTGCTTTTCTTTCTCTGCTCTGATCGAGCTGTGAACTCCAGTCCAGCGTGGTTTAATTTAGATGATTTAGATTTAGATTAGATTAGATTACTTACAGTGTGGAAACAGGCCCTTCGGCCAAACAAGTCCACACGAACCCGCCAAAGCGAAACCCACACGTACCCCTACCCCTACATTTGCCCCTTACCTAACACTACGGGCAATTTAGCATGGCCAATTCACCTGACCCACACATCTTTGTGACTGTGGGAGGAAACCGGAGCACCCGGAGGAAACCCACGCAGACACGGGGAGAACGTGTAAACTCCACACAGTCAGTCGCCTGAGGCAGGAGTTGAACCCGGGTCTCTGGCGCTGTGAGGCAGCAGTGCTAACCACTGTGCCACCATGCCGCCCACAAATCTTGACCATGCCAAGGTGAATCATTAAACTGTTCAACTGGAGGTGGGCTCTCAATATCACACAACCTAAACATCTCTCCCTTGAAGATCCAGGGAAGAATCACCACCTTTCCCAGACCACTTCCTCTCTCAACAGCAGAGACCAGAGGGTACAAACATTCCTTACTAGTTTGCCGTCCCACCTCAAGACTATTATTGAGGTTTATAAAATCAAGAGGGGCATGGCGAGGGTAAATAGATAAGGTCTTCGCCCTGGGGTGGGGGAGTCCAGAACTAGAGGGTCCAAAACTAGAGGGAGTGGTGGAGGATGGTACAATTACAATACTTAGAGCCACAGAGATGTACAGCATGGAAACAGACCCTTCGGTCCAACCCATCCATGCCGACCAGATATCCCAACCCAATCTAGTCCCACCTGCTAGCACCCGGCCCATATCCCTCCAAACCCTTCCTATTCATATACCCTCCCAAATGCCTCCTAAATGTTGCAATTGTACCATCCTCCACCACATCCTCTGGCAGCTCATTCCATTCACTTACCATCCTCTGTGTGAAAACGTTGCCCCTTAAGTCACTTTTATATCTTTCCCCTCTCATCCTAAACGTATGCCCTCTAGTTTTGGACTCCCTGACCTCAGGGAAAAGACTATTTATCCTATCCATGCCCCTCATCATTTTGTAAACCTCTATAAGGTCACCCCTCAGCCTCCGACGCTCCAGGAAAACCGCCCCAGTCTGTTACGTCTCTCCCTATAGCTCAAATCCTCCAACCCTGGCAACATCCTTATAAATCTTTCTGAACCCTTTCAAGTTTCACAACATCTTTCCAATAGGAAGGAGACCAGAATTGCACGCAATATTCCAACAGTGGCCTAACCAATGTCCTGTACAGCCGCAACATGACCTCCCAACTCCTGTACTCAATACTCTGACCAATAAAGGAAAGCATACCAAACGCCCTCTTCACTATCCTATTTACCTGCAACTCTACTTTCAAGGAGCAATGAACCTGCACTCCAAGGTCTCTTTGTTCAGCAACACTCCCTAGGACCTTACCATTAAGTGTATAAGTCCTGTAAAGATTTGCTTTCCCAAAATGCAGCACCTCGCATTTATCTGAATTGAACTCTATCTGCCACTTCTCAGCCCATTGGTCCATCTGGTCCAGATCCTGTTGTAATCTGAGGTAACCCTCTTCGCTGTCCACTACACCTCCAATTTTTGTGTCATCTGCAAACTTACTAACTGTACCTCTTATGCTCACATCCAAATCATTTATGTAAATGAGAAAAAGTAGAGGACCCAGCACCGATCCTTGTGGCACTCCACTGGTCACAGGCCTCCAGTCTGAAAAACAACCCTCCACCACCACCCTCTGTCTTCTACCTTTGAGCGATATCCAAATGGCTAATTCTCCCTGTATTCCATGAGATCTAACCTTGCTAATCAGTCTCCCATTCTTCTAGATGGCTGTATGAATATATGAATATGAATAGGAAGGATTTAGAGCAATATGGGCAAAGTGTTGGCAAATTGGACGAGATTTAGTTGGGATATCTGACCGGTTTGGATATGTTGGACCGAAGGATCTGTTTCTGTGCTGTACATCTCTATGACTCTATTTTCAAAAAGGCAGGGTTGGGTCACAAGGGAAGCCAGTTGAGGTGGATGTCTGGCCGAGGGAGACCATTGTCGTGACTGTAGTTTTCCACTGGGTGTGCACACCCCCTGCAATGTCTGGATTTTGATTTGATTTGATGATTGACACGTACCGAGTGAAAAGTATTAAAAACTGAAATGTCTGCGGACGCTGGAAATCAGAAACAAAACAGAAATTGCTGGAAAAGCTCTGCAGGTCTGGCAGGATCTGTGGAGAGAAATCAGAGTTAGCATCCCAGGTCCAGTGACCCTTCCTCAGAACTGGTAGTGAAAAGTATTGTGAAGCACGTTAACCAGGCAAATCCTACTCTACATAAATACATCAGGGTAATAGCATGGAGTTCAGAGTACAGTTGTTGATGGACAATGTAGTGTTACACGCAACAGAGAAGGTGCATGACAACAGTCTCAGATGGGCAGAAGCCTGGCTGGACTTGTCCCTCCATTCTCAATGGAAAGGCCTACTTTGCTCAGAGATCAGGCAGAGACACGGGAAACTTTACAAAGAAATTCCTCCTTCAGCATTTTCTCCGCAATTAATGGCAAATTAACAAAGTGTGCAGCAAGTCAGTAGCTTTGTGAGGTTGCACTTTGATAGCATGATTTTGAGGGCTGATATGTTAGCCTTTGGCAGGCTGATGCTCCCCATTTGTTGTCAAGAGATTTTTTTTCTCTGTTACAGGTTTAACCCAGCCTCCGGCTGTCCACCGCAGTGCACTGGGTGCTGTTCTAATCTAGTTCTTTATTCATTGAATTAGCCAGTCTGTCACAGAAAAGGAAGAATTGTTATTGCTTTATTTAAATAGCCTCTTGGGTATTTGAAACTAAAAACAATCATAAGTTTAATTTATGCAAATGTGACTTGTAGTGAAATGTATATTCATTTTGATTATGAATTGTTCTGCAAGCATTCAGATTATTTTTTATATCCATTTAATTAACTCCTCTTAGTTGACTTTATTTCACTTCATATCTCAGTCCAGTGTTGTGTTAAGGAATGTTATGTAAATATCTTTCTGCTATTGTGACTCCCACTAGACCCTACGTTAAATGCAATCTTAGGTCTGAATTGAATTGAATTGAATTGGATTGGATTGGATTGGATTGAAATGAATTTATTGTGACGTGTACCGAGGCACAGTGAAAAGCTTTGTCTTGTAAGCAATACAGGCAGATCACAGAGTTAAGTAGCATAGATAAGTAAATAATAGGTAAACAGCAAAAACCAAAACACAGCTACAGGCGAATGTTAAGAGTTTGTGAGTCCATTCGGTATCCTAACAACAGGAGGGTAGAAACTGGAGTGTAGGAGGTTGAGGGATGGCCTTGTTGAGGTTTATGATATCATGAGGAGCGTAGATAGGGTGAATAACCAAGATCTTTTCCCCAGGATAGGGGGATCCAAAACTAGAGGGCTGAGGTTTAAGTTGAGAACGGAAAGATGTAAAAAAACACACAAGGGGCAACCTTTTACATAGAGAGTGATTTATGCATGGAATGAACTTCCTGAGGAAGTGGTGGATGTGGATACACTCACAAAGCTTAAAAGACATTTGAATAAGTTTATGAATAAGAAATGTTTGCAGGGATATGAGCCAAGCATAGGCAAGTGGGACTAGTTTGGTTTGGGATTATGCTCAGTGTGGACTGAAGGATCTGTTCCCATGATGTATGCCTCTCTCCCAACAGACTTTCCTACATCTTTATTAAGCACAAATCAACACTGAGTTGAAGGAAAAGACTTGCATTTGTATACTGCCTCAGGACATTCCAAAGCACTTTCCAGTCAGTGGAGTACTTTTGAAGTAAACTTGGCCGTTGCCTCACTTTCTATACCGCAATCAGTTTGTTTACAGTGAGTTCCCACAAACAGCATTGTGCTAAATGACCCATCTCACCCCGGCAATGCTCTCCGACTACCTCTTGCATCAGGCAGAAGATACAGAAGCTTGAACACAGGCACCAGTGGGTCCGGGAACAGCTTCTTCCCAGCCATTATTAGAGTGATGAATGGACTCACTAGCCTCAAATAATGCTGACCTTGCCAACAAATGATCTCGCCAAGCACACGCTCTGTGAAATGTAACCTGAATGCCTCTGTCTGATCTCCATCCTTGCTTACTATGATCTGCCTGTACAGCTCATAAATGAAGCTTTTCACTGTACCTCGGTACACGTGGCAATCAATCAATCAATCATCCTGCTTTGAGGTGTTACTACACATCTCTGGCGCAACTGGGACTTGAACACAGTCCTCCTGGTGCAGAATTAGTACACTACCAAAGTGCCACAATCCAGCTCTCCCTTTGTAAACTGAGAAAAGTGGAGCCTTTTGAGGCCAATTGGCACCAGTCCATGTCTGCCAGGCGGGGGAGGGGAATTGCAAAATCTAAAGGTGAGTGGCAAAGGCCTGGCCACCTCTGGTCGAGCTGAAGGAAGTGGGGATGCCCAGGAGGTTTTGAGTTGTGGAGCACTCGGATTAGAGAGATAAGGAGGGGCATGGGAACATGTGAGGCCATGGAAGACAATGAAGACAGGGTTGAAAATGGTAAAATCATCACCAGACAGGCGTCCAATATCGGTCTCTCAGCTGGAATCAGTGCAGTTCAAATACTGGAGGCCGAATTCTTTGCAAGCAGCTTTGCTCCTCAATACTCTGTAATGTCTCACAGTTAGTGATTGTGATGTATCTTCAGTTCTTACATACAAAGGCAACATGCCTTTGAGGTCAGATGGGGGAGCTGGTCGAAGAGGAGCAGTGCCAATAATGACTGTGAATTATGGTTGAATTCATAAGGAAGAAAAATGGAATACTTGCGATCAGTGAGATCCTGAAGTTTTAAATAAAATCCGACTTCAAATGAGTTATGAATTACAGCAAAGCTTATGAAAGTTTAGAGCATCTTAACCTGCAACAGCTCCTGCCAGCTTATAAGTTCCAGCCTGTGACCACACTGACTTGTATACTGCTTCACATGAAACATTATTACTGATTAATGTGAGGGAATATCTCAAACTTTCATTCTCAATCTGCAGTTCTGTTCACTGTATAACTGTATTGTGTTCATTCGATGATAACATTGCTTATGGTGTTACCAAACTATCCAAGTGGCGCAGAAATCTCTGAATGTTTGATGGCCCCATGTGCTGTTGCTTCCAGTTGTAGACTGCTTTTGGATTTCTTGTTGTACTTGATGGAGGTGCTCAAAATCACAAGGGACAGAGGAGAAAGGGAGGACTTGTTCCCAATGTTTTGACGTTGTCACGTGTACCAAGATACAGTGAAAGGTGTTTTGCGTTCTGCGAGAGGCAGATCAGAACCCATAGAGTGCATCAAGAGGAGCAGAACAGAGTGAAAAGTACAGCGTTACAGCTGCAGAGAGAGAGTTGGCACAAGTATCAAGAAGCATATGTAAGACGATTGACAAAAAGAAGCAATGGTGAGCCAAGGAGGAACTCCGTCACAGAATGGATGTTGAGGGTGTGATATGTCCCGTTCAGGTCAAGGTTTTCAGAAGACAATTGGATTGTCATCTGATAAATCTCTATGTGTAGAGTAATGGGGGAATGTCACAACGTCAATTGTTCGTTCAACTCCTCCCCTACCCACCCAGCAGAGTATTCTCTGACACTGCATGTTCCCAGTCTGAGGGTGTGCATGTCTCTGCTTCACCATCCCTGTCCTGTGTTACCCACTGACACCCCATCTCTGGCCCTATGATGGAACATCCCGAACCATCCCCGACAATTCTCCCTCACGGTCCTGTAATGGGCTACACTCTCTCCTGGTGACATGGGGTCAGTATTGACTTGTTGGGCCTAATGGCCAGTTTCCACACTGTGGGAAATTCTCTGGTAACTTGTGTCTTAAACTTAAACAAAGGCAACTACAGGACATGAAAACAGGGCTGATGAGAAAGGACCAGATAAATAACTTAAAAGCTAAGACAGTAGGGAGAGAGTGACAGTTATTAAGGGGGCGGGGGAGGGGGGGAATGACAGACCAGTGAATGCTGGAAATCAGAAACAAAAATAGAAATTGCTGGAAAAGCTCAAACGGTCTGGTAGCGTATGTGGAGAGAAATCAGAGTTAACGTTTTGGGTTCAGTGACCCTTCCTCAGAACCGTTCTGGACCCAGAATGATAACTCTGATTTCTCTCCACATACGCTACCAGACCATTTGAGCTTTTCCAACAGTTATTCAGGAGATAGTTCATACGGAATATATCCTACAAAGATTCGTGGCTAACTAAAGAAGCTAAGGAAGGTATTTTCTGTTTGTTGTTTAACCTAGTCTTCTAGTCAACCCATTCAAAGACATTGTTACACACCATTGGAGCAGGTGGGTCTTGAACCCAGGCCTTTAGGTCCATGGTCTGGACCCTACCACTGCACCACAAAAGAACCCAAAGGGTGATGTTAATTTAAAAGAAATACCATACAATGGTGCAAAGGTTGGAGGTAGCTCAGAACGAGAGGTGGTAGCTATAGGGTAAAGGGCAGCAGATGTAAAAAACGATGAGGAGATATTCTGTCAAATGGTCGTGAATCTATGGAATTCACGACCCCAGAGCGCAGTGGATGCTGGAGATCCATTGAGTGGATTTGAGGAAGAGATGGACAGAGTCTTAACTCGTCATGAGTCGGGGTGTTCCACGGAGCAAGAAAGTGGAGTTGAGCCTGAGATGAGATCAGCCACGATCGTATTAAATGGTGGAGCAGGCTCGAGGGAGGGAATTGCCTAATGCTGCTCCTCGATGATATGATTGAAACTCTTGGACATGTTAGTCTGCCAGGAACTGGCAGAAAGCAACACCTAGAGGCCTAATGTTTGTCTGGGTCAGCATGCAGGGATGGATGTGGGAGCCTGTGCTCTGGGTGAAAAGCCCAAATTTGTCTGGTCTTGAAACAAGGTTGGAAAATATGCCTAACTTGGGTTAAACGGAGCTTCACCAGGAAATGCTCACCACCATGAAACTGAGTCTGCGATTAAAGTTTCATGGTTCTGACAAGACGGCAAATACCTTTTGGAGCTAATAGTTGAAATGACGACACAAGTGGCAGTGTGGCAAATACTCACAAAAAGGATTTTTCAGTTGTTAAAAGGGGGAGGTTTTGTTTAATAGGTGTTGCCGAGAAAAATAATACTGAAGCTGTAATTATTTCACAGGACATGTGTCTCTTGGACAAGATTGGCAATTGGTACTCCCCCATAATTACCCTGGAGGTGTTGGTAATGAGCTGCCATCTTTAACCATTGCAGTCTTTGGGGTGAAAAGAAACCCACACTGCTATTTGAAAGGAACATCCAGGATTTTGACCCACCGACACTGAAGGCATGTCAATACAGTCGCATGTCAGGATGGTCTGTGGGTGTAGAGGGGATCTTCCACATTGTGGTGCTCCCATGTATCTGCTGTGCTTGCCCTTCTTGATAGAAATGTTCAGTGAATTGGTAGGTGCTCCCAAAGGAGCCTTGGTGAGTTGTTGCAGTGCACCTAGTAGATGAAGCACGGTGCTGCCACTGCACTGGTGGGAGAGGGAGTGAACGTTGAAAGTGATGAGATGGTTTGCGATCTGGTCGTTTGCGTTGCCCTGGATGGTGTCAAAGTTGTGGAGTGTTGTTGAAATTATATTCGCCCAGGCAAGTGGACAGTGTTCCATCATACCTGTTGACTTGTTGATAGCTTTGGGAAGATGGTATGTGCAGCAACAAATGATAGACGTTCAGGTTTTTATGACAATTGTCAATGGTTTCATGGTCACCTCTGGATTAGCTGTTATATTTATTAATCCAATTTAAATTCTACCATAGTGTCATATAGATTTACAACATGGAACTTCAGTTCAACTCGACTATGCCAACCAGATATCCCAAAATAATCAAGTCCCATTTGCCAGCACTTGACTCCTATCCCTCTAAACCCTTTCTATTCATATACCCATCCAGATGCCTTTCAAATGCTGTAATTATACCAGCCTCCACCACTTCCTTTAGCAGCTCATTCCATACGTGCACCACCCTCTGTGTGAAAAAGTTGCCCCTTGGGTCCTTTTATAATCTTTCCCCTCTCACCTTAAAACTATACCCTCTAGTTTTGGGCTCCCTAACTCTGGGGGGAAAAAGGTCATGGTGATTCACTCTATCCATGCCCATCATGATGTTATAAACCTCTATAAGGTCACCCCTCAGTCTCCAAAGCTGCAGGGAAAATAGCCCCAGTCTATTCAGCATCTGCTATGGCGATATATCTTATCAGTAATGGAGATCATGAAAAGACTGGATGGTCATTTAAAACAAAATGCATGTGGTTCATTAACTTTTTGTTCTTACTGGTCTGGCCTACATGTGATGCTAGATCCTCAGCATTGGGGTTGACTATTAACTCCCCTCTGTAATGTAACTCAGCTGTCAAGAGGATTGCTGACAACCACCTTTGCAAGGAGTGATGGGAAATGAGCAGGAGTAGCTGTCTTTCCCAGCTACGTTTGCATCCAGTGAATGGACAAGAAGAAAACAAAGGAAGTTAAAAAGTGCCAATCCCAAATCCTGGCCAGAGAACAGGTCAGGATGTATGTGTAGATCTTGACGAGATTTCCCAGTCCTGCTGCACTGATCTCCTCCTATTGTGCTACACGACCCAAAACATGCGGCCACAGAGCTCCCATCTGTTTGTTACTGTTTATAGCAAGGCTCCCATTCAGCGCAGGATGGGCATTTGTTCACTCCACATTGTGCAGGAAGTAATTAGTTTTTCAAAAGTGTGAGACAGCGATCCATAGTGGGCTTGATGAACCGTGTTGAATAGTTGGCAGATATTTTCCCAGTCCATTCACACACGTGGTTTTGCTTTGGTGTGAGTTCCACACTGCTCTGTGCCAACAGGAAATTTGGTGCATAGAACTGACTGTAAATGAAATGCAATTAGACGTTTCGGAGAATGGAGTGTTGATAAAATGATGGGCGAAACCTACAATCCGTTTGCACCATCAGTGGTTTCCATAGACCGTGTAGTTGTGCCTTGGAATCATTAATGTTTTCTTAAAATCTGTTTTAAGACTTTAAACACTTCATGGTAAGATCCTGAGGAGTCCCTGGACAAGGGACTTTGAAGCACAGTCATAGTTCCTTGAAAGTGGAGTGGCAGGTAGGTAGGATAGTGAAGAAGGTGTTTGGTATGCTTTCCTTTGTTGGTCAGAGCATTAAGTACAGGAGTTGGGAGATCATTTGCACCTGTACATGACAATGGTTAGGCCCACTTGTGGAAAATTGCATGCAGTTTTGGTCTCCCTCCTATCGGAAGGATATTGTGAAACTTGAAAGGGTTCAGAAAAGATTTACAAGGATGTTGCCAGGGTTGGAGGGTTTGAGCTATCGGGAGAGGCTGAATAGACTGGGGTTTTTTTGCCTGGAGTGTCGGAGGCTGAGGGGTGACCTGATGGAGTTTTATAAAATCATGAGGGACATGGTTAGGGTAAATGGTCAAGGTCTTTTCCCTGGGGTGGGGGAGTTCAAAACTAGAGGGCATTGGTTTAGCATGAGAGGGGAAAGATTTAAAAGGGAATGAAGGGGCAACTTTTTCACACAGAGGGTGGGGTGTGGAATGAGCTGCCAGAGGAAGTGGTGGAGGTTGGTACAGTTACAATATTTACAGGCATCTGGATGGGTGTATGAATAGGAAGGGTTTGGAGGGATATGGGCCAAGTGCTGGCAAATGGGACTAGATTAAGTTAGGATATCTGGTCGACATGGACGAGTTGGACCGAAGTGTCTGTGTCTGTGCTATGCTGTACATCTCTATGACCCAGCAACCCTGTCATCTTTTGTTTCCATTTGAAGCTATGCAACATAAGGCTTGAAATGACTGTGTGCACTGTTACATCCCAACTGCTTAATGTTCTGCAATGAAGTCCTATTTTAAAAAGAGACGTCAACCACTGGTGAAGAATTGGATCGGGGAATTTGCTAGGACAGTGTGATAATTTATTTTCTGGAGCTGTTTTCTTTTGGTAAATAAGGATTGAAAATTCCTGTCCTACCCTGGAGACCACTGGAACATTTCCATGTTGTCTTGAGGCTACTTTTCAAGGGTCATTGGTTGAGTGCTGTGAATTGAGTGTTAGACACAAGATTCGAGGAAACAGGTGGACTCATTCTTTGGTTAGTCTTGGCACAATCCAGGGTGTGGAGGTTGGAAGTTGGCAACACTCTCACCCTATGCCCTTTGCCAACGTGCTGAAGACTGAAACGTGTCTCAGGAGCGACATGGCTCAAACTGGTAAAGCTGAATCTTGGCTTTTGCAAATAGCTTTTGTCCTTATGGATTTCGGGACAAAGAGGCAATTATAACAAAGGAAGCCAGTAACAAATGGATGAGAAAGTTTTGATGGGAATCTGGGGGATTGAGCCTCACCAGAACATCTGGAGTTTTAATGCTTCATTGGGTTCTTTTCCAGCCTGTACTTTGCACCTCCACGCTCTCGTGTTTACTGAGATGTGCATTCTCCTGGGTCTGCTGTGCTGAACATTTATGCCCACATGTCTGAGTTTGGAATCAAGACAGACTAGTCAAGGAAATAGTCCTAAATTGCCTTCAAGGCTGAGGTTTCTTTGTAACATGGCTTATTACATATTAAGACTGGATACGACATTATGACGTATTCACAAATATACCAAGCTCGCATCCTATTGTTGTATTCAAAGTTTGTGCGAAGATTTGTAGCTCGGGTGCTTGTTGTAGTGGTTCTGTTCGCCGAGCTGGAAGTTTTTGTTGCAAACGTTTCGTCCCCTGGCTAGGAGACATCATCAGTGCTCTGGAGCCTCCTGCGACGCGCTTCTTTGATGTTTCTTCCGGCATTTATAGTGGTCTGTCCTTGCCGCTTCCGGGTGTCAGTTTCAGCTGTCCGCTGTAGTGATTGGTATATTGGGTCCAGGTCGATGTGTCTGTTGATGGAATTTGTGGATGAATGCCATGCCTCTAGGAATTCCCTGGCTGTTCTCTGTCTGGCTTGCCCTATGATAGTAGTGTTTTCCCAGTCGAATTCATGTTGCTTGTTGTCTGAGTGTGTGGCTACTAGGGATAGCTGGTCGTGTCGTTTCGTGGCTAGTTGGTGTTCATGTATGCGGATTGTTAGCTGTCTTCCTGTTTGTCCTATGTAGTGTTTTGTGCAGTCCTTGCATGGTATTTTATAAACGACATTAGTTTTGCTCATGTTGGGTATTGGCTCCTTTGTTCTAGTAAGTTGTTGTCTGAGCGTGGCTGTTGGTTTGTGTGCTGTTATGAGTCCTAGGGGTCGCAGTAGTCTGGCTGTCAGTTCTGAAACGCTCCTGATGTATGGTAGTGTGGCTAGTCCTTTTGGTTGTGGCATGTCCTCGTTCCGTGGTCTATCTCTTAGGCATCTGTTGATAAAGTTGCGCGGGTATCCGTTTTTGGCGAATACCTTGTAAAGGTGTTCCTCTTCCTCTTTTCGCAGTTCTGGTGTACTGCAGTGTGTTGTAGCTCTTTTGAATAGTGTCCTGATGCAGCTTCGTTTGTATGTGTTGGGGTGGTTACTTTCATAGTTTAGGACTTGGTCTGTGTGTGTTGTTTTCCTGTGTACCCTTGTGGTGAATTCTCCGTTCGGTGTTCTCTGTACTATCACGTCTAGAATGGGAGTTGGCTGTCCTTTTCTACTTCTCTCGTGAATCGGATGCCTGTGAGTGTGGCGTTGATGATCCGGTGTGTTTTTTCTATTTCCGTGTTTTTGATGATTACGAAAGTGTCATCGACATATCTGACCCAGAGTTTGGGTTGAATTTGTGGTAGGGCTGTTTGTTCTAACCTTTGCATAACTGCCTCTGCTATGAGTCCCGAGATTGGTGATCCCATGGGTGTTCCATTGATTTGTTCGTATATCTGATTGTTGAATGTAAAGTGTGTAGTGAGGCACAAGTCCAGTAGTTTAAGTATTCCGTCTTTGTTGATAGGTTCCGCCTCCTGTTTTCTGTTGTGTATGTCCAGTAGGTTGGCACCTTACTAGAACAAAGGAGCCAATACCCAACATGAGCAAAACTAATGTCGTTTATAAAATACCATGCAAGGACTGCACAAAACACTATATAGGACAAACAGGAAGACAGCTAACAATCCGCATACATGAACACCAACTAGCCACGAAATGACACGACCAGCTATCCCTAGTAGCCACACACTCAGACAACAAGCAACATGAATTCGACTGGGAAAACACTACTATCATAGGGCAAGCCAGACAGAGAACAGCCAGGGAATTCCTAGAGGCATGGCATTCATCCACAAATTCCATCAACAGACACATCGACCTGGACCCAATATACCAATCACTACAGCGGACAGCTGAAACTGACACCCGGAAGCGGCAAGGACAGACCACTATAAATGCCGGAAGAAACATCAAAGAAGCGCTTCGCAGGAGGCTCCACAGCACTGGTGATGTCTCCTAGCCAGGGGACGAAACGTTTGCAACAAAAACTTCCAGCTCGGCGAACAGAACCACTACTATTGTTGTATTATTGAAAGATTACTCCATAAACTCTACCTCTGAACACCAGCTGGTCTAACTCATAGAATGTGGAAAGAGGTCATCAAGTCTGCACTGTCCCTACCCAGCCCCATCCCTCACCTGTAAACCCTTCTTCACAATAGCTAACCTGCACATCCATGGACACGATGGACCAATTTAACTTGGTCAATCCACCCCATCCAGCACATGAGGTTCTGACATTGACATAGCTCGACTCCACCTTCCTACCCAGCTCCTCATGTGTTTTATTCTCTCTTCTGTCTCTCTTTCGCTCCCTCTTTGTCTCTCTCATACTCTTGCTCCCTCTCCCTAACTCCAACCACACCGGTACTATTTCTGCCCAGTGAGGAGCAGTTCCACATCATCATTGCAATGTTTCTCCAGAGCCCTGAAACTCTTCTGCAATACTGGGTTATATAGAACACATCAAACCCAAGCACAAGACTCATTCACATAGAGATCTAGAGTTTCATTCTGGCAAGTTGACCCACTTGCAGAAGTCTACACCAGTCTCTGACAGCCAACTATAAGCCACTTATATATCTACCAAGCAAACCAACCACAGTCAAAAACCTGGAGGCAGTAACTTAAACTATGTAGTCAGCAATCTCCAGCTACATGCCATTGTAACCCAGGCAACATCCAGTCACCAAGGCTGAGGCAGAAGCACTGATGTGGGGGGATGGTGGAAGTGCTACAAGACAAGGAAGTTTGACAGATGTGTCTAGAGGGAACCTTACCTAAAGGAGGATATGGTTAAAAGAGGACAAACCCAATTGTATCATCATGCCCACTCACACCTACATGTCTCACCAATCCATACTGGCACTCCATAGCTATTTACATGCTGACTGTGTTCCATCTAGCCCACCAACTACTGTTAGCTCATTTCAAAAGAATACAGGAAACAGGAGCAGGAATAGGCCATCTGGCCCTTTGAGTGTGCTCCGCCATTCAATAAGATCATGGCTGATTTTCTTGGGGTCTCAGCTCCACTTATCCGCCCTCTCACCATAACCCTTAATTGGGCTCAATGGTTAGCACTGCTGCCTCACAGCACCAGGGACCTGGGTTCAATTCCAGCCTCAGGCAACTCTCTGTGTGGAGTTTGCACATTCTCCCCGTGTCTGCATGGGTTTCCTCTGGGTGCTTCAGTTTTCTCCCACAGTCCAAAGATATGCATTTCAGGTGAATTGGCCATGCTAAATTCCCCATAGGTCAGGTGCATTAGTCAAGGTGGGATACTCCTCAGAGGGTCGGTGTGGACTTGTTGGGCCAAAGGGCCTGTTTCCACACTGTAGGGAATCTAATCTAATCTCTAATCTCCTTTATTGTTCATGAACCTTTCCATCTTTGCCTTAAAAACATTCAATGAGGTAGCCTCAACTGCTTCCCTGGGCAGGGAATTCCACAGAATCACAACGCATTTTGGGAGAACAGGTTCCTCCTCAACTCAGTCCTAAATCTGCTCCCCCTTATTTTGAGGCCATGCCCCTTTACAGACTGTGAGGGATTGTTTCCCAGTGCCTGCTCCTTCTCCATACTGGCACCATGTTTCCCCAAACAGCCCACACGAGCATCTGGTCTCAGTGTTCACCCGCACCACTGATACCCAGCAGTATCCCATAGCCCTCGCCTGGCCCTGTTACTGGCTCCAAGTGTCTGAAATATGGAATTTACCGATCTGTTGTGTTTCCAAGCATGTTTCAGTGCAGGGAAAAACTGAGATCATTCAACAAATTGGGCAGGTGAATTTCAATGTGGATAAGGGGAATGTTGAGAGAGAAGTTATGAAGTATATTCAATCCATACGGGAAGGTACAAGATGGGCTTGTTAGGTTAGATTTATCGTAGAAATACACCACAGTTTCAGTATTGGATTCTCAGTCTGTGGTGTTTATCGATGTGAACAAATGGTCCCAATCACATGTGCCTATCCATTTTCCATTTAACTCCTTATCCCCCTATTCAATCTATTCTTGAGGTAGGGTGTGGTTCCCCCCACCACTGGAGCTGCTGGGAAGGGTGACATGATGAGTGGGTATATTGGCCCTGGAGGGGATCTCACCCCCTTCTTGCTAACTCATAAAGTAATCTCAGGATGAAACATTGTCAGATGGCCCACTTGATCACCTCCATGGAACCTGATAGCACAGGAACCGGCCCTTCGGCCCACCATGACTTTGGGTCCATAATTCCATCCTAAACTAGTCCTGTCTGCCCACACAGGGTCCACATGCCTCTACTCCTTGCCAGTTCATGTGTGTTGTCTAAATGCCCCTTAAACCTCAAAGTTCCTCACCACTGAAGGTCTGAACATGCCATTTCTGCCTCTCCCCGAAAGGTGACTGGGAAACCATGGCAACCTACTTGATGGTGTTTTTTTGGTTATGGGGCAGGGTGGGGAAATGTGGGCTCCAATTAGCCTGATCTGGAGCAGTCAGACACAGCTACACAGAGTCACCTCTGCAAGTCAAATCCTGTCCTTGCCTCGGAACCCTCCGCCCTTCTCCCTTGAACGTATCCCCCACTAAACATCCCCAATTCTCCCTGCCTCCCCCCTCCCCCCACCAACCTCAGTCACCAACCACCTCAACAAAAGGGCATTGAAAGTACTTACCACCAATGGATCCACCTAGAGCGGTAGGCTGAGATTGGTGAATCTTAAGGGCCAATAGAGGCTGCAGGATTCTGGTGACCCAGGACACCAATATCGAGGCCTGTGATTGGCCCATACTCACCCCAAAACTCTTCATGAGCTGACTGGAGGGCAACTGTGTGAGTTTTCTCCAGAGGTAGGGCATGTACACGAGGAGCCATTCAATGCACACTCACTTGTCCTCCCAACACTCAGACTTAAACACTTCTTCCACACAGAGGAAACAGTCTTTTTGCATCTACTCTGTCAGTTCCCCTGAGAATCTTGCATTGATCAATAAGGTTGCCCAGTACTCTTCCATATTCCAATGAGAACAGGCCGAACCTACTCAACCTTTCGTCATAAGACAGACCCTCCGACAGCCAAGCGAGATGTCTCAGGACTGTCATTGGTTTGGAGGCACTGGAAATTCGAGACAGGTGGTGGGCAGGTAGAATTGGCATTCATTGGCCTTGCTGCCAACCATATTCCTGCAGATAACTCCAAAGGGAGTGTACGGATGAGGAAGAGGAGTGTGCGGGACAGCAGATGAGGTGGACGGTGGGAGGACAAATCTTTGGATGTGATAAGGATTGGATTCCGAAAGGATGAATGTGGAATGTTGGCCATGGATACTGTGATAGGACTGGGTATTAAAGTTTAGAATTTAGTAAGGGAGGACATTTTTTGAGAGCGATGAGGTAGGAGTTTTTGAAAGTTGCTTATTAAAAACTATCGATTTCAATCATGGAGCATACTTGTAGACATCCTGAAACAAACCAGGAATATTTGCTATTCATATTAGCTTGCTCCTACATCTTTTCTCTCACAGCATTTGCTTTCCTTCTCCACTCAAAGATATCACTTCAACAGGAGGTGTAACTTTCTGGTATGTCTCTGGGTTTTGTAACTCACTTAAAGTCCTGTTTATTACATGTAGCAGTTCTTTGGTAACTATGATGTAACTCTGCAAAAGGCCAAAAATATCTCCCTGCAATTTTTTCCAGGAATAATGTTTGTGCAGTACAAGTTCATAAAATACATAACTGTATTGAATAGAACCACTTTGTAAACGGTCAATGAATAACCTGTAATTATTGCTGTTTCATGGTTCATGCAGTATTAGAAATGTCTGAATTATTTTCAAGTACAGGTTGCTTTGTGATAAATTTAGAATTGATTAGCCTCCTTTTGTTTGCTATTTTTCTGTTTCTTCGCTGGGATGTCAGGATCACTGTCAATGCTAGCATTTATTACCCTTGAGAAGGTGGTGTTGAGCTGCCTTCTTGTCCTGCTGCAGTCTGTGTGGGTTTTTCTTTCTTTGTCTATTTTTCTTTTTTTTCTTTCTTTTTTTTTGCTTGCATTGTTTCTCCTTTTTTTTTCTTTCCCCCCCGCACTACCGCATAACTGCAGTAGTGCTTATATTTCCCCCAGCGCCCATGGTGCAGGTGTGAGACACAGTGAGAGACTCAAAGTGCACAAATCTTTATTCAGTTTCCACCACCAGAAAGATAGGAAAACACCCGGGAATCTGTGTGGTTGATCTTTTCTGTACTACTTGATGCTATTGGCTTGCTCAACCATCTCAGAGAGCAGCAATGAGCCAATCATATTGCTGTGAGTCTGGAACCACATACAGGTCGTTCTGCTCTATCATGCGTTTCGTGAACACAAATTTGCTATGACACAATTGAGGAATTGGGGACACTGTTTCTAGAGAGCGAACGTTTAGAGCGTGAATTGGTTATAACGCGATTCCAGTCCCACTAGTTTAAATGTTGCTGCTGTTACACGATTTTCTTATAACACAGAATTGCACAAAAACAGAACTACTGTGTTGTAGCAGAACCAACTGTACAGTCCAAACCAAGCAGGCACATCTTATTTCCTTTGGCCTGGCACATTGGTGAACCAGATAGGTTCTTTACCACAATCGATGGTGGTTTTGAGGTCACTATTACCAATTCTAGATTTAAATTTCAGATTATTTAGTTAATTTTAAGGTTCTCTCATGCTCCATGAAAGAATAACAGGTTAACATCCCTCCAATAGAAAAATGAGAATGTGCATCCCACCTTCCTTCCATTGTGTCTCTTGACACTAATTTGAAGGCGTCTTTAGTGTTGTTACACATTAGCATAATTCAGCAGACAGCCGTTTCCCCTCCCATATCTTTGTTTATCACAAGAGAAGTTTGAACTGCAGTATTTACAGGCTGGTTTCTGATTCTGTAATTTATTAGTCATGAACAACTAATCAAACTGACATCTGCCGCTCAATTACCTTCTCTTTCTGCCTGGACCTGAATTTGAAAACACTGAGTCGCATGCAGAGGGCACTCTATGTTTGCCTGACGGGGTTCAAACCTTTCTAACCACACGGCAAATGTTGACGTGATGGAGCATGATGGCAGATTTGGTCAATTACGAGGGATAATCAATTGGAGGCCACAAACTAGACTGAAATTAGCATCATAGAGTGAGATAACCAGCCCGCCCAGAGTGAGATAACCCGCCCGCCCAGAGTGAGATAACCATCCCGCACAGAGTGAGATAACCAGCCTGCCCAGAGTGAGATAACCAGCCAGCCCAGAGTGAGATAACCAGCCCGCCCAGAGTGAGATAACCAGCCCGCCCAGAGTGAGATAACCAGCCCGCACAGAGTGAGATAACCAGCCCGCACAGAGTGAGATAACCTGCCCGCACAGAGTGAGATAACCAGCCCGCCCAGAGTGAGATAACCAGCCCGTCCCGAGTGAGACAACCAGCCGCCCAGAGTGAGATAACCAGCCCGTCCAGAGTGAGATAACCAGCCCGCCCAGAGTGAGATAACCAGCCAGCCCAGAGTGAGATAACCAGCCCGCACAGAGTGAGATAACCCGCCCGCTCAGAGTGAGATAACCCGCCCGCACAGAGTGAGATAACCAGCCCGCACAGAGTGAGATAACCCGCCTGCACAGAGTGAGATAACCTGCCCGCTCAGAGTGAGATAACCAGCCCGCCCAGAGTGAGATAACCATCCCGCCCAGAGTGAGATAACCATCCCGCCCAGAGTGAGATAACCATCCCGCACAGAGTGAGATAACCAGCCCGCACAGAGTGAGATAACCAGCCCACCCGGAGTGAGATAACCAGCCCACCCGGAGTGAGATAACCAGCCCGCCCGGAGTGAGATTCCAGCTCTTTCCATTTGGTGTTCAGTCCAAGCTGGTTGGATTAGTCAAAGAACACCAACTGTTTACGAACCATCTGAATTGAATTGTCTCGTGTATTCAATACGAAACATCGTGTATAGTTTATACTGTCGCCATGCATCGGCACCATTCTCATTAACTTAAAATAAAATAACAAGTTAAAAATAAGGAAAAACTACTTTAAGGAGAGTCCACCTTTTCCTCCTCCTCCATAAGCAACATGTGGACTTTCCTTAACCCTCCTCAGTTGGCAGGAAGCAGCCTAAGTGGTAAATTGTTTGCTCGATCCACCCAAATAGGACCAAAAATGGAGCTGCAAATTCATAAGTAATAAACGCTGTTGCCTCGCTAATTGATGAACAGCTCATGTTCCCTCATATGGGGCAGTCTACAACAGGAGGTCAGAGATTTAGGATGGGGGGGAGCAGATGGCAGGAAGTCATTTTTCTCAAAGGGTTATCAATCAGTGGAATTCATTATCCCAGAGCGCAGCGGATGCTGGGACATTGAGTAACTTTAGGGAGGAGATGAACAGGGTTTTAATTAATAATGGGTCGAGGGGTTTTGGGGAGTGGGCAGGAATTGAACCCAAGGTGAGGTCAGCCATGATCGTATCAAATAGTGGAGCAGGCTAGAGGGGCTGAGTGACCTGCTCTCAGCTCTTACAATGTTGTTTCACAGGCCAAGGGCATATAGTTCCTCACAAACACTGCAATTACAATATATCGTGCACATTTCAGAAAGGGAAGCTGTGCTGACCAGAATCTACTCAGTGACTGGGTGAGTGATTTACTGGGTGACATTTACCTAACTCCCAGAGTCAGCTCATAATGTGAACCAATGAACTTGAAACTGACCATTTGAATAGAATTCTGATTGTAGAATTAGTTTTATTGTCACAATAGTCAAATGAGTGCAGTGAAAAGTTTACAAGTTGCCACTCAGCATATTATCTGAGCAACAAAGGTACCTAGGTACAGATTCTTCAATATAAATTCTTGGTGGGGGCGAGTAACTTAGAAAAAAATATAACTTAAAAGTCCAGCATTACAGATCTCAGGAATAAATAAGAAAAATAAAGAAAAAAGTTCAGAATAACTGTTCTTCCACCCCAGTCCACGCTGACACCAAGACTCCAGACTCTCTCAGGTTTCACGATGAGGCTCTTGAGGCTGGGAGATCGCTCTGAAATCATCCCAATGCCAGGCATCTGTGCTGAGGCCACAGCAGGTGGGGAGAGAACTCATCTGGGCTGAAAGACTGTTACACTGGACCAGGGGACCGCCACACCGGACCATGAAACCAATCACACCGGGCCATGAAACCTATCACACCGGGCCATGAAACCAATCACACCGGGCCAGGAGACCAACCACACCGGGCCATGAAACCTATCACACCGGGCCATGAAACCAATCACACCGGGCCGGGAGACCAACCACACCGGCATGGGAGACCAGCCACACCGGGCCGGGAGACCGATCACACCGGGCTGGGAGACCAACCGCACCAAGCCGGGAGACCAGCCACACCGGGCCGGGAGACCGATCACACTGGGCCGGGAGACCAACCGCACCGAGCCGGGAGACAATCCACACTGGGCCGGGAGACCGATCACACCGGGCCGGGACACTGCCACACCGGGCCGGGACACTGCCACACCGGGCCGGGACACTGCCACACCGGGCTGGGAGACCAATCACACCGGGCTAGAGACCACCACACTGGGCCGGGAGACCAACCTCACCGGGCCGGGAGACCAATCACACCGGGCTAGAGACCACCACACCGGGCCGGGAGACCAATCACACCGGGCCGGGAGACCATCCACACCGGGCCGGGACACTGCCACACCGGGCTGGGAGACCAATCACACCGGGCCGGGAGACTGCCACACCGGGCTGGGAGACCAATCACACCGGGCCGGGAGACCAACCGCACCGAGCCGGGACACTGTCACACCGGGCTGGGAGACCAATCACACCGGGCTAGAGACCACCACACTGGGCCGGGAGACCAACCTCACCGGGCCGGGAGACCAACCACACCAGGCCGGGAGACCAACCACACCGGGCCAGGAGACTGCCACACCGGGCCGGGAGACCAACTACAGTAAGCTTGCAGACCACCCCGCTGGGTCCACGCTGAGGCTGGGAGTTCAGGACATCATCGAGAAGAATGAAGGAAAATAAAACACAAAAGAGAAAAAGAAAGAGAAAGGAATAAAACGAAAAGAAATGGAGGGAATGGACGAGCTCTGACTGAGCAGTCCTATTCTGCCTCCATTTTGGAACCTTTCACACTTTTAACCTTTTTATATTTGGCCACAGGTTTATTCACAATGGCCTGTGTGTGCAAACTTAAAACACTTAATAAAAATTGAATTTCACACATCCCTGATTACTCTACCTGTGTAAAATTAATTTAGCTGATAAGACCTGGAACAATACTCCTGAATCAATTTTCAAACTTGACTCACCCTGACCCTGTGGAAGGTTTGCTCGACTATCTTGCAACAAGAATTAATGATTAAACCTTTTGGAATGGGCCAACTGTTCTGAGCATGCTTCACCTTGGGACTCTCAGGAATTCTCACTTTGGAACAGTTCTTTATTAACAGTGATCTTCACCAACCAGTAATTCAGCTGAAAAAAGAGATACTTGCTAAATTCTGTGCAGCATTTCTGCCTGGATTCAACAAAACTCTCCGGAGCACTGGCAATAAATCAGATTGGATTCCAAAACAGGCATACTCTGAATTTATTAATAGAGCACAGTTAAGATGTATTGTTCCGTGGAATCAGAATCTATTCATCGTCCCTGTATACACATGAGAGGAAGTACATTGTGCTGTAGAATAAGGGGTTACTGTATCATATGCAAATGAAATACCATATACATCATCACAGGAAGTGATGGAATGTCACATGGCTTGATCATACCCTTGCTCTCTCGCAGCCTTGTGGTAAGGTGAAACGACAGACGTTATTACTGCTGATTATGCTTTAAATAAAATGATTTTCTTTGACTTTGCCTGAGCAGACTTTATTGGCAATGCAACAGGACCAATAATACTATAGGGTAGCAAAAACTGACCAAGCCATATGTTCAAGTCAAAAAGTGTGGGGCTGGAAAAGCACAGCAGATCAGGCAGCATCCGAGGAGCAGGAGAGTCGACGTTTCGGGCATAAGCCCTTCATCAGGAATGCGGAATATCATGTGTTCCTCTGGTTAGAGAAGAGGCAATGGTGAAACAAGGCATCATTGGTCATATTGAAGGCGATCGAGAGAAGAAGAGGAAACAAAATGCACCATGGCAACAGCTCATAGAGGCCATCATCAATGACTTCAGTTCCTTTGGATGCTCTGGGTGGAATGGAAGGTTGGAGTTTCGAGGGCACTGTGATGTGGCACAGTTTCAGCTCCCAATCTAAGACATTCCTGCATGGTGTTCCAGTGGACTGCTTTCTACTTCCCAGATCAACGAGCTTTATAAATGACCAAGGCAATTATTGCCGAATGATGCTCCTTTGTGTTGTACGTGTAATGGTGAGGGGGCAGTGGGGATAATGACTGTATATCCAACTGCACATTGCAAGTGCTTTCTCAAATTGCCTCGTGAGTGTGGAACTGATTCCACAAATAAATGTAACTGGCTTTTGATGGATTTCCAGCAGTTTGTGAGTCTCTACTAACTGCCATCCTACAATGCAGGGTTTCTGATGTACAAGTAATCCTTCTCAAGAGTGTTTCAGAACTTTGCAGTTGTTGATGGTCTTTTTGCCAAACGGCATTCCCGTGGGAGACAAGTGGCGTGCGTTAACTATCTTGAATTCTCCCAGATGCTAACGGAACTGTTCCAGAGATGATGGAGGTCAGCTGATAAAAATACTTAACAACTATAAGCTCTATTGACATGAATATGTTTGAGAACTGGCACCATTCCATGCCAGTGTCTTGCAGAACATTTGGAGAACGGGACCTGATTTTATTCAGTCTTTTTGCTGAAGCTAATTAGAATGGAATGGATAATTAAGAATATATTTTCGGCATCATGACCTGTTTAATGGACTCACATTTCTGTTGTACTCAGCTTCTTTGCCTTCCTTGGTGTGTATTGCCACACCTGTCAGATCACCAATGGAAATGCTATGGTGAACGAACGATTACTGTCAGCCTGCCCTTTAATCTTAATGTGGTGCCAATGAGTGTTAGAACATAAGAACTCAGAACAGGAGGAGGCCATTCAGCCCCTCGAGCCTGTTCCATCATTCAATACAATCATGGCTGATCTTCTCTTGGCCTCTATTCCACTCTCCTGCCTCCTCTCTATCTCCATTTCTAGACTAGGGGGCATATTTTTAAGGTGAGAGGGGAAACATTTTAAAAAGACTCGGGCAATTTTTTTTTCATGTGGAATTAATTTCCAGAGGAAGTGTTGGAAGGGGTTACTGTGACCGCATTTAAAAGATATTTGTATAAGGACGTGAATAAGAAATGTTTGGAAAGTTGTGGGTGGAGCGCAGGCAGGTGGGACCAGTTTAGTTTGGGATTATGGTCGACATGGGCTGATTAGGAATGATCAGCCATGATCATATTGAATGGCGGTGCAGGCTCGAAGGGCTGAATGGCCTACTCCTGCACCTATTGTCTATTGTCTATTGTCTATTGACTGGTTGGACCGAAGGGTCTGTTTCCATGCTGTATGACTCTGACTTATAACCCTTCAACCCATTACTAATTAAAAATCTATTTATCTGTTCCTTAAATTTATTCAGTATCCTGGGGGATCACCGCACTCCCACAGATTCTCAATCTTTTGCCAGAAGAATTTCCTCCTCATTTCAGTTTTGGTGTTGCAGATATAAAACAATCACCTCTCATTCAAAATAGCCCCAGAAGAGGAAACGTTCTCTCCATGTCAATCCCCTTCAGTGTCTGTCCTGAGGAGGGGCTTATGCCCGAAATGTCGACTCTCTTGCTCTTCAGATGTTGCCTGACCTGCTGTGCTTTTTCCAGCGCCACACTTTGTCAACTCTGACATCTGCAGTCCTCGCCATTACCTAGCATCTTTTAAACTTTAAGAAGAACAAAGTACAAAGAAAACTTACAGCCCAGGAACAGGCCCTTCGGCCCTCCAAGCCTGAGCCGATCCAAATGTACTGTCTAAACCTGTCGTCCAATTCCTAAGCATCTGTATCCCTCTGCTCCCCACCTACTCATGCATCTGTCCAGACGCATCTTAACTGAATCTACCGTGGCTGCCTCTACCACATTTGCTGGCAACATGTTCCAAATGCCTACCACCTTCCAGACCAGGCAACATCCTCATAAACTTTCTTTGCACCCTCTCCAAAGCACCCACATCCTTTTGGTAATGTGGCGACCAGAACTGTACACAGTATTCTAAATGCAGCCGAACCAATGTCTTGTACAATTTTAACATGACTTGCCAGCTCTTATACTCAATACCCCGTCCAATGAAGGCAAGCATACTATATGCCTTCTTGACCACTCTATCCACCTGTGCAGCAACCTTCAGGGTACAATGGACCTGCACTCCCAGATCTCTCTGACCTTCAACTTTTCTCAAGTCTCTTCTGTTTAATTAGACCTTCACTCATTCTTCTAATGTCCAGAGAGTATAGACCTAAACTGCTCAATCTCTCCTCATGAGACAAGCCTTTCATTTCTGGAATTAATGTAATGAACCTAGCCTGAACTGCCTCCAGCGCAGTTACATCAGGATGGGGCCAAGCCGTTGTTTGACTGTGGAGTGGAACAGCAGTATTCTCTCCTTGCCATCCCCTGTTCGTTTGATGGAGGTGATTGCGAGGTTCTTGACTTCCAGAAGTCGAAATTGACATGCCGACCCATGTGAATGGAGCCTCCCAGTGACACAGTCTGGCAACTTAGTGGGAACATGGTGATGGGTCGTGGGTACCGCCCACCTGTCTCAGTGTGGTGGTAACAGATTCACCTTCTTGAGGGTTTCATTCAGGGCACCCTTCCATCCGCTGACAAGAATTTCACTTTGGCACCCGGGGTTACCCGTTGCACTGGGGATGGCTTAATCAACCTTGCTCTATATGAAACTGAAAGGGTTAGTGCTGAGAAGGAGTCCTGTAAGGATCACCCTCAATGACAATGTCACATGGACTTGTGAGCTGAGAGCAGTGGACGTGAAATGGGTGAGATCCTATCATCTCGTCCTCCGCAAAACTCTCTGGAACGATGTCCATCATGCCGGTGTAACCTGTAACCAGGAGCTAGCAAGCAATAACTAAGGAGGAAGTGCACGTTCCTGATGAAGGGCTTATGCTCAAAACGTCGACTCTCCTGCTTCTCGGATGCTGCTTGACCGGCTGTGCTTTTCCAGCACCACACTATTTGACTCAGGGAGTCAAGTTAGAGCTTGTTAATGACAATGGGCTCTTCTGGTTGGACAGGGAGGTCTCTCGCAGTAGACCATGTACCTTCCTACACTTCCAGGATGGTGCCAACAACCTTGACCATGATCCTTGGCTCATGCAGCATGGCAATGCAACATGGTGAGCCGCAGTGTGGATTCAGTTTGGCAGCTCATATGCCACGTGGAGAGCAGCCATGTCAAATCTTCAGATTCTGCTGGTAGTTAAATGTCCACTCGGCACAGTCAGCAGCACAGAGGAACTCAAGATTTAAGAATCTTACAGAAGAGACCTCTGTGTCAATCCTCAGAAAGGAAGGATTTGCCAGTGAATGGCAAATGCCTGACAGACATGGTCAGGGATGCACTGCAGCAGGAGAGTTAGCAGCTTCCTGGGGAAAAAGAATTAGTGACTCCAAACCAGATGGGGACTGCTTTGTGAGGCCATGGTTGATGGAGTCCTGGAAACGTATAGAACAGAAACAGACCATTCCATCCAACCTGTCCATACTGGGCAAATATCCTAAATTAATCTAGTCCCATTTGCCAGCACTTGGCCTATATCCCTCTAAACCCTCCCTGTTCATATATCCATCCAGATGCCTTTTCAATGTTATAATTGTACCAGCCTCCACCAGTTCCTCTGGCAGCTCATTCCAAGCACACATCACCGACTGCATAAAAAAGTTGCCACTTATTTCCTTTTTAAATCTTTCCCCTCTCACCGTAAACCTATGTGCTCCAGTTTGGACTCCCTCACTCCGGGGAAATGACCTTGTCTGTTCGCTGCATGATTTTATAAACCTCTATGAAGTCATCCCTCAACCTCTGAAGCTCCAGGGAAAACAGTCCCAGTCCTATTCAGCCTCTCCCTGTGGCTTAAACCCTCCAACCGTGGCAACGTTCTTGTAAATCTTGTCTGAGCCCTTTCAAATTTCCCAGCATCTTTCCTAAAATGGGGAAATGAGAATTAAATATAGTATTCCAAAAGTGGCCTAACCAATGTCCTGTTTTCCTGTATAAAACTCTCTAGTGGTCCATTTGTCAGATTTCCAACATACACATGCACCAGAGAACTCATTAGAGTTTCCATTGTTTTTCTTTACTGCACTAAATTATGAAAGTGAATAGCATTTTGTCCACCAAGCATCGTCTCTGGCTGCAGTTTAGTTTTTGGTAAATGGTTCCTTTTTCTTATTAAAATCCTATTTCAAGGATTGGCTACTTGTGTTATTTTTATTCCCTGTTTGTAAGTATGATCGATATTTCTTTCCTTGCTTATTGGAGTGAAATCCAGTGAGAGCGATGAAAATCAATATTGCCTTCACATATTAACTTGCATGAAATGTCTACTAAACATTTTGGGAATAATGAACTGTTTATTATCTGCTGTTGGCGCTTTAGGTTCCATTAAGATCCATTCTGCCATCTTTGCGGTGTTTTGCTATTGGATCCTTGTTCATGTTGGCCCATTATTCCCACAGGATTCCATCCTATTTGGTGATAAAAGTGAGATTTTGCCTCACATGTTTCTTTCTTCCTTATTCCTCCCTTGGGCTTTCCAGTTCCTTGGGTTGACAGTCATAGCCACAAAGTGGAGCTAACGCTCATCATTTTCCAAGCTTTCCTTCGCCCAGCCGGGGAAGGGATCTCGATGGAATCATTTACACCAGAGGTGGGGGTTGGTTCAGATGTACGTCACACAATCAAGGTGCAGGCCAATTTGGTTTTCTGGGTGTTTTGATCAAGAGGGCCACTGTGTCTCTTTGTGAAATGTTTCTCCGAAATGCTACAGCAGCACTTGGATTCAGCTCCATAAATCCCAAGTTCTTCCCATTTTCAAATCCTTCACTGCGCCCCAGTTACTTGAATACTTCATGGGATTGTTTTGTGATCTCAAAGGATTTGAAAGTGAGAAGACCTGTATCTTCATAGCAACCTCCTAGGATCACAGGACCACTCGAAGCACTTTACACCAATGATGTACTTTTGATGTTCAGTCACTCTTATAATCCAGGACTTACAGCAGCCAGTTTGCAGACAGCTAAATCCATTAAAGCAGTAAATTCCTCTCACTGAAGTTGGCTGAGTATCCTGTACAGTGCTGGATACAAGGGATAGTTCCACCTTTTTTTCATTCATTCACTTGATGTGAGTGTCACTGGTTCAGCTAGCCTTTGTTACCCATCCCTCATGAGGTGATTGTGGACTGCTTGTGAGCTGCAGTTCTAGGTGTGTAGTTTTAGCCACAGTGCTGTTTGGAAGGCACAATGCCTTAATGGTTAGCACTGCTGTCTCACAGCGACAGGGACCCAGGTTCAATTCCCGCCTCGGACGACCGTCTGTGTGGAGTTTGCACATTCTCCCTGTGTCATGTGGGTTTCCTCCGGGTGCTCCGGTTTCCTCCCACAATCCAAAGGTGAGCAGGTCAGGTGAATTGGTCATGCTAAGTTGCCCATAGTGTTAAGTGCATTAGTCAGGGGTAAGTGTAGGTTAGGGGAATGGGTCTGGATGGGTTGCTTTTCGGAGGGTCAGTGTGGACTTGTTGGGCTGAAGGGCCTGTTTCCATGTAGAGAATCTAATCCAATCTAAATGAAGGGACCTCTGGAATTTTGACCCAGCAACACTGAAGAGACAATGATATATTTCCAAGTCAGCATGGTGTGTGGCTTGAAGGGTATAGTGACTGGAACAAAGTTGGCCAAGTGGATCTCAATGAGTATGAGATCCCTGTTTTGGGCTGTTAACCTGGTCCAATCAGGGAGCCCGGGCTGACAGGGATCTTAGAGATTCCCCTCACTCTACGGACTGGTTCTGAGCTGGCTGGTCATAGTCCATGTATTGTGTATGTGTAAATGAAGGGTGACTCGGTGATGCGATACCTGCCTTTGTGGAGTTATTCCAGAGGGAAACTTGCAGGTTTCCATGTTCTCATGCATCTAGATGGTAAAGGTTGTGGGCTTGGAAGTGCTGTCTAAGGAGCCTTGATGAATTGTTGCACTATACCTTGCAGATGATATATACTGCTGCCACTGAGCATCAATTGCGAAGGAGTGTGTGTGTGTTGAAGGTGTTTGGTGGCGTAACAGTCGAGAAGGATGCCCGATAGTGTCAATCTGCTTCAGTGTTGTTAAGGCTGTACCCATTTCAGTAAATGGGGAGCATCTCATCACATTCCAGGCTTGTGCCTTATACAGTAGACGGTTTTGGGCGCGGAATCAGGGAATGAGTTGCTTGCCTCAGAATTCCCAAGCTCTGGCCTGCTGTTGTAACCACATTATTTAAGAAACTGCTCCAATTCAGTTTCTGGTCAATGGTAAACCCCAGGATGTTAATGGTAGGGTATTCAGTGATGATGATGATGACATTGCATATCAAGGGGGAAGAGTTAGATCCTGTTTGTTGGAAGTGGTAATTGCTCAGCATTTAATGTGGTGCGGATCTACTTGTTACTTGTCAGCCCAAGCCTGGTTATTATCCAGATCTTATTACATTTAAACATGGACTGCTTCAGCATGTGAGGGCGTGCATTTTTGACTTATGTCGGTGGGATGATTGATGAAGCAGCTGAAGATGTTTAGGCTGAGGATGTGACCATGAGGAACATTTGCAGAGATGTCCTGGAACTGAATGATTGACCTTCAGCAACCATAAACATCTTCCCTTACCTGCAACTTGAAGTTAATAGAAGAAGAATTCTATCAGACTGTGTCTTGAGATTTTTCTTTAAAATCCCTGACAAATTTATCGACAATAAAAAGGGGAGGAAAGTGTATTGAAAAAGACAATAGTTTATTCAAGACAGAAATTGCTGGAGAAACTCAGCAGGTAAGGTCCTAGGGAGTGTTGCTGAACAAAGAGACCTTGGAGTGTAGGTTCATAGCTCCTTGAAAGTGGAGTCACAGGTCGATAGGATAGTGAAGAAGGCGTTAGGTATGCTTTCCTTTATTGGTCAGAGTATTGAATACAGGAGTTAGGAGGTCATGTTGCAGCTGTACAGAACATTGGTGAGGCCACTCTTGGAATATTGCGTGCAATTCTGGTCTCCTTCCTATCGGAAAGATGTTGTGAAACTTGAAAGGGTTCAGAAAAGATTTACAAGGATGTTGCCAGGGTTGAGGATTTGAGCCATAGGGAGAGGCTGAACAGGCTGCGACTGTGTCGGAGGCTAAGGGGTGACCTTATAGATGTTTACAAAATTATGAGGGGCATGGATAGGGTAAATAGGCAAAGCCTTTTCTCTGGGGTCAGGGAGTCCAGAACTAGAGGGCATAGGTTTAGGGTGAGAGGGGAAAGATATAAAAGAGACCCAAGGGGCAACGTTTCCACATAGTGGGTGGTATGTGTATGGAATGAGCTGCCAGAGAAAGTGGTGGAGGCTGGTACAATTGCAACATTTAAGAGGCATTTGGATGGGTATATGAATAGGAAGGGTTTGGAGGGATATGAGCCGGGTGCTGGCAGGTGGGATTGGATTGGGTTGGGATATCTGGTCGGCATGGACGGGTTGGACCGAAGGGCTGTATGAGATTGAGCAGCATCTGTGAAGAGAAAGCTGAGCTAATGTTTTGAGTCCAGTGATCCTTCTTCAAAACTGATTATAGCTTGGAAAAGGTGGAATATATGCTAAAATCAGTGGGTTTGGGGAGGAGCGATTGGATGGGGGAGGTGGAGCGATGGAGTGTGAGAATGGCAGACAAAGGGATGGATGACTGTAAACCAGGGTGAGAGAAAATCCGATCGTGATTTGATTTGATTTATTGTCACATTTATCCCCGGCAGTACAGGCAGATCATAGTGAGCAAAGCCACATAGATCGTAGGGTGAAGAACCCTTCGACAGAGCGAAGCATGCATGGTGTGTGTTAGGCAAGATCAAGATTAACGAGATCAGCATTATTTGAAGTTAGACTGTCCATTCATCACTCTAATAACGGCTGGGAAGGAGCCGTTCCTGAACCTGCTGGTGCGTGTGTTCAGGCTTCTGTATCTTCTGTCTGTTGGAAGAGGTTGTGGGAGAGCATTATTGAGGTGAAATAGGTCTTTGATGATGTTAGCAGCCTTTGTACGGCGATGAGTCCATGGATGTAAAGTTAGCTGTCGGTGGGGGGTCTGGGCTGTGCACACCACCTTCTGTAGTTTCTTACGATCTTGGACAGAGCAGTTCCCTTACCAGGCCGTTATGCATCCAGATGGTATGCTTTCTGTGGTGCATCTGTGTCCTTAAGGACGTGCTGAATTTACTGAGCATCATGAGGAATAAGAGGTGATTCCAGGGAACGTCATTTATTTATTTGAATAGTTTATCAGGATTGCGTTGAACCTGTCCCGCATTTGTGGTCAAATTCAGAGAGACAATGACCATGGAGTGCTGACAATTCATCATCAAAATCCGTCAATACCTACCTTTCTGTTTCAAATTCTGTTCAGATTTTTAAACCCAGCAGCGGAACAAGGAATCCTTTCGAGTGAAAAATTCTCCACTTCATCTACCTATTCCTCTAAATGAAAATGTATTTATTGGGCTTACTGCAGATTTCTGAGCACAGACGTTTGGAACGATGCCAAATTTTGCTTTGCAAGTTCTCCGGTTGAGTGTTACATTTGGTTTACAGGGACTGAGAGTGATGGCTTAAAGCTGCAGCCTTCCAAACGTGACAGTACCCAAGGACTCAGTGGAGAAAGTGGGCAGATTGCACAACAAGGAGAAGGCAGCGAGGTGTATGTCCTGAACTAATATAATCGTTGGGTGTTGCATTGTTTCTGGTGTGGTGAACATGCATCCAGGAAGATTTAGATTCGATAATAGGTCTTTTCCCATTTGTGCAAGTCCAGACTAACTTGCGTGAGTTAATGTGCAGTAGTACCTTAGATAGAGAAGCGCTAGAATTAAATGTCTTGGTATCTGTTAAAGAAAACACAAATAATGTTCAAAATCTTCCAAAGTCAAGGGAAATCCAACACCTTCAGAACTTGCCTCCTACTTTGGAATAATCTTGTTCGATGAGTGCATTCAAGGCCAGGACAATCGTTCTTGATTCCAATGGGGAATCAAGGGATTGAGTGGGAAAGTGGAGTTGAGATCAGTCATGGCTACATTGAGTGATGCATCAGTCGAGAGAAACAGACCATCTCTTAACTTCTGACGTATGCATCATTGAATGTTGAGCGAGCTCTTTACCTTGAAAATAGAGTTGATTTAGCACTAATTTGCTGACCAGCAGAATTTCTCTTTCTCTCATCTTTTTTCCACCGCTGACAAACATATTGTTAGTAATCATTGAGGCGCCCCATACTTCTGTTTGCAAATATTACACTATCTGTTTAACTAATGGCATGCTTAGTAACGAATAAATTAGCAACAGGATTTAGGTCGTTATCACCTTAAATCCCTTTGGCCATTCTATTAGATTGTAGCTGATATGTATCTTTCAAGCAAAAACGGAAATTGCTGGAAAAACTCAGCAGCGTCTGTGGAGAGAAATCAGAGTTAAGGTTTTGGGTCTAACGACCCTCCTTTTGAATTCTTTGAAGTCCATTGGCTTTTGTGGTTCCATATCCCTCCCCAGCTAAAATTTATCGATTATTTAATTAGTGGGCACAGCAGTTAGCACTGCTGCCTTACAGCGCCAGAGACCCGGGTTCAATTCCCACCTCAGGCAACTGACTGTGTGGAGTTTGCACATTCTCCCCGTGTCTGTGTGGGTTTCCTCCGGGTGCTCCGGTTTCCTCCCACAGTCCAAAGATGTGCAGGTCAGGTGAATTGGCCATGCTAAATTGCCCCATAGTGTTACGTAAAAGGGGTAAATATAGGGGAATGGGCGGGTTCCACGTCGGTGTGGACTTGCTGGGCCGAAGGGCCTGTTTCCACACTGTAAGTAATCTAATCTATTCACTTATTACTGATGTTCAACAAGGCCTTAACTGCCAAATCATTTTCTGCACTACTCGTTATAGGCAGACTGTCTCAAATCCAATTCTCTGCTCAGCAGAGACTGGTATCTTCCCAGGTGACTGTTGTTGGGGGCACCTGTCTTGTCTGCCGGTATGTGGTACTGGGTAAGCGTTGTTTAGCATCAGTCCTCCATTGTCTTTGCTTTGCCTTAGGCCTTTCGAATGATTCCTGGTAGAGGATACAGCAGCACAGAGTATCTACAGAAGAGGCACTGTTCTTGTACAGTGAGATTTATTGCACTATAACAATGGGCTAAGACGTGGACTTGAAGGAGCTAGTGGAGACACATTTGCTCCATTCAAAATCTAGAGCAGGACTCCTTGTCTCTGACCACACACTGTAATATCAGTGGAATGGACATTGGCTTATTCCAAGCTATTAGCCTTGCACAACACGGAGATACCCGAAAACAGGACATTTTTAGAAGCTACGATGCATGTACTCTTAATTCTTCTTAAGTCAATCAAATAACATAACTGCTGATTTGACACATTGGACTGTCAGTACTCATGAGAGTGGTCTGAGTGACCTTTGACCCTAACCAACCTGGCCCAAACCACTTGACAAAATTCCATCCCAAAGAATGCTGCTTTTGAGATGTGAAACCAGCGATTGATTTTTGAAGACTTGATGTAAGTATATGTCACCTGTTCACTCACTTGAATTATTTTATAGTCATTTGTGGGCCAGCATTTACTCCCCATCTCTAGCTGCCCCTTGAGAAGGTGGGGGTGAGCTGCTGCAGTCCAGATGCTGCCAGTAAACCCACAATGCCCTGAGGGAGAGAATGCCCTGATAAGTCTGAACCTCAGCTCTTGTCATTATCAGGTAGGTAAGTAGATGTGGCTCAGGAGAGAAGCCACAAAGGTGTGTTGAGATGAAAATTCAGGCGTTACCTGGGAGCAACTGTCATGTGAAAATGAAACCATAATTTGAGCTAATTTTAAACAGCAGGGGTGAGTGCTGCTTTCAAAAGTATCAGTTGCACAGAGCAATCCTTCTCTGAACATATGTGAAAACTTCCTGTACGGTAAAGTAAGGATGCTAACCTTCCTGTCTCCCTGAATGGAGAGGTCCCCTGGGGCAGTGAAAGAGATGGAGTGCAAACAAATGATTACTTGATAAGGAAATGGTTCTCATTCACACAAAGGGTTCACTGTCTCTCTCACAACCATGCCATGGTGGGGATAACAGATTTGCTTCTGTAAAGTTGTACTGTTTTGAAAGTAGATCAACAGTTACTTGGTAGTACAGGACTTGAATATCGCTGAAAATAAGATGCATTTAGACAATAGACAATAGACAATAGGTGCAGGAGTAGGCCATTCAGCCCTTCGAGCCTGCACCGCCATTCAATATGATCATGGCTGATCATTCCTAATCAGTATCCTCTTCCTGCCTTATCTCCATAACCCTTGATTCCACTATCCTCGAGAGCTCTATCCAACTCTTTCTTAAATGAATCCAGAGACTGGGCCTCCACTGCCTTCTGGGGCAGAGCATTCCACACAGCCACCACTCTCTGGGTGAAAAAGTTTCTCCTCATCTCTGTCCTAAATGGTCTACCCCATATTTTTAAGCTGTGTCCTCTGGTTCGGCACTCACCCATCAGCGGAAACATGTTTCCTGCCTCCAGAGTGTCCAATCCTTTAATGATCTTATACGTCTCAATCAGATCCCCTCTCAGTCTTCTAAACTCAAGGGTATGCAAGCCCAGTTGGTTGAATAGTTTCGCCTTGCACTCATTGGGGCAATTTGCAAGAGTACCATGGAATCATAGAATTGCTACAGTACAGATAGAGGCTATTCGGCCCATATAGTCCGCACTGACCCTCTGAATAGTGTCCCACCTTATCCCTGTAATTCAGCTAGCCAGCACATCCCTGGACACTATGGGCCAAACTATCCTAACATGCACATCTTCAGACCATGGGAGGAAAGCAGAGCACCCAGAAGAAACCCATGCAGACCCATGAGAGTACATGCAAATGCCACACAGACACATGCCTGAGGCTGGAATCGAACTTGGGTATCTGACACTGTGGGTCAATAGTGTTAACCACAATTGAGCCACCGTGCTGCCCTGGTACACCAACATCTATACTCTGTGATCAAGGGTGCTGAAAGATTGACAAATGGACACTGGTATGGAGGGTGCATCAGTTATGATAATTGATGGTCAAATGCCAGGCTTTGTTTAAATTTTAAACCAAGCTGGTTAACTCTGGTCAGCGTGTTGCCCAAAGGAGTGAACCAGTGTTGTCATCTGTTTTATGGAGTTGTAGGGGAGTGTGGGTGCATGTTCATTCGGTCTGTAAACAGCAGTGTCTTAATATCTGTAGCTTCCAATTCCCACCAGTTCACCACTCTAAGTACAACCGACCAGAATAAATTGGTTGTCAATATAATTCATTGGACACAGGACTATGTGACCCTGTTATATGAAGTAAACCTTGTACAAAAATACTGAATCAAATTTTCAACGTAGCTCTAATTCCACAAAGGAGTTGGTAGCTGTGATTCATTTGCCTCTTCTGAGAGATTTTCTGATATTGGCAATGTAAAGTTTCTCGGCTAGTTGATAGGAGGTAACTAGAGACTACTTTAAAGCACTTGCCATGTGCCCTTTACAGCAAATTTGTTATTGGCATCATGGAAGAGGTGTTTGTACAGTGCCTTCTCACAAGGCTTGATGTATAGCCAGGTTCGAGAAATATAGAGTTAAAATAGTAGGGCTGGAGAAACTCAACAGGTCTGGCAGCATCTGTGGGGAGAGAAATAAAGTTCACGTTTCAAGTCTTGATGGGACTTTTCCTCAGAACTCACATTTCTCCTGCTCTTTCTGACTTTATTCCAGATATCCAACATTCACAGTACTTCGCTTTCACAGAGCTGTTACCAGACAAAGGTGACAACCATTTTGAACAACTGACTTGCATCCCTCTGGTACTGTCCTTTATTTTGACTTCCTACGCCACATTCTCTAAGGGACACCTTTTTGCCTTGTATTTCCAGGAGACCAGACCTGGGAGTCTCAGTCTATGACTTAAAGTGGAGTGTTATTCTGTGTGACATATGCCGATGAGTCTACCAATTGAACAGTAGAGAGGAGATGATATCAATATGACTCAAAGGTTAAGACTTGGTTACAACAAACAACTTCCCCAACAACCCCCCCATCCCCACCCTTTCTTATGGACATCAACCTTTTAATTTCAGCCACAACACCATTTCCCCACCCCCCCCCCACCTCATCCAACCTCAACCCCAATCTTCTACCTACCAACAACACCTGTCCCAACACATAGTTCAAGTGCCCCCAGTCTCTTCTAATAGCAGTGAGGAGATGTTTTTTCTGTATTTGCTTCTGGCCAGACTAGGCATGAACGGCAGGAAATCAATGGGTTTACACAATGATCAATGGTCATTGTCACTGGGCACTATTGCTGGCATGGCAATTCCAGTTGGATTGAGCGCATTTAAATTTTACCAGCTGCAACGGTGGGGCTTGAACCCACGTCCCAGAGCATTAACCCGGATCGAACACAGAGAATGCTGGAGAACCTCCCCTTCAGCTCATTCAGAGGAGGAATCTGCCACATCTGAAACGTGAACTATTTTTTTCTCTCTCTCTCTCTTCACAGATGCTGCCAGACCTGCTGAGTTTCTCCAGCATGCTCTGGGAGATTTGTTTCAGATTTCCAGCATCCACTTTTGAATAGCCCTGGGTATCCTGGATTGCCAGTCTGGTGACCTTACCCTGACATCAACATCGCCAGTGATGTTTTGTTGTCTGTCATTGTCTCTGACTAGAAATAGCTGATGAATGATGACCCTCTCCATTTGGTGAGGATTCTTCCTGTGAATGCTGACAATAGTGTACTACAATTTGCACATGTTGCTGCAGTGATCCATTGACTTCAGTTGCACTGCATAGATGATAGTATTTGGAACTTCCAAATTCAGTTGCTGATTCATAAACCAGTCATTGTGCTACCCATAGCAACCAGGAGCAGGTATTTTTAGCTGGATATGAATATACATGTTTGACACTCTGGATGTCTGTGGTGACATCTTCAGGCAGGAGATTGTACTCTCCAGTTTAAAAAGGTAGCAAAAAGTGTGGAATTGTGAGCACTGGTGGTTTCACCAACCATCAGTTATAGCGTTCATCTTGCCTGCTATCATAGTGGAGTGTGTAGATATTCCAACATAATGAATACAGCATGTCTACAGTCTTTAAGAAAGAGACACTCAGTTAAAGTCCAATATCCTTTCCCATTGGGTGCTGAGTATTATATGACAGTGTTTAAACAAGGGTCATCGGTCTCATATTAATGATATTGGCCTCCAAATCAATTGCCCATCAGGGACTGATTAACTCCATTGTCAGCTCCAGATCATCTTACAAGCTTAATGATCATCTTTCATCAGCTTAATGATACACAGCTTGTCATTCATCCTACCTCCTCTCCTTTTCCATTTCAGCTCCTCACTCAGCTTTCTGAGCTGGGCAGAGCTGTCCCCTGAAAAGCCTTCACCCTCCTAGAGAAAGTCTGGATTTACTATGAGCTAGCTCTTCAGCCTTTTCCTCTTGAAGTTTAATTTTCATTCTCTCCTCAGCAAGAGAGCTGAGCTTTTAGTGCCACTGGTTCAGGAGAAAGTATTCTGTCCCTTTTTCATATTCAGTTCTGCAAGTGTGTCTTAAGTAGTCTGTTGTGCAGATCCTACTGATTCAATGCGATGTGATTAGCGTTAAGTCATGGTGTGCTGGTATACTTACAAGGTTGGTCCCTGGTCCAGTGCTGTGTACAATTTTCAAATCCCTACGGTGTGCAGACAGGCCATTTGGCCCATTGAGTCCATACCGACCCTCCGATGAGCGTCCCACCCAGACCCAGCCCATCCCTATAACCCTGCATTTCCCATGGACAACCCACCTAGCCTGTACATCCCTGAAAACTATTGGCAATTTTGCATGGCCAATCCACCCTAACCTGCACATCTTTGGAGTATGAAAGGAAACCAGAGCACCAAGAGCAAACCCATACAGACACAGGGAGAATGTACAAACTCCACACAGACAGTTGTGCTGTGTTTAATGATTGAGTCAAGCGTCAACTTTGGAATCAGGGCGGCCAATGAGAATCACTTTGTAGCTGCATCCATCTTTCAGTAATTGTTCAAAGCAATAACTTTTCAGTTTGTTTTTGGAAAGCTCCCATGGCAGGGGTGTGGGGGGAGGGCAGGGGAGCAGTGAATGCACTCACCAACGCACTGTTTTGTTTACTAGTTTTCCTTCTGAATGCTCACACCGTGAGCCCTTTTCTCTGCATCTGCTCACAAAGTGATCTTAAAAGATTCTGTAGGTTTCTGTCTAAACGAGATGTCAAGTTGTTGAACATGAAGATTTAATCTGACTCTGAATTGCTCTTTTAATCTGCCCTTTTAATGTTTTTGGAACTTCCAGCTCTTTTGACTATCTGTTAAGTCAATGTAGACCCTCATTTTCATTTGCCAAGCGATGGTCTTCTGCATTGGATGCACCCTACCGAGAAACCATAGCTCTGAATGCTGCTCAAACATTTTCATTTCTGTTTAGAAGTCTGCAGTGTCCCAATTTAGATGAGGCAACTTGGTGGACATTCTGACAAGGTGCCTTTGACCCTCTCTTGGCTTCCTTTAGTTTAGCACACACTTACTCTCTCAAATGGTTTAAACTGGCCTCTCAATAGGGGTTTGTCAGCTTACCAGAAAACAGTGCTTTCAACTCTCTCTGAGACTTCAAAGCTATCTCAAGCACTTTTGCGTGAGTCAAGAGTATTGACCACCTTGTTTCACCTGTAGAGTTAATCACTGACTGTTCATCACCTGATGCTTTTCACCACTATTTGCAGTTGACCAAAGTGATCTAATTATCAATTGCTCGTCAGGAATTGATGAAATCCATGAGTTAGTTTATTTAAAACAGAAAAATACACTACAAGTTTTGAAGCAGACATCACAGCAAGCCAACTGATTTCTGCATCTGCAATTTGACAGCCCAGACCAGATTAACTGCCAGGCAGAGTCGAAGTATGTATATGCACGCAGAGTCTTTAAAGGTGAACTCATGCAAAGGCACGGCACATAGATCACAACACCCTGTTCCAAAGTGATACCTCACAACCCCTGTACGGCCTGTGGTTTTCTAACCCTATTCCAGAGTGTTTTGCTTTGTCAGTGCAAACAAACCCACACTTGTTGTGGTGCAGAAGGAGGCCATTTGGTCTATCGCACCTACACCAGCTCCATTATCTATTGCCAATTGCCTGCCTATTTCCCCATCTTCCTACCCAGTGCCCTCTTCTGTGCCTCAGTTGAACCTGCTTCCACCACATTTCAAGGCAGTGCTTTCCATACCCTAAAGACTCACTGAGTTGCTGAATCTTCTCATACACTGAACCACCCTAGAGACTTGCTTCTGTTTGTCCACGTATTTGCATCTTTCCTATCATGTAGTGCCCAAATCTGCGTGCAGTGCATCAGCTGACATCTTGTACAAGTTCAGCATCACCTCCTTGCTCTTGTACTCGATGTCCTTATTAATAATCTGAGAACTCTGCATGCTTTATTTACAGTTCCTGTCATCCTCGATGATTTGTGTATTATGCACCCCAGATCTCTCTGCTCCTCTGCACCACCCCCCTTAGAATCGCATCCCCTACATTTTATTATGTTCTTCCATGTAAGTGTATCATTTCCCACTTCTCTGCACTGAATCTCATCTGCCTCCTCACCACCCAAACGTTTAACAGTTTAGTTAATCCTTTCTATAATGTTCATCTGTGAGTTCATGTAGGTCAGCGAGGGCAGGAAAATGGTACTCTGGTCCAACTAAAACACAAACAGTAAGATTGAACTGACTTTGGCTCTTGTCCTTAGTATAATTTTGCAGTGGACTTGGAGGCAAGATATTTGGTATTTTTGCTGTTCTCTAAACACAGGGTTTAGTTAATTACATTCTGCAATATGCTAATGTAAAGTGCAAATTGCTAGACAAATATTAATTTAATCCTTGCACTCAATTTTCCCAGTATTGTTTCCATCCTCCCAACTTACACTAAAATCTTCATTGTAGTTAACTTTTTTGCCTCAGAATGTTTTATTGTTAGAGAAACAGACACCTATTGTTACTAAGTGTATTGCTCTAGCCCATGAGTAAATATATATGGTAAACACACATTGCCTCCTTCATTTGTTCCCTTCACTCCTGATATATGCTGGCAGCAGTGTGTACTGTCTGCAAAGTGCACTGTGGCAACTAACCAAGGCTCCTGTGACTGTAGCTTTCAAGCCAATCTATAAGGGCAAGGGCAACAGAAACATGGGAACAGCACCAGCACAATTTTCCCCCGAAAGGCACTCACCATCCTGAATTGCAATGTTATCCCTGTTCCTTTATTGCCACTGGGTCAAAATCCCCTCCATAACAGCACTGTTCATGTCCCTCCATCCTAAGCAGCTCAGCATCACTTTCTCAAGCAATTAAGGGCAGGAGATACATACCAGCCCAGCCAGCCACACCCACATCCCCCGACTGAATATCTTTTAAAAATCTGGTCGTTACCTAATCGCTGTTGTTCAACGCTTGCTTTGCACAATTTGGATTGTAACAGTGACGAGATGTCACAAAGACTTCATCGGCCGGGACAGCATTTAATACCCATCCCTATTTGCCCTGAAGAAGCTGCCTTCTTCAACCACCATAATGTTTTAATGAAGAGGTAAAATGCTAGCAGGAAAAGAAGGATAGAAAGTGCAGCCTGCCCTCCGGATCCCCCTACCTGCTGTACTATTACTGAACAAATCTGATTTGAGACTGAAATGTGGCTTGATAGATCATATTTCCTTTCTTTTGGTTTTATGGAGGTGGTCTCTCACTGAAACACAGATGCTGCATTAAAGCTATATTCTATAAATAGAACAAAATAAAACCAAATAGACCAAATTATTTTCATATAGTTCTTGTTCAAAAAGATTTAGAAATACACAGTAAAATGCAAGCTCAATAATCTCCACAGCACTCCCTGACAGTACTCTCAATTAGACAGAATTCCCTTTATGGCGCCTAATTACTTTATAGTTCTCCAGTTCCCAGTCTAGAGAATTTGAGAGACTCTTTCTTAAATCTTCTTACAACTGAGCTTAGACTTTCTCAGCTTCAGATAACCTCTTATAGTGTTAAGAAAACACTTCTGGTCTGGAACTATAAAACAAAACTCCTTACACAAACGTAATCGGACAGTTCTCAACTTTCTCCCTTTCTCGGAAGTAACTACTTTATGAATCCAACCTCAGCTAAGGCTTTCACAAAACCGAAACTAAAAAGCTTCCTTTTTGAGCTATGGGTGTTTTCCAGAATTCAGAATCTTCTCACAGAAATGCTAATGCACGACATTGTTTCCTTTGTTTAGTTGTAAACTCTCTGAATGTAAGAAAAGCCCCATTTCTGGAAGACTGTTTTAAAATGAGTCAGCATGGCCACAGAAATATTTACAAGTTAGTTGTCAAACCTCTTCAGATGCACAGAAATCCCATACGCCACCAGTTCAAAATTCAAGACCTCCAAACCAAATATTAAAATATATATATATATATAATATATATTTATAGTCAAACAACTTACATCACATCCAGAATGCTTTTCCTTGTGCCCAAATATCTACAGGGTCAAAAAGCAATCTTTTCAGTCACTTCACAAGCCATGGTAAAAATCAATGCCTCTGAGTAGGCATCATCGTCAAGTGAAAGGTCCATCGACCAGAGTGCTAACAGGCCATGTGCTTGCTTTCAATTACTCAAGAGCCTTGCCAAATACTTGCTTCACATTATGGGATGGACACTCATGAATTTAACAGCTTTGTCCAAAAGAGGCCTTCAAGTTTGTGGTTCGTTACAAATGGAGAGTTTCGATAAGAAACACATCCACAGGGGACTCTCTATAAATTAAAATGCCTATGAAATGAAGTAACTTTAAAGGAGAACCACTTTGGCTTCAGCAGGGCTTCGTGTGTTCCAATCATTGGGCTTGTCAGAACCAAGAAACCAATAAAGATTGAGATTTACAATTGGAAAAGGGAACGTAAATTGCAAACAAATAAATAAGTGCAGTTGTATTTGCTTTAAGTGAAGGGAATGATGGCGAGTATTTTCAAATCACAATAAGTGCTGGTCATTCTGGATTAGTGAGCCTTTACCTGGCTATTTATCATGCCAGCACCCACTACCTTCTCTAGACCCAAGACCCTTCCTTGACTAAATCAAGCGTGCTTCTCTTCTTCCACCATCATTTCCCCATCTCCCCAAACGCTCTTTGGCTGTCAACTTAAACAGTGGAATTAGCGCATGGACCCACCAATCTGGCTTCTGCCACTGGGCGAGGTTGGAATAGGAGTAGACCTCAAAGTAGATAACATCCTTCATGAAAGATCATCACCTCAAGGAGTCGTAAATGACTGAGATTCAGCGATAAAGTCAACTTTATTGATCAAAGCCTCCGTAGTAGCAAGGAACTGCTGTCCTGAAGGCTGGTGTTTTTCTTCCTAAAAGTAAAATCATTCAGGGGATGTCGGTATTGCTGGATGGACTAGCATTTATTCCCATTCCTTCATGCCCTTGAGAAAGTGGTGGTCAGCTGCCTTGTACTGCTGCAGTCCATGTGCTGTAAGTAGATCTTATAAGGAGGGAGTTCCCACATTTCTAACCAGTGAAGGAACGACAATGTATTTCCAGATCAGGATGGTGAGGGGCTTGGAGAGGTAAATGCAGATGGTGGTATTCCCTTTATGAGCATAAAATGTGCAGTTGATTGGTGGCACACTGCACTATGAGTTCACTGCAGAGATTGTGCCTGACACAGACCAAGAAATACATGGCTTTCAATATCACCATCTACAGCTTCATTACACATTGAATCTCTCAACTGATCACACTTTTGCGGCAGATTTACAATATTTCATTTGAGGGAAGGGAAATAGTCACAATGCTTTTGAGCTATGAGGTCTCAACATGATTTCCCAATCTGTCTCCTGGGTAAATTCATTATTACTTTCAGTCTCATTTATTTGCAAAATTTATTCAAAGGCTGAGACCAAACCCATCTCCTTCCGCTCCTTCAGTTGCTAGTACTACTTCACAGACAGGATCTGACATTGTGTTTAATTGTTTAACAAAGTTTTACATTGGTTTTCAGTCTCGATGAGGCACAGAGCTCACATTGTGGGGGACAACATATATGCATTTTAACAAAATAAAGGGTAACATTTCACTGTTCACCTCTACAACTAACCAGTGGTGGAAAGTTGCTCAGTGCTGAGCGATTGTCACAATGGGCAAGGTGAAGCTGGTTGGATTAAGGATGTACACAGTTAAAAATCACACAACACCAGGTTATAGTCCAACAGGTTTAATTGGAATCACACCAGCTACTGTGCTATAACCTGGTGTTGTGAGATTTTTAACTGTGTACACCCCAGTCCAACACCGGCATCTCCAAATCATGGATTAAGGATGGCTTCATTGCCAAGTTATTAAAGTATATTCAAGATTGCGACAGATTTTTAATCAGTAAGGGGGATGGAGAAATGGTAGGAAAGTGGAGTTGGGGATTATCAGATCAGCCATGTCTGGTTGAATGGCGGACCAGACTCGATGGGCTGAATGGCCTTCTTCTGCTCCTATGTCTTGTGACCTCAGGTCGTCGTTTTTATGTAAAATCCTCAAATGTCTCTCCATGTTGTGAGTGTTACTTGGGCATGCCTCCCTAATTTTGACTGTGATGGCAGTGAGCAAGCCTGTTGTTTGTTTCAGTTGAGTTTGGCCGTACACGTTTCAGAAGAATCCTCAGAGCACACGATTGTCCCCATCACTTTGAGAACTGAACTCGTTCGGCCATAGTCTTGGGATCGATTTCTGGTTTTACTGAAAGTGATGGGTGACGTTTCACTTTATCAGCTAGCTCGGACAATCGCACTGCAACTCGGGTTACACACCAGACAATTCCTTTTCAGTCTGCTGCCCGGTACCATCTGATGTCTGTCTCGCTTGGTTTGTGAGTGGGTTACAACTGGAATTGCCATCGCCGCCTCCTCGAACAAACAAGCCTCGTGTTGCTACGGCGATCAAGGCCTACATCCTTGATGCAGCATTTAGCTGCTGCTGTGCTGGAGCACCAGACAAAGAGAGATTTATAACCATTGATCCATAAAGGGCTGCAGAAATGGAGGAAGGAAGATCAGTAACTGGAGATGAGTGGCTTCAGGGTGAGTCCACTGCTGGCATCTCAATGGTGTGCACTTTCCGTTCTCCTCACCTTGGGTTGCACTCTTTCCTCTAAGATTCTTCCTGCTGCCATTCTTGTTGCTCCCCCCTCACTGTCCTTTCCCAACTTTGGAAGTCACATGACACCAGGTTATAATCCAACAAGTTTATTTAAAATTACAAGCTTTCGGAGTGCTGCTCCTTCACCTGACAAAGGGGCAGTTCTTCGAAAGCCTGTGATTTTAAATAAACCTCTCAGACTATAACCTGGTGTTGTGTGACTCCTGTCTTTGTCCACACCAGTCCAACACCACAGCACGCCTACATCATGTTCTTCCCCACCCCAGGAAACACCAGCCTGAAACATAGTCATCTCTCCAGCTTGTATACTTCAAAATGGAAGTCCCACATGGCCATGACCTTCATTTCTGATTATTCCTTCTTGAAACTGAGGTTTCAGCCTGGAGCATTAGCCAATTGCCCATGAGCACCCATTTGGCTGCTTGTATCTCCCCTGACCAATTTGCACATGCCAAGTGGGCATTGTTGTCATTTTAGCCACTACCCTCCTGAAATGCAAGATCCAATGATCACCTCCAGCCCATTGAACAAAGGAGGACATCAGCATGATCGCGCAGCATGTTGCACTGACTCACTGCCAGGAAGAGGATGGTGTATACACACTCTCACGCACACACTCTCACACATACTCTCACATTCACTCTCTCACACAAATACATACACACTCACACTATCACACACACACTCACTCTCTCTCACTCTGTCTCTCACGCACACTCTCACACTCAATCACACACACACACACACACACACGCGCACACGCGCACACACACACACACACACGCACACACACACACCGCTCTCACACTCTCAATGGCTTAATGGCACGCACAAGACTTGTGATCACTAAATAGTCAAACCTGACCCGTCAGTCCTCCCAGTGCACCTGTATTGGGTAGTGTCACAAAACTGGTCCTATTCCTAAAAGCTGGTCCTTCTTCTCAAGGATATTGTGTCCTTGATATTTTTCAGTTGGGGTCATAAAACTGTACGGGCACCAAATCGGCTGAGTTGGTACAGAGATGAAAAAGGTATTGGGAGGCCTTTTTGTTTATATGTAAACAGCTGAGACTTTAGGCCAAAGCTTTCAAGTTTTAGTAGTGACCTGTATAATGAAAGGGGAGTGTTCAATCCTGATAGCTAAAGTTGTGGTTTTTACTTCAGTTCAGCAGTGGAGCTGTGTGGAAACAGGCTGCTAGACTCTCTCTCCTTCTGCCCTTCTAACTTGGACCAGTTTCAGTTTTACTCTATGTTTAAGGGGTTTGTTTATTGGGACTGTTGTGTATTTTCGGAACAGCATAACTAAGTCTAGTTTGGATAAACTGAGTTCCGTGGGTATTCTGTATTCGGTTCTTTGTGTTTCATTCCGTAATTCGGTGAATACATTTTTCTTTGTTTTAAAACCTGGTAGTCAACCGAGCTAACTTACTCCAGGTAATTTTCACTGTGCACTTACTGAAACAGATAGCAAAGTTATGGTCTGGGCTGCCTGCTTAAGAATGTTTTGAGTGGCCTGGGCTAGTCCCTAACAGCGGGAAGCATGGCAAAGTTTCCTATTCAGCCAGAACAGAGTGGCAGCTAACAGCAGCACAATAGCACCCCCCACCTACCCCCACAGCGTAAAAACCTCACACACCAGTTTTTGTTGTGTGGAAGAGGCTCCCACACACAGTAAATGCCAAATATTCCACCTTGAACATTGAGCTTTGTATTGATCCCACAGGTAAAGTTGGGCCACTTTGTACAGCACGGAAACAGACCCTTCAATCCAACTCATCCATTAATCTAAATTAATCTAGTTCCATTTGCAAGCACTTGGCTCAGTTACTTGTTCTTTTTGAATAAATGAATGTTTTTATTATCACATGTATTTGGGAAAATGCAGTTTCGTCACCACAATCCAGCACTATTTTGGACGACAAAATGAAAGAAAAAAATTACTTCAATACAACTTCATCTTCTATTCAATTAACAGACAAATGTAAAGGCAGTAAAATAAGAAATGTTTGACTTTACAGTCCTTCTCGTCAAACATGGCTCCAGTCTTTCTCCTGGTCTCCAGGGTTTCTGTAAAGTGTTCCAGTCTCCAGGGTTTCTGTAAAGTGTTCCAGCCTCCAGGCTGAAATGAGGGCCTGGTCCAGGTTATCCTATGCCCCAGGAGTTCCCAGCTCTTTGCCCCACATCAGCATGAGTCTCTCTCCAGCCTCCTCCACAATGACACCTCTTCGGCCACTAACCAGAAGAGAAAGAAAGGAAAGACAAAAAGGAGAGAGAAAGAGAGATGTGGATGACCTGGAGTGGACGGTCCCAGAATCCCCAGACCACTGTCGACCTTGCTGGTGCTGCCGTCTTGTTTATTTGTGTTATATTCTCAGCAGCGGCATTATCGGATCAAGGCAGCACTGAAGGCGGCCATTGTGCTTCTGCCATCTCTTTGAAGGAACTATCCTCCAAATTATTTCAATTCTGTTCTGAAAAAGACTCATACCAGGCTTGAAACCATAATTCTGTTTCTCTCTCCACTGATTATGCTAGACCCCCTGAGTTTCTCCAGTGTTCGGTGTTGGTCTTCTGTTATTCCTATTCCCCCAGCTCGCTGTGTTTCTCTTTCAAATATCCTTCCAATTCACTCTGGAAATTTGTTTTTTTAAAAGCCACTTATTTTCCACTTAAGCTGTCGTTATTCTGGTGTACCGTAACACTTTCATTCCAAGGACTTTTTAGCAAACTGCTGTAACTCTGTGGAAATCAGTCACAGCCATCTGGACCCTCAAAGTTAATTGAAAGTAGTCTGAAGATTTGCTGCAAATATTAGGGGAGCCATAAATTCTACTCAGTGTGCCATCTGTCTGTACCGATTCCTGTAAGTACATCAGCACTAATATAATTACGAGATGTTTATGATCGTACATCTGCCATTAATCTGATTGTAAGTGGCAGTTAGGGAATCTGTTTCCGATGGTGAACATTCATGATCGAAGGTAAATATAGGAGAGTTAGGCTTTGGAGTGTTGCAAAGTTAGAGGGTTTGGGCTTGCGGACTCGCTGTCCATTTAGAAGAGTCAATCCCATAGAAATAATAAAGCTGACATGATGGGTGGTCATGCATCCTAAACCGTACAATCTCGATAGTCCTCGATTGATCCCTGCTTCCTGCTTCATTGACTCTGTGAATCTCACACTTTAGCCTCTGTCTACAGAGAAGGAAATAAAACATGGCCCAGCGGCTCAGTGGTTAGCACTGCTGCCTCACTGCGCTGGGGACCCAGGTTCGATTCCATCCTCAGGTAATTATTTCTGTGGAGTTTGTACGTTCTCCCTGTGTCTGCATGGGTTTCCTCCTACAGGTTAGTCTGCTATGGTGGGATTTGAACCCGGGTGCCCAGAACATTACATGGGTTGCTGGATCAATAGTCTCGTGATAACGCCATTTGCTCATTGTTACCTTATATTTACCTGCCCATTCAGGACAACAAGCGGATATCATTGAGTTTGGTGATGCTGGAGTGTAAGTTAGGTGGATTGGCAATGCCGAATTGTCCAAGGCTGTGTAGACTAGGTGTATTGGCCAAGGGGAATACAGGGTTACAGGGATAGGGTGGGGAGTGGGTGTGGATAGGATGCTGTTTGGAGGTTCGGAGTGAATTTGATGGGCTGAATGGCCTGCTTCCACACTGTAGGGATTTATGAGTCTAAAAGACAAATGCACTTGGTTCGATTGCTGCTGATTTTTAAAAAACTTTTTTTATTTATTCATGCGATGTGAGCACCTTTGGCTCGGCTAGCGTTTATTTCCCAGGGGGCAGCGAGGAGCCAACCACTTTGCTGTGGGTCTAGAGTCACGTGTAGGCCAGTTGGCACGTTTCCTTCTCTAAAAGACATTAATGAACCAGATGACAATTAACCATTAGACTCTTAATTGCATTTTCTTGAAAATAATTTTAATCTGCTACAGTGGGACTTGAACCCAGATGCCCAGAACATTACGTGGGCTTCTGGATCAATAGTCTAGTGATAGCGCCACTTGCCCATTGCCTCCTTCATTGTTACCTGATATTTACCTGCCCATTGGGGACAACAAGAGGATATCATTGAGTTTGGCTATACTGAAAATTCCAGTTTTTTATAAGCAAAGAGAGATGGGAACGTTGTACTTGTCCTGAAATAGAACTTTAACTGGATTGTACTTCTCAGTATAATTTATCCCTTCAGGTTATTCATCATCCTTTGAACCCGAGGAATGATACAACACAGAAGAAAGCCATTCAAACCATGTAGTCCATGTCTGTTTTCATTCCTGTGTCATTAAGGTGCTTTAGGTTAATATGAACAGCAGCAACGAGAATGGCCTGTTTTCCTGCTGTAAGTTAACTCTGCGTTCCTGCAAAGGAAGGAACCATCATTGTCTCTCCAAGAGTTGTTCAGCCCAATTTGTTGGTCAGTCTCTGGCTCTTGTTTCCTCTGGCGTGCATTTCTCTGGCTTAATTTGCGAGGAGGCCCTTGAATCAATTGTTCTGAGAAAGTGCCCATTGTGAGTCCATCTTGACCCCCATGTTGGTATAATCGCAGTTGGTACTTATGCCATCTGAAGTTTGTCACTTCGAGGAACTGTTGCGGGTATTTATGCCGAAAGTTGTTGAGTGGTTTTAAATGGCTGTCCCATTTCCATGTTTCCAATGCACATCGCAGCACAACCAGCACATTGTGGATATGAACCACGTACACGTTGCTCTTAAAAATACTCAGCTGAGCCTTTTCCACAATTGCATTTGATTTATAAGTTCAGTCAAGTATTTAGGGTCATAGAGAGGTACAGCACAGAAACAGACCCTTTGGTTCAATTCTTCCATGCTGACCAGATATCCTAAATTAATCTAGTCCCATCCAGATGCCTTCTAAATGTTGTAATTGTCCCAGCCTCTGTCACTTCCTCTGGCAGCTCATTCCATACATGCACCACCCTCTGCATAAGAAAGTTACCCCTTAGGTCCGTTTTTATATTTTTCCCCTCTCACCCTAAACCTCTGCCCCTTACCTTTAGACTCTTCCATCTCGGGAAAATGTCCATTCACCCTCCATGCCCCTCATGATTTTATAAACCTCTAAAAGGTCACCCCTCAGCCTTTGACACTCCAGGGAAAACAGCCCCAGCCTGTTTAGCCCCTCCCTTTTGCTCAAACCCTCCAACCCTGGCAACATCCTTGTGAATTGTTTCTGAACCCTGTCAAGTTTTGAGAGAAGGGAGACCAGAATTGAACACAGTATTCCAAAAGTGGCTTATCCAATGTATAGCCACAATATGACCTCTCAATTCCTATACTCAATGCACTCACCAATAAAGATAAAGCATACCAATTGCCTTCTTCATTATCCTATCTATTTGTGCTCCACGTTCAAAGAACTATGAACTTGTATTCCAAGGTTTCTTTGTGCAGCAACACACCCCCAAGATCTGCCCTGATTTGCCTTTCCAAAATTCAGCACCTCACATTTACCTGAATTAAACTCTATCTGCCACTCCTCAACCTATTGGTCCATCTGATCAAAGTCAGCTTTGACAAAGGGTCAGTTAGACTCAAAACGTCAGCTCTTTTCTCACCTTACAGATGCTGCCAGACCTGATTAGATTAGACTTACAGTGTGGAAACAGGCCCTTCGGCCCAACAAGTCCACACCGACCCGCCGAAGCGCAACCCACCCATACCCCTACATTTACCCCTTACCTAACACTACAGGCAATTTAGCTTGGCCAATTCACCTGACCCGCACATCTTTGGACTGTGGGAGGAAACCGGAGCACCCGGAGGAAACCCACGCAGACACGGGGAGAACGTGCAAACTCCACACAGTCAGTCGCCTGAGTCGGGAATTGAACCCGGGTCTACAGGCGCTGTGAGGCAGCAGTGCTAACCACTGTGCCACCGTACCGACCTGCTGAGATTTTCCAGCATTTTCTCTTTTGGTTTCAGATTCCAGCATCTGCAGTAATTTGCTTTTATTTTGATCAAAGTCCTGTTGGACTCTGAGGTCATTTTTTTTTGTGGTCCACTGTACCAGCTAAATATGCAGTCTCACTCATCTGATACCTCACTGCCTATCTAATTCAAAGGACATGTGGGTTTGCAATTATTGCCCTTTGTCTGTATTTTTAGCACACTCCCTTTGAGTGCATGTGCACTGATGTAATTAACAAACCTAGGTGGCCTCCTCTATATTGGTGAGACAGGCCGCTTACTTGCGGAACGCTTCAGAGAACACCTCTGGGCCGCCCGAACCAACCAACCCAATCACCCCGTGGCTCAACACTTTAACTCCCCCTCCCACTCCACCGAGGACATGCAGGTCCTTGGACTCCTCCACCGGCAGAACACAACTACACGACGGCTGGAGGAGGAGCGCCTCATCTTCCGCCTGGGAACCCTCCAACCACAAGGTATGAATTCAGATTTCTCCAGCTTCCTCATTTCCCCTCCCCCCACCTTGTCTCAGTCGGTTCCCTCAACTCAGCACCGCCCTCCTAACCTGCAATCCTCTTTCTGACCTCTCCGCCCCCACCCCACTCCGGCCTATCACCCTCACCTTGACCTCCTTCCACCTATCCCACCTCCATCGCCCCTCCCCCTAGTCCCTCCTCCCTACCTTTTATCTCAGCCTGCTTGGCTCTCTCTCTCTTATTCCTGATGAAGGGCTTATGCTCGAAACGTCGAATTCTCTATTCCTGAGATGCTGCCTAACCTGCTGTGCTTTGACCAGCAACACATTTGCAGCTGTGATCTCCAGCATCTGCAGATCTCATTTTTTACTAGGTGGCATCTCATCAAGTTGACAATCCGTGTATGCAGCGTCCACCGTATTTCTTTTTCAGATGTTCTTCCATTTGCTCTTCAAGTAATTTTAAATTATTCAACACAGTGTGATCTCTCCAAATCTGTGTTGGCTGTTTTTAATGAGCCCCTGTCCTTGGAAATGTTCATTATGTTTGAACAGATCATGCTCTCCAGACACCCATTGCCATTTGATTGTTTTCTTTCTTGTTGAGTTGACTGTGTTTTCCTTTTCTGAGCACAGTGTTAGAGTGGCACCATTCCGGTCATATTGCAGCTTCCAAGCTTGTCACTGTCTGAAAGGTTGTGGTTGGAGCCTTATAATTTCCTTCCTGTCTTCCTGGATTGTATGTGATAGGATCCACTTCCTTTTATTTGCTGTGGCTTGCCAATGTTTCCAGTACTTCCTTGTTGTCAACCCACCCAAGTATTTGACTCTGTCCTATTGCATCTGTTTACACCCAATAACAAAGCTTTTCCACTACCATTGAGACAAAGGACACATTTATTAGCTCTCCCACTTTTCCATGAGATTCACTTTTATCCCCAGATTTCTTTCACTTCCTTTTTTTTTGTTGATAAGATTATATCCACGGTCAACCTGGAAGAATCTAGATTAGATTCCCTACAGTATGGAAACAGGTCCTTCGGCCCAACAAGTCCACACTGACCCTCCGAAGGGTACCCCGCCCAGACCCATTCCTCTATACTTACCCCGACTAATGTACCTAACATGACGGGAAATTTTACATGGCCAATTCACCTGACCTGCCCATCTTTTGGATTATGGGAGGAGACCAGAGCACCCCTACGCTGACATAGGGAGAACATACAAACTCCACACAGACAGTCACCTGAGGTTGGAATTGAACTGGGTCTCTAGTGCTGTGAGGCAGCAGTGCTAACCACTGAGCCACGGTGCCACTCGAATCATAGAATCCCTACAGTGTGGAAACAGGCCATTCGGCCCAACAAGTCCAAACCGACCCAGACCCATTCCTCTACCGTATTACTCTACATTTACCCCTGGCTAGTGCACCCAGCCTACACATCCCTGAGCACAATGGGCGATTGACCTCACCTGCACATCTTTGGATTGTGGGATCTTAAGTTCCATCCTCTGTAGATTTCTTTTCCTTCTGCTACTTTCCTTTGTCACCTCCCTTGTCCTCTCCCAATTCCACAATGAAGGAGAACTTTGAGGAACAGGGAAGGACAAAGTGAGTGTTGGTTGAAGCCAAGACGTAGGCAGATACTGGGGTAAAGCACTGATGTTAATCACATCTGGGGAGGAGTTACCATCGATCAGAAACTGAATTGGCCGAGCCACAGAGGTACTGTCACTGCAAGAGCAGGTTCGAGCCTCGGAGTGAGCTGCTCATCTCCTCCCTCCCCACATCCTGTTGACATGTCACAAGGGGAAATGGAGGGTTCCCCACTTGCCTGAAAGAGTGTATCTCCAACAACACTCAAGAAGCTGGACACCATCTATTATAATGTAGCCTCGTTGTCAGTCCATCCACCACCTTCAACGTTCAAGGCCTTCTGGACTGACTAAGTAGCAGCAAAGTTAAAAATCACGCAACAACCTTCAGTTAGCAGCGCTCCGAAAGCTAGTGCTTCCAACTAAAACTGTTGGACTATAACCCGGTGTTGTGTAATGTTTAACTTTGTCCACCCCAGTCCAACACTGGCTCCTCCACATCACAGGAGCAGCAGTGTGTACAGCCTAGAAGGTGCACCTCAGCAACTCAACGCGAGCTCCTTTGTCAGCACTTTCCAAACCTACAACCTTTACTGTCTGGGAGAGGACACGAGCAGCCGGCACTTGGCAACACCACCACCTGCAAGTTCTCCTCCACACCCCACACCATGCAGCTTGGAAACTTATCACTGTTCCTTCAATGTCCCTGGATCAATCATGTCCATCAGCACTCCAGGTGATCCTAAACACGAAGGACCATAGCAGTTCAAACTGTGGCTGCACCACTACCTTCTCCAGGACAGTTTGGAAACGGGCAATAAGTGGTCTCCATGTCAGTGATGTCTACAGCTCATGAACAAACGTATAAAAAACTGCCTGAAAACCCTGCATTTCTGGACAAATGCATTGGTGCTGTGATCATGGTGGCAATGGGCTTTCGTCAGTCCCAGTGTCTAGATTATTGATTTTTCATTTGATTTATTATTGTCACATTTTTTTAGATTAGATTACTTACAGTATGGAAACAGGCTCTTCGGCTCAACAAGTCCACATCGATCTGCCAAAGCGCAATCCACCCATACCCCTACATTTACCCCTTACCCAACACTACGGGCAATTTAGCACAGCCAATTCACCTGGCCCGCACATCTTTGGACTGTGGGAGGAAACCGGAGCACCCGTGGAAAACCCACGCAGACACTGGGAGAACGTGCAAACTCCACACAGTTAGTCACCTGAGGTGGGAATTGAACCCAGGTCTCTGGTGCTGTGAGGCAGCAGTGCTAACCACTGGGCCACCGTGCCGCCCACATGTACCTAGGTACAGTGAAAAGTTTTGTTTTGAGTGCAGTACAGTCAGATCTTATCATACAAAGATCGTAGGGTGATCAAACAGACCAAGGAATACAAAGTTACAGCTGCAAAGAACATGCACAAAACGCAAGATCAACATTAGATTTGAAGTTTGAGAGGTCCTTTCAGATGTCTAGTAACAGCGGGTAAGAAGTTGTTCTTAAACCTATTGGTGCGTGTGTTTGAGCTTTTGCATGTTTTGCCTGACGGAAGAGGTTAGAACTGGACTGGCAGGAGTCTTTAATGATGTGTCTGCCTTTCCGAGGTTGCGGGAAGTGTAGATGGAGCCAATGGATGGAAGGTTGGTTTGTGTGATGGAGTGGTCTGTTTTCACAGCTCTCTGTAGTTTATTATGGTCCTGGCAGAGGAGTTGCTGTACCAAGCTGTGATGCATCCAAATAGAATGCTTTCTGTGGTGCATCTGTAAAAGTTGGTGAAGATCCTTTTGGACATGCCGAATTTCCTCAGCTTCCTGAGGAAGAAGAGGCGTTGTTTGCCTTCTTGACCTTTGCATCCACGTGGGTGGTCCAGGGCAGATTGTTGGTGATCATCTTGCAGCAATGGTGCTCAGTTGAGTGTGGTGCGGAATGTCAGCTGTCCAATTGCGTGGTGTAGCTCTGTTTATGGGAGTGGGCTGAAGGAAGAAGATGTCATCAATTTTGTGCTTACATTTTTCATTAAAGTACCTACTCTTACTGTCAGCTGTAGCTCAGTGGGTAGCGTCGCTGTCTCAGAGCCAGGAGGTTGTGCGTTCGAGAATGGTAAACTAACGAAGAGGCCTGAACTCCAGTCCTGAGGAATTGCCGCACTGTCAGGAATGCTGTCCTCCCTCACAACTGGATGTGAAAGACGTCCATGGCACTGCTTTTCACCAGAGTCGGCGAGTTTACCCCAGCCTTTTATTTATCCCGCAAACACAAATAAACAGGTCACCCAGTCAGTCAGACTTTGCTATCTGTGGGAGCATGCTGTGCCCAGATTGGCTGCCACATTTCCTGCATTACTTGAGTGACTGCACATCCAAAGTTCCTGACTGTAAGGCGCTTAGAAACACCCTGTGATCATGCAAGCTTGACCCTTTTTTTCTGGTAATTCATTGGATGTAGTGTTGTTGGCTTGGCCTGTATTTATTACCCTTCCCTAATTGCCCAGAGGGCAGTTAAGAGTTACCGAATCATAGAATCCCTACAGTGTGGAAACAGGCCATTTGGCCCAACTAGTCCACACCGACTCTTCCAACAGTAACCCACCCAGACCCATTCTCCTACTCTATTGTTCTACATTTCCCCTGATTGCTTGCTGTGGGTCTGGAATCACGTGTAGGCCAGACCAAGTAAAAGATGACAGTTCCGTTCCCTTAGTGACGTTAATGAACCAGATGGGCTTTTCCAACAATAAACAATGGTCATCATTAGTCTATTAATTCCAGATGTTTTATTACTGAATTCAAATTCCACCATCTGCTGTGGTACAATTCAAATCTGGGTGGCTGGAACAGTGCCTGGATTAATCAGTTAGTGATAATACCGCTAGGCCATTATCTCTCGCCTCCCTCACTGAAAATCTTTTGTTTTTATCTGTACTTTTATCTGGCACAATGTTTGCACAGGTGTCTCTTTTCAGATTTGTTCTCAGCTTGTGACTGTGTTGGTCCTACCTTTAGTCTCTTAGAATTGTCTGTTTTCTCTCTTTCACAACGAAAGACCAGAAGAAAACAGGAACGTGAAAGACTCCAGCTGTAACGTGGTGAAGGTGCACAAAAAAGGCTTATTCCACAAAATGATCATCGTGCAAGCTCTGAGATGCCATTCGTTCGTCCGTTGTTTCCATGACAATAAATTATTCCACAGCAGCAACGCAAGTGTATGAGCTTCCCAGAGACAGTTCTCCGTTACAGTGGCATTTAATTTTTTTCCAATTTGTGTGGTAGCAAAAAGTCTGATTTGCACTTCAGACCACGTTGACTAATTGACAAATTCACGTTCAAGTGATGGTGCTGGGCGGGAAGAGGGCCCAGGTACAACGAGAGCCACAGATGGAATTTATGACAGGTTTATTAATGTACAGAGGACAGGCAACTCCGTTTCTCATTTGTAATATTAAGTGTGATGATATAATCAAAGAGCTCAGCAGTCTCAGTGCAAATTGGCTGATGTTTGCAGTCTGCAGAGCTTTGTAATCTCAGCTCCCCATTAGGTCTCTTGTGATGTATAGAATACCATTGTTACTGAATTTCTAACCGTGTGGCCATTTACAGTTCACTGTAGTTAAAGTTGTCTGTTATTTGCATCAGAATGAAATTCCAAAATGTGCTTTTGTTAATGCACTTGTTGATCTGTTTATTCTATACAGTTTGAAAAATGCTCTTAAAATATCTGACATTTCCGACTAATGTAACAAGCACTTGCAACACGTAACGTGGTGAGCTGTTCCAATTCATGGTGGGGTAATAATGTCTAGCATTAAATATTAACTGAGAGTTATGTAGCCACAGGATTGCACTGAGGGCAAGCACAGACAAATCCATTCCACCACCAGCAGTTTCGTAATACCCCCGGCTTTCCAATTTTCTTCCTTTATCTGAAGAAAATGACAGAATATTAACCATTAGCTAATGGGGTCATAGTTCGTCTGTGACCTCTGGTCAACAGAATGCCAAGTAGGCCACTTTGTGTCTGATTGGAGAGTCCGCCTTGTGTCCTGTGGAGATGCATGCACATCGCCGATAGGGACACCATGCCCCTCTTTATAAACAATGCCAAATTGCACCTCATTGCCTGACACACAACTGGGATCCGGGGGCTTTGCAAAGGCAGGGACCCAAACCTACGACATTCCCATTGAGCAAATTGGTCCAGGCTTGACTTAAGACCGCTGAAAAGCTGCTGGACATCCGAGCACTTTTCTCTCTAGTTTTGATAAAGACTGAGTAAGCGTTATGGATCTTGACAGGGTAAAAACGGAAAGGGTCTTTCTCTTTGTGGGAAGGTCGAGGACCAGTGGGCGTAATCTCAGAATAAGGGGTCATACATTTAAGGCAGAGACACAGATGAACGTGTTGAAGACATGTTGAAGATACTCCGGTTTAAATGTTGACAAACGGTCTGGAGTCAAGTGGACCCTGTAGAGAATCTTCCACCGTAAAGCATGGGTCCTATTGCAAATTGATATCTTTCTTGCGTTTTCCCAAATATCCTCCCATGTTTCTGAGGAAACTTCAACACTAGCTCTCCCACAACCTGCAGAGTCGATCAAACTCATCTGAGGGGCCACGCTCCAATCGATGATATAAAGTGCTGAAAGGAAGTGTATATTAACACGGTGCATCCCCCTCTCTATGTCGGATTTGTAGGGATCAGTCAAAAGTGTTGGCTTCTTTTGAATAAAATCCCTTACTTAAAAATATACGAAAGAGGTCCCTGTTGGATAGCTCAAATTTCCGTGCTAACTGATCAAAGGACATCATTGTGTTTCCCTCAAATAAATCACCCATGCAAGACACACCCCGACCTGCCAAATGTTTGAATCCTGAATCTATCATCCCCAGTTGAAAACCCGGCATACCCACTATAGGTGTCAGAGAAGATGTTTTGCCAATATTGCCTTCCCTTTGCCGAATTGCCCTCCATGCTTTACCAGTATGAATAACTAAGACTGACAGATTTTTAATCGGGAAAGGAATCGAGGATTATGGGAAAAGGGCAGGAAGGGGAAGTTGAGATTGTTAGATCAGCCACGATCTTGTAGAGTAGTGGAACAGAATGGATGGGCTGAATGGCTTCCATCTGTTCCTATATCTTACAAACCACCTTGACAGTGGGACTGCTGAAGCTCCATTCCATGATTTTGTCCCCAACATCCGTTCCCTGAACGTATTGTAGATCTTTCCAATCAATCATTCCAAAGATGTCATTTACACTCCTTTGGAGCAGGTTAGTCTTAAACCTGGCCCCCCTGGCTTCAAAAGAGGAATATTACCACTATGCCAGAAAAAAACATATTTAAGTGCTTTTCAATATTTTGTATAGCAACCTGATCAGAGATATTATGACAAATGGGACTTGAACCCTAACCCTGTGGCAAGGACATTACCACAAGAACCCTCCTGAAGGTATTATAAGTTTGAAAGGTATTAGGAATATTTAAACAGGGCAAAACGTTTTATTTGGATATGAATTCAGACATGAGTAAGTGCAATGGTAGGAGCTGTTTTGTCCAAAGTATAACTGTCATCGCAGATCTGAAACCCGTAAGGGGAACAGGTTTTATTGTTCCAGTGTGTACAGTTATCTGGGAAACATGACTCTCTAACACCCAAAATGTAGGAGAATCTGTTTTCGGTTTTTGCGCATATTGATATGTGTGAGTCCCTATGTAATTAATGTGTTTGCAACAAATAGGCCACAGATTCAAAGTAAATTAGGCCCAAAGCAAAATGATTATAAGTCTGTGCAGTATGATGGATTTTTTTTGCAGTCGGGATTTATTTGGACATTGACTATTGATTTGCAACTGGGTTGTGTAACTGTGCTGCATGTTTATCAGTAATGGGCTTGACAAGTGGCAGTCAGGCAGATAGGTGTTTAAATTGTTGGTTCTTGTTGCCGTTATGTCAGGCTGTGGACGTGATGTGCAGGGTTTGGCCAGCCCACCTCCTAGTTTGTCCCTCGAGTCATTCTCTCACAAGATATTGATGAAAGTGACTTCCCGTCCGTAATAGTTAAAGCTGTTACCTGACCATAGCCTGTGAGGTAGCACAGGATCAGTAGTTGAACGAAAGGGCAACCTGACTCAGTGCACAGACATCAGAGAGGCTGAGATTTTCACTGATATGTCAAAGCTTTCTTTCTCAGGACAGTGTTTTATGCTCGGAGGCAAGTTTTCTTTGGGTCTTATACATCTTAAAGACAAACCTGCAAAGAATCATCCATCGTTTGCCAGTTCCCCAAGCCCCTCTCCCAGACATTCATTACCTTCTCTTTCCCCCTTGCTGTACATAGGCAATAGCAGTTTCTGAGCTCTGTTGTTGGATGTGATTAAGGAAAATAGCTGCTTGTGCCCTTTCCCTTCCTTACCTGTCCCAGAACAATAATCGGACTTCCCCTTATCCTCACGTTCCACCTCTGCCCACAGGATTCTGTCTTACACTTGCACATCCTTTGATCTAACCTACTGCATTCACTGCTTACCACTATGGCTCCTTTACGTTGTAGATTGGATGGCCACTCTGTGAGAATGATGTTGACCATTATTTGCTTGCCATTTCAAGACACCGTCTGGCTCCCATTTCTGTTTTAGGTCTGATGCCGTGCTCTAGAAGCTCATTGCAAACTTGAAGAAAAACAACCCATTTTCTGCTTTGGAATTTTACAACCATCAGGATGCAACATTGAGTTCAACAGCTTCAGGGCATGAATAATATCATCCTTTTTTATTACATCTCATTCCCTCCCCCCACCACCCACCCCTGTATCTCATTTGCAGAGGTTTGTACTCAGAAAAGTCAACCTATATTCAACACTTGCCATTCCCATCTATCATTTGCACCTATTTTGCATCTATTTCGCTCCTCCAGTACTGTTAGCGCTCCCTTTTTCTTCGCTCTGGATAACATCACCCTCAATTCCACTTCTTCCTCTTCTGCCTTTGTCAACAGTTTAAAAATCATCATTTGCAAACACTCTTCAGTTCTGAAGAAGATCGTCCTGGACTGAAAGTGGTCTCCGCAGATGCTGCCAAACCTGCTGATGATTTCCAGCATTTGCTGTTTTTATTATCTGTGATCACTGTTCAGGTGATGAAGTCCCATTTCACCAAAATGAAATGTCTTGTCATTAAGACCACAAGGCCAGATGGTGCAAGGCCATTCAGCCCAAAGAGTCCACCCCTGCATTCAATGTCTAAGCTGAAATCCTCAACTCCACTTCCCTGCCCTATCCCCATAACCCTTGATTTCCTTCCCGATTAAACATCTCTCTGTCACAGCCTTGAATATGCTTAATGGCCCAGCCTTGAAAGCCCTGTGCTTTCATAGATTCCATAGATTCACCATCCTCAGAGAGAAGAGTTTCCTCCTAATCTCTCTGTCTTGAACCTGGCAAGGTTAAACAATCCATTATGTTGCTCCAGAAACTCCCTGCACCGAGCACGAACAGATACATGAATAGACAGGGGACAGAGGGATATGGACCGTACACAGGGAGATAGGATTAATTTAGAATGGAATTATGGTTGGCACACATATGGTGGGCCACAGGGCCTGATCTTGTGCTGCACTGCTCCATATCAAAGGTACAACCTCTTGTTCTGAGATTATGCCCCTGATCCTAGACTCTCCCACGAGGAAAATAACTTCTCTTGTTCCACTCTATCAAGAATCATATTTTTCAGTAAAGTATCCTCTCATTCTCTTAGACTCCACTGGGTACGATCCCAATTCACACAATCTCGCAGAAGACAATCCCTCCATACTTGGAGGTCAGCCTTAGTGAACCTTCTCTGATCTGTTGCCAAGGCCAGTATATCGTTCTCCAGAGTAAGGGGACAAAAGTGTTCACATTGTGGTCTGACTAGTGCCTTTCTAGTTTTCACAAAACCTCCCAATGTTTGTACTGCATTCCTCTCAAAATAATGGCCACAATTGGTTAGCTAACAGTTTACCTCACCTTTCTTCAATGGGCCTGCGTTTCTAAGCATGTTGCTCCCATGACCCCGCACCTTCCACCATCTGCTTCGCCACCCTGCTACCTGCAAATGGTGCAGCTGGGACTTTGGCCCCATGACGCAGGGCGGCACGGTGGCTCAGTGCCTCACAGCACCAGGGACCCGGGTTTGATTCCAGCCTCAGTCGACTGTCTATGTGGAGTTTGCACATTCTCCCTGTGTCTGCGTGAGTTTCGTTGGAGTACTCCGGTTTCCTCCTACGATCCAAAGATCTGCAGGTTAGGTGAATTGGTGTTCAGGAATGTATAGGTTAGGTGTATTAATTGGGGGTAAATGTAGAGTAATAGGGGGATGGGTCTGGATGGGTTACTCTTCGGAGGGTCGGTGTGGACATATTGGGCCTGATGGCCTGTTTCCACACTCTGGGGATTCAATCATTTCCGTGACGTGGACATATTGCAAATACGCAAGTCTGCAAAGCTGGGAAGAGTAGTGTGTTCAGCTCATGGCAACCATCTGCAGCACACAGCCCTGGTTTACCCAGTCAGATATTATGGAAGAGAGATGGATTCCTAGGAGCAAGACCCCTGCCACCCATGGACTGAATTCTAGTTCCCTCTGTTATTACTCCAGTCCCCTGGGAGCTCAGATACACACGTAACTGTTGAAGCATTTCTAAGCAATGCTCTGTACATTAAAAGTGGAAATCTGCTCAGCCGCTGTTGTTGTAACATCTTCCTCTTTCCCTGAGAGAAGTTTTTATTTTATGATTTCCTAGCAGCGATCGCCTTCCTGCAGGCAAACCATCTGGCAGATTTGTTTACATAAAACAAATGCAGAGCTCTCGCTGTCGACCAGTCGGTAGTTTAGCATAAGTAACAATTGAGCGATCTGAGATAGTGAATGCTCGAATATTTGAGGAGATTGGGTGTTTGAAGTGAAGACTTCCAACACCCAGAGTGTTGAGGCCAGATTGTCTGTGGATATTCCTCCTGAGGAAACCATTATTGTAAGAAATGCCATCAGTAAGTTCAGCTGAAGGTTTTGATGAATAGAGCAGGGAACATCTTCATTGACTTCCATTTTATCTCCAGGATGAGACTGGATAGAGTCCATGATAAAAACCATCTAAGTGGTGTGCAAATGAGCTAATGCCTCTCTCTCAATGAAGGCTTCCATGACGTTATCGTCCATCATACAACTGTAACCACTATGATAAAGATTACACAGCTAACATTTGGTATCGGAGCAAACTGGGCAGTTATAAATGTCTGCGTTGCAAGGTGATTTGTTATTCTTGATTGTGAACCGCAGCATTATAGGTGTGATCTTATTGATAGCAAGTGGCACAATTGAAACTCCTGATTGGCTGGCTAATTTCCGTTGCTGCACCTTTAGCACTTCTTGTGTCTCCTTTCGAGTGACGTCTATCGAGCCAACTTCAGGTTGTGCAAGCTTCGATCAGCCAGCTCTGTGCAGTGAACGTTGTGCTGTGTCCCTATGGGTCAGTGCTGCAACAGTTTGTATATTTGCCAGATTAACCATTGGGAGAACCAACCATCCCAGTTTCCACTCATGTTCATCTCTTGATTCTTTTGGTGCAAATTGATTTGTTATCATGAATAATTTCAGTGGATACTTGTGTTCGTGAAAACCTGAGGCAGGGTGGAGTGCAGCTATTCAGATCCAGGATGGCGGCAACATAGGACTTCTCAGCCAGAGCTCCTCCATTTCTTTTGGATTCTTTTCACTTTGTTTTTCTCCTGTGCTTTTATTCTCCTTCTTTCTTCTTGGTGATATCCTGAACCTCCGGCCTCCGTGCGGACCTGGATGCTGAACCTCAGAGCAGACTCCATCCCTTGGCCTCAGCATAGGCCTGGTGTGGTGGCCTGGCATGGCCTCAGCATGGACATCTAGTCCTGAGATGATTCCAGAGTGGTCTCCTGGACTTGAGAGCCTGGAGGTGAAGACTGATACAGTCTGGTGTCAAGGCGGAGACTTGAGGGTAAATGTCAACGTCGACTGTGTTGGAAGGACTGTTATTCTGAACTTTTTATTTCTTTACTTTTTGAATTTATTCCTATGATCTGTAATGCTGGACTTAATTTTTTCTAATTTTTTTTCCCTAAGAATTGGTACTTTAGAATCTCTACCTAGGTACCCGAAATGGTGCCATGAGTGGCGATTTGTAAACCTTTCGCTACTTACTTGAATTTGTGTGACAATAATTCTAATTCTAAGAGAGCTGACGTTATAGTTTCTGTTATTTCTCTTCACTCCCCAACATAGAACTATCCAAGGGTCAGAGGAAATACTCATATTGTGTCAAGTTCTGTAACCTTGAGAAACATGATCACTGACTGTGAGGGAATGGCAAGGACATTGTGTTATCTTTTATAACGAGCTGGAGAACAAACAGCTCGCTGCTATTTACTTTGATCCAGCTGTCCACACCGGTATTTAGGTTATGCTATTCTATTTTTTTGGGACCATCACTAGTTGTGTTATTATTGTCAGGAAATACCGTTCTCAAGGAAGGTCATTTTGAAGTCATTTTTATTGCCAAAGATATAAAGGCTGTTGTTCCTTTCTCACTGTCTGCTAGGTTCCCAGCCTTCATGTGATGCAGGTGAGGTACGTCACTGGGCCAGTGAAGGAAAGAGATAAAGCTCATCTCCGAGCCCAGGGCGGCACGGTGGCACAGTGGTTAGCACTGCTGCCTCACAGCGCCTGAGACCCGGGTTCAATTCCCAACTCAGGCGACTGACTGTATGGAGTTTGCACTTTCTCCCCGTGTCTGCGTGGGTTTCCTCTGGGTGCTCCGGTTTCCTCCCACAGTCCAAAGATGTGCGGGTCAGGTGAATTGGCCATGCTAAATTGCCCGTAGTGTTAGGTAGGGGTATGGGTGGGTTTCGCTTTGGCGGGTCGGTGTGGACTTGTTGGGCCGAAGGGCCTGTTTCCACACTGTAAGTAATCTAATCATAGACTCACACAGCACAGAAGCAAACCCTCCAGTCCACGCTGGCCAAGCTTCCCAAACTAAACTATCTCACTTGCTTACATCTAGCCCACATTCCTCCAAACCTTTTCTATTAATGTACCTGTCCAAAGGTATTTTTAATGTTCCAACATCTACCACTTGCTTTGGTTCATTCCACATACAAACCACCCTCTGTGTAAAAAAGATTACCCCTCAGGTCCCTTTTTAAATCTTTCTTCCCTCACCTGAAAAAACATTACCCCTCAGGTTTTGAACTCCCCTCCCGAGGAGAAAGACCTTTTACTGTTTGAATTATCTACCTCCCTCATGATTCGACTCACTGACTGTGCGATGGGAACCTCACATGTGGGTCTGGCAACCGTCTCCTTAATCATTGACCTCCCAATTCTTCCAATTCAATATCAGCTGGGGAATTTATCTCTGCCTGTTTGCAAGGACAGTTTACCACAAATTTGACTTAAAAGAACAAAGAATTTGTCCATTAAAACAAAAACATCGATTGTTTTGACAGTGGCTGTGATTATTGACTGTATTAAATCTTAATTATTGAGATGAATGAACTGACAGCATAATACTTCATATGAAATAATCAATAAAACTCCATGTGTCTATCATCTCAAATGGCCGGCTCATGGACGTAGAGGGAAACATTTTTGTCCTTATCTGTTTAAGCCAGACAACGATCCATTTGATTCACAAAGTAAGCAATGCTTATTGACCCCAAAAGAGAACTGAACATTCTTAGTTTTGCCTCTTCTGTTGGCTGTCAGATTTCGAGATTAGAGTGGTGCTGGAAAAGCACAGCAGGTCAGGCAGCATCCGAGGAGCAGGAGAATCGATGTTTCAGGCAAAGGCCCTTCATCAGGAATGAGATGAATGGTTCCTGCCCGAAACATCGATTTCCTGCTCCTCGGATGCTGCCTGACCTGCTGTGCTTTTCCAGCACCACTCTAGTTTAAACTCTGATCTCCAGCATCTGCAGTCCTCACTTTCGCCTGGTAGATTTCTAGGTACCTTGTGTGATCTTTAGCATTCATCTGTGATGGTTAGTAACATTTGTGGCCTCTGTGTCCAAGTGTCCCACAACAGCAACTTCTTCACAGAAAGCTCGGCGCATGCAGGAGCGCAGCATAGCAACTAGAAGCTGTAGCAGGTCATTCAGCCCTTCGATCCTGCTCCACCATTTAATGGCTGATCTGATATCTCAACACTATGTTCCTGCTTTCTCTGCATAGCCTGAGGAATTTAATGGTCAAGCCAGTCAGAAGTACTGTCATTGAAAGAGGCCATTAAACCTCTGAAGGTAAATATAAAAGATGCTGCAGCACAATTTTAGGAACGAACAGGGAAATTATCCTGTTCCTCGATCAGCATTATAAAGATAGATTATCTCCTCATCTAACTGACATTTTTTTATTCATTCGTGGGATGAGGGTGTCACTGGCCCTAATCCCTAATTACCCAGAGTCAACCACATTGCTGTCAATCTGGAGTCATATGTAGTCTAGACCAGGTAAGGATGGCAGATTTCCTTCCCTGAAGGACATCAGTGAAGTGGATGGGTTTTTCCAACAATCAATTCATTGTCATCATTAGAATCTTAATTCCAAATTCTTATTGGATTCGAGCCCTACAGTCTGCCGTGGCGGGACTCGAACCCTAGTCCCCAGACCGTTGCCTGGGTGTCTGGATTAACAGCTGATCAATAATACCTCAAGGCCATTGCCTCCCCCTGTTACACATTACACTCATGACTGAACATTGAAAGTGCTTCATTGGCTGTGAAGCACTTTGGGACATCCTAAAGTCACGTAAGCCCATTGCAAGTCCAATTATCTTCCTTCTGTATCCAAGGGCTTCCTGATCTCTCATGACACCTTCCAGTCAGAGATGTCCACCATCTCTGCTGACAGTGTGTGTCTGGAGCTTTGACCTTTGAGCTCTGGCAGGGGCTTCTGAGAAATAAAGGAGTTCTGCCCTGAGATAGGGAAGATGTTGGTCTGTCATTACCAGGGGCCAGGGCCAGAGCTTGAGGTTCCCAAGTGGTGTCCCCAGCCCAGGCCTCCAGCTTTGGCCTCAGCCTCACACTTGGCCTGAGCAGAGTGGGGCCCTCAAGAGGCTTGGTACCGGGTTAATTGACCTTGTTCTGCCCCCAGTCCCAGACCAGGGTCAACCCAAAACAAAAACTCAAAAGGTGAGGGCTTGGATCTCTGAAGAAGAATGTAATCCTTGCAGCTGCAATGGCTGCACATGGTGCTGGAAGCGAAGGAATAAGTTCATTCTGGATGAACAGCCCTTGACAATGCCAGTGACTGCTGTTAATCTATTAACATGGCTTCTATGACATTGGCAGCAAGTTTGCATTGATGTTGGCAGGAATAGATTCGCAGACAAAATGGTTGGCAAACGTTCAGTAACTGTCTGTCAGACCGGTGACAGATTGGGCTGGGAGAGATCTGCTGGTGGCTGGGATGTCACGTCTTTCAGAGAAGTTGTGAAATTAACGAGGCAAAACCGAGCTGTTCTGGTTTCTGAAACTGAAAGAAGAAAATGATGCTTCTTGTTTCTCTTGGCCAGTTTCGATGCCAGAGAGAAAGTGAGGACCGCAGATGCTGGAGAGACAGGGCCGAAAAGTGTGGCACTGGAAAAGCACGGCAGGTCAGGCAGCAGCCGAGGAGCAGGAGAATCGACATTTCGAGCATAAGCCATTCATCAGGAATGTGGAGGGGGAAGGGGAACCTGTCAGTGTCCTGGCTAATGCTGTCACCTTTCATTCACATCACAGAATGAACAAAAAACCAGAAATCAGGTTGTAACAAGGCATTTCAGATGCAGTTGCTTCCCTCCCCCACCACTCCCTTATGGTTGAGGTAGAGACAGAAGACAACCAGTCTTCGGGCCAGTGGGCAACCAACTTCTGGGAATGTTCCTCTCCAATCATTTCAGGTGATCAAAGCCAGTTCTTGATCACGTGTTCTTGATCTAAAGAGATCTGTGCACTAATCGTGAACTGATCCATCTCACTCTTGATATTCACTGTATTAGCACCACGCACTCCGGCCAGAAAGGGCCTCCCCATGTCTAGTCTTTGCTTTATGGTTTAAATACGTTCTTTTGATTCGTTCGTGGGAAATGGACATCACTGGCAAGAGTCCAAAATTGTGGTGCTGGAAAAGTACAGCTGGTCAGGCAACATCTGGGGAGCAGGAGAATTGACGTTTCGGGCATAAGCCCTTCATCTTATGGGCCAAGGGGACTGAGAGGTAAATGAGAGGGGTATGGGGCTGGGGGGAAGGTTGCTGAGAATGCAATAGGTAGATGAAGGTGGGGTGAAGATGATAAGTTGGAGAGGAGGGTGGAGCGGATAGATGGGAAAGAAGTTGGACAGGTAGGACAGGCCAAGAGGGCAGTGTTGAGTTGGAAGGTTGGATCTGGGATAAGGTAGGGGGAGGGGAATCACATGTAAACCAAAGCAAGTAAGGATGACAGATTTCCCTCCCTGAAGGGCTTTAGTGAACCACATGGGATTTTATAACAATTGTTGTTAATTTTATTATTGAGACTAGCGTTATATTCTGGATTTTTATTTAATTGAATTTAAATTCTGTAACTTGTGGAGGTGGGTTTTGAACCCGTGAACCTGGGTCCCTGAATTATTATTCCAGTGACATTACTGGCAGGTTATTGTTGATCTCAGCAATCTGTGAATCATCCCGCAGTAATCTCCAACCTTCTCATTAATGTGTGTGGATTTTCATCAGCTCCCTTTTAAGGCCGAACTGTACTGAAACAAATATGATTTGTTTTAAAACTACAGTAAATCAAGCATATTGTTCAGCCAAAAGGGTTCAGAAGATATTTACCAGGATGCTGCTGGGAATGGAAGGTTTGGATTTTTAAAAAAAAAGGTCAGAAGCTTTTTTCACTGGAGCTGAGGAAGTTGAGGGGTGACCCAATTGAGATTTATAACAACATGAGGGGCTTAGATAATGTTAGTAGCAATGATCTTTCCTCTAGGCCAGGGGAATTTAAAATTAGGGGGCATATTCCAAAGGTGAGAGGAGAAAGATTTTAAAAAGACCTAAAGAGGAACCTTCTTGTGCACAGAGAGTGGCTCATGTGTGGAATGACGTGCCAGAGGAAGTGGTGGACATGGGTACAGTTACAACATTTGGATCAGTACACGACTGGGTAATGTGGAAGAATTCCAAGTGCGGTTCTGAGATTGGTATTAGATTAGATTCTGTAACAAGTCCACACCGCCCCTCTGAAGAGAAACCCACCCAAACCCATTCCTTTACCCCTGACTAACACAGTGGGCGGTTTCGCATGGCCAACTCACCTAACCTCCACATCTTTGGACTGTGGGAGGAAACCGGAGCAAACCCATGCAGACATGGGGAGAATGTGCAAATTCCACACAGACAGGCAGGAATCGAACCCAGAACCCTGGCGCTATGAGGCAGCCGTGCTAGTGGCTGAGCTACCGTGCCACCCATTAAGCCACCGAGCCACCCATGAAGTATTGAAGTGTGTCAGTGCAGTAAAATTAGAGAGAGCTTTGCTCTGGTTCAGGGGAAGTCATGACCTTGTGGAATCATCACTAGATTATTAATCCAGAGAGCCAGGTAATATTCTGGGGACCCGGGTTCGAATTCGACCCTGGCAGATGGTGAAATTTTAATGAAATAAAAGTCTGGAATGAAGAGTCGAATGATGACCACGAAATTATTGGAAAAACCCATCTGGCTCACTCACGTCCTTTGCGGAAGGAAATTGCCATCCTTACCTGGTCTGGCCTATATGTAACTCCAGGCCCACAGCAATGTGGTTGACTCTCTACAGCCCCCTGGTTAATTAGGGATGGGCAATAAATGCTGACCCAGCCAGTGATGCTCATATCCCATGAATGAAGAAAACAAAATCTGGTATACCGTGTCAGCAACTTGGCTTCACTTGATCTTGACAATGAATATGAAGCACCGGCCTTCCTCGGTTTAAAGGGAATATTAGAAGTGGCAATATCATGTTTCCGGATTTGGAAACAACTTGCCATTGTCTTCAGTAAAAGAATAGGAACACGCGAGATATTTCTGTCAATCCACAAATTACGTCACTGGCAAACAGTGTTACTCTAAAATCTATTGTACCTTCTGTGCTGTTGCTGCATTTGAATGATTGTTGCCATGGTATTAATTAGTATACAGTGTAGTTGCTCTTGGTGTTTATTATCTGCCCTATATAATAGCAGTTAGTCAGCTGTAATCATGATTATGGTTTTAATCCAAATCACAGTCACCAGGTTAGGTGCCCAGAGAGGACAGTTCCTGTTTTGGTAACAATCCAAAGATGGGCAGGTCGGGTGAATTGGCCATGCTAAATTGCACATAGTGTTAGGGGAATTAGTCTGGGGCAAATATAGGGTCTGGGTGGGTTACTCTTCAGAGGGGCAGTGTGGACTTGTTGGGCCGAGACCTGTTTCCATACTGGTAGGGCATCTAAGCAGGATTATGAAGCAGCAGTTGTATTTTGTCAACCTTGGGTTCACCATTATTTAACTGGGTGTTGGGCAGTAAGGTCAGCATTCCTGATTGTAGGGAATAGTTGTGAATCCTATAAGTATGTGTCATCGTTCCAGTTTGGTAAGAGTCATCAGATTAATGCACCAAATTACTCCAGAATATTAGTTTCCTGAGCCTGAGGTCCAGTGTTTCTAGGTTGTCCTGAAGGGTTTGTCCTCAGACAGAAACCATGGAGTAAAGGCAGTGAGTTAACTCTTCCTTCAGAGAGTTGGACAATCTCGACTGAACTAGATCACCTTCAGTTCTGACGATGCCTAAAATCTCACATTCTCCCACATAAATCACACATTCCCTGCTGAATCTTTCCTGCTCCTGAATTCCCATTTCTGGATTTTCAAGACTGTCTTTTTAAGAGAGACTGTATTGATCAGGACTATATTCACTAGAGTATAGAGAAAAAGACGGGCGAATCTCGGCGAAGCCCATAACGCACTTAATAGAATCCCTCCAATGTGGAAACAGGCCCTCCAGCCCAACAAATCCATACTAACCCTCCAAAGAGCAACCCATCCAGACCCATTCCCCTATTTCTCCACATTTACCCTAAACTAGTGCACCTAACTTACACATCCCTGAACACTGGGCAATCTAGCATGGCCAATTCATCTAACCTGCACATCTTTGGACTGTGGGAGGAAACCGGAGCACCCAGAGGAAACCCACACAGACACGGGGAGAATGTGCCAACTCCACACAGACAGTCGCCTGAGGCTGGAATCGAATCCGGGTCTCTGGTGCTGAGGCAGCTGTGCTAACCACTCTGCCACCGTGCCCCCTCTAACAGGAACTGGACGGGGTAAATGCAGGAAGCATATTCTCAATGACTGGGGAGTCCAGAACTAGGGAGACACAGCATAAGGATACAGAGTAGACTGTTTTAGCCTGAGGAGAAATTCCTTCACCCAGTGACTGATGGGCCTGGAGAACTCTCTGCCCTGGAAAGCGGGCAAGGCCAAAACAATAAATGTTTTCAGGAAAGATTTAAGATTTGGAGATGCTGGTGTTGCACTGGGATGTACAAAGTTAAAAATCACACAATACCAGGTTATAATCCAACAGGGTTAATTGGAAGCACTAGCTTTCGGAGCGCCGCTCCTTCATCAGGTAGTTGTAGAGGACACAATTGTTACACACAGAATTTATAGCAAAAGTTTAGTGTGATGTAACTAAAATTATACATTGAAAAATACCTTGATTGTTAAGTCTGTCATCGGTTAGAATGACCATGTTAGTTTCACTTCTTTCATATGTAAATCACAAAACTTTTTTTTAAAAGTTACATTCTCAGGTTAACTGTAACAATTTGGGTCAGTCCAGATAATGTGTTGAAGGTATCCGCCCCCTGTAGCTGTTGTCTGTGCCATAATGTTCAGACTGATTGTAATCTAAAAAGTGAGTTAATAGAGTCTTACATGAATTCATGCAGTTTTTGAGCAAAGTACAATGTAACTCTGCAAGTACAAATTTATCCCGCATGTGTGTGTGAAGGGGTCTAAGTCTGTGAAGAGGGTGCATGTGTGAGTGTGTGTGTCTGTGGGTGTGTGTGAGGTGGGGGATTGTGAGTGTCTGTGAGAGTGTGTGTGTGTGTGTGTGTGTGTGTGTGTGTGTGTGTGTGTGTGTGTGTGTGTGTGTGTGTGTGTGTGTGTGTGTGTGTATATATATATATATATATATATATATAGTACAATGGTGGTCACCTGTAGTGTGACATGAACCCAAGGTCCCGGTTGAGACCCTCCCCATGGATATGGAACTTAGCTATCAGCCTCTGCTCGGCCACTTTTCACTGCTGCCAGTCCCGAAGTCCGCCTTGGAGGATGGTCACCCGAGGTCGAATGTCCTGGACCACTGAAGTGTTCCCCAACTGGGAGGGAACCCTCCTGTCTGTTGATTGTTCTGTGGTGCCCATTCATCCATTGCCGTAGCCTCTGCTCGGTTTCACCAATGCACCATGCCTCAGGGCATCCTTGCCTGCAGCGTATGAGATAGACAACGTTGGCTGAGTCACATGAGTACCTGCCACGTACAAGGTGGGAAGCGTAATCATGGTATCCATGTCCACACTCTTCATAGTTCTTAGGGCGAAAGGTTGTGGGGAGGAATTGGGAACGGGAGACCGAGATGGATGATCAGCAGAGCAGGCTCCAAGGGCTAAATGGTCTACTCCTGCTCCTATTTTTGATGTTTCTATGTATAGATGAGCACTCCGTTTATGACTGTGAGCAGAGAGGATGTTCTATGTTTGTACCAAACTCATGACTGGAACATTCAGGCATTTGTTATGGTGATGTGGCAGGTGCTGCAGGAAGACAGTATTGAGAGCTCAGGGCTTCATCGTGTTATCTATTGTTGTGTAAGGAAAGGAATGAAACACCACTTGATTTCTTAACTGGCGTATCCAAAACATCAAACATACCTTTAAACCTCCAATTTGTATAAAGATGTGAGGAAATATTGATAAATTATACCTAGGCACACCGGTAAAAATCCCTTCCCTCAGCGGGTGTGGAATTCTCAACTACACAAAGCTGTGGGCGCCATGTTTTGGAGCTGGGGTGTGGATTCTGTTCGGAGGGCCTGTTCGATGGGCTAAATGGCCTTTTTCCATACTGGAGGGAATCTGTGACCCTGTGAAATACAGTGTTGAGGGAATCAAATTTGTGTTTAGCGGAGCTTCAAGAAGGCTGAGTAAGCCAGCATCCTCGATGTCAAAACACACAGAAGTATAGTGGTGCAGGAGGTGGCCATTCAGCCCATCTAGCCTGCACCAGTTGCTGATATGAAACACAATAGATCAGCAAACATGTGAAGAGGGTCTTTATTTGATGCATGCCCAGCTTAGGAAGACCTAACCTCATGTCTGTGAAAGAAATGTCGGGACTTGGCATCTGGAGAAAAAATAAATAGTAGTTTTTGTGAACAACCTGAGCTGGATCACCTTTTGCTCGTCCATACTTGTTCAAGTGGCTGTTCATGTTTCCTGGGCGTGTGCCCCAGCATTAGACTGAGTGCCCTGCACCTTTTATCCTCTCTCCTCAGTTGAGAACAGGAGCAACGTTTGTCATTCAGACAGCCCCTCGGTGTTGAAATAGGAATGGGAAACTGATTGGCGCCACTGCAATTCTCCACTCACTTCCTTCTTCTCACCCAGACTGGGAGACTTCTCTGCTGCCAATCTTATTTATTATCTCCACTTTATCTGTTTTAACCTCATCCTGTATTCCATCAAGATTCCTCCGTTACCTTTGAACCGAGCTTGGGAGTGTGTTTATTTTTGTGGAACTGTCATTAGAGAGCTTTGCTGGTATGTGCCAACTTATTTCAGGTTGCTACACAGATGGACACTGAGGTGAGAATGGGCTGGAGATTGACAATTGACTTCCGTATCCAAGTACACAGAAGGGAAAATTATAGGGAACAGGAATCCTAAGGCTGCACTGGGTAGCCCTGCTTTGCTCTTATCTTTACCAAGGTCAAAAGCAAACATGAGGTAGAAGTTGCAACAAGAGATACTTTGATCTGCTTTGCCGATTGCTAACACAGCCATAAATCTCTGCCGACAAGAGCTTTTGGTTAGGCTACTGTCCCAGAAGTTTAAATTTCCTTCGGAAGTAAATGGGGGGGGGGGAGAGATGATGGAGGAGTGGAAATACAACACTTGAATCTCCTGTAAACCTGCCCCTCGTTCCACCACCTTCCCCATCACTAATGTTTCCAACAGCCTCTACGTTCTCTTGAAATCATTAGACTTTTAACGGACCTACTGCAACTCTCCCATGCAAGTGTTTGGTCAAGGCTTTTGTTCGCTGATTTGTCCGTGGTAATGAATGGCGAGTTCTCTCTTACCTGGTGAGCTGTTGTGTTTACTGCTGTCCAACACTGTTACCTCCCGTAATGTCGGCTCAGATCTGTGTTGGAGTCAGAGGCTTAGGGGTGTTCTGGATCTCCTGTCTGAATAGTTAGAGTGGAAGGGTTAGAGGAAATAAGGTCTGCACCCAACTCCCAGCTCAGATTGAACTGACCTCTCCGACTCAGCACTGATCCGATACTTCTTTGAGCCTCCAAACCCACAGGTCCCTCGACACGAGTCACAATCCCACCCACCCAACAGAATAGATCCCACCCCAGCAGAGCCGACACCGCCGTCTCTCCCCAGACTCAACCACTAACTACTAACCACTCCATTTCACTGGACTATCCCAGAACTGATCTTCACCGACTCTGAAGGGCCAACCTGAGGTAGCTTCTCAGCTCTCCCTCACCCCTTCTCCGTTCTATCATAAGGTCTCACCCACTTCCCTGGTACTCGATTACCCACCTGGCACCCTAACCCTTACCCACTTGGTATCTCTAACCTTTATCCATCTAGTACCCTAACCCTTATCCACCTGTCACCCTAATCCATACCCACTTGGTATCTCTAACCTTTATCCATCTAGTACCCTAACCCTTATCCACCTGGTGGCCTAACCCTATTGACTCAGTGGCATGTGTTGACAAGTGTACAATCTGGACCATTCCATAATTAAGTTGATGAATGATCTATTGTCATTTGTAGTTTACAGTGAACAATGAGCAGAATATAGTGAAAAGCTTCAGCTGTTGCCATAATCCAGCACCATTTTGAACAGTTAAAGAATAAAAAGGCATAACTGAAAGAGAGTCACGAGTCCTGTGCTCTGCACCACCTCCTCTCATTGCTGCCTGCACTAGATCCACCAATGCAGGAGTCACCTCTCTTCAGGTGCCATCACTGTGCCACAGGGTTCACCTCATCACCATTGCCAATGCTGGGTCCCTGCTCAACCCACACTCACCTGGCAACCAAGAATCCCTGCTCCAGGCCTACAGCAGGCCGAACTCCCTGCTCTGAGCTAAATCCAAGCAGTCATCCCAGGCTCTGGGCTTTGTGCAAACAGGAGTCCCTGCTACAGGCCTAATGCAGGTAGGAATCCCTGGCTCTGCTGCCGAGCCAGGACTTCCCACTCTGGGCCTAGTGCAGGCGAGAGTCCCTCGCTTCAGGCCTAGCGCAGGCAGGAGTTCCCCCGCTCCGGGCCTAGCACAGGCTGGAGTCCCTGGCTCAGGGCCTAGCACAGGCTGGAGTCCCTGGCTCAGGGCCTAGGGCAGGCTGGAGTTCCCCACTCCATGCCTAGCACAGATGGGAGTCCCCTACTTTGGGCCTAGCGCAGGCAGGAGTCTCCCACTTCAGGCCTAGCACAAGCTGGAGTCCCCAGCTCCGGGCCTAGCACAAGCGGGAGTCCTCCGCTCTGGTTCTAGGGCAGGCTGGGGTCTCCTGCTTCAGGCCTAGTGCAGGTGGGAGTCCCCGGCTCAGGACCTAGCACAGGCGGGAGTCCCCTGCTCTGGGCCTAGTGCGGGCAGGAATCCCTGGCTGTGCAGTCAGACCAGGCTGCCACCTCACCCACAGTCCCGCTCCAACCGCCCTCGCCATCTTGGAAAACCCACCACCGCTCCCTCCGATTGCTGGAGGATCTTCACTGCCCCTGAACACTGGGAAGACATCCTTACCGCTGCTCCCTCGGGTCACAATGAGGACCTGCCATTCCGCGTATAGCCCTTTCTCACTGCTGTGCCAGTGCCACTGACCAACTCACTGCAAAAGGCTGCCAAGAAAAGAAAATGAGCAGAAAAAAAAGGAAAAAAAAGAACGAGAACAGAGGGGAATGGGTGAGCCTCGGGCCAGAGCCTGCACGTGGCACTGCTACTCTGCCGCCATCTTGGAACCTGGGCACAGAACACTAATCACATGGAGAGAGGCCTTAAGAGTAACGGAGTGCATGGAATCACAAAATTCACAACAGTGCTATGCTGTAAGGGATTGATCAGAATCCAGTGCTTGATGGTACACCCAGAATGAAAAGCAGTCTGATTGCCGGCACTTTCAGCTTTGCTTTTATTTATTCACTCAGGAGATGTGGGTAGTGCTGGCTAGGACCTGTAATGGTTAACCCTCCCTCATTGCCCTTGAGAAGGTGTGGGTAAGCTGACCTCTTGAACCACTGCAGTGGAGGAGCAAGCTGGAGGGGCCGAAAGGCCTGCTGCTGTTCCTGCGATCCTGTTCTGGAGTTAGGAAGTTAGTTTCAGGTTTGTGACCCAGCAACACTGAAGGAACAATAATATATTTGCAAGTTGTTAAAACACAGCAGTGAACCCTTCTGCTCATTAAACCAAACACACAGAAAAGCTTACCTCACCTCGTAATCTGTTAAAGTATGAGAGACAGAGAACTCCCCAAATTCCACTATTTAAAGAAAAATATCAATTTTATTCTTAAACTCTAAAAGAGAACATCAAACAACAACAACCTAAAACTCTACCTTTCTCTTAAAGGTCTGTTATCTACCTCCAACTGTATATCAATGTACTGATCCAATAAAAGCCCCTGTTAAAATTATGTCAACTTAATTTTCAAAACCAGACAGCAGCTGTCATCCTCTGGCTGTAGATCTCCCTGGGTCATCTTTAATCTTTTGTTGTAAAGATGTTTCATATGAGAAAGGTACCTTTGATAGAGAGTGTTTGAATGACAGTCTCTCTCTAGGTTAGTGTGGTGCTAGAAAAGCACAGCAGGTCAGGCAGCATCTGAGGAGCAGGAAAATTGACATTTCGGGCAGGAGCCCTGATTCCTGATGAAAGGCTCCTGCTTGAATCGTTGATGTTTCTGCTCCTCAGATGCTGTCCGACCTGCTGTGATTTCTAGCACCACTCTAATTTTGACTCTAATCTCCAGCATCTGCAGTCCTCACTTTCACCTGGTCTCTCTCTAGATGGCAGTTTGCTCTCTTTCTCTCGACTAACTCTCAAAATGCTGGCTTATTTATACCCCAAACCTTGGATTGTCTCAGTAGTTTGATGTTGTCAAAACAGTAAAATCCAAATTTGATAGGGTTTTAATATTCTGGCTGATAATTTAAACTGATTAGTTAAATTCAAACTGTTGTGAACATAGCAGCCAAATGTGACTTATTTTCAGTTTTCCAGTACCCTCTGAGACTGTTAGTCACATGACAGGTGCTTGCAAACTCTCACCTTAAAGGTACAGGAAACACCTTCAATTTTATAACAAAGTAGCTTGAAGGGTGTAATGCTCCCCCATATCTGCTGCCCTTGTCCTTCTGGATGGTAGTGGCCATGCATTTGGAAGGTGCTGTCAAAGGAGATTTGGCTAGTTTTTGAAGAGCATTTTTCTTTGTGGAGGAAACTAAAACTTCTCTTGCATATCATTTTATAAGAGCCTCTCTGCATCTTGTAAATGTTTGGAACTGGTCAAAGCTGTAATCTATTTCTTTACTTTCTTGGCTAAATGTGAAGCCCTATAATTTAGCTGGCTGAAGAAGTATTTAAAATTAGAAATCCAGTTTTCAAGTCTGAAGAAGACTGTACACGTTACAAAAAAAAATCTGCAAAAATTAAGCAAGGACCAAGGGAGGGATGGAGGAAACAGGTTCATCCGTGTCCCCATTTTATAAAGAACAGTCATAGATTTGCACAGCACAGAAACAGACCCTTCAGTCCAACTCATCCACGCTGACCAAGTATCCTAAACTAATCTAGTCACATTTGCCAGTATTTGGCCCATATCCGTCCAAACCCTTCCTATTCACGTACCTATCCAGATGCTTTTTAAATGTTGTCATTGTACCAGCCTCCACCACTTCCTCTGGCAGCTCATTCCATACACGCACCACTGTCTGTGTGAAAAAGTTGCCCCTTAGGTCCCTTTTAAATCTTTCCCCACTCACCTTCAACCTATGCCTTCTAGTTTTTGACCCCCGCTACCCTGAGGCAAAAGACCTTGTCTATTTACCCTATCCATGCTCCTCATGATTTTAGAAACACCTATAAGGTCACCCCTCAGCCTCCAATGCTCCAGGGAAAACAGCCCCAGCCTGTTCAGCCTCTCCCTATTCATATACCCATCCAGATACCTTTTAACTGTTGTCTCCACCACTTCCTCTGGCAGCTCATTTCATACACACGCCACCCCCTGTGTAAAGAAGTTCCCCCTTAGGTTCCTTTTAAATCTCTCTCCTCTCGTCATAAACCTATTTTTGGACGCCAACCCCACCCCCCCAACCACCTCCCCCACCACTCCCTCTACCCTGAGGCATTTGGTATGCTTTCCTTTATTGGTCAGAGTATTGAGTACAGGAGTTGGGAGGTCATGTTGCGGCTGTACAGGTGAGGCCACTGTTGGAATATTGCGTGCAATTCTGGTCTCCTTGCTATCGGAAAGATGTTGTGCAACTTGAAAGGGTTCAGAAAAGATTTACAAGGATGTTGCCAGGGTTGGAGGTTCTGAGCTTTAGGGAAAGGCTGAACAGGCTGGGGCTGTTTTCCCTGGAGCGTTGGAGGCTGAGGGGTGACCTTATAGAGGTTTACAAAATGATGAGGGGCATGGATAGGGTAAATAGGCAAAGTCTTTTTCCTAGGCGCGGGGACGTCCAGAACTAGAGGGCATAGGTTTAGGGTGAGGGGGGAAAGATATAAAAGAGACCTAAGGGGCATCTTTTTCACACACAGGGTGGTACGTGTATGGAATGAGCTGCCAGAGGAAGTGGTGGAGGCTGGTACAATTACAACGTTTAAAAGGCTTTGGGATGGGTATATGAATAGGAAGGGTTTGGAGAGATATGGGCCGGGTGCTGGCAGGTGGGACTAGGTGGGATATCTGGTCAGCATGGATGGGTTGGACCGAAGGGTCTGTTTCTGTGCTGTACATCTCTATGACTCTATAGCTCAAACCCTCTAATCCTGGCAACATCCTTATGAATCTTTTCTGAACCCTTTCAAGTTTAATGACATCTTTCCTATTATGATGGAGACCAGAACTGAGCGTAGTATTCCACAAGTGGCCTAACTAATGTATTAGCATTTGCCACCGGATTATGTGGCCATTTACAGGGTACAGAACCTGAAATCACACAAAAAAAAACATGTGCACTTTGAATTACACAACTGCAACAAAACCAGCACTGGGTTCTTCTGAGTCAGCTTCTTCCTGGCACAAAGCCCGTTCTTCAAACAATTTTCGGAATGTAACAATACAATACAGAGGCAGATGATGTTTACATGGTACTGTCACTGGGTCCAGGCTAGTGTTCTGGAGACAGGTAGCTGGTTAAATGTACATCCCAAGCAACGGGAAGGATGTTATTAAACTGGAAAGGGTGCGGAAGAAATTTATAAGGAACTAGTCAGGACCCAAATCTGAGTTTGAGGGAGAGGTTGTACAAGCTAGGACTTCTTTCTTTTGAGTGTAGAAGACTGAGGGGGGAATGTTTAAGGAGTGTACAAGATGATAGGGTGAATGTACTCAGTCTTTTCCCCAGGTTTGGGGGATTGAGGATCAGAGGGTATCACTTTCAGGTCAGAGGGGAAAGAATGAAAGGGAACCTGAGGGGCAACCTTTTTACACGGAGGGTGGTACACGTAAGGAATGAGTGGAAGTCGTTGAGGTGGGGTACATTAACAACATTTGAAAGGCATTTGGACAAATACATTGGATAAGAAAGGATGAGAAGGAAATGGGGGAAGGGCAGGGAAATGGGTTTAGTGCAGATGGACATTTTAGTCAGCTTGGGCCAAAGGGCTTGTCTCCGTGACTATAAGTATGGAATCTAAAGCAATCGTGACTGTGAATTTGTAATTGATAGTTGTTTGAAAATACATCTGGTTCACAAATGGGAAGGAAATCTGTCAGCCTTATTTAGTCTGGACCATGTTCAACTCCACACTCGCAGTGAAACCATTAACTCTGAACCTCCCTCTGAAGTAGCGCTAGAAAACCACTCATCTCTGGGTTACCTCAGGGTACGCAACCAACGCTGACCTCGCCAGTGACCCCTGCACCCCGTGAAAGAGTACATTTGTCTTCTGCAGCTGGTGGGATCCTCTGGGGTTGGTCTGTGTCTCCTCCTTGTAAACCCACATTTTATTGAAATTTAGCCTCCTTTTTGAGGCTTTGTCTCTTTGAGGGCCTGCCACTTGTTTAATTGGTTTCATTGCTGAATTAATTTATCAAAGAGGTATGAGGAGGAATTGTTAGGGCACAGACCCTGTTAGGTGGCAAGCAGACATTTCATAATACTGCATTCTGTACATAAACCTATCATTAAGAAAAATGTTAGCGTCCTGTGAGCTCAGGGTACAGCTAACTGAACTCCAAAACAGTATAGAGTAGCCAAGGTAAACAGCCAACAGCTTTTCCCCAGGGTAGGGGAGTCTAACGCTACAGGGCTTTGGTATAAGGTGAGAGAGGGAGAGATACTAAAGGGTCCAGAGGTGCAATTTTTTCACTTAGAGCATGATGAACAGGTTGCCAGAGATAGTTGTGGAGGTGCATACAATTTCATCATTGAAGAAACGTTTAGGCAGGAAAATGGCTGGGATAGGTCTGGAGGGATCTGGACTAAACACAGACAAAGGGGTCCAGCTTGAATTGTGAAAACTGAGTGGCATGGACAAGTTGGGCTGAAGGGCCTGTTTCCATGCTATAGACCTTTGTGACTCTATGACATTTTCATACTTCATCAAGTTTGGGATTTAAGTAAAATGATATTGAGTTAGAGTTGTAGAGATGTACAGCACGGAAACAGACTCTTTGGTCCAACTCATTCATGCCGACCAGACATCCTAAATTAATCTAGTCCCATTTGCCAGCATTTAGCCCGGATCCCTCTAAACTCTTCTTATTTATACACCCATCCAGATGTCTTATAAATGTTGCAATTCATAATAAGTGGATTAGAAACTAATCCATATTCACTCCTTACCCAACATCATTGAAAAAGGACAGGCAATCTTGTCATTATCTCATAGTGGGATCTTGCTGTGCCCAAGTTGGCTGCTGCATTTCTGACAGTCCAACATTAGCTATTAATCATTGTGCGAAGTGCAAAGATTGGGAATATATTGTAAAGTACAGGTTTTTTGTTTTTTATAAATGAAATGTACAGCTTTTCATGACAGAGCAATGTGATTATGACTGGATAATTTGATTTTAGGTTTATTGAGCAATAAGTATTGTTTAAAAACAAAGACAAAACCTTTCCTGCCCGAACTTGTTTGACGTTATACCGTGGATCTTACACATCCACCTGAGGTGGCAGAGGGGTCCTGATCTCAACGTCTGAACTGTATTGATTGAGAGTGAACAAGACTGTACCCAATTATGAGGAGAATCCACCTTTCGGGCATAAGCTCTTCTTCAGGAATGAGGAAGGTGTGCCAAGCAGGCTAAGATAAAAGGTACGGAGGAGGGACTTGGGGGAGGGGCGTTGGGAATGCGATAGGTGGAAGGAGGTTTAGGTGAGGATGATAGGCCGGAGTGGGGGTGGGGACAGAGAGGTCAGGAAGAAGATTGTAGGTCAAGAAGGCGGTGCTGAGTCCGAGGGTTGGGACTGAGATAAGGTGGGGGGAGGGGAAATGAGGAAGCTAGAGAAATCTGCATTCATCCCTTGTGGTTGGAGGGTTCCTAGGCGGAAGATGATGCGCTCTTCCTCCAGGCGTCGTGTTGCCATGGTCTGGCGATGGAGGAGGCCAAGGACCTTCATGTCCTTGGTGGAGTGGGAGGGGGAGTTAAAGTGTTGAGCCATGGGGCTGTTGGGTTGGTTGGTCCGGGTGTCCCAGAGGTGTTCCCTGAAACGTTCCGCAAATAGGCGGCCTGTCTCCCCAATGTAGAGGAGGCCACATCGGGTGCAGCGGATGCAGTAAATGATATGTGCGGAGGTGCAGGTGAATTTGTGACGAATATGGAAGGATCCCTTGGGGCCTTGGAGGGAAATGAGGGGGGAGGTGTGGGTGCAAGTTTTGCATTTCTTGTGGTTGCTGGGGAAGGTGCCGGGAGTGGAGGTTGAGTTGGTGGGGGGTGTGGACTTGACGAGGGAGTCACAGAGGGAGTGGTCTTTCCGGAATGCTGATAGGGGAGGGGAGGGAAATATATCCTTGGTGGTGGGGTCTGTTTGGAGGTGGCAGAAATGACAAAGGATGATCCGATGTATCTGGAGGTTGGTGGGATGGTAGGTGAGGGCCAGTGGGGTTCTATCCTGGTGATGATTGGAGGGGCGGGATTCAAGGGCGGAGGAGTGGGAAGTGGAGGAGATGTGGTGGAGAGCATCGTCAACCACATCTGAGGGGAAATTGTGGTCTTTGAAGAAGGAGGCCATCTGGGTTGTTCCAATTCCAATACCGAACAACGTTGATTCTCCTGCTCCTTGGATGCTGCCTGACCTGCTGCGCTTTTCCAGCAACACATTTTTCAACTCTGATCTCCAGCATCTTGTCCCCACTTTCTCATAGTTGATTGTACCCAATTATGACAATGCACTGGGTCCAAAGTGTGCTGATCCCATGAAAGGGCTCCTGTAATTAACATTGTAAAGACATCTCTGTTATCTCTGCAATAGAACTGTCGATCTCTAACCCTGAGCTCTCTGAAATTCCTTACATCAATCCCTGTCCTGGTCATAGGTACATTGACATCATTGGCTTAGGAGTGTGCTGGAGAAACTCAGCAGGTTTGGCTGTGGGTGGAACAGCTTTAAAAGGTCGAGTGACTCCCCTTCAGAGGAAGAGCCGCAATTCAGCTCAACTCAAAGTTAGCTTTGGTGTTTATTCAACTTTGGTTAATTCAGTTTTGATTTGCATTTGTCATGTCCACTGAGACGCTAAGGGACTGTTATGAAACCATGAAGGTGAAAGTAGCTGATGTTGATGTAGTAAGTCACCGTGTAAAGCCAAAAATGAAATATCAGATCGATTCCATACATTAGTCATTCAGGCATGTTTCCATGCCCCCTGGATAATGGGGATACGATTTACACATCATTATCTCTGACAAGGTTTATATCCACGATTCTGCGCTAGACATAAATGTTCTGATACTTGTGAGCTGGTTTTAATGTGGTTCTGAGAGTGATTGTAGTCTGTGTAAGCTGCTGCTGTGAAAACCATGTCAAATGAAAATGGCACTGAATTTGGTTCTTTTGTCAATCACCTTGCCTGCTGCATGCATTGCCTTTCTAAGTCTGAACTGGCAGGTGGCACTTCTTTAATGAGTATGACTGGCCTTTAATTCTTATGAAAGGAATATTTCCAAGGGTATCATTTTATGTGGCAGAGTTGATCATGCATTAATATTTGAGATTACCATCACCTTGACAGATTCTACTTGAATGAAGATCAAACACCAATTATCAAGCCCGTAACACCACCATGACCTGCAGAATAGCAGCTTGGAAAGCTTGTCATTCAATATTGCAGGGATTTTGTTTTAATAAAACAATATGCAATTAAAATTCCAATAGATGGTCTCGTGTGTGGAGGGAGAATATTTTTCTGTGTGCAGTTGATACCTGCTGTTAAGCTGTTGCAGGCTTGCTATCCCAGCTGTTTGGTTGCTGATCCTATACGTTGACTGGACGTGTGTTTATTTTTGTGAATAAAAAGTGTGACTGACCAAGGTCTGGTATTAGCGGCCTTTCTTTACTACCATTGAAGTGAGCTTCGTAAAGTGCGAGTGCCCAAGAGATGGAGAGACACCCAAGGCTGGGAAGAGAGTTCCAGGATTTTCACCCAGCACGTAACATATCAACTTAGACTAGAATTGGGAATGTAACCCCAGCAAGTATCCATGAAGAGGAACAAATAGATTATTAACCAGGAGAATGTATGTCTCCTATAGTCCCGGTCTGTCCAGAAAGTGTAGCTGAGCTCAAAAAACCAGCTCTAAAGGCATACAAAAATCTTTTGTTATGCTTTGCTTGATAAAACCATGCGACCTGATTCATATTCAATTGCATAAACAGTCATAGTTATTGTCTTAGTCTATCCTTCTATCAATGCTCTGTAAGGCATACAAGCCACTATTATTACAAGTGCAAAACCAGCTGTTTCAAGCTGAGAGTTGCTATAGAAATTTTCTCAACCATTAGACTGCCCTCTCACAGCCAGAAATGGCCCTAATGTCTTTTATTCAGGCATGTATGTAACAAGCCACATGAGAGAGAGTAATCTACAAAGCCCAACCATAGGAATCAACTCTTTCTCTACATCTGCATCTGGACACTTGGGAGAAATGTGTTCTTTATCACTCTAGAAGTAGCACTGCAGAAGTGAATTTCTCTTTCCTGTGCCTTTTGCATGCATACCACTCCAACCTTTATCAAGACAACAAATAACCCTTGGTGGATTGGTGCCACTAAGCTGTGCTATATCACAGCCACAGCGTGGCGCTGGAAACGCACAGCAGGTCAGGCAGCATCCGAGGAGCAGGAGAGTTGATGTTTCAGGCAAAAGCCTTTCATTAGGAATGTTGGGAGGGAGAGCCAAAGGAGGCTGAGAGATAAGTAGGAAGGTGGGGTTGGGGCAAAGGTATTTTGGAAGGTGATAGGTGGATGAAGGTGGGGGGGTGACGTGATGTCTCAGAGCAGTGGGTGGAGCGGATAGGTCGGAAGGAAAATAGATAGATAGGGCTGTTCAAGAGGGTGGTGCCGAGTTGGAGGTTTGGATCTGGGATAAGGTGGAGGGAGATCAGGTAACTGGTGAAATCGATGTTGATGCCTGTTTCAGGATGTGGCTGAAGAGCTTCAGTGCAGAGAAGATGACTGGCGTGTGCAGAGAGAGAGGGAGAGACTCATTGAGCTCCTTGTGAAGGGAGGAGGAAATCTTCTTCAAGGTGGGCATTCTTGGAATACTCTTCGCAATAAGGCTATAACGACGAGGAGGAAGTGAGGACTGCAGACGCTGGAGATCAGAGTTAAAAAGTGTGGCATTTTTCCAGTGCCACACCAGCACCACCATCTTGAACTGTCCTACCTGTCCATCTTCCTTCCCACCTATCCACTCCACCCTCCTCTCTGACCAATCACCATCACCCTAACCCTCATCTGCCTATCACATTCCAACCTACCTTCCCCCCAGCCCCACCCCTCTCCCATTTATCTCTCAGCCCCCTTGGGCTACTTCCCCATATTCCTGAGGAAGGGCTTATGCCCAAAACGTCAACTCTCCTGCTCCTTGGATGCTGCCTGACCTGTGCTTTTCCAGCACAATAATGACTCAGCGGTTAGCACTGCTGCCTCACAGCACAAGGGACCTGGGTTCAATTCCACCCTCAGGCGACTGTCTGTGTGGAGTTTGCATGTTCTCCCAGTGTCTGCGTGGGTTTCCTCCCGGTGCTCCGGTTTCCTCCCATAGTTCAAAGATGTGCAGGTCAGGGTGGATTGGGAGAAAGTGAGGACTGCAGATGCTGGAGATCAGAGTCAAAAAGTGTGGTGCTGGAAAAACATAGCCAGTCAGGCAGCATCCGAGTCACAGGAGAGTCAATCTTTCGAACATAAGCTCTTCATCAGGAATGTCTGACCGGCTATGCTTTTCCAGCAGTACATGTTTTGAAGTTAGGTGAATTGGCCATGCTAAGTTGCAAGTAGTGTTCAGGGATGTGTACGTTAGCTGTGTTAGTCAGGGGTAAATATAGGATAATAAGGTAGGGGAATGGATCTGGGCAGGCGACTCTTCAGAGAGTTGGTGAGCACTTATTGGGCCGAAGGGACACTGTAGAGACTCCATGATGTCTTTCTCCTTTGTGAATAAGGATGCAAAATATTTGTTAAGGACCTCGCCCACTTCCTGCAGCTCCAGGCGAAAATTCTCTTCTTTGACTTGAAGTGGATCTGCCCTTTTCCTGGCTCCTTATATTCAGTCTTGGGATTTTCCTTAATGTTAATGGCCTAGGACATTTCATTGTCCCTTTTACCCCTCCTGCCTTCTTGTTTCAGTTTGTTTGTGCTTCCTTTATATTCTTTGAGTCTTTATATTGTTTTCCAAAGTATCTTAGACTTGGAGCATGCTAAGATTGGCCTGAGTTAAAAGTATAACTGCAAGCATAATACTCTCTTCTGGGAAGAAATATTTTTTCATAAATCATATTTTTCATTCATCAAGCACAGTACGGCAGCAATGGATGTTATAGGCAGCCAAAATTGGCAGTAAAACCATTTTAGTCAGTGTATTTGAAAATAGAAAGGAACATGCTTTTGGTTACTTTCTGAGCCTTGTCAAGATGTCCATATCAACAACAATTTACGCTGACATTGCAGCTTTAGTGTAATCTTATAAACATCCTGAGGTGCTTCACAGGAGAGCAGTCAAATGAAAGGAGATGCTGAGATGCCCAAAGGCTTTGACAAAGAAGTTGGTTTTAAAGGAGTGCCTTCAAAGGAGAGAGATGTGCAGATTTAGGAATGTCAGGGCTGAAGAGCTTGCCAGATTGAGACACAGATGCCAACAGCAGAGATGTACAGATGCCAACAGTGGACATGTGCAGAGCGTCAGAACTCAGATGCACAAAAATCTGGAAGGCCTTCAGATTGAAGAACTTTATGGAGTAGGTGAAGCCAGAGACGCATTTGAAAGCCAATAACCCAGCATCCTGGAGACTCACTAAGTTTATACTTCAGACCAGAATGCCACAATTTCTACTGGATGGTCTAGAATCAATCAGAAATGGAAATCTGCCTGGATTCCCAATGCAATGGAATTTAATGATAGAATATGACAGGATGGTGGTTCAGTGGTTAGCACTGCTGCCTCACAGCACTAGGGACCTGTGTTCGATCCCAGCCTCGGGTGACTGACTGTGTGGAGTTTGCACATTCTCCCTGTATCTGCGTGGGTTTCCTCCGGGTGCTCAGGTTTCCGCCTACAGGCCAAAGATGTGCACGTTACTTGGATTGGCCATGCTAACTTGTTCAGATTAGGTGCATTAATCAGAGGAAATGCAGAGTAATGGGGTAGGGGAATGCATCTGGGTGGGATAGGCTTCGGAGAATAGGTGTGGACTTGTTGGGCCAAATGGCCTATTTCCACACTGTTGGGATTCTATGAACGGGGAGACAGGAAAAAAGAATATTTACAAAGTGCCAAATACCACTGAAAGAATTAGCATGAATCATCCATCAGAATTTGACACAATTAAATCAGTTCATTATTAGCTGTCATATACTTACCATCAAACATGGAACCATTTGTGCATGAACAGTTTGATGATGATGTGAAAATTCTTTTATAATGTTGTCAGCATCTTCTTACACAGGGTAACCAATTTAAAAGACAACTGTGATTGACAAAATTAAAAATAGTGTTGGGAGGCAAGGATGAGGCATTTGGCTATGAAAAGACAGAGCAGATCTCTGGATGAATAGCATTTCACAATACACTGGAACATAAGGTGAAAATAAGACATAACTCAGTTGTAAAATTTTAAGAAAATGATCTGCTGTTCTGGATGAATGCGACAGAAATTTTAAATATACATTTTCTCCGAATGTAGGAGAATAAATCATTTCTATTCACTGTTCCTTCAGATTTGGCTTCAAAGTTGCAACATCTCTCGCCCAAGTGTATTCTGTGTTCTCAGATCTGAGTGTAGGCATCCATTAGCCAAGATCCACAGCAAAGACAAAACTACTTCATTCTGAGCAAAAGTCTATGGGCAGCTAAAATGCAAATCAAAACTTTGTTCATGGGACTTGGGATGTCATTGGCTGGGCCAGCATTTATTGTCCATCCCTAGTTCCACCGAGACTGTGGTGATGAGCTGCCATCTTGAATCACTTTGGTCCAATTGCTGTAAGTTGACCCACAATGCAGTTAGGGAGGGGATTCCAGGATTTTGACCCAACGACCAGTTAAAGACTGGCGATATATTTCCAAGTCTGGACGGTGAGTGACTTGGAGGGGAACGTGCAGGTGTTGCCATGTAACGGCTGCCTTTGCCCTTCAAGATGAAAGTGGTCATGGGTTTGGAAGGTGTTTTTTGAAGATCTTTGGTGAATTTCTTCAGTGTATCTTATTGATGGTATGCACTGCTGCTACTGAGCAATGGTGGGAGAGGGAGTAGATGCTTGTGGATGTGGTGCCAATCAAGTGGGCTGCTTTGTCCTGGTTGGTATCAAGCTTCTTGTGTGTTGTTGGAGCTGCATTCATCCAGGCAAGTAGGGAGTATTCCATCACACTCCTGACTTGTGCTTTGTTGACAGCCACTGGGGAGTCAGGAGGTGGGTTGCTCACACCAAGATTTGTAGCCTCTGACCTGCTCTTGTAGCCACTTTCTATGGCTGATCCAGTTCAATGTCTGGTCAATGGTGACCCCCAGGTTGTTGATAGTGTAAGATCCAGTGATGATGGTAATGCCAAGGGGCAATGGTTAGATTATCTCTTGTGTGAGGTAATTATTGCCTTGCACTCAGGTGGCAAGTATGACTTGCGTCACATCAGCCCAAACCTGGATATTGTTCAGGTCTTGTTGCTTTTGCTCACTGATTGTGTCTGAGGTGTCAGGAATGTTGCTGAATATCTGCAAACATTCGTCAATATTCCCAATTCTGATCTTACGCCAGAGGGGATGTCATTGATGAAGTTGCTGAAGATGACTGAACCTGGGACACGACCCTGATGATCTTCGGTAGAGATGTCCTGGAGCTGAAATTATTGAGTTCTTCGAGAAGGTGACAAAACAGGTGAATGAAGGTAAAGCATTTGATGTGGTTTGTATGGATTTCAGTAAGGTGATTGATAAGGTTCCACATGGTAGGCAGTAAATATTGAGTTTCGGGATTGAGGGTGATTTGGCGGTTTGGATCAGAAATTGACAAGCTGAAAGAAGACAGAGGGTGGTGGTTGCTGGGAAATGTTCATCCTGGAGCTCAGTTACTAATGGTGTACTAGTAAGGGGATTGAGTTTCGGAGCCACAAGGTCATGCATTAGCTGTACAAGACACTGGTAAAGCTGCTCCTGGAGTATTGCGTGCAGCTCTAATCACCGCATTATAGGAAGGATGTAGAAGCTTTGGAAAGGGTTCAGAGGAGATTTACTAGGATGGTATGGAAGGAAGGAATGAAGAAAGGCTGAGGGAACTGAGGCTGTTTTTGTTGGAGAGAAGAAGGTTGAGAGGTAACTTAATCGAGACGTATAAGATAGTCAGAGGGTTAGATAGGTGGACAGTGAAAGCCTTTTTCCTCAGATGGTGAAGGCTAACACGAGGGAACATAGCTTTAAATTGAGGGATGATAGATTTAGGACAGATAATAGGGTAGTTTAGGGCAGTTTCTTTACTCAGAGAGTAGTAGAGCGTGGAATGGCCTGCCTGCAACAGTAGTAGACTTGCCGTTGTTAAGGGCATTTAAATGGGCATTGGACATATGTATGGATAATTATGGAATGGTGTGAGTTAGATGGGCATCAGATTAATTTCACAGGTCGGTGCAACATCGAGGGCCGAAGGGCCTGTACTGTGCCGTAACGTTCTATGTCCTCTGTCTATGAATTCTAACAACCACAACCATCTTGCTTTGCGACAAGTATGACTGAAACCAGTGGAGAGTTTCCACCTGATTTCCAGTGATTCGAGGAGAAAATGACACCGTTACCACCCCCCACCCGTTCCTTCGCGACATCGATGACTGTGTCGGTGCTACCTCGTGAGCAGGTTGAACAATTCATCAACTCCACCAACACCTTTCACCTGGACCATCTCCGAAACCTCCCACCCCTTCCTGGACCTCTCCACCTCCATGTCCGGTGACTGACTAACCACAGACGTCTACTGCAAGCCCGCTGACTCCTACAGCTATCTAGACTACACCTCCTTCCACCCTACCTACTGTAAAAACGCCATCCTTTATTCCCAATTCCTCCACCTCCACCGCATCTGTTCCCTGGATGACCAAAGACCGCAATTTCCTTCCCACATCGTTGACGATGCCCTCCAGCACATCTCATCCACTTCCTGCACCTCTGCCCTTGAACCCCACCCCTTCCAACACAACAAGGACAGAACACCCCACTCCCCCTCCCCCAGTCCTCATCATCCTCCGCCACCTCCAAACGGACCCCACCACCAGAGATATATTTTCCTCCCCACCCCTATCAGCATTCCAGAGAAACCATTCCCTCAGCGACTCCCTCGTCAGGTCCACGCCCCCCACCAGCCCACACCCCATTCCCGGCACCTTCCCCTGCCACTGCAGGAATTGTAAAAACTGCCCCCACACCTCCCCATCACCTCCCTCCAAGGCCCCAAAGGATCCTTCAACATTCGACAGAAATTTACCTCCGCCAATGTCACCGACCGTATCCGTTGCACCTGGTGTGGTGTCTATATCGGGGAGACAGGATGCCAACTTGCGGATCATTTCAGAGAACATCTCTGGGAATCCTGCGCCAACTAACCCCACCACCCCATGGCTGAGCACTTCAACTTCCCCACCCACTCCACCAAGGACATGCAGGTCCTGGGCCTCCTCCATCGGCAAACCCTTACCATCCGCCGCCTGGAGGAAGAACACCTCATATTCCGGCCTGAGACCCTGCAACCACATAGGATCAATGTTGATTTCAACAGCTTCCTCATTTCCCCTCCCCAACATTATCCCAGTCCCAAGTATCCAAATTAGCACCACCCTCCTGACCTGTCCATCACCTTTCTCATCTCTTCGCTCCACCCCTCCTCTCTGCCCTATCACCTTCTCCCCCACCTTCATTCACCTATCCCATTCCCAGCTACATTCCCCCCAACCCCACCCTGCTTCCATTTATCTCTCAGCACCCCCTCCCGGGCCCTCAAGCCTCATTCCTGATGAAGGGCTTGTGCCCGAAACGTCTATTCTCCTGCTCCCTGGATTGCCGCCTGACCTGCTGTGCTTTTCCAGCAACGCATTCTCGACTTCCAGTGAGTCTAGTTCTGCTTGGGCTCCTGGATGCCTTATTCAGTCAAACGCTCTATTAATATCCATATGTGTAATTCTCACCTGCCCTGTTTGGACCAAAGCTGTAATGGGGTCAGGGGCTGACCAAACCTCATATCCTTGAACAGGTTATTGCTGTGCTGCTTGATAGTTGTTGTGATGGCCCCTTCCATCACATTGCTATTTAGTGTAGACTGAAGGGGCAACAATTGGCTACAATGAGATTGTCCTGCTTTTTATGCAGAAGATGTCATTATTCCCGATGTCAGGTACATGTCAGTGTTTTAGCTGTTCTGGTACACCATGAGAAGGGGCTGCAGCTAGTTCAGGAGCATGGCTCTGTGGTACTATTGCCAGAATGTTATTGAGACCCATAGACTTTGCAGTATCCAGCGCATCAGCCATTTGTAGATACCTCATGGGCTGGCTTGAATTGATGACTGGTATCAGAGATGTTGTGGACCTCAGGAGGAGGTCGAGATGGATCATCCACTCAGTACATCTGACTGCTAATGGATGCAAATATTTCATGTTTTTGCACCAATGTGCAAGACTCCCTTACAATAGGGAATATTTGTGGAAGCTCCAACTGCGGTGAATTGTTCAGCACCATTGAGGGCTGGATGTGGCAAGGCTGCAGAGCTTAGATCTGATCTGTTGGTTGTGGAATCGCTGAACTCTGTCACTTGTTCTTCCTCCCGTTTGGCGCGCAAGTCGTCAAGTGTCATAGCTTTGCCAGGTTGACACCACCTTTTTAAGGGTGCCTGCTGCTGTGCCTGGCATGCCCTCCTGCACTCTCCATTGAACCAGGATTGGGCCCCTGGCTTGATGGTAGATTGGGGGGCGGGGCATATGCCAGGCCGTGAGAGGATTGACATTGTGTTGGAGTGCAATTCAGGTGCTACAGATGGCATCCCCTCAGCACTTCACAGATGCCCAGTTTTATAACTGGATCTTGCTGAAGTCTGTCCCAGTTGGCATGGTGCTAGCACCACACACCACGATGGAGGGTATCATCATTACAAAGACACAACGACTGCACTCCTATCAACACCTCCCTGGATTGATGCACCAGCTGCAGGTGGATTGATTGGGACAAGGTCATGTAGATACTTACTCTTTGTTGGTTCTCTTGCCACTTGCAGACTCAGTCTATCAATTGCATTTTCTAAGCCTTGACCACCTCGCTCAGCATTGATGGTACTGAACCTCTCTTAGTGATGAACACAGAAGTGGCCCATCCCAGAGTAAATGTTCTGCCCTTACCATCCTCAGTGTTCCCTCCTTATGGTGCTCAATACAGAGAAATACTGGTTCATAAGCTGATGGTGATACGTGGCCATTAGTAGGAGGTTTCTAATCATAAAATCCCTACAGTGTGGAAACAAGTCCTCACCAACCCTCCAAAGAGGAACCCACCCAGACCCATTTCCCTTTTATTCTACATTTACCCCTGACCAGTGCACCTAAACTACATATCCCTGAACACTGTGGGCACAGTGGCATGGCCAATTCACCCTAACCAGTACATCTTCAGACTGTGGGAAGAAAACAGAGCACCCAGAGGAAACCCATACAGACACAAGGAGAATGTACAAACTCCACACAGACAGTCACCTGGGGCTGGAATCGAACCCAGGTCCCTAGTGCTCTGAGGCAACAGTGCTAACCACTAAGCCACTGTGCCACCCCTTCTCCATTATTGCTGGACTCTTAATCCAGAGACCCAGCTAATGTTCTGGCACCCAAGTTCAAATCCCACCATGGCAAATGGTGGAATTTGAATTCAGTTAAATATAATCTGGAATTACGATTCTGATGATGACTATGAATCCCTTGTTGATTATTGGACAAACCTATCTGGTTCACTAGTATTGTTTAAGGAAGGAAATCTGGAATTAAAAGTCTAAATGATGACCATGAATCCATTCAGGGAAGGAAACTTCCATCCTTACCTGGCTTGGCCTATATGTGACTCCAGACTCACAGCAATGTGTTTGACTCTTAACTGCCCTCTTGGAATGTGCAATAAATGCTGGCCGAGCCAGTGACACCCACATCCCGAGAGTGAATTTTAAAACAACCCAGTGGCAAAAGATTTCATTCAGAATTGATGTTGAGGACTCCCAGGAAAACTCCTTGCCAACATTAAATTATTGTGTCTATGGTCTCTCCTGCTGGCAAGATAAGACATCCCAGGTATATTTGTGGTGGTGTCTGGGATGTAGTCATACTTATGGAATTGTAACTTCCAATAGCGGGCTGTTGTTGCTTGACCAGTTTGTGAGGCAGCTCTCTCATGTTTGGCACGAGGCCCTAGAAATTGGTGAAAGGCAGACATTACAGGATCACCGGGCCCTGTTTGCCATGTCTTTTCCTGTGTCTCGGTCGATGTCAGGTGGTCTGCCTGGTACCATTGTCCTCTTTTGGCTGTGTGAAAGTTTCATAAAATTGAATGGGTTACCTGGGCCATTTCATGGAGCAGTTAAGAGTCCATCCCATTGCTGGGGTCTGGAGTAGGCCAGACCATGTAAGGATGGCAGATCTCCTTCCCTGAGGGGACATTAGTCCACCAAAGAAAGCTGCATTGAGGGGACTTACACTAATGCACTTTGTTGTTCGCATTAAAGAGTCTGAGATCTCCAAGGGTGAGCTGGTTTAAAGTATTCCACATGTGTTTGGAACAACTGAGTGCCCATCCATTTCTTCCAAGAGTACTGCTCTTTCGCCGGTGATGGACAATGCCTCTGTGGACATCCTTGGCTCCCTGCCCCTACACTACTCAAAATGGGACTGGCGTCACAGGCACATTTAACCCTCCGGCAGCTTCTTTGGCAGACTGTATGGACTGTACAGACTGGGCTATTGATAAGAGGCTAAAGCCATTAGAATGTGTATGGGTCTCATGGGATTGCAACAAGACTTTCCTGGATTGTTCATTGACTGGGAAAACATTGTCCTTTACGTTCTTTTAGTTCAACCTGGTCTAGGGAGTTAATGAAATCTGAGATGGTTTTAAGTTTTAGAAAACCCTATGGAAGTAGGACATTTGGCCCATCGAATCCACGCTGACCCTTTGAACAGCATCTCTCCCAGACCCACCTCCCTACCCTATCCCTGTGTTTCCCATGGCTAATCTACCTAGCCTGTAATCCCTGGACACCATGGGGCAATTTAGCATGGCCAATCCACCTTAACCTGCACAGCTTTAGATTGCGGGAGGAAACCCACGCAGACACAGGGAGAATGTGCAAACTCCACACAGCCAGTCGCCCGAGGCTGGAATCGAACCCAGGTCCCTGGTGCTGAGAGACAGCACTGAGCCACCATGCCACACATTTGCCTGTGTTGGAATTGGGCGCCTTGATCAGTTCTTTCAAATGTCAGTTGCTAAATATGAATAAATCTTGGCTGCTTCAAAAAAAAACAGTTCTAAGCAGTGCACAGAAAAAGTACATGACCTCGAGCTGGTAATTTAATTGTACCCAGAAGTATTCAATTTGCTTTCACCACAGCATGTTGCACTTCAAAGCTACGCTTCAGCTACTGTTGCTAGACAGTTTTAAGAAGAATAGAAGCAAATATCAATACTATTTAATTGAAACAGTATAACTTTTTGCACAGAAATGAGTAAGACTGACTGAAAGATTAGATACCTGTAGTGAGTGCAGAGGCTTGTATTTTTCTCATTTCAAGTGTTATAATGGATCTCTCGGTTTTGCTAACAGTTTTGCATCATGTAGCCTCTGTAGCTCAAGTACTTATTGCTCCTGATTTAATGCAATTGTCTCCACTTCAATATAGTTGCCACTGCAAAGGGTATTTTCTTCTCTGTCACCTGGCAAGCTAGTGCCAAGCTCCAGTCTGGAACCTGCATCTTGCTGCTCCAACCACAGCACTAGTGGTATTATGGTAGGGTCACAGAGTCTTAGAGATGTACAGCACGGAAACAGACCCTTCGGTCCAACCTGTCCATGCCGACCAGATATCCCAACCCAATCTCGTCCCACCTGCCAGCACCCGGCCCATATCCCTCCAAACTCTTCCTATTCATATACCCATCCAAATGCCTCTTAAATTGTGGGCGGCACAGTGGCACAGTGGTTAGCACTGCTGCCTCACAGCGCCTGAGACCCGGGTTCAATTCCCGACTCAGGCGACTGTCTGTGTGGAGTTTGCACGTTCTCCCCGTGTCTGCGTGGGTTTCCTCCGGGTGCTCCAGTTTCCTCCTACAATCCAAAGATGTGCGGGTCAGGTGAATTGGCCATGCTAAATTGCCTGTAGTGTTAGGCAAAGGGTAAATGTAGGGGTATGGGTGGGTTGCGCTTCGGCGGGTCGGTGTGGACTTGTTGGGCCGAAGGGCCTGTTTCCACACTGTAAGTAATCTAATCTAAGTAAAATGTTGCAATTGTACCAGCCTTCACCACATTACATTACAGAAGGAGGCCATTCAGCCCAATGGCTCTATTACCTCGTGCCAATTAATTGTGTTGAATTAAGTTGCTGCAAGCTGGGTGGCATGGTGACTCAGTGGTTAGCATCGCTACCTCACAGTGCTAGGGAGCCCGGTTCAATTCTAGCCTGAGCTGACTGTCCGTTTGTGTCTCCACCCTGGGCCTCCAGCTTGTTCTGCTCTGCACCACTGTGGGTTAATGCAGCTTGTCCCAGGTTGACAGCAGGTATCCCATGATGCATGTCAGAGTCATAGTTTTGCTGGCAGTGATTATTGAGAGGGAAAGTTAACCGAGGCATGTTTCTCAATGCATTTATTGATCAGATGGTATTTGACGTGACAGCTGACAATTCCTGCCAAGCATCTGACATTGACAGTGATTGGCAGTGGCTCGGGTACGTTGTGTTGTATAGACCTGCAGTGTTCCAGCCATATAGTCCCCAAGAGGTATATGTGGGTGGTTGGATTATTGAGTGCACTTCCTCTTGTTTATTGATAGGCAGAAGAAACTGTGCTTTTTTTTTGTGTGTTTTTCAAACGAACTAGATTGACAGATATTATAACAAACAGACTGAAGGAGCTGTGGGTAAGAAACTCACAACTTTTGGCTGGTGGACGTCAAATGGGAAGATCGAAATGAAGCAAAATTGAAGTGGTTTTGATGCCTTTTGAAAGAATGATTTTCTTGTCAAGTGTATTTCACAGTGAGAAAAACAGAAAAGCTTTACCACTGTTGCCATGATTCAGTGCCGCTCTCAACAGTTTTAAGAATTAAGAAACAAAAATAGCAGATAGCTTGGAAAGTGTCCGTCAGTCTTGAACCAGTTCATTGTCAATGATGCCTGTGCTGCTATCCCTCCTCCATTGCCTCGCCACAGTCCAAACCAACATTGAAGTGACCTCTCTTCAGGCCTCATCTTTTGCCAATGGGGCAATTCTCCACCCCCCCCCCCCGCCCTCGCTTGCATCAGACCCAACCAATGTCATTGTCCCCTCTCTCGCCACTGCACCCTACTCGTCGATGTCGCTTAATGCCCTCCCGCCATGTTGCTTTCATCTACCATCAGCCGAACGTAGCTCCGGGTGCTCCGGCTTCCTCCCGCAGTCTGAAGACTATGCAGGTTGGGGTGGGACTGGCCATGCTAAATTACCCCATAATGTCCAGGCTAGACGGGTTAGCTATGGGAAATGTAGAGTTACAGGATGGGGCAGGGGGAATAGGTCTGCATGGGATGCTCTTTGGAGGGTCAGTTTGGACACGATGGCCGAATGGCCTGCTTCTGCGCTGTAGGGATTCTAAGGCCAACAAGTGTTGGTCAGTTTCCTGCTTTCATGGGAGAGATGTATCGACAGTACACAATCACCTGTGATGTGGTTATCACTGAATTGTTGCAGTTGTGCTGAAGTTGAGGTTATGATTGGTTGAAGGTCAAAACAGCGTGGTTGTAAATATCCTTGGGGAAGCTTGGTGGCTCAGTGTGGCCTCACAGCGCCAGGGACTGGGTCCATTTCCACCCTTGATGACTGACTGTGTAGAGCTTGCACGTTCTCCATTTATCTGCATGGGTTTCCTCCTATAGCTCCAATTTCCTCCCTCTTCTTCAGGTCAGTGTGAACTGAATGGGCTGAATGGCCTGCTTCCACACTATGGCGATTCTGTGATTCTGTTCTATGATCTGGTGGTGATGCATATGATCTAACAGTGTTGAAAAGCCAAAAGTGGGTGAGTGGTTCATGTTACCTTGAGAAAAATCGCCATCACAAAAACAGAGGTCTTTAAAACAAAACTGAAATAAGAAACAGGAAAATGCTGCATACACTCAATAGCTCAAGCAGCATCTTGTGGAGAGAGTAACAGAGTTATCATTTCAGGTCCCTCTCTGATGAAAGCTCATCAACATTAACTCTCTGAAATGGCCCGAAACATTAACTCCCGGCCAGTGCTGCCTGACCTGCGGAGTGTGTGTATCGTTTTTCTTTTTTTAATTGAAGTGAATTAGCGAACTGCTTTGATGCAGATAAGCTTGTTAATGTGGAGGGCAACGAATGAAGCAATGATTCACTCATAATGCAATGCTGTGGCAGTTAATGTTGTCTTCGGGAAACTGCATTAGACAGCTGCAAAATGATTCCTTTGCCATCAAATTATTATGATTGTTACTGGTAAAGAAGCACATTTGGAGTTATATCATTAGTAAATCTACTCCCAATGAATATCATTAGTTTCCTTTCAAACACAAATACAACACACAGTACACTTAACAAAACCTTTGTCTCTTGTACCTGTTATGTTCACTGCATGATACACACCAGCAAGAAAATCTCAGCTATACCTTTGTTTATCCTGCTAGGATAAAGAATAAGCATGCCTTGAGTCTGTTATATTTCCCCACATGGATGGTGACCATTGAAAGCATACTATTGAGGGAATTTAAAGGGAATGGGCCGAGTGTATAATTGGGATATTATTATCGCTTTACACCAGTGTGGAACTTTTAAGTGCACTGATAACACAAAAGCAAACAGCCCTATCTGCACAAGGTGTGGAAAATATTACGCAGCAAAAATTGTGGTGGCTAGGTCTGACTCACTGTGAGAATTCAGACAAACACAACCATTTGGCACGGGATAGAGAAAGCTGGGGAAGAATCTGAAGTTTGATGTTAACATCTTCATTGTAGACATGGTTTCGAAATAATATTTAAAACATGGCCATCTTTCTAATGCACATGTACACTGTGTACATTGTACAATATCAACAGTTGCCAGAAAACTAATCTCATTCCAGTCAAGCCAGCCCGATTCCATGGCTCAGTCGTGGTCTCATGTGCTTTGCAGCAGAAGGTTGAGTCTCTCGCCACTTGACATCTTCAGCACGGCTAATATCAGCTAATGAAGTAGACATGCACATTGGCAGGACAGCACATTCAAAGTGCATACACCTTGGTGTTAGCATCGTCAAAGCAACGATTCTCTAGATGATAACTACTTGGCAAATCCACTGTAAGCTATAACAGCTAGAGTACTGCACACATAGTTCTGGTCATCACTTCACAAGAAAGATGTGATCGCCAGGGAAACCGATGAGGAGAGTAGGGAACTTTAGTTTGAAAGAAGATTACGTTAGCTGGGTTCTATCCTTTTGCGATGTGGATTAAGGTCAACAGCATAGGGTTCAATTCCCATCTCAGCTGAGGAGAGGCTACAAAAATGCAGGTTGTTTTCTCTGGGGTGGCGGAGGGTTACACCTGAAATATCGACTACTGCACCTCCTGATGTTGCTAGGGATGGTGATGGAAGCAGATACAATAGGGGCGATTGGGGGACAGCACATAAATATGAAGGTAGAGACTTGATAGAAGTCTATACAATTCTGAGACGTGCAGATGGGGTTGACAGTCAGAATCTTTTGCCCCATAGTTGATATGCCTAGAACTTGGGGCATGCACTTAAGATGAGAGAGGGAACGTTCAAAAGAGATGCGAGGGGCAAGGTTTTTTTTACACAGAGAGTGGTAGGAGTCTGGAACGTGCTGCCAGGATTGGTAGAGAGTCCAAAAAAATGGCAGGAGCTGGAATCCAAAGTAGACAGGCAGGAGGCTGGGGGAACACAGCAAGGCAGGCAGCAACAGGAGGCTGGGGGAACACAGCAAGGCAGGCAGCAACAGGAGGCTGGGGGAACACAGCAAGGCAGGCAGCATCAGGAGGCTGGGGGAACACAGCAAGGCAGGCAGCATCAGGAGGCTGGGGGAACACAGCAAGGCAGGCAGTATCAGGAGGCTGGGGGAACACAGCAAGGCAGGCAGCATCAGGAGGCTGGGGGAACACAGCAAGGCAGGCAGTATCAGGGGGCTGGGGGAACACAGCAAGGCAGGCAGTATCAGGAGGCTGGGAGAACACAGCAAGCCAGGCAGCAACAGGAGGTGGAGACGTCGATGTTTCAGGTCCTGAAGAAGGGTTACACCTGAAATATCGACTACTGCACCTCCTGATGCTGCTAGGGATGGTGATGGAAGCAGATACAATAGGGGCGATTGGGGGACAGCACATAAATATGCAAGGAATGGACCAACGGAAAGGCAAAAAGGATTAGTTTAATTTGGCATCGAGTTCAGCACAACATTGTGGGCCGAAGGGCCCGTTCCTGTGCTGTGCTGTTCAATGTTACCATGATGGACTCTCCTTCTCAACCTGTCCCCTCAGCTAAGGCATGGTGACCCTCAGGTTAAACCACCACTGTTTATCTCTCTCTCTCTGTAATGAGACAGCATGTCTATAGCAACTTTATCCTTCGGAGCATTGGAGGCTGAGGGAGATTCAGTTGAGACACAGTTATGAGAGTCTTAAGCAGAGTGAGTAGATGGGATCTGGTTCCATTAGCAGTGAGCTGACTAAATGTGGCATGCATCAAAAGCAATAGCTCAAAGGCTGGAGGCTAGATGAGAAGAAATGTTTTCACTCAGAGGATCATGGGGATTCATTGTCTAAAGGATCATAGAGACTTCTTTAAATATTTTAAAAATAAACCTAGTTATACACTTGAGGTGGGATGCTTAGCAGGGGTATAGGCCAAGAGCTGGGAAATGGGATGTGCTGTTTTATCAGCATGGACAGATAGAGCTGCAAATCCCTATATTTTGAACTGACTAGCTTGATGGAAGAGGAGGAATTGCAATTAATTGTGGAGGTGTTGTTCATGACCCCAGCACAAGTCCAACACAACAAGATAACTGATGTATTCACTTGTTGCAATGCAGGATGCACAGTCTGTTAAAATTAGATTACTTACAGTGTAGAAACAGGGCCTTCGGTCCAACAAGTCCACACCGACCCTCCAAAGACCAACCCACCCAGACCCATTCCCCTACATTTTCCCCTTCACCTAGCAATTTAGCATGGCCAATTCACCTGACCCGCACATATTTGGACTGTGGGAGGAAACTGGAGCACCCGGAGGAAACCCACGCAGACACGGGGAGAATGTGCAAACTCCACACATTCAGTTTCCTGAGGTGGGAATTGAACCCGGGTCTCTGGCGCTGTGAGACAGCAGTGCTAACCACTGTGCCACCATGCCACCCAACTGTTAAAAGTTGTCTATGTAAATAATGTGTGCATTGTGATGACAGTGCACTGAGTTTATCAAATGGATTGTGTGCATTTGAAGATGTAAGCAATGAGCAGCTAACTTTTGTGGCTAGCTAATTCCTGGGGTGCTGTCGTGTTATGGTTGGAGTGTTAACTGGACAGATAATCCTTTGGGTTGTGCTAATAATCCAGAAGCAAAAGCTGTAGGTACATCAGAGCTGAGGAATTTATATTTAATGAGTTAGATAAATTCCAAGTGAAAACCAGCACCTGTGATAATGACTATGGAGCGACTGTCTTGTAAAAACTCATCTTGTTCAGTAATAATCCAAACCTTGGTCCTGATTGTTATCATTATCCTATCTCTCCTATATGTGACTCCAAAAATAAATAAATGACTCCTCTCCTACAGCAATGCATTTTACACTTAACTACCCCTGAAATTGTGTAGACAGGCACTGAATTGCTACGAAAAAGGCACATTGAGAATAAAATTGGACAGACCTGCTGATGTCGGCTGGATTCAATTCAAGTGTTAAGGTGCAGAAGGAGGCCTTATGGCCCATCGTGTCTGGACCAGCTCATTATATCTTCCATGTCAGCTCGGACGGAGTCAGAGAGTCATAGAGATGTACAACACGGATACAGACCCTTCGGTCCAACTCGTCCATGCCGACCAGATATCCCGACCCAATCTAGTCCCACCTGCCAGCACCCAGCCCATATCCCACCAAACCCTTCCTATTCATTTACCCATCCAAATGCCTTTTAAATGTTGCAATTGTACCACCTCCACCACATCCTCTGGCAGCTCATTCCATACACGTACCACCCTCTGCATGAAAATGTTGCCCCTTAGGCCCCTGTTATATCTTTCCCCTCTCACCCTAAACTTATGCCCTCTAGTTCAGGATTCCCCCACCCCAGGGAAGAGACTTTGTCTATTTACCCTATCCATGCCCCACATGATTTTATAAACCTCTATAAGGTCACCCCTCAGACTCCGATGTTCCAGGGAAAACAGCCCCAGCCTGTTCAGCCTCTCCCTGTAGCTCAAATCCTTCAACTCTGGCAACAGCCTTGTAAATCTTCTCTGAACCCTTTCAAGTTTCAGAACATCCTTCCGCTAGGAAGGAGAGCATAATTGCACACAATATTCCAACAGTGGCCTAACCAATGTCCTACATACCTTCAACATGACCTCCCAACTCCAGTACTCAATACTCTGACCAATAAAGGAAAGGCATACCAAACACCTTTTTCACTACCCTATCTAACTGTGACTCTACTTTCAAGGAACCACAACCTGTACTCTCATCTAACTCAAAACATTGCTTTGCTCTCTCTCCACGGCTGCTGTCTGACCCCACAGTGATTTCCAACATTTTATTTTTGTTTACAGCACATTTCGCATCTTAACTACTCCCTGTGGGAGGATAAAAGTTTTTTCTCACATGACCTTTATTTCTTTTGTACATGGCTTTAAATCTATCCCTTCCTATTCCTGTTCCTTTTGCAAGCTTCTCCCTATCTACTCTATCCAGCCCTGCTCATGATTGTGAAAGCCTCTGTCAGAATTTGAGGTGGCACGGTGGCTCAGTGGTTAGCAGCAATCGATCCCGGTTCGATTCCAGCCTCAGGTGACTGTCCTTGTGGAGTTTGCACATTCTCCCCGCGTCTGCGTGGGTTTCCTTTGGGTGCTCAGGTTTCCTCCCATAATCCAAAGATGTGCAGGTCAGGGGAATTAGCGGTGCTAAGTTGCCCTCAGTGTTAGGTGTATTAGTCAGGGCTAAATATAGGATAGGGGAATGGGTCTGGGTGGGTTACTCTTCGGAGGGTCAGTGTGGACTTGTTGGGCTGAAGGGCCTGTTTCCATACTGTAGAGAATCGAATCTAATCAGAAATGAATCTCCTCCAGACTTGATGTGTCTTGTTCAGAAGGGACACATGTTTTCCAACGCTGGAGTACAGTGGTTCTCTGTGATGTTCTAGCTATGTCAGTGATGTTTTCTTTTTTAAAAAATCCCAGTTTTTATTTTAAAACTTCCCAGTTTTTCTTAATTTGAATTCAAATTTCACCATCTGCCTTTGTGGGATTTGAACCCAGATTTTCAGGACATTGAACCAACTGTCTGGATTGCTAACATTTCTCAAGAATCTGTACCCAGGTTCCGTTGTAACTTAGATGGTGATGAAAGTAGCAGCTGAGAAACGTTTCACTGTACTCTTGTGAATAAAGCTAACTCTAATTCTAAATTCTAATCTTCACTCTGCCAGCACCTTCCCTTTCAGCTGTGCTGTTACAGAATTGTCTGAAACATAAAGCTGCATCACTCAATTGAAAATCTCAGGAAGCTAAACGTACTGAGCACCTTTTACAACATATTACATTTTCAAGGGACGGAGTTGTGCTCTTTGAGAACAAAATTGCGCTGCTTGTCCTGTTAGGTGTGTGTTTACTGACCTGCACAAAATTGTAGGGAGGTTCTACATGAAGTGTAACAAGATGTCAACCCCTCTCCCCACTTGCTCAAGACACCAGGAGAGCAGCAATGACCTCCAGCTATTCTTTGTCCTAGTTGCTTCACTCATGCCAGCCCGCTGCAGTGCCATCTTTCATCTGGTGCGGAGAGAGGTTCAGAAATATGCCATCATTAAAACCGAGCATTGCTCTGGGTTCAGTCGATTCAATTTTGCACTCCAGTGATGCGGAAAAGGCCTCATAGTTCAACCGGTTTGCCTGAGTGAATAAGTCAGAGGAGAGATAGCCTCCTGCTGAATGCCAGTTATGAAAATTGTCCCTATTGTACCTTTGGCAATCACCACAGCGAGATGTTTACACAAATGTCCACCTTTCTGACTGTGACGTATCCCTAGGGGTGGGAGTGGGAGGGACAGGGAGCACAAGGGAGAGGGAAAGAGTCAGAATGGGTTTGAAAGGTTAATTCTGGGACCATCCCTTATAGCTGCTACCACCACTGCTGAGTTCCATTGAGAATTTCTGTTCCCTAATCAGATCTCAGAGCTTTCTCAGAGTTTGGTGTTGACATTAGTGCAGGGAAGGATTTGTGACTGCCTGATAACAATGGAAGGACAATACTGCGAGTTGTGGGAGAAAGTGGTGTGTCAACTCTGAAATGAGTTGTTGAATTTATAAGCGCAACAGCAGTCTCAAGGTCCCATGTGAGGAGCTGGTATTTGTACGTCGCTTGTTGGAAGGGAGTCATTCATTTCTCGTCAAAACACTAGGGGACGTTGTGTTTCGAGATTGTTTAGAGACTGGGATCTCTGTGCCTTGCTCTAGGCCCTGAAACTTCAAGCAATGAGTTGCCTGACTCTCCAAAACAATGCATTGCTGTGAGAGGCATGGATAGGGTGAACAGTCAAAGTCTTTTTCCCCAGAGTAGGGAAACTCATGGGCAAAGGTTGAAGGTGAGAGGGGAAAGATTTGAAAGGAACCTAAGGGACAATGTTTTTCACACAAAGTGTGGTGCTCGTCTGGAATGAGCTGCCACAGGATGTGGTGAAGGCTGGTAAAATTACAACATTTAACACGTACCTGGATGGGTATATGAATAGGAAGGGTTTAGAAGGCTATGGGGCAAGTGCTGGCAAATGGGATTAGATTAGGTTAGGATATCTAGTCGGCATGGACGAGTTGGACTGAAGGCTCTGTTTCTGCACTGTACATCTCTGTGGCTCACTGACTCTCTCCCTGCAGCTCTGGGACCTATGGGCAGTTTGAGTCCTTCCCTCAAAAACTACTCCACTTGAATATCTCCATCTGCATCACAGAATCATACAGTATAGTGGAGGCCCTTAGACCCATCAAGTCTATACTCCCAACACCTGCAGTTAATTCCCAAAATCTGTTTGGATTGCTTTGTGGGAATGATGATGTACAAAAACTGTACCACGTTCCAAAATCCACTTTAACGTGAAGATCACCTGAGGTATGAATGGCTTCAATCAAAAGTAATATGACTTTAATTTTTAAAAACAGTCACCTAGGATTTGCAGTCCCTTTCACCTCGCTGTCTCCCCAAATAAACTCCATCAGAAATAAGGAGGGCAAGGGGAAAGGAAAGAAACCGACTTAAGGGTGTGATTCCCACCAGTCTGCTTTGTATCTGGATGAAGTGCTCGCATAGTAGTCAACTTCTTAATCCAATGGTTCAGCTAAAGATCTGTGGATACAGGTTCAAATCCCAGCATAGTGGCTAGTGGAATTTAAACTGGATAATTAAATCTGAAATTGTAAACTCCGTAATGATGAGCAGTAAATAAATTGAGCAGTTTTGTGCTCTCTATACAAAGGAGGATGTGTTGGAGGGGATCCAGAGGAGGTTTAAAAAAATGATTCCAGGGATAAAGGGCCATTCATATGAGGAACGGTTGAGGACTCTGGGTCTGCACTTGATGGAGTTTAGAAGGATGGGGGTAGGGGGAATCTCATTGAGTCTTACAGAATACAGAGACACTTGGATACAGTGGATGTTGAGAAGATGTTTCTGCTGGTAGGCGAGACTAGGACCTGAGGGCATAACCTGAAGGGAACAACCCTTTAGAATTCAGATAAAGGGGAATTTCTTCAGCCAGAGAGTGGTGACACTGTGGAACACACTGCAACAAAAGCCTATGCTGACCAAATCAATGAGTGTGTTAAGACAGAGATAGATGAACGATTGATTAGTAAAGGGATCAAGGATTATGGAGAGAAAGCAGGAGAACGGGGTTACGACCCATCTCAGGCATGATCGAATGGTGAGAAGATTCAAGTGGCCTAATTCTGCTCCTTTACCTTGTGGTCTTATGGTGATATCAATTAGTAAGGGTCTATCTGGTTCACTCATGTCGTTCAGGGAAGGAAATCTGCCATCCTAACCTGGTCTGGACGGCATTTGACTCCAGGCCTAGGGCCATGTAGTTGACCAAGTAGGCCAAGCAGGTGCATCAAACAGCTCTCAACGCCAGGTGGACTCTGTTCATCTCTTATGGCAGCTCACTATATCTACAGGGGTGTGGGGGAGGCAGAGTTAGGGATAGGCCATAAGTATTGGCCTGAGCCAGCGATGCTTGCAAGCCCCATGAAAGTAGAAGGTCCATCATCAGCTGAACCAGTTTAAGCAGCTTGGCCACCAAATCCCAACTGGTAGCATCCCCCTCCCCCCCCTCCAAGGGATACCTCTCCTCCGGTCGGGTTTGGAATGTGACGTTGAAAATTGCGGATGATCTTTAGCGGTTGCAACTCATGTTGCTTTTTGCAAACATTTCTTGCCACCAACCCTTCCCCTTGAAGAGAAAGAGAATGGCTTGGAAGGAGTGTGGGCAGCTCACTTGAGCTTTGAATATTGTGTTTCTTTCTGCTGTACTCCTTTTCCAGAGCAGAGCTCCCCCTCTCCCATAAATGTGTCAACACAAAATTGAAATTCAAGTTAGGCAGAGGCCAAATTCATTATTGTCAGTGGCTTAAAATTACATTAAGCATGAAGGCATGTTGTTTTTCCTGTTTACAGGCACATGTTCCAACACTGGTGCTCTGTCAGTCAGAGTCCTGGACTCCATCACATCGAATTGAATTAGCATGGTTTAGTCAAATATAATATTTTAGCTCCCTGCAGTGACAAACCCTTGCATTGAAACTACCAATGATCCACACAATCCAAAATCTCAGTCCTGAAGTTACTGTCACACCTCAGTGTGAAGTTGTAAATCTCTCCCCCACTCACCTGTTCTTTCTTTCTCTCTCTCTCTCTCTTTTTACTCTTTCATTCAAACACTCACTCGCTCACTCTCACAGTTGTTCGTTCATTTTTTTCCCCTCACTCATTTTTTTCCATTCTCGTTTTTCTTCTCTCTCTCTCTCTCTCTTTTTACTCTTTCGTTCAAACACTCACTCGCTCACTCTCACAGTTGTTTGTTCATTTTTTTCCCCTCACTCATTTTTTTCCATTCTCGTTTTTTTTCTCTCTCTCCTTTCTCACTCATTCTTTTGCACTCTGGCTCATTCTTTCTCACTCACTTGCTACTTCCACTCTCACTCATTTGCTAATTTCCCTTTTTCAGTAATTCATTCATCCTCTCTCTCAGCCTTTTGCTTGTTTTTTGTTTCTCATTCTTTCTAGCTGACTCATTCGTTCTCACTCTCAATCTTGCTGTCACATACCCTTTCTCTCTCACATTCACACAATCAAAATGGAGCATCTAAGGTGAGTGTCTGGCACTGGTGTTGCGCTCTGGTCATAGTTTGCCACAAAGGTCGTACTGTGTGGAGTTTGCATGTTCTTCCCGTGTCTGCGTGGGTTTCCTCCGGGTGCTCCGGTTTCCTCCCACAGTCCAAAGATGTGCAGTTCGGGTGAATTGGCCATGCTAAATTGCCCATGGTGTTAGGTGAAGGGTTAAATGTAGGGGAATGGGTCTGGGTGGGTGCTCTTCGGTGGGTCGGTGTGGACTTGTTGGGCCGAAGGGCCTGTTTCCACACTGTAAGTAATGTAATGTAATCTAATCTAATCTAATCTTGCTCATGGGGAGCACTGCTGCCAGTATCACATATTGGCTAACGGGGAGGGTTTTCATTATCTTGCAGTTTGTAGAAGTTGAGACTCAGGATATTGACACCAAAGACTGGATACCTTTGCTCTATGTAATTTCCACATGGGATCAAACATTCTGTACTCAGCTGAACATCTCAGTACTAATTTCCAAGGAATGTTATTCATAGAGTGATAGAGTTGTACACCATGGAAACAGACTCTTCAGTCCAACTCACCCATGCCAACCAGATATCCTAAATTAATCTAGTCCCATTTGCCAGCATGTGACCCTTATCCCTCTAAGCTCTTCCTATCCATGTAACCATCCAGATGACTATTAAATGTTGTAATTAGAGTGTTAGCCTGGGTCCAGTGTCAATAGCACTGTGCCAATGCCTTCTCATAGAGGACAAAGGTGGTTAAACGAAGGTGGATCACAGGTCATTCATGATCTCACCAAATGACAGGTTAGGCTCGAGGGACTCCGAAGAGTATCTGAACCCAGATCAGCAGCCCCACCCATAACCCATAACCCCACATTTCCCATGGCTAACTCATGTGACCTACACATCCTGGACAGTATGGGACAACTTAGCATGGCCAATCTTTGGACTGTGGGAGGGAACCGGAGCACCTGGAGGAAACCCACACAGACCACTTCCACCACTTCCTCTGGCAGCGCATTCCATACACGCACCACCCTTTGCATGGGAAGAGTTGCCCTTTAGGTCCCTTTTAATTTTTTCCCCTTTCACCTTAAACCTTTGCCCTCTAGTTTTGGACTCCCATACCCTGGGACAAAGATTTTAGCTGTTCACCCTATCCAGGCCCCTCATGATTTTATAAACCTCTATAAGGTCACCCTTCCGTTCCAGGGAAAGCAGCCCCTGCCTATTCATCTCTCCCTATTGCTCAAACCCTCTGAGCCTGGCAACATCCTTGTGAATCTTTTCTGCACCTTTGCTAATTGTTTACCACTTGTTCGTATGCTGCTCCTGGACATTTTCTGCAGATTTATTCGTACATACGAACAGTCTTAACTAGGATGTTGGATGAAGAGGTGCATGTTTATAACTTGTGGCTCTGTGAATAAAAGTGTGCAGAGATTGGCTCCAGTTATAGCCCTGAAAATGTGTTGCTGGAAAAGCGCAGCAGGTCAGGCAGCATCCAAGGAGCAGGAGATTCGACGTTTTGGGCATGAGCCCTTCTTCAGGAATCATTCCTGAAGAAGGGCTCATGCCCAAAATGTCGATTCCCCGGCTCCTTGGATGCTGCCTGACCTGCTGCGCTTTTCCAGCAACACATTTTCAGCTCTGATCTCCAGCATCTGCAGTCCCCACTTTCTGCAGTTATAGCCCCCATTGCCCAGCTTTCTGGAGTATTACTGACTGCACCAATGTGGTGTTTTACCAGTTTCTGTTCCTGTTGTCCCATGGCTGATGTCCAAGAGATGGAAAATCTATGCCCAAATTCAACTTAATATTCTACTGCAATTCTGCACCAACCAACAATTGAGACAAAGCTTTCCAAATTGATCATCATTCGATTTTTTTTGCTGTGATGCTGCATCCTTGCAGGTGTCTATAAAGCAGCCAACAAATGCTTGCTTTATGATGCACAAAAAGTGCCCTATTAATTAAGCTGCCTTCTAATTCCATTATTTAGTTATAAACAGCAATCTGCCGTAATTATTGTTCACACTTGAACTATTCAGCAGTCCTGTTTTTAACAGTGTAAACCATTTCAAAGAGAAAATGCAGCTTCAGTGCAATGTTAATTGGATTCACTTTTAATGTGATTGAAAATGTTTGGTGGAGCATCATAGAGACTCTTTTTTTCATTCTTGGATTACTCATTGTTCCTGATTAATTTTTATTGATTGTATTTTGCCGAACAACGTTTGTGCAAATAAAAGCTACTCACAAGAAAGGCCTGGGATTGAAAGCAGCTCTCAGCGATGGCGGCCATGAAATTATGGCCCTGGTGTCGCACTGTCATGTAAGATGCCATCTTGTTCGCTAATGTCCATCATGGAAGGAAACACCCATGCAGAAAAGCAGAAAAGCTGGTGAGGATATTTGGACCAAACCCAGGGCAAAATAACAGCCCTCCATGTGATCTCTTCATTATTCCTCGGATTTTGTGTGTCCTGAGCAGAGATAATTCCCTTATTAAAGTTTGAGAAAGGGCCTGTCACTGAAAACCAATATGAGCCAAACAGGCAACTAAATTGGAGCACAGGCAATTGGTACGTGGGTAATTGGTACCACCGTGGCTCAGTGATTAGCACTGCTGCCTCACATCGGGGACCTAGTTTCAATTCCAGCCTTGGGTGACTGTTTGTGTGGAGTTTGTATGTTCTCCCTCTTCCCTCCAGGTGCTCTGCTTTCCTCTCACTGTCCAGAGGTGTGCAGCTTAGGGTGGATTGGCTATGCTAAATTGCCCCATGTTGTCCAGGCATGTGTAGATCACATGAGTTAGCCACGGGAAATGTGCGAGTATGGGATTGTGAGTGGTGCTGCTAGATCTGGGTAGGATACTCTTCGGAGTCCTCAACCCTAACCAGTCATTTAAAGAGATCATGAATGACCTATGATCCACTTTCATTTAACCATCTTTGTCTTCTATGAGAAGGCATTGGCTCAGTGCTATTGACACTGGACCCAGACTAACACGCTGGGGACTTGGATTTGAGTCACTCCATGGCAATTGCAAAATTTGGAATTAAAAGCCAGTTTATTGGCGATTGTAAGTGGTTGACTCTTAACTGCTTTCTGAAATGGTCCCTGCAAACCAATTAGTTCAAGTGGCTAAGCCAGCGATACATCTTCTTTCGCAAAATTTTCCAATTCTTCTTTTGTTCTGAACAAGGATTAAGATGATACATCATTTTCTCTGCAGCCCCACAGTCTGTAGCAAAGCAATGTTTTTGAAATCTTGATGAGTCTGTGGAATTCACTGTCCCAGAATGCAGTGGGGTGCTGGGACTTTGTGTCAAGTTAAGGAAGAGGCAGACTGATTTTGAAGTGATAATGGGTGGAAGTGTTCCAAGAACAAGAAAGTTGAGACTGAGATGAGGTCAGCCATGTTGGTGTAAATGCTGAAGTAGGCTTGAGGGGCTGAATGGCCTCCTCCTCTTCCTTGTTCTTAATATCTCGGGTGGGCCCTGGGTTACTATACTGGAGCCACGAATAAGGGCTTTCATCTTTATGCCCAGAAAAAACATCATCTTTACCTTGACTACATCTCCTCGGGGTGGTTAATGATTTTGGTTTTGGGTGGCACGGTGGCACAGCGGTTAGCACTGCTGCCTCACAGCGCCTGAGACCCGGGTTCAATTCCCGACTCAGGCGACTGACTGTGTGGAGTTTGCACGTTCTCCCCGTGTCTGCGTGGGTTTCCTCCGGGTGCTCCGGTTTCCTCCCACAGTCCAAAGATGTGTGGGTCAGGTGAATTGGCCAAGCTAAATTGCCCGTAGTGTTAGGTAAGGAGTAATATAGGGGTATGGGTGGGTTGCGCTTCGGCGGGTCGGTGTGGACCTGTTGGGCCGAAGGGCCTGTTTCCACACTGTAGGTAATCTAATCTAATGATGGAAGTGACCACAATTTGGTGCACGTTCTGCCAATTTCCAATTTACGCTGCCATGATGTGGGACCCTTGTCAGCTCCATCAGAGTGGGTGCTTCCCTCTCCCGGTGGCTGTGGTGGTCCTACTCCTCTCAGCCCAGCACTCATTGTATTGCAGCCTCCAGCCCATTAGCGGGGTGTCCCTGCTGTGCCTGATCACAATGCTGCACAGTTCTGGCGTTTTCCGCAGCCTGGCGCCCAGCCTGTCATTGGCATTTCTGTTTGCCCGTTCCGTCAAAGGGCTTTGCGAATGCCCCTCTGCTTTTTCTTCATTCATGGCATTAGGACGGCCCTAATTGCCCAGAGGGCAGTTAAGAGTCAACCACATTATTGTGGGTCTGAAGTCAAATGTAGGCCAGACCAGGTAAGCAGCATAAGTGAACCCAGATGGGTTTTTCCGACAATTAGCAATGGATCCACAGTCATTGCTATACTCCTAATTCTAGAATTTCATTGGATTCAATTTCACGATATGCAAATCGGGGCCCCCAGAACACTGCCTGGGTCTTGGGATTAGCAGGTCAGCAATAAAACTGCCAGGGTCTCCCCTCCCGCTCATCATGCTCACCGGTCCTGCCTCTCATTTCCCACTGCCGCCCTGCCCATCCTTCTGTAAACCCACGGACAGCATTTCTGGGAATAGGGCACTGGTTTGTGAATTGGTCTGGATTGCTCGATAAAAAGTTAGTGTGGGCTGAATGGCCTGTTTCAATGACTGGATGACTCCATGATTTCTATGAGACCCAGTCCTGAGTTCCCAAATCCGTTTTCCTCTCTGTTAGTCATCGACATTTGCTCACTGCATCCCTGATGCCATGGTCTTGATTTGCGTCTTTAGACTATACTTTCTCCCCCAATTCATCACATGTCCCAACAGTTATCAGCCAGGCCCTTCCTCTCCCAACATCCTCTTGTGATGCCTTTTCATGCTAGTCAAGGCCCAGAGAGGTTACAGACATGTCAAATAGAGCAATTCAACTAAACTGGATTTAATCTACAACCAAGGCCCATAGTGTAGTCTTTGAACAGGAGTCATCTAGATAGTCATCAGGAGCTTGATTTAATCTTGACCCTTGGGAATATTCTTCCTTCTGGTGTGAGGTCTGTGCCTTTTTATTGTTTATGTTCTGGATGTAGGTTTGTTGACTGAGTTGGAAGGTTCGTTTTCCACCCCCTGAGAAAAAGAATAGGAAATTGCATCACCACAGGAAATGATGTCACCAACCCAAGGAAATCCAAACATATAAATAGAAAGCGGGCCATGCCACCAGCGCTTCATCCGAAGGCTCACTGAAGATGTTACCCAGTATGGTGACAAAATGTTGAAAATGAAACCTTCCAGCTCAGTGAGCAAACCTACATCCAGAACCACAACCTGAGCTACATATCTTCTCAAAACTCACTATTGTTTGTGTGTTTTTTCTAAATTGTGGAGTGGAATGAGAAAGAGCTGTTTTCATAAAACCAGTGTTTTGAAAGGATGGTTTGCAAAGCAAGTGATTCGAGACTCAGGGCAGGCAGAATAATGATGCTGTTTGATCAGTTCGTGCACTGAAACAACTGCAGACAGGTGTCGATGGGTTCTGTGTATGGCTGGCAGCAATTGTTCTGTGGGGCAGCAGTGACGACTTGTCCATGAGCAAGGCTGCATTGAGATTGATTGATTGTCTGGCAGTTGAAGAGCTTGGGGCAGGGAATAAGATAAAAAGGAGGGATTTGATCTTCACCAGCGCAGGGACTGACTCTCTGTTCTCTGCAGGCAAAGCTTACTTTAAACCTGAAGAAAGTCACTTAATCAGTTGCTGTAGGGTATGACTTTTAGTTGATAGACCAGAGATGTTGTACAAGTGAACCAGCCACCCTGTGCCTTTTGAAAATCAGTGAACACACTTGGAAAAGGAAAACCAGGAAGAAACCTCTGGGTTGGCAAGGACCCACTCAACAGAATTTAGGAGCAAAGTCCTGGACTCCATTCATGCATGTGTGTGGCTGTCCAGGAGTTGATAAAAGGGATTCGAGATTTCATTTGCAGTATTACATGCTGATGGGTTTTGGCTGTTGACCTGTAGCTACAGTCTAATTATTTGTAATAAATAATACCTGTTGCTAAGCATACAAAACTGCAGTATGCAGAGAAATTGCCCGTGGTCTCTAGCAAACCAGATCTGAAAATCCGGTGAAATGGGGCATTTTGTGGCTTCATTTTAAAATCGTGAATTTTTGCGATGGCTCTGGGAGTAGTGGGACTTGATTACCAGTGTCCTCCCACAGTGGGTCAGGACACTGGTACGGGAGATTGACAAAAATTGTAGGATGTGGAGTGTTGCTTCAGCTAAGATTCACTGTGCTGATGTGGCAGAGAACTGGAACCGGGAACACCTCTGCTGTGTGCAGTGACCAAGCACATTCACTCTCTCTCTACTCGCCATAGGAATCATCCGATAACTGCTACTTTCAAAAATTATTGCCGAGCTTTGAGAGAGGACGGAACGTAGTTTCAGCACAGAAATGGAAGCGGTGCCTGAGCAGACCCATACCTGCATTTAACCTGCACACAGGCCACGATGGGGGATGATCAGGAGCAGTTTGCTCACATTGTAAATACAGTAGCCATAAGAATGTTCATTTCTGGCTTAGTGTAACAGAGCAGTCAGGCTTGTGTGAGGCTGGTGTGTCTCATCCAACAGCAGGCTGCTAACCTTCATCCAAACCAAAATGTCATTCAACACCACGTAACCCTTTCACTCAATGCATGATTGCACAAGCTGTGGGAGATTGTACATTGCTACCTTTATGAAACACATCTACATCCTTTTGTGCACTCCGCCACATTGTCATTTATGAGACCATTTCAGTCCATGTGCATTTGTGCGGAACAGTGTTCACTTTGGAAGCATTTCATGTTCATCAAATGTTTGCAGCTCCATAAAACTACACATTCATTGAGCAAGGGTACAGAATAATTTTCTTTCTCAAGGGCTCCTCTTCAGATTTCCTCAAGGGCTACTTTTTGATTTTTCGGGACTAACTTTTGACTCTCCAATTCATTTATTTGATGGTGTGGTCAAGTCGTAACAATGCCTTCTCTTTGTTTTAACATATGGACTCACACAGAAACAGAATCAGAAGAATTCATAAAGTCACACAGTCATAGAGATGTACAGCACAGAAACAAACCCTTTGGTCCAACCTGTCCATGCTGACCAGTTATCCATAACCAATCTAGTCCCACCTGCCAGCATCTGGCCCATATCCTTCTAAACCCTTCCTATTCATATACCCATCCAAACGCCTTTTAAATGTTGCAATTGTACCAGCCTCCACCACTTCCTCTGGCAGCTCATTCCTCTGTGTGAAAAGGTTGCCCCTTGGGTCTCTTTTATATCTTTCCCCTCTCACCCTAAACCTTCGCCCTCTAGTTCTGGACTCCCCAACCACAGAGAAAAGACCTTGTCTATTTATCCTATCCATGCCCCTCATGATTTTATCTATCAGGTCACCCCTCAGCCAGGGAAAACAGCCCTAGCCATAATTAAATTTAGATTCACAAAACAAAAGGAAAACATTGACTGTCAAAAAAACTTCAGTATTGAAAGGAGCACAAACTCACAGGTATAAGTTAGCAACAAAGCGTTTTGATTTTGTTTGATTTGTTATTGTCACATATACCAAGATACAGTGAAAACTATTGTTTTCCATGCAAACTAGACTAATCATATCTTACATAAGTACATCAGAGTAATAGAACAGAATGCAAAATATAATGTTACAGTTACAGAGAAGGTGCAGAGAAAGATCAACTCTAAGATATGAGAGATCTGTTCATAAGTCTGATAACAGTGGGGAAGAAGCTGTTCTTGAATCTGTTAGTATGTGTTTTCAAACTTTCATATCTTCTGATGGAAGAGAGCATAACCAGGTGAGAGTGGTCTTGAAAGACGTTGGCTGCTTTCCCGAGGCAGTGAAAAGTGTGAAAGGAGTAAGTGGATGGAAGACTGGTTTGTGTGATGGACTAGGCTGTGTTCACAGCTCAATGTAGTTTCTGGCGGTCTTGCAGTTGCTGTACTAAGCTGCGATCCATCTGAATAGGATGCTTTCTATGGTGCACCTATAAAAATTGGTAAGAGTCCTTGTGGACATGCTGAATTTCCTTAACCTCCTGAGGCTGGAGAGGCGTTGATGTGTTTTCTTGAGTGTAACATCGATGTGGATGGGCCAGGACAGATTATTGGTGATGCTTACTTTCAGGGACTTGAAGGTCTTGAGCACCTCCACCTCAGCACCATTGGTAGAGAATTCTGCTCCTTCATCTTATTGTCTTCACCATGCTATATATGGTTTCAAGTGCTTTGGATCTGATTCTAAAGAGGTGAAGGGCACAAAAGAATATATTATTATGGGAAATTTTGAAAAAGCAAGAAAGGGTGAATGTTGCCAAAATTCTAGCCGTCTGATTCCTGCTAGTCCAGAGTTTAGATTAGATTACTTACAGTGTGGAAACAGGCCCTTCGGCCCAACAAGTCCACACCGACCCGCCGAAGCGCAACCCACCCATACCCCTACATTTACCCCTTACCTAATACTACGGGCGATTTAGCATGGCCAATTCACCTGACCTGCACATCTTTGGACTGTGGGAGGAAACCGGAGCACCCGGAGGAAACCCATGCAGACACTGGGAGAACGTGCAAACTCAACACAGTCAGTCAAATTGAGTGCCTTGTTGCTCCTCGGAGTTGTAGACTGTTGTACTGCAAAGTGAGTAAAAAATGAGGTCTGCAGATGCTGGAGATCACAGCTGCAAATGTGTTGCTGGTCAAAGCACAGCAGGTTAGGCAGCATCTCAGGAATAGAGAATTCGATGTTTCGAGCATAAGCCCTTCATCAGGAATAAGAGAGAGAGAGCCAAGCAGGCTGAGATAAAAGGTAGGGAGGAGGGACTAGGGGGAGGGGCGATGGAGGTGGGATAGGTGGAAGGAGGTCAAGGTGAGGGTGATAGGCCGGAGTGGGGTGGGGGCGGAGAGGTCAGGAAGAGGATTGCAGGTTAGGAGGGCGGTGCTGAGTTGAGGGAACCGACTGAGACAAGGTGGGGGGAGGGGAAATGAGGAAGCTGGAGAAATCTGAATTCATACCTTGTGGTTGGAGGGTTCCCAGGCGGAAGATGAGGCGCTCCTCCTCCAGCCATCGTGTCGTTGTGTTCTGCCGGTGGAGGAGTCCAAGGACCTGCATGTCCTCGGTGGAGTGGGAGGGGGAGTTAAAGTGTTGAGCCACGGGGTGATTGGGTTGGTTGGTTCGGGCGGCCCAGAGCTGTTCTCTGAAGCGTTCCGCAAGTAAGCGGCCTGTCTCACCAATATAGTGAGACAGGCCGCTTACTTGCGGAACGCTTCAGAGAACACCTCTGGGCCGCCCGAACCAACCAACCCAATCACCCCGTGGCTCAACACTTTAACTCCCCCTCCCACTCCACCGAGGACATGCAGGTCCTTGGACTCCTCCACCGGCAGAACACAACTACACGACGGCTGGAGGAGGAGTGCCTCATCTTCCGCCTGGGAACCCTCCAACCACAAGGTATGAATTCAGATTTCTCCAGCTTCCTCATTTCCCCTCCCCCCACCTTGTCTCAGTCGGTTCCCTCAACTCAGCACTGCCCTCCTAACCTGCAATCCTCTTCCTGACCTCTCCGCCCCCACCCCACTCCGGCCTATCACCCTCACCTTGACCTCCTTCCACCTATCCCACCTCCATCGCCCCTCCCCCTAGTCCCTCCTCCCTACCTTTTATCTCAGCCTGCTTGGCTCTCTCTCTCTTATTCCTGATGAAGGGCTTATGCTCGAAACGTCGAATTGCATACTGCAAAGCGAAACTGTGCTATTTTTAACATGTAGTGAAAGCATTTATTGATTTAAAGTTCAGATCCATTACTGCATATTTAATACACATTTAACATTCAGATAAAGTGAAAGTAATTACAAGCATCCAGTGCAGATTTTGAAAGGGTGGAGTATATGTTTGACAACGCTGATCAGTGTCCTTTCAGAAGGTTTATTTGGAAGTATAAAGCTTTTGGAGGGCTGCTCCTTCATGCTGTTAGCTACCTGACAACGAAGCAGCGCTCTGAAAACTTGTACTTGCAAATTAACCTGTTACACTATAACCTGGTGTTGTGTGATTTTTAACTTTGTCCACCCCAGTCCAACACCGGCATCTTCACATCATGGCTTTGAGAAAATGACGGTGGCACAGTGGTTAGTACTGCTGCCTCACAGCACCAGAGACCCAGGTTCAATTCCCACCTCAGGCAAATGTCTGTGTGGAGTTTGCACATTCTCCCCGTGTCTGCGTGGGTTTCCTCCGGGTGCTCAGGTTTCCTCCCACAGTCCAAAAATGTGTAGGTTAGGTGAATTGGCCATGCTGAGATTGCCTGCAGTGTTAGATGTAAGGGAATGGGGCTGGGTGGGTTTCTCTTCAGAGGGTCGGTGTGGACTTGTTGGGCTGAAGGGCCTGTTTCCACACTGTAAGTAATCTAATCTAATAATTATATTCCGGAAGAAGGTCAGGGGGTAAGCAATGTGCAGAGGAACAGTAAACAGGATCAGAGGTTACAAGTTAAAGACTGACGACTTTTCAAAAGAGACTCAAACGCCCAGATTCTAACTGAAAGAATGGACCAGCGCAATTTCTTGTTATAATATTTTTGCTGGGGTAAAAAACAAAAACGAAATGTGATCTGAATAAAGGCGACCGAACTGACAGTCAGTTTCTGCGCTGTGTCCTGAGCAGTGAGGGAAAAGTTCTCAGTTCAGAGTTGTTTGCAGGAAGGAGCCATCCTCTCCTCAAAGCTTAGAATGCTATCGTATTGAAGGAGACAACTGCTGTTGTTTCAAGGTTTTGCGGGGCGTGGCGAAATTTTGTATCCCTTTCTGATTTAATTTCTCCACAGTGAATCTTTCTATTGTAACATGGATCTATTCCATTGTAGTTGTAACCATTTTTACCTGGAAGGCAAATCAACAGAGGGTTCTTTCTGCAGTTGACAGCAATAGAAGCACAAAGGGATGTCATGCCTATAGCAAGCTTAATGTTTTGCCTGGGCTCCTCCCTCCAGTCTGTTAATGGGAAGGTACAAGGCGATGTGTAACAAAAGTACTTGCTGACTGATTCCTTTATATCGAAGTACCAGGGAGGGACTGATCTGTGGTTATTCTCACTTCTGCTCGGGCTTCAAATCACTTTGTTGATTGTCAGGGGTGAGGGGGGGATCAGTTGGCTGGATGGCTGGTTTACAATGCAGCGTGATGCCAACAGAACAGGTTCAATTCCAGCATCATCTAAGGTTACCATGGAAGTCCCATTCACTCAATGTCACCTCTCACCTGAGGTAAGGTGACCCCCCCCAGGCTAAATGCAACACTAGTCGCCCGTCTCTCTCTCTCTCTCTAATGAGAAAGCAGGACTAGAATGACTTTACCTTTATTTCATTCTAGGCTGTCATAATATGGCGTAGATCCCAGACCAGAGAGGCCTGCATCTCTAAGAAACAGTAAATCATAGAATCCCTAGAGTGTGGAAACAGGCCCTTCGGCCCAAAGAGTCCATACTGACCCTCCAAAGAGTAATCCACCCAGAACCATTCCCTTACCCTATTACTCTACATTTACCCCTAACTAATGTACTTAACCTATACATCCCTGAACACTATGGGCAATTTAGCATGGCCAATTTACCTAACCTGCACATCTTTGGACTGTGGGAGGAAACCGGACCACCTGGAGGAAACCCATGCAGACACAGGGAGAATGTGCAGACAGTCGCCCAAGGGTGGAATCAAAGCTGAGTCTCTGGTGCTGTGAGGCAGCTCAGTAATATCTTCAGAAACATTCCACGACATTATGACATGTGATGTTCTGGTATAAAAGTATCCATCTCACCTTCAAAAACAAAAATGGAAATTGCTGGAAAAACTCAGCATCTGGAGAGAGAAATCGGAGTTAACGTTTTGGGCCCAGTAACCCTTCTTTAAAACTCTTCAATCACTGTCTCTGTGCAGTGGAGCCAGTGTAGCGTGTTTAGACACTAAGCCTGTGAATACAGTAGCATCAGTAAAAACAGAACCCAGTTTCATGCAAGACATCATGGACCAGACCAGACTCCATCAGAAAATTTTAAGAAAGTACCCTGGACCTAGAGGGGTGTCACAGTGGCTCAGTGTTGAGCACTGCTGTTTCACAGCACTAGGGACCTGAGTTGATTCCAACTTTGGGTGACTGTCCATGTGGAGTTTGTGCATGCTCCCTGTGTCTGTGTGGGTTTCCTCTGGGTGCTCCGGTTTCCTCCCACATTCCATAGATGTGCAGGTTAGGGTGAATTGGCCATACTAAATTGCCCATAGTGTTCAGGGATGTAGGTTTGGTGCATTAGTCAGGTGTAAATATTAGGTAGGGGAATGGGTCTGGGTGGATTATTCTTCGGAGGGCTGGTGTGGACTTGTTGAGCCGAAGGGCCTGTTTCCACCTTGTAAGGATTCTGTAATTAACTTTCCCTTATTTTCCAAGGCAAATGTTCTAGATGCAATGTGCTGGTCAAACTACTTAAGCAAGTAGTTGTTTTGACCAGCACAAAAGAATAAGAGATACCGTAACTATTACTGATGAACTGTTCCAATACAGTAACATCTTGTACACATGCACCCCTTAGCAAAAAAAAAGGAAACTTCAGAGACAGATTCTCACATGCAGTTCTCCAGTCCAGGAGGTCAAAACCATCAACAGACAATTCAGAGAGAGTAGGACCCAGGAGACATTCACTGAAGCTTCCAACTCTGTGGAGACCCCAACAGCTTCTGATGCTACTGAAGAAACCAAAACCGAGAAATTTGGATCACTGAGAGCTGGCCACACCCATTCAGGTGTGTTTTAAAAACAACGCAAGGCCTCCCAAGCTGTTTACTCTAGTGGTTCAGGTCAACTATTCTACTTTGAAATCTATCTTAAAACAAAAGGACAAAATAACCTCTTAGAGCCACAGTATCGACACAAAACTGTGATCTTGCAGCTATGTTGTTAATATACTTCAAGACATCTGATTCAACAAGATCCTGATTCTGCAGTATCTGTTTGAGAGACTAACACATTGAAAACCACAATACAGCTCATCATCTACCTCTGTGTTTTTCTCTCTCTCTATTGTCATATTTTTCAATGCTACTGTCTCTGTATTCTGCTTTCAGTAGTTTGCTTGCCTCCTTGCTGTGTCTTAGACCTGTCTGATAACAGCAGCAACTGATTACTGGTGAGTCTAAACAGATGAGGCACTTGCCTTTTGTAACAAGGTAGTTTATCACAGAATATTAATGGACACAGTTTTATAAATAATTACTAATGACTGCCATGAACTGTACAGGAAATGTCAGCTCCCTTTGGGTTCTCATACAGAACTCAACTGTCTCAGCCTAAAAGCCGTTTGACATTGTTGGGTTGGGTAGAGCACAGAGCATCATGACTATTAACACTTTCAAAACCATTATCTTATATAGTCATGATTTGGAGATGCCGGTGTTGGACTGGGGTGTACAAAGTTAAAAATCACAAAAAACCAGGTTAAAGTCCAACAGGGTTTTGCTCAAAAACTGCATGAATTCATGTAAAACTCTGTTATCTCACTTTTTAGATTAGAATCAATCTAAACATCATGGCATAGACAGAGAACACAGGGGGCTAACACCTTCAACATATTGTCTAGCTATCACCATTGTTAACAACTAACTCGAGAATGCAACTTTTTAATATAAAAAGGTTTTGTGATTTACACATGAAAGAAGTGACACTATCACTGTATTTTAACAGATGAAAGGCTTAACAGACAATCAATTTTTCAATGTATAATTTCAGTTACATCACACTGTAAATTTTTGCTATAAATTCTGTGTGTTAGGATTGAGCCCTCCACTATCACCTGATGAAGGAGTATTGCTCCGAAAGCTAGTGTGCTTCTAATTAAACCTTACTGTCTCTCTCTCTCTCTCTCTCTGTGTTTTTCTCTCTCTCTTTGTTTGTGTATGTGTGTGTTTCTCTATCTCAGTAAAGTTCTATCTCTCGCTCTGTCCTCTCTCTTTCTCTCACCTCCCCGCCCCCCCACCCCATTCCTCTCTATCTATTTCTCTCTCAATCTTGATTGCACTTGAGTTATGAAATGGAGCTCCCGTGTTGTATCTGTGCAATGTCACATTGTCCATATTTCAGTAATAGCTTGAGATGACAGGTTGTGATGAGCTGACAGCAGTGTATCATAAATTTCACTTGTAAATAGCACAGCATTTGTTCAAGTTTCAAATCCATTCGTTAGCCAAAACTGTCATCCGCGCACCGATATTGAGGTTACTACAGGAATTTTATGTTTGCTCCCCATTTGGGTGAAACGAATTGTCCTCCTGGCTGGTACCAGTCACCCTAACCTTCCTGTCATGCCGGCTATGTCAAACTTGACAGCTGCTGTTTGTGTTAATAATAAGGCAGCCTCCTGCAGGCAGAGGAGAGCACCTTGGAATGACTCTCACAACGCAGAATTCCTAACTTGGGGTCCAGATGCCATCCACTCCCAACTTGTGGAAAGGATATTGTGTTTTCACCATTCTCTCTCAATTACCCGGTCCACGGGCTTAGTTGTTTTGTAGTGGTTGAAGAAGAACCACTCATGAGCCTGGTCAAGGAGAGGCTCTTGCCTTAAATAACTTTTGCAGGATAGCAATGACGTGCAAGTTACATCAGTAAGTTGGACTTTGAGGAGACATGTGGATAAGGGTCTCCACCCAGAAAGAAACCCAACGATATTCTGCATTTTCCACCCATGTCCTCACATATTAGAAGATTGGGTGGAACTTAGTTGGCTGACTTGTTCTATGCATATCAGCATTGGAGTAGGCCATTCAGCCCATTGAGTCTGCTCTGACATTCAACTCGATCAAGCCACCTCACCCTTCCTGATGACGAGCTGATGCCCAAAACATCGACCTTCCTGCTCCTCGGAGGCTGCCTGACCTGCTGGACTATTCCAGAGCCACCCTTTTTCTCCAGCATCTGCAGTCCTTTCTTTCTCCTTGTCACTCTCCTGTCTTGTGTCTATATCCCGAGGAGTCATTCCCCTTCAGAATTCCACTGGTACCAGCTTTGCTCGAGTTCCTTGTTGCCACACTCAGTCAAATACAGCCTTGTTGTTGAGGGTGGTCCGATTCACTTCCCCATTGTCCACGCTTGGGCCAAAGCAGTCCTGAGGTTAGGGGATGAGCGGGGCTGGTGGAACTTACACTGAGCTTGAGTGATCAGGTTGGTGCTCAGTGGCATTGTTAACAATCTCTCCTGTCGCTTTGGCTGACGGTTAAGAATGAACCAATTATGCAGTGATTGGGATGGTTGGATTTGACCTGCTTTTTGTGCATAGGACTTATCTGGGTGACTGTCCACATCACCAGGACAGATGCTAGTATTGCCTAAAACAACACATAATATCGACTGGCAGTTGAATCATTTTCTCCACAGTACGTGGGATTCCTAAAACACAGATTTATTCTTCCAGTCTGATGACTCAGTCAATGCATTGGTTATTACGATATCAAGCTGGGTACGCCAGGGACTTCATTTAATTTGTCGTCTGTCAGCAACATCAAAATTGTCTTCACTGTCCATGGACTAAGGTTAGACAAAGGCTATCATCCACCTCTCATACGTCCGACATTGGACAAAGATAGCTTTTAATTTTCAGATAGACAACAGTTGTTATCCAGATTTACTAACTGATCACAGAGATGGTGTCTGAAGGATTACTCTCCAACGTGAGCACTCGGCTCCAAAAACAAAGAGTAGAACTGCAGAGGCGAAGAGTTTTTGCATAGCACGAGTTCATTAAGGGGGCAGCAGGTAGCTCCTTAATGCAGAGAGGCTGCGACAGTGGGGATAGGATGGTGACCTCTAAGCCGGGGGACCTCTTCAGTGGGTCAAGTTGGTTGATTTTTATTGACGATAAAATGTGGAGCCGGAAAGGCACAGCAGGTCAGGCAGCATCGGAGGAGCAGGAGAGTCGGCGTTTTGGATCGGGAGTGGAGAGGGGCAAGGGGACTGAGAAATAAATGGGAATGGGGTGGAGCTGAGGGGAAGGTAGGTTGGATGGCGATAGGTGGGTGCAGATCGGGGATTATTGTGAATGGCCAGTGGGAAGGGTGGAATGGTGAGTAGGAAGATGGACAGGTTAGGTCAGGTCAGGGAGGTGGGTTGGAGGGGGAGGGAGCCAGATATGGGGTGAGGTTGGGGGTTGGGAGGATTTTGAAGTTAGTAAACTCAATGTTGAGACTGTTGGAACTATAAACGCCCGTGGCGGAATATTAGGTGTTGTCCCTTATAAGTAAGTATAAGTTTGCACTTGGCCTCATTTTGACAGTGGCGGAAGCCCAGGACAGACATGTCACCAAGGGAGTGGGGGTTTGAAATGTCTGGCAACAGGAAGATGGTGTTGATTGGAGCATGCCCTCGAGCAAGACAATTCAAAATGGGCAACAACTTCGGGCCTTGGCAGTAATGCCCATATCCCATGAAGGAACTGAAGAAAGCTACCACTGTCACCTTGCTATTGCCTCTCTTATTGACCTTCCCCAATCCGCTAGTTACTCAGTGCTCCTCCAAATCTAATCCTACCATGATACCATTCACTTTAGCATTGGTAGCCAAGCAATCCAGTGCCTCAGCTTTGGAATCTGTTCTCTAGGCCTCACCCTCTCTCTTCCTTTGTTTAAGCTGCTCCTGTTTGGTTCAAATTTGAGCCATCCATTTTTGTTTTGCCGTGGCTCACTGACCGATATTATCCAGTTACCATCCCGCGAGCATCCCTGTATATTTTCCATTGCTTCACGTCGCTGTGTTAATGCTAGTTGCTTTTGTTCAGACCACCATCCCATTCTCTTTCTTAACAGACACTGCTTTCAGTGCTCCAGTGACGTTATCAGCTCCTTCTGCAACATCAAACGCTGAGCTATCCTGAAACGTTTACTTCAAAATCGCTGTAAAAGCAATTTTAATGTCTCTGAGACCACTTGACATTCTCTGCGTATAAAAATATTTTAGAGTTACAATTACTGTGGATGAGTTATTTTTAAGATTCAGTAGAAGCTATTTATCAGAGTGAGTGTTGACAGTTACAAATATGGTGCTTGAGTATTAGAGAGTTGCAAAGAATTCAGACATTAGATAGAAAGAAACTCGGTGAAGAATACCTGGATAGTTAGTAAAATTGGAGAGTTAATTATTGTAAAATGGTGCCTTTAAGAAGGTGATAGTGAGTTGATCTGCTGCAGTACATGTGGTGCAGGTATAGCCACAATCTCAGAAAGGAAGTTCTGAGATTTTGACCCAGTGGCAGTGAAGAAATGACAATGAAGGCCCAAGTCAGGGTGGTCTGTGGTTTCAGGTGGAACCTGGAGACATTGGTGTGCCAATGCACTCTCTGCCATTGTCCTTCTCAGTGGCAGTGTTGTGGGTTTAGAAGGTGCGGTTCAGAGAGGCACATCAGCTCTTGGGAGTGTATTTTTTCGAATCATAGAATCTCTACAGTGTAGAAACAAGTCGTTTGGCCCAACAAGTCCACACAGCCCCTCCAAAGAGTAACCCACCCAAACCCATACCCCTACCCTATTATCCCATATTTACCCCTGACTAATGCACCTAACCTACACATCTCTGAACACCATGGGCAATGTAGCATGGCCAATTAACCTGACCTGCACATCTTTGGACTGTGGGAGGAAACCAGAGCACCCGGAGGAAACCCACACAGACACAGGGAGAATGTGCAAACTCCACACAGTCACCCGAGGGTGGGATTGAACTTGGGTCCCTGGTGCCGTGAGGCAGCAGTGCTAACCACTTTACGACGGTACACACTGCTGCCACTGGTGGTGTATGAGCTGTGAGGTAATCTTAGACCTGGATGGTATTGAGTTTCTTTTTAGTCCATACGATATAGGAGTAGAATTAGAATATTGAGTCTGGTCGCCATTCAGTAATGGCTGATGTGTTTCTCAACCGCATTCTTCTGCCTTCTCCCCCAATCAGGAACCTTTCTAACTTTGTCTTAGATACACTCAATGACTTGGCCTCCACAGGCTTCTGTGACAAGGAGTTCCACATGTTCATAATCCTCTGACTGAAGAAATTCCTCCTCATCTCCATACTAAAGGGTGATTCCTTCACTCGGAGGCTGGGCCCTCAGGTCCTAGTCTCTCCTGCTCATGGAAACATCTTCTCTACGTCCACCTTATCCAGGCCTCTCAGTATTCTCTAAGTTTCAATCAGATTCCCCACTTCCATCCTTCTAAACTCAATTGAGTGCAGAGCCAGAGTCCTCATATGACAAACCTCAGAGAAAGTGAGGGCTGCAGATGCTGGAGATCAGAGTCGAGAGTGTGGTGCTGGAAAAGCACAGCAGGTCAGGCAGCATCCAAGGAGGAGGAGAATCGATGTTTCGGACAAGAGCCCTTCATCAGGAATCTTGCGTGAAAAGTTGATTCTCCTGCTCCTCGGATGCTGCCTGACCTGATATGACAAACCTTGTTTGATGAAGGAGTTATGTTCATCCATGCAAGTATTCCACCACAATGATGGACTCGCTTTGGAAGTTATGAAGTAAGTTGCTTTTCAGAGAATTCCCGGCCTCCTCCCTACCCTTGTTGCCACAGTATTTCTGTGGTGGTTCAGTTCAGTTTCAGGTTATTGGTCACCTGAAGGTGGGAAAGTTCATCCGTGGTAATGTCAGTGGGCAATGATTTGGATCCTGTTGGAGATTGTCATTGGTTGGTAATTACCAACCTGGAGTCTTGCTGCATGTGGGCTGTGTTCCAATACCTGAGAAACTGTGACTATTGCGAGATATAGAATTCATTGCAAAGGTAGGATTCACGTTAATGGAGCTGTTAAAGTGATACCTGCCTGACTCAATGGTAGTTAAACAGTGTAGAAATTTAGCTTTTACATTATTTTTGTGTTTACTGATGTTAGTTGTAGTTGAATGCCGTACTTGGGAAAAATGTGGTAATACATGCTGTTATCTCATGACAAAAAACAGTTTGATGGAGAGCTAAATGGTGTGAGCTAGATTCCATGGGACTCTGTGAAACTGTGGCAGATTATAAAGTGAAATCATGCATTTCCATAATATGTGTTCTGTGACTTTGTGTTGGTGATAAACTTTCTGAGTTGGAGATTTGTACGGAGCATGGCTTGGCTTGTCAAGTTGCATTGGGCTGTATACATTTTGCATGACTTTGTTCGATAACTCTCTTCTTTTGTGTGTGTCATTTTGTTTCCAGGAAACAGACCTGCTGGAAATTAGCCTGGTCAAGGATGCCCGTACAGGAAAGTACGCAAGAAATCCCAAGGTAGGCCATGTGCTGTAAAACTCTGACCAGCCACACTCATCTGCACCAGTAATCTGCACAGAAATGTTCAGCAGTTTCTGCAACCTATTTGTAACAATCTTCCGATACTTCTGAGAGAAAAAAACACATTTGACAAGCTCAAGGTGATTTAACTGTACCTCCTCTCTGTGATAATAATGGGCATTGTGTCTTATATTCTAGATCGCACCAGATTTTGTGTATGTAACTAATTTTATTTACACTGCTTTAAATGTCTGCTCCATGTTTTCAGCTTGAAGCCCCTGTATTTACTTTTCACTGTGTCTACAGCCAGGCTGAACCAATCAAGCACAGTGAGCATCAATAATAAACAGGCTCATATAATCAAACACAGAACAATTGACACTCCATTCATTTCCTGAGGTGTCAATGATTAATAATTAGCAGCAAGTTTTTCAAAACTGTCACTTGTAATTCCAGCCAAGCTTTATGGTCCAGTAACTTGTGTTTGTAAACAGCTGATCCATCATGGCCATTGTCATTGGCACAATCGATAAAGGGTAGCGCTGGAAAAAGCAACGCAGGTCAGGCAGAATACAAGGAGCAGGAGAGTCAACGTTTCAGGAAGGACCCAAATGAGGGGAAGAGGGCTGAGAAATAAAAAGCGGGAGGGGTGTAGGACTGGGGGAAAGGTGGGTGCGATGATGATAGGTGGATGCAGGTAGGAGGTGATGGTGATAGGTCCGTGGGGAGAGTGGAGCGAATAGCTGGGAAGGAAGACAATCAGGTCAAGAGGGCAGTGCCGAGTCGGAGAGTTGGATCTGAAATGGGTGGGGGGAGAGGAGATTTGGCAACTGGTGAACTCAATGTCGAGGCCATGTGGTTGTAGGGTCCTGAGGTGGAAGATGAGGTGTTCTTTCTCCAGTTGTGGGTGGCCTTGTTTAGGCTGTGGAGGCAGCTTAGAATGGGCATGGCATGGGGGAGTAGGAGGGGGAGTTGAAATGGCTGGCCACAGGAAGATGGTGCGTACAGACTAGAGATGTTCACTGAACTGTTCCGCGAATTTGTGCTCGGTTTTTCTGATGTAGAGGTGACCACACCGGGAGCAATGGATGCAGTTAATGAGGATATGCAAGTAAATCTCTGCCAGATTTGGCATGATCCTTTGGGTCTTTGGATGGAGGTGGGAGCGAGGGGAGGTGTGGGCGCAGGTTTTGTCAAGAGATTATTGTTGTGCATCAGTTTCTACAGCAGACTGTTGGGTACTGAGTGATTCAGAAGTTCAAATTGCGGCCCCAATATTTCCGGGTTGACTGACTGTACCTAACACCAGTGAACCAAGCAACCATTTTTTGGCTAAGCAATTGAAGGACTAAGATGCCATTGGATTTTAATTTTGCTTCTTATTCAGGGGAGAGCAGTGATTTAAAAATAAACACAGAGGAGAGTGGACCCCAGTGTAATGGGGCGGCACGGTGGCATAGTGGTTAGCCCTGCTGCCTCACAGCGCCAGAGACCCGGGTTCAATTCCTGACTCAGGCAACTGACTGTGTGGAGTTTGCACATTCTCCCTGTGTCTGCGTGGGTTTCCTGCGGATGCTCCGGTTTCCTCCCACAGTCCAAAGATGTGCGGGTCAGGTGAATTGGCCATGCTAAATTGCCCGTTGTGTTAGGTTAGGGGTATGGGTGGGTTGCGCTTCGGCGGGTCGGTGTGGACTTGTTGGGCCGAAGGGCCTGTTTCCACACTGTAAGTAATCTAATCTAATGTTTTTTGAGTGGCCATTGAAAATGGATCCCTTGCCAAAACTCAGAAAGTGTTCGCTCCAGGAACCCAGGCCATAGACTGTAAACAAGGAGTCAGTGGTTTAACACTTGAAATGTGTTAACTACTTTCACTTGAGGCTTGTGGATCTTCTCAAATTCTGGGGTAGGACCCCAAAGATCTTAGTCGTTAATTAGATTTGAGGCAATGGTTCAAAGCTAGTATGGGAAGGTGAGGTTGAAGGCAGGTTTAACAGCTATTGAATGGTCAAGCGAACGGCCTACTCATACTCTTGTTTTTTTTTTAATGTCCTTATGGATAAGTCTCAGTCCCAAACAAAGACTTGTCAGAGCATGGTTGGCTTGTAATTCATCAGACAGCCTCCCTTCCACTGGGATTTTTGATGGAACCTGTCTGTCACAGATATGTACCTGTTGTGTCTTAGCATTGTTTGTCCTCTACCAGGTAAGTGACATTGAACGATGGAACATCGGAAGAGGAGATGAACAGAACACCAAATGGAAGAGCTTGCCTTGGTCCCTTCTGTTTTGGGTGTGTGCCCTTTATTTTTATCCAGTTCCCATCTCCTTCAGTTTGGAGGCTCAGGTCACCGACTCCATGGTTTCCTGGTGTATTGTGAGTTCCCGCTGCATGGATGGAGCTGGTTCTCATCCACTTGCATGAGATTCCCAATAGGAAAAGAAAAGAAATAAAATAGTGTGTTTGGAAAGGATGGTGACATTCTTTGGTTGAAAGGTTTGGCTGTCCATAACAGGAAACAGGAGAAATTAAATTATGTACAGCGTGGAAACAGGCCCTTCAGCCCAACAAGTCCACACCGACCCGCAACCCACCCAGACCCATTCCCCTTACCTAACACTACAGGCAATTTAGCATGGCCAATTCGCCTAACCTGCACATCTTTGGACTGTGGGAGGAAACCGGAGCACCCAGAAGAAACCCACGCAGACACGGGGAGAATGTGCAAACTCCACACAGTCAGTCGCCTGAGGCGGGAATTGAACCTAGGTCTCTGGTGCTGTGAGGCAGCAGTGCTAACCACTGTGCCACCGTGCCACTCATAGAGACAAATGTTTTGTCTTTGAGCATAGCATATCTCTCATGGCCTGTAGAACAGAATGGAGGGTCTTGACACCCTGAAATTTGGTCTTTAGGTGTTAACATTCTAATACTATTTTGTGAGGAGTATCTTGATTTTCCGCTGTTGTCTTTCAAACCATGTAATTTGTGAGGAAAGCATTGAGAGTATTTAATATGTATTCCTGTCTTTTGCTCCCCACATCGATCCTTGTGCTTTCAAGAAATCCATTTTCTGTTGTGTCAATCAATTAAGTTTCCATTTCATAAATGTCTGGCAGCACGGTGGCTCAGTGGTTAGCACCTCCACCTCACAGCGCTAGGGGCCCAGGTTCAATTCCAGCCTCAGGCGACTGTCTGTGTGGAGTTTGTGCATTCTCCCCGTTTCTGCGTGGGTTTCCTCCGAGTGCTCCGGTTTCCTCCCACAGTCCAAAGATGTGCAGCTTAGGTGAATCAGCCATGCTGAATTACCCATAGTGTTCAGGGATGTGTAGGTTAGGTGCATTAGTCATGGGTAGATATTGGGTAGGGGAATGGGTCAGGGTGGGTTATTCTTCGGAGGGCTGGTGTGGACTTGTTGGGCTGAAGGGCCTGTTTCCACTCTGTAGGGATTCTATTAAAAAAATTGTCAGATACTGTCGCATTTGGCTATGGGTGAGAGCAGCTTAAAGATGTTGATGCAGTAAGTATTGCATCCTCAGGTGGGATATTGCCAACACACGTGGGTAACATTGATGAGAGAGCTCAGTACCCTTCTCGAGAGCTGGTGTGCATTGGTCTTGCAAGCAAATTGTCCTCTGATGGGATTTTTTTTCACTGCAGTAAATTCTAATCCACATCTTCCCCAGTGATGATCGATCTTGTACTTTAATTATGTTGCTCAGGCAGGAAATATAAATATGTCACAGGGAAAATTGACGCAGCTTTTGATGGAAAGCCAACTACAAAGCAACCTCGCCGTCTGATTTATGTCTGGCTTTAGCATCTTGGCTCAGCTCATGAACCCACTTCCCAGTTTGTGCTCGCTCCCTGTCTTCTCTGCTGTAGCCCACTCGAAATATTCTTCCGTCGGCAGATCTCTGCCTGGAGTCTCAGCCCACGATAATGAGCCTTCTCCTCCCCTACCCTCTGAGTCAGGGATTAAAACCCTCTCTCCAAATCCCGTCAGCACTGCATAACTGAACCTGGCAAATCTGTACGGCTGTGTCCTATCAGTGGAGGCTCCCAGTTCCTTTAACTTTGCCAAAACACCAAGGGTTGAAACATTAACTCCACGGAAGTCTGAATTCTGCCAACTCTACAGCTGAATCACAGGTGAAAGAGAAGCCAAACAGATGACGTCAAAATATACTTCTTTCTATCTTTCCCTCTCTCCTCACTCACTCACTGACTCTCACCCGTTGCTTACTTCTCTCTGGACCGCAGCTCTCTCCTCTTCCAGCCCCAATGTGTGAAAGCAAACATTGCTCATCATCCAAAATCATGGCTGCAAATACTGATCAAGTCAGGCAATGTCTGTGAACAGAAGAACAGAAGGTCGTGTTTCTCGTCAATTTCCAAGCCTAATTTCACAGAGATATCGCGAGACCAAATGAATGAGCAAAACCGTTGGAGAAGGATTTCAGTGCGACCAAGTGTGAGGCTGTCCATTCTGGATTGAAAACGGTTGACGTGCTTTCCAAATGAAGTGAAGTTAAATACAATGGATGTCCAAAGAGACTTGGAAGTTCAGAGTCACCAAAGTTTAAAATGCAGAAAGAAATCAAGGTGCAGAAAGTAAGGCTAAAGGACAGTTGGTCTTTGACACCAACAGCACAAGTTCGATTCCCACACCAGTTGAGGTCACCATAGCAGTCCTGGTTTCATTACCTCCCCCCTCATCTGAGGCATGGTGACTCTCGTGTTAAACCACCACCAATCCTCTCTCTCTCTCTCTCTCTCTCTCTCTCTCTCTCTCTCTCTCTCTCTCTCTCTCCTGGGAGAGCAGTGGGATTATGGTGACTTTACTTACTAATCATTGCAGAACTAAACATTGCTGAGTGGCCATTTGGACCTTAATAACTTGGCGATAACCACTCTAGTGTGAGCTGCACAGACTAAGAAGGTCCCAGGTACACACTCTACTCAGTTGTTATTTGATCTTAAAAAGAGTGTAGTCTTGTACAATGGCAGATCCCAGTTCAGCCAGTCTCTTGGTGTATGCTCTTCTTTTGCTGGAACAATCAGGGGTACCATGGGTGGATTCACTGCCACCTATCCTTATCGGCTTCAGTTCCAGTTACTCATACTAACGGCGGAAGGATCCATGTGAGGTTTCAGACAAAAGCTGGCTCATTGTTGATGAACAACAAATGCATTTGTTACATATTATTTAGTGGATAGTTACATAAGATCTGGGATAAATGATAGACCATCAGGCTGACTTTAATTGCACTTTGTTACTCTAATTATTAAGAACAGTCACCACAGTACCATATATGGGTGGCACGGTGGCACAGTGGTTAGCACTGCTCCCTCACAGCACCAGAGACCCGGGTTCAATTCCCGCCTCAGGCGACTGACTGTGTGGAGTTTGCACATTCTCCCTGTGTCTGCATAGGTTTCCTCCCACAGTCACAAAGATGTGCGGGTCAGGTGAATTGGCCATGTTAAATTGCCCATAGTGTTAGGTAAGGGGTAAATGTAGGGTATGGGTGGGTTGCGGGTCGGTGTGGACTTGTTTCCACACTGTTAGCAATCTAATCTAAAAATATTCTCTGATGGACATATGTGGAACTTGGAGAAAGTGAGGACTGGAGGTCAAAGTCGAGAGTGTGGTGCTGGAAAAACACAGCAGGTCAGGCAGCATCCAAGGAGCAGGAGAATTGACGTTTTGGGCATAAGCCATTCATCAGGAATGTGGAATGTGGAATATGTGAAACTTGAACATATGCAGAACTCTGGAGTACTCCTCTCAGGAACAGTCTTTTGTACTCTTCTGATGTCAGTTACTAATAACTGTCTTACTCAATGCAGTAGCTTCACTATCCCAGGGGAAGGAGTTGGTGTCATTGCACAGAGTGCCCCACTTCGATCACCGTCTTGTGATTCCATGCTCCAGTGTGCGTTAGTTTGAGGACTGGGTCAGTGAGCTGCCCTTAACATTCAATGAGACTACCAGTAAAAGCTGGGTAACACTGGAAGGTTGGTCATCTCGAGTATCTGTGAAACTGTGGCTCCCAGCCTGACCAAGCGTCTCCAGGAGACAGGGAGAAATTGACTGAGTTTGCAAAAATTATTCACAAGACCTAGCTCCCAGAGCAATCCATAAGAGGACAAACTCCTGATGGATTTCACCTCAGAGGTGTGAGTGAGGTTTGGATGTGTTGGTGTCAACTTTCCAAAAATTGCTCGATTTGGAATGGTTCCATTGAAATGGGAACCATTTATCAAGGACAGAGGGGACAGTGAACAGGAAACTTGACATTTGTCATGGGAGACTTTGAATTGCTTACCCAGGAGACTTTAGCTTGGCACTTTGAAAAACACAGCGCAATCAGGAAGCGTTGGCAAGGTTTTTGTGAAAGGGAAATCACATTTAATCATCTTATAAGAGTTATATAATGGAGCACAATGCAGTTTAGATAAAGGGGCGCCTACACAGGGACTGCACTTGGATTTCCAAAGTGTATTTGGCAAGACATCACACATAAAAAGTTGTTTTGCAAAGTTATAGCACATGGTGTAGCATATTAACCAATAAAAGATTGGCTGGCTGGAAGAGAATAGGGAGGACACATAAATTCTCATTGACAGGATGTATTAGGTGGAATTCATTTGCTAATGGCTTGAAGATGGAGAGGGAAGTATAGTGTGAAGAGTACATCAATAGGTTGCAGACCAATGCAGATAGATTAAGCAAGTAGGTTAAAAAATCTGACAGAAGGAGTAGAATGCAGGAAAATATGAGATTGTTCACTTTGGTGGGAGTTAGTGTTCAGGTACAGCAAGTGCTCAAGAAGGCTGTTGGGATGCTATACTGTGTTATTAAAGAAATTGAAGATAAAAGTCATGATATTATCCTTCAGTTGTACAGGATATCAGTAAGACCACATGTCAATATTCCTTTCCTTATTTAAGGAAGGATATGGATATATTGGATATGGTATAGGAGGAGGTTAGGGAGAGGCTGAATAGGCTGGGTGTGTTTTCCCTAGAGCGTCAGAGGCTGAGGGGTGACTCTGTAGAGGTTTATAAAATTGTGAGGAGCATGGGTTGGAGGAGTCCAGAACTAGAGGGCATAGATGTAGGGTGACAGGGAAAATTTTTTAAAGGGGCCTAAGGGGCAACGTTTTCACCCAGAGGATGGTGCGTGTGTGGAATGAGCTGCCAGAGGAAGTGGTGGAGGCTGGTACAATTGCAACATTTAAAAGGCATCTGGATGGGTTTATGAATAGGAAGGGTTTAGAGGGCCAAGTGCCAGCAATTGGGACTAGATTAATTTCAGATATCTGGTCAGCGTGGATGAGTTGGACTGAAGGGTCTGTTTCCATGCTGTGCATCTCTATGACTCTACTATATTGGTGATTGGAATGAGTGGGTGTGTAATAAGGATGAGTTGAACAGTCTGGGCTTGTTTCCACTAGATTTTGGAACAGTGAGAGGTGACTTGAATAGAATTTATATGTTTTGTTTATAATCTTGATAGGTAAATATGGAAAGGGTGTTTCCTTTTGTGGGTGAGTCCAGGGTGATGGAATTAGAGGTGACCCTTTGAGTACAGAGATGAGAATATTTCTCTCTCAGATGATTGTGTGAAATGGAACACTCTGCCTCCGAAGTTGGAGCCAGGGTTTCTGAATCCTTTTAAGGCTGAGGTGGATAGATTTTTCTTATGCATCAGATTGGAGGATTCGCGGGGTAAATCGGAATGTGGAATTCTAGGCATACACAGAATTGCCGTGGTTGTGTGCAGGCTTGAGGAGGTTTCCTTGAATTCAAGGTATTTTCCCCAGGGTAGGGGAGTCTAAAACTAGAGGGCATGGGTTTAAGGTGAGCGGGAAATGGTTCAAAAGGCCCATAAGGGGTAACTTAGGGGTGGTATAGTGGCTCAGTGGTTAGCACTGCTGCCTCACAATGCCAGGGACCCAAGTTCAGTTCCAGCCTCGGGCAACTGTCTGTGTGGAGTTTGCGCATTCTCCCCGTGTCTGTGTGGGTTTCCTCTGGGCACTCTGGTTTCCTCCCACAGTCCAAAGATGTGCAGGTCAGGGTGGATTGGTCAAAGCTAAATTGCCCATAGTGTTCAGAGATATGTCGGTTAGGTGCATTAGTCAGGAGTAAATACGGGGTGGAGGGAATGGGTCTGGGTAGGTTACATTTCGGAGGGTTGGTATGGACTTGTTGGGCCAAATGGTCTGTTTACACACTGTAGGAGTTTGATGAACTTTTTCCCGCGAACATGATGCACGTCTGGAATGATTTGCCTGGGGAAGAGGTGGAGGCTGGTACAATTGCAGCATGGAGAAACTGAGGACTGCAGATGCTGGCAATCAGAGTTGAAAAGTGTGGTGCTGGAAAAGCACAGCAGGACAGGCAGCATCCGAGGAGCAGGAGAGTTGACGTTTCGGGTGTGAGCCCCGCATTCCTGATGAAGAGCTTATGCCCCAAATATCGACTCTCCTGCTCTTCAGATACTGTCTGATCTGCTTTTCCAGCACCACACTTTTTGACTCACAGTTACAACATTGAAAAGGCATCTGGATGGGCACATGAATAGGAAGGATTTGGAGGGAGATTGGTCAAATGCTGCAACTGGGGCAAGATTAATTTAGGATATCTGATCAGCATGGACAAGTTGAACCAAAGGGTCTGTTTCTGTGCTGTATACCTCTGTGACTCTGTGATTGTATCTGAAGCCTGTATTCACCCCTGTGCATATGTAAACACATGTAAACTAGTAAAAAGCCACCCTTTACTGTTTATCCAATACCGTAACATGAATGATCGAATTTTCCTCTGTGCTGTGTCTTTGCATTGTGGAATTGCATGTGGAGACACAATCCAGTCTCAGCATCATTCCTACTTTACAATAAGGGAGTACCACTTTTCACAAGCTGCTCGATCCACACATTTAATCCCACATTGTTCAATTTAGTTGTTTAGCCATTGCTGGAGAACCGGCTCTGTGTTTTGCATTAGACCTACGCACACAGCGAATAATATTGAAGGCTAACAGCATTTTCTTTTGAAGTTTGACAGTCAAGTGGTTTGTGCAGCTAGATGGAGAGACTGAGCTTCATTCTATTTGCTTTTGAAGGGGAAAGGAGAGAATGTAATTGTTTTCTTCTGGAGATATTTGCTATTTCCCTAGAGGTTGTCATCATGCCGGTATAAATGCGCATGAACATTGGTTCATTCGGTACATTGTGCTGCATGCTTTGTGTGCACACTTAATAATCTGCGATGGTAGAATTAGGAAGCAAAGCAGCTGTGAGGTATAGAGATCTTGGTATTGTAAAGAATTCCATTCACTAAATATGTATTCAGTCTGAAGAGGATGATTGCAATACAAATAGACTATTCCTGATCCATACACTCGTAATAAAAGATGTTTAATTCATTTTGAAACAGGACAATGGCAAGAAGGGCAAGACAGAATCTTTTGCATAATTCGTTGGATGGAGGTACCGCTGGTTAGGTCAACATTCATTACCCATCCCTAATTGCCCAGAGGGCAGTTAAAAGTCTACCCACGATGCTGTGGGTCTGGAATCACATGAAGCCAGACCATAATAAGGATGGCCTGTTTCCTTCTCTAAGGGATATTAATGAACCCAATTAGTTTTTTTTCCTAACCACAGTTATCATTAGACTCCTACTTCCAGCTATTTATTGAATTCAACTTCCCCCATTTGCTATGGGGGGATTCAAACACAGGTCCCCACAACATTACCTGGGTTAGCAGCCCAGCAATAATACCACAAGGGCAGTGCCTCCCCTAAGCCATCGGGGCCTGCGTTGTTCAGTATTTCCAATTCTCCCGTACTTCCAAAATGCACAAACAATGATGGCTTGAGCATCCTTAGCTTCTGATTATCGTCTTAGAGCCGGCAACTGGACAAAGGTTTCAGTGAGAATGCAGAACTCCAGAGATCATTGATTGTGGTGCTTGTAAAGTTTTTATTCAGCCAGCCAGGAAGCTAGTGTGTGTTTATAAGTGTATAAATTTAGTGGAGAGTTTAGAGACTAGCAACTCTATTCAACTTGCCCTTCACACTAATGCCCAAAGCAGTGTTGACTGAACACTTCAATATTTCGGCAGGGGAACCAAGACTGAAATGAGCAAAACTTATTTTTATGTGTAGAGCGTTTAAGACCGGGAACAGACAGCCCAAGAGTGTGGCAGGGGCACCTTCGATGGTGGCTTTCAAAATGGTGCTGGATAATGATCTGCAGGGCTGGGGGCGGGGGGTGGGGGTGGGGGGGGGGGGGTGGGACTCACAGTGAGGCAGCACAATCCATTGGGTCAAATGGCCTCTTTCTGTGCTGTTGTACGTCTTCTCTCCATCTTGCACCCCATCGCCCTTGACTAGGCATTCTTTTGGGTGAATTCTAAAATAGAGAGAAGGGGAATTGAACTTGGAAATGTCAATGTGATTTGGGTCCTTTTTGGCTGTTCCTGATTCTGGTTTAGAATCCTGAATAAATTATTGGGGACCGCGCTGAGGAGTAGTGAGGCCTTGCCCTAGAGCAGCTCCTCAAAGTCCACACATTACTTGATGTTTTGTGAATGACGCTGTGTAGATTGTTGACCATTTCTTGCTTTGAAAAAGGACCAGCTAAAACATAACGGGGGCTGCTGGGAGATGTTCCAGTGGGTGCTGTGGTCTGCACCGTCATGGTAATCAGCTCTAGTGTTCTCCAGGGCTTTGTCCTGGATCTCAGACCAATGTCCTGCCCATTCACAATGGATGTCAACTTTGGAAACATTGAATGTACCAGGTCTTTTTGGACCACACACAGTGTATGCTGAGAGGGTGTTTCCCATTGTAAGTGAGACTGGAACCAGGTGCAATGTTTAAAAATGAGGTGGCTCCCCTTTAATACAGAGGTGAGGATAAATAGTTTCACTGCGTGTCATGGATCTGTTGGACTGTCTTCCCCAGAACAGAGTGGAGACAGTTCCTGACAAGGGAGTCGAAGCAAATTGAGAGGGATTGGCATAAAAGTGGAATTGAGGCCACATTTTGATCAGCCATGGCCTTATCAAAAGACAGTATAAGTGTGAAGGGTCAAATAGCTTACTCCTGCTCCTGACCTGTCTGCTCATAAATGACTTGAGAAGTGTCCTCAGCATTTGATTATTTCTAAAGAACTGCTTTGAACTGGAGAGACTGATCATGACCCTGTGACTCACGCCCCCCATGACCCTGTGGCTCATGCCCCCCATGACCCTGTGGCCCATGCCCCCCATGACCCTGTGGCTCATGACCCCCTAATACCCTGTGGCTCATGCCTCCATGACCCTGTGGCTCATGCCCCCCCATGACCCTGTGGCCCATGCCCCCCATGACCCTGTGGCCCATGTCCCCCAGGACCCTGTGACTCATGCCCCCATGATCCTGTGGCTCATGCCCCCCCATGACCCTGTGGCTCATGTCCCCCATGACCCTGTGGCACATGCCCCCCATGACCCTGTGGCTCACGTTCCCATGACCCTGTGGCTCATGCCCCCATGACCCTGTGGCCCATGGCCCCCATGACCCTGTGGCCCGCTCATGTCCCTATGACCTGGCAGCCTGTTGCCCCATTCGCTGGTGGGTCATGTTCCATGCTGGCTCACAATAAGAATATTGAATGGCAGAGCAAATTGATAGAGCCGAACGAACCAGCTTTTAGTGCTATGACACGTGCTTCCTCATTTGCTATTTGGAAATCATAGCTTTGTGACAGTTATTTATACTTTTTGATTTGATTTATTATTGTCACATGTACCGAGATGCAATGAAAAATATTGTTTTGCATGCTATCTGGGCAAATCATAACTGACGTAAGTACAGGAGGGTCATAGAGCAGAATCAACTTTCACAGTGATAGAAAAGGTGCAGTGAAAGATCACGTTTAACCTACAAGGGGTCTGTTCAAGAGTAGGGAAGAAGCTGTTCTTGAATCTGTTAATTTGAGGGCCGACTGAGCTCTTATTACTCAGCAGTTTGCATTTACGTCCTTTGCCTCACTCATTTGCCCGAGTATTGGCAGTGAACTGTGGCAGGTGGTACAGTCATGGTGGTCGTGTTTAGTGGGACTGGCTTTTCACTGAACCATCAATCTGTCCTCACTTGACACTTGCACGTGGAACCTCTCTAATGGAGTCTCGAACAGGAATATAATCACTGCTACAGGGGTCCTTTACCTCATTGAGGAGTGCACTTGCTCAGTGAGCCACAAAGGGATGATCAGCTGAGATTATCTACTGTAGGGGGAGAACAAAGTGCATTGTCCCAAACGATTAGATATCAATGTGCCAACACAAGCCAGACCTGGGAATGCAGTGAGTGCCCGTGTGGAAAATGAATGGATTTGAGTCCAATTGTTGAATTTGCTAATTGTTGGGACGGCTACTCACTTGGACAAAATGACTGCTTGATAAATCCTCCTCCAGGAGCCACATTTTCAAGCTTCATGGGTCAAAAGGGAAGCCATCCGAAGCCTTTCATTTTCAAAAAGAAAATGAAAGACGATGATTGACTTGGGCCAGCATTGGGTGGCATACTGACGCTTACATCTTGTTTAAATTCTGTGTAGAGGGAGGAGATTAGCAGGCTGCAAAATGAAAGATGATAAGGTTTGACTATGTAGCAAGCTTCTCTGATTTCAGCCTCGCCTGCAGATTTTTGCTGTTTGCTTGCATTTAAAAGGAAACAAAATACTAAGTTAAGTAGCAGCATTTACAGATTGCCGAGATTGGTTAAATTGTAAACCATAATTAAGACCCATCACTGGAGTCTTGTATTGCCGAGGGCAGTAACAAATCTTCTGAGCTTCCAGACTTAATTTATTGCTTGTTGGGCTGTCGAGTTTTCGGAGCTGCCATACTGTGAATTTCTCATTGTGACCTCCATTCCCTGTGTGCTTGTTCATGTCCCCCCTTTGTTGACTGCTATTCATAGTTCTTGTCATCTGCTGACCTCAGGTTTGATCTCTCTGCTACCTGCTGTGCAGCCTTCCTTTGCCAAGCAGATCAGGAAATTGAAGGCAAAGGATGGACTTTCCGTCAGGCCTCTGTTACATGAAGATCATAGAATGCCCACAGTGCAGTTACAGGCTATTTGGCCCATCGAGTCTGCACTGACCCTCCAAAGGGCATCCCAGCCAGACCCAGCTCCCTCACCCTCTCCCAGTAACTCCCCATTTCCTGTGGCTACCTCACCGAGCCTACACATCCCTCGGCACTACCAGGCAATTTAGCATGGCCAATCCACCTAACCTGCACGTAGGTGCATTGAATCGCGACAGTGTGGAAGCAGGTCATTTGCCCTATTGAGTCTTCACCACCTTTCTGAATAGCATCTCGTCCAGACCCACCCTTGTCCCTGTAACCCTGCATTTCCCAGGACTAACCCACTCAACTTGCACATCTTTGGACTGTGGGAGGACACCCACGCAGATACTGGGAGAATGTGCAAACACCATCCAGAGAGTCACCCGAGGCTGGAATCGAACCAGGGTTTCTGGCGCTGTGAGGTAGCAGTGCTAACCACTGAGCCACCGTGCTGCCGCAAGATGCTCATGGATGCTTCGCTCCTAAGCACTGAGCAAAGACAGCAAATCTTTGAATTTATGTAGCACCTCTTGTGAACTCCCAAACCCCGATTGTTGTTATGCATCTTTGGTATCTGAAGGGTCTGAGCTGCAAAGAGCCAATCATCCTAATTGACTCCAACGTGCATGTGATACTCTATCATATGTTCATGGAGATACTGTAGCTGTCCTTGGAGAAGATTCATGACTGAGAGGGAAGAGTATCCCAGAGATACTACTAATGTCTTTTCACAATCTATCCATTAATTGGGATTGAACTTCAATTTCACACTTGTATTGAAAATGAAATAGCGACAGAAATTGCTGGAAAAGCTCAGCAGGTCTGGCAGCATCTGTAGAGAGAAATCAGAGTTAACATTTCAGGTCCAGTGACCCTTCCTGAGAACTTCAGTCCTGAAGGAAAAATCACTTGACCTGAAATGTTTACTCTGATTTCCCTCCACAGTTAACTGCCAGACCTGCTGAGTTTTTCCAGCAATTTCTCTCTTTGTTTCCGATTTTACAGCATCCGCAGTTTTTGTTTTCGGTTTTAACTTCACGTCTGAAATGTTTGTTTTTATATTTAGGCTGTTAGAGTGGGAGGGAAAGAGGCGGCAATGAAAAATCTCTGTGTACGGCCAATTGACAGATTGTGAATTCAATTCTGTTGCTTATTTTGCATCTTTTATATTACAGATAGAAGGTGTAGAAGAACCCTAGGCAAAATGAACAACATATCAAATAAATTATGAAAAGCATGCTAACAGTAAAAGTAAAACTCTACAGTGGCAAGCTATTCTTAACCTGCCTGTCACATGCTGACCTTTGCAGGTTTCTGTCATTGTTTAGATTTCTTATAGAATTCCTACTGTGTTGGAACAGGCCATTTAGCCCCAACAAGTCCACACCGATCCTCTGAAGAGTAACCCACCCAAACCCATTACTCTACGTTTCCCCCAACTAAAGCACCTAACCTACCTGAACCCTATGGGCAATTTAGCATGGCCAACCTACCTAACCTGTGGGAGGAAACCGGAGCACCCGGAACAAACCCACGCAGACGCGGGGAGAATGTGTAAACTCCACACAGACAGTCACCTGAGGCTGGAATCGAACCTGGGTCCCTGGCGCTGTGAGGCGGCAGTGCTAATCACTGAGCCACCATGCCACCCATTTTTTTTTTTACAGCTGTTAATTTTATTACAAACTTTGAAAGATAAAACGCAATCTGCCCTGGCAGGCAAATTATCTGTATCTGAGATCGGAATGAAACATACAGGAGGGTACCTGAGGTGAAGCTTCACCCTCTCCCAGATGATTCTCACCAATAACAAACCCTTTTTCCCTGCTGCCTTACTTGTTTAGAAACTGTTACATCTTTTGCATATTGCAGTTCTGACAACATGGAATGTTAACACCGTCTCCCTCTCCACAGTCTCCGATGTTTTGTATTCTTATTTCCAATTCCCTGTCTTTGGTTCCGTTGTCCTTGTAGCCTGACCAGACATGAAACATGAACTCTGTTTCTCTCTTCACAGATGCTACCGGACCTGCTGAGTTTCTCCAGCAGTTTCTGTTTTTGTTTGGTTCAGATCTCCAGCGTCTGCAGATGTTTGTTTCATTCATTAACCCCAAAATATGCTCTTTCTTTTCCAACCTCTGACACAAATGGTTTCCTTCCTTCTTGGTGCCTGGAGAATTGTCCACCGAATACAGGTGTGTCGACCTTGAACTGTACCAATGGTGGGTGAGGTGATGGTCTATTGGTATGATCGCTGGGCTATTAATCTAGAGACCCAGGTGATGTTCTGGGGACCTGGGTTTGAATCCCATGATGGTGGAATTTGAATACAAATCTGGAATGAAGAATTTAAAGATGACTATGAATCCGTTGTCAATGTTGGGAAAAAAACCCATCTGCTTCCCTGATGTCCTTTAGGAAAGGGAATTGACCATCCTTACCTGGTCTAGCCTACATGTGACGTCCAGACTCTCAGCAATGTGGTTGGCTCTGGCCTCTGGGCAATTAAGGATGGGCAATAAACACTGCCTCATCCCAGGAATGACTTTTTAAAAAATGGCAGCCTAAAAATCATCATCTCAGGTTGAGGGGATGCCAGTTAAGACTGAGTTAAAAATCGCACAATACCAAGTTATAGTCCAACAGGTTTATTTGGAAGTACAGGCTTTTGGAGTACTGTGCCTTCGTCAGGTAGCACTCCGAAAGCTTGTCCTTCCAAACAAACCTGTTGGGCTATAACCTGTTGCTATGTGATTTTTAACTTTGTCCACTCCATCCCAACCAGCACATCATAGATAAGATAGGGGTGAGGAGGAATTTCCTCACTTTGGAATGCTCTTCCCCAGGGAGTTGTGGATGATCAGTTATTCCTTATGTACAAGGCAGAGTTTAGCAGATTTCTCAGCATCAAGGGGTATCGGCAGAGGGAAGGAATGTTGTCATTAAATATTGGAATTGGCTTGAAGAATCATACCAGCTCCTACTTTGGTTTTGCATGTCAGCTGTGGTTCTGGTGGTGGTATTCTTATCTCTAAAACAGGTCTGGGTTCAAATCCCACTCAATGCAAGTAACAAGGCTGTTCTTCTATACCACTGCTTTGAGAGTGTTTCATGGACAGAGCCTTTTGGGTAATTGATAACTGAGCCTGTGTCTACCTTTGGGATTGGATGTAAAGGATCCCCTTGTTACTATCTGAAAGAATTGAGGCATCCTTCCCTGGTGGTCCAGCTGATGTTACCTCACAATTCATAACACCAAACAAAAACAGGTTATCTGGCCATTCATGATGCTGTTTGTAGACACTTGCTGTGAGCAAGTTGGCTGCTGTGCTTCTTCTTCGCAATGAGAAAGTGAGGACTGCAGATGCTGCAGATCAGAGCTGAAAATGTGTTGCTGGAAAAGCGCAGCTTATCTCGCCTGACCTGCTGCACTTTTCCAGCAACACACTTTCAGCTTCTTCATCACTATGCCAATGATCCTTCAAAAGTATATAACTTCTTGTAATTGACTGGGAAGGCCAGAATCTGCAGGATGGGGTCGTCACAGTCTAAAGGGTAGGACTGAGATGAGGAGAAATGTCTTCACCCAGAGAGTGGTGAGATGGTGGAACTCTCTGCCATAGAAAGTGGTTCAAGCTTAAACATTGAATGTTTTCAAGAAGGAGTGAGACATCGTTCTTGAGGGATAAAAGAATCAAAGTGTATGGGGGAGAAAATGGGAACAGGGGACTGAGTTGGACAATCAGCCATGATCAGCTTGAATGGTGGAGCCGGCTCGAAGGGCCGAATGGCCTCTTCCTGCTCCTAGTTTCAATGTTTGAAGTGCTTTTGGAAAATATGGTCATGAAAGATGCTTATGAGCACAAGGCTTTCGTTCTTACACTTTGTTTTAAATCTTCCTGATGGAAGGCAGTTGCTGGATGACTCTCTCCACAGATTCCCTCTGTCCCAGTGTTCTTGTCTTCAAATCTGAAAGGCATGTTTTTTTTTACTTGAATTCATCGACGGACAGATATGACAACTCTCTGTATCGATTGATTTCTGTGCGTTCCTGATTAATGACTGTCCTCAAATTTGATTTTGATTGTTCTCTTGAAGAGCTGAAGTATGCAATCCATTAAGGTCAATTGACCACTTATTTTGGAAAAGTTAATGATGTCCATCTCTGAAAGAAATGGTTTAAATTGTCAGCAATTCAAATTGTAATACCTTGCTTCCTTTTTGGTTTTTGTTACAAGATATAAACATTTGAAAGTCATAACAATTGCACTTCAGTTACCTAGCAACGAGAATGGGGAAGAAATTTGCTTTCTATATCAATGCATTTAACATGCCCTTTAAGGCTCTTGATATGCAATTTCAATTTGGAAATGATTTCAATTTGGATTAGGCACTTTTAATAAATATAATTCTGATGATGCCTTTCACTATTTCCCAAGTCTCGCTGCTGCTTTCAGACAATCGGTCCTGTGAGAATGTAGTAATTCACGTAACCTTGTGCAAATGAAGAGTATCTCAGGGTGTCAAAATTACAGACCATAAATGTGAGATAAGCAAAGCTATAGACCCAGTCCCAATGCCGCATTGAGTTAAGCTGAGTGAGATTTAAAATCAAAGTGTGGAATTGGAAAGGGGTTTGAACAGTGTTGACTGTGGCGCAATGTAAGGCAGCATTGGGCAGGAAGTATTGCAAGATCCATCTCAATGTCAGGAGCACCCTGCGTCATTGTTTATCGTTTTCACAAGCAGCATGGTGAGCCTGTTGCTCAGCAGTGGTGAGGTGCCAGAGGATGGGCATTAGCTCTCATTATTGGCACAATTTGTCTCATCAGTATTGAGCCTGCCAGCTGGCAAAACAGGCTCAATCCAGAGGGAATTCAGCGCGTTTACCAGAGTGGCAGATATTCAGCACACTGCTTGCTCTGGTAGGCCTTGTCTTTGACCAAACCACGCATGATCCATGGTCACTGGCCATATGTACCCCTTGTCCACAGACATTGCCATCTGCCATGGCATTTGCCCATAGCTCTGGCAGCTCGGGAAACAAACACTTCTGTCGCAAGGTAAACTGGCCACCAGCAATGGGGGCACTTTATGGACGGGGGTGGGCACCAGACCAGGCAAAGCTGCATCTCAAGGCTTCTTGCATACTCTCAAAGTGCTGGCCCACTTAGTGCCGACACGCTCACCCCATCCCCACCCTGTCTTGTCGTACCAATTAGCACAGGGAAGGAAACGAGGTAAAAACAATGACTGCAGATGCTGGAAACCAGATTCTGGATTAGTGGTGCTGGAAGAGCACAGCAGTTCAAGCAGCATCCAAAGTGCAGCGAAACTGACGTTTCGGATTGCCCAAAACATCGGTTTCGCTGCACTTTGGATGCTGCCTGAACTGCTGTGCTCTTCCAGCACCACTAATCCAGGGAAGGAAACTGGCAGCTTGCCCTGCAGCTGAGCAGTTCCCAGTCTCCGGGGTTCACACCTTGCACTCCATTACTCGCCCTGGGCCAGCAGAGTACTAGGCAAATGCACAGCATGGGCAGTCATGTATCCACCTCCGGGAGGAGTAATCATCCATGTCGCGTTTGGAGGGACCCATCAGGCAGGGCTTCCTGACACAGTAAGTCAAGGCCAGCATCCTGTACTAGCCCAGAGGATTGGTCACAGTCAGGCAGCCAGTGGGGTTTCTGCCATTGGAGGGTCCATGCCTTTACCATCGGTCCATTGGCTCTGTAGTGTCCAGACCTGAGGGGAAATAGGGCCAACCTGTTGGAGTGATGTAAGGGCACATCTTGCCTAGGGCTGTCTTCCCATGTTGATCAAAGTGGGACAGCCATGATCAGTCGTGCTAGGTGTAGAATCTTGGTGCAAAGCAGAAAAACAAGGAAAACAAAGTTTAAGAAGTTAAACATTACACGCTTCTGACTAAAACGTAGATAAAGAAAGAAACAATGTTAACCGTTCAACATCACAGTCTGTGAGCACCTGTCCATGCTGAGCTCACTCTCCTCACTCAGGTTCAACCCTCCCTAACTCCAGGCTACACCTCATCCCCATCACTACCCTGGTCTACATGCTCTCCCCACCTTGCGGCCTATCCCTGTTCCTCCTCCCCCTGCCTTGCAGCCTGTCCTGACCCTGTTCCCCTCCGCCACGCGGTCTGTCCCTGTTCCCATTATCTAATTGATCAGCAGAGCATGTTGATGGGACTGAATGGGCTACTCTTGTTCCTTGTTTGTATGTTTGAATCATATCATACAGTGCCTTTGTGTTTGTGCCATTCACCTGGGGTGGAGATAAAGTTATCAGCAAGGCCTGGTTCCATGGCACTTTTTAACAGAAGCATAAAAGACTGCAGAAACTCAGATTCCATCAAACTGAACTTAAAACCCTGGATATACTGCATATCTGTGCTAGAAAAAAGCACTGACGTGGAGGAGTCAGTGTTGGATTGGAGTGGACAAAGTTAAAAATCCCACAACACCAGATTATAGTCCAACAGGTTTATTTGGAAGCACTAGCTTTCGAAACGCTGCTCCTTCATCAGGTAGCTGTGGGGAGCAGGATCATAAGACACAGAATTTATAGCAAAAGACCACAGTGTCATGCAGCTGAAATGATATATTGAACAAACCCAAATTGCTGTTAAGTCTTTCATCTTTTAGAATGGGTTGCAGGTTTCAGTTCATAAATATGTGAATCCCAGAACTGCTTTTAAGTCACATTCTTGTCATAACTTAAAGTTTTATTTTAAAAAAATGATATCTCAGTTCAGACAAAACATTACCTCACACCTTTAATGCACTCTCTGAGCTGAGATGTGATTTTTTTTTAATATATCGAACCTTAAGTTATCTCTGGGTTGTGACTTGAAAGAAGTTCTGGGATTTACATATTAATGAATCAAAACCTGCAACCCATTCTAAAAGATGAAAGACTTAACAGCAATCTAGGTTTGGTCAATATATCGTGTCAGTTTGATCTTTTACTATAAATTCTGTGTCTGCTGATCCTGCCCCACTAGCTACCTGATGAAGGAGCAGTGCACTGAACGATTGTAGTTCCAAATAAACCTGTTGGGCTATGACCTGGTGTTGTGGGAATTTTAACTTGACCCAGTTGTGTTGAGGCTTCTACATCTTTCTGAAAATGTTCTGCCTGGATTCACTGCGGTTGAGGAATGCTGTAATCTAATATCTATAATCATGATATTGGTCCAGAGCAGATACAAACCTTGGAGGAGAAAGACACTGACAATTGTATGGTTTTATGTAGAATCAGTCAGAGTGAAGATGTGATCAAATGTCAGCCAATGCTGGAGGGAGCAGGACGTGGACAATAGAGTCATAGTCATAGAGTTATAGAGGTGTACAGCCTGAAAATGATCCAACTCGTCCATACTGACCAGATATCCTAAATTAATCTGGTTCCTTTTGCCAGCACTTGGTCCATATCCCTCTAAACCTTTCCAATTCATATACCCATCCAGATGCCTTTTAAATGTTGTATTTGTACCAGTCTCCACCCCTTCCTCTGGCAGTTCATTCCATACTCTGCATGAAAAAGTTACCCCTCAGGTCCCTTTTATGTTTTTCCCTTCTCACCTAAACCTATGTCCTCTAGTTTTGGACTCCCTCACCTCAGGGAAAAGACTTTGCCTATTTACCCTATACATGCCCTTCATGATTTTATAAACCTCTGTGAGGTCACCACTCAGCCTCCGATCTCCAGGGAAAACAGCTCCAGCCTGTTCAGCCTCTCCCTGTCGCTCAAATCCTCCAACCCTGGCAATTCCTTGTAAATCTTTTCTGAATCCGATGGGAAGGAGACCTGAATTGCATGCAATGTTCCAAAAGTGGCCTAATCAATGTCCTGTACAGCCTCAACATGACCTCCCAACTCCTGTACTCAATACTCTGACCAATAAAGAAAACATATCAAACACCTTTGAGATATTGGATAGAACATTTAGCAAGAAGTTATGAGAGCTTTTATTGTTGGCAATGTTAAGTCTCAGGACATTTAAGCATCTCTTGGCTAGGCACATGGAAATTAGTACAACGAAGGGTATGTCGGTTATTCTGATCTTAGAGTAGGATGGAAGGCAAGCACAATGTCAAGGGCCAAAGGGCCTCCACTGTGCTGTATTTTCTATGTTCTATTAGCGGGTTTTGAGAAGTTTGGTTCAGGTTCTGGATACAAGTTTGCTTGCTGAGCTGGAAGTTAATTTTCAGATGTTTTGTCACCATACTCGGTAACATCATCAGTGAGCCTCCAGATGAAGCACTGGTGGCGTGGCCCGCTTTCTATTTATGTGTTTAGGTTTCCTTGCGTTGGTGATGCCATTTCCTGCAGTGACGCCATTTCCTGTGGTGATGTCTTTCCTGTTCTTTTTCTCAGGGGGTGGTAGATGGGTGTCTAACTCGATGTTTTTATTGATAGAGTTCCGGTTGGAATGTCATGCTTTTAGGAATTCTCGTGTGTGTCTCTGTTTGGCTTGTCCTAGGATGGGTTTGTTGTCCCAGTCAAAGTCCACATCCGTATGTGAGGATACTAGTGAGAGTGGGTCATGTCGTTTTGTGGCTAGTCGATGTCCATGTATCCTGGTGGCTCGTTTTCTGCCTGTTTGTCCAATGTAGTGTTTGTTACAGTTCTTGCAAGGTATTTTGTAAATGACGTTGGTTTTGCTTGTCTGTATGGGGTATTTCAAGTTTATTAGCTGCTGTTTTAGTGTGTTGGTGGATTTGTGGGCTACTATGTTCTATGTTCTTCATAATGGGAAGTTGTTAGTTTGGACGGCTGGTTTGCGGAGCAGCGTGATGCTAACAGCATGGGTTAAATTCCCACACCAAGTGAGGTTATCATGAAGAGGACATTCCATCTTAACCTTTCCCTTCGCCTGAGTTATGGTAACTTTCAGGTTAAACCACCACCAGTCGTCTGTCTATAATGAGACAGTGACCCTGTGGTCGAGTAGGACTATGGCAACTTTCATCTTCACATTGAGTGAATCAATCATTTTGACAAAGTTAGGAGAAATTGAGGAGGGGCAAATGCTGGAGATCAGAGTTGAGAGTGTGGTGCTGGAGAGACACAGCAGGTCAGGCAGCATCCAAGAAGCAGGAGAATCGACGTTTCGGGCATAAGCCCAGATGATTCCTGATGAAGGACTTATGCCCGAAACATCGATTCTCCTGTTCCTCAGATGCTGCCTGATCTGCTGTGTTTTTCCAGCACCACATTCTCAACTTTGACAAAGTTAGCCTGGGAGATGTACCTCTGAATGCTTTCTGAACAGTTTCTTTAAACAACATGTTGAGAAACTAACTGGGGATGACCCTGTTTCAGATATTGCTTTGTTCAATGAGGTGGACTAATTAATAATTTTAAGGAAAAGGTCCACTGGGAAATTGTGATCATTGAATTTAGCATGTATTTTGAAAATCGCACACTCGAGTTACTTGGGAATACGTTATTGATATTCAGGTAGTTTGTGAGGGAAGCTGGAAGAGATGGAACTGTTTGGACATTTTCTAGATTGACAAGGATCATGTGATTCCTTGGGATGTCATTCAAAAATATGTGGGATGTAGCCATCTGCCAATTAACCAAGTCGAAGTTTTAAACTGCGTTGTTCGATACTTTCTGTTTCTTTGGAGGTGCAAGGAAGCATAGTTTTCAAGGATATAAGAAATGAGCTGTAATTACTGAAAATGAAACTGGCTTTGTGAAGACTAGGAGCCTAGGTTTTTGCTTGGCTAACGTCCCACCCCACCCCACTCAGGTCGTGGAATTTGTTTTGAATTTGACCGAGGGGTCAATGAGTACAGTAGATCCCCACCCTCAGGAACCTTAGTCTCTCTCCTGAAGTCCTGTTTCTTAGAGTCATCCCTGGAACCTTGATAAGCTTTCAAATTACATGTATTCCCAGCTACCTAATATAACCCGAATCATAACCAATTCTCAACAACCCAAATTGACAGTTGGCTGGAGTCAAAAGAGTTTTGCATTTATCAACTAACAACAGTGAGCAGAAACTCTGCTTCTCTAATAAGAAATTCAGAAATGAGAAATTATTACATTTTATCCTTTATTTCTCAACTTCAGTCCACCCGAGTTGCATTTTCCCCTTCTTACCTTAACCATTGTCTCTGCAGAGACTTGTTTTGTTTTTTGTTGTTTGAATGTATATGTGTGCGGGGTTAAAGGAGATACAGTTTTAACCTCACAGTTTAGGTATTAATCAGGGTTTAGAGACAAGTATGTGGTGTTGGAAAAGCACAGCAGGTCAGGCAGCATCCGAGGAGCAGGAAAATCAATGTTTCAGGCTAAAGGCCTTCATCAGGAATGAGGCTGTGAGCTGAGGGACTGATGAGATAAATGGGAAGGGGGTTGGGGCTGGGGGAAGGTAGCTGATAAGTGATGGAGGTGGGGGTAAAAATGATAGGTCGGAGAGGAGGGTAGAGTGGATAGGTGGGAAGGAAGATGGACAGGTGGGACAGATCATGAGGGCGGTGCTGAGCTGGAAGGTTGGATCTGGATAAGGTGGGGGGGGGGGGAAATGAGGAAACTAGTGAAATCCACATTGATGTCGTCGAGTAGAAGGGTCCCGAGGTGGAAGATGAGGCGTCGGGTGGTTAAGTAGTTGGGATGGAGGACGCCCAGATTCTAGATTAGAGTGGTGCTGGAAAAGCACAGCAGTTCAGACAGCATCCGAAGAGCAGGAAAATCGGCGTTTCGGGCAAAAGCCCTTCATCATGAAGGGCTTTTACCTGAAACGTCAATTTTCCTGCTCCTCGGATGCTGCCTGAACTGCTGTGCTTTTCCAGCACCATTCTAACCTAGAATCTGGTTTCCAGCATCTGCACTCATTGTTTATACCATGGAGGAGGCCCAGGACCTGCATGCCCTTGGCGGAATGGAAGGGGAAATTGAAGTTTCAGCCATGTGGTGGTGGGGTTGGTTGGTGCGGTATCCCAGAGATCAGGGTTAATCAGGGTTTGGCGTGTACTTGAACAATGAGTTTTGTACACAATGAATTGTATTGAGTTCATTGAAATTGCTTTTTAGTCAGAGTAGCAGTGTGAGAAAGTGTGGAATTGGCAATTTTGGTAATTGAATCAATGCTTACATTAATAGTGCAACTGGTAGAGTAGAGGGACTTGATTATCCTTAGAGGAGGATTCACAGTCAGGTTACAATCAACTCTGAGGAAGTGAGGACTGCAGATGCTGGAGATCAGAGCCAGGCAGCATCTGAGGAGCAGGAGAAATGACATTTCGTACATAGTAAAATTTCGTCATCATGAATTCCTCCTGTCACAATTTTAATATCATCGCCAAGATTCTTAAATTTGTAAAAAAGCGATTAGTCAGGCACAGGGAATAGCTGGCTAAGGTTAATTGGGTAAAAAGACTAAATGTTTTGGCAGTAAATAATCAGTGGGAAACATTCAAAGGGACCATTTAAGAAGTTCAGATCTTCCAAGTTGCTGGAGGTCAAGAGTTGACGTCGTAATAATTTGCGCGGGGGGCCGGGGTCAAGGGTGAAAAACCACAAGAGTTAGTGTGTTGTTGGCTTGAGAAAGGCAGTGTGCTTCGGGGGAAAGGAGTGTGTCAATCCCTTATACCAATAGCAGACATTTGTCAGGAATCTTAAAGAGCCATTTGTCATCAGGAGTCTCAGGCTAGCTTCATTGTTATCGAGGGTCAATTGCAAAATTGAGGTCAGTGGTAATTGGGCGCATAGACGACAGAGCTGGTCGGGAGTTATCTGTTTCTGTCAGAATGCAGGAATTCCACATCGCAGTGCCCCGCTGAAATAACTGCGGCTGCAAATGAATGTAGCTGGCATTAAATCTTACTTTTGAGAAATCAAAAGCAATAATATTGGGCACCATAGTTGATAAGTAAGTCAGAAACTGCAAAGCAATGCCAGATTTGAATCTGAGCTCTGGGTGAGAAATGAATTTCAAGTTTAAAAGAAAGTTACTCACTTTTGCATCTGTCTGATCATCCACATCTTCACCTACAGATTAGCTGTCACTTGTAACTTTTAAACAGGATGTGAAAGGAAAGAGGAAAATTGATTTTCTTTTTATTTATTGCTTTTTCCTGAGGATTGCAAGCAGGCCGAAGCAAAATGAATTTCTATCATGCCATCCCTGACCACTGCAAGTCCCAGGGGTCTTTGTAGCCAGTGCTATATTTTTGTAATGTGGGCAGTCTTGTCACGAATGAGATGTGGGCAGCCTATTTATACACAGCAGGATCCCATAAGCAGCAAGGACTATGTTGTCTTTTCCCTAGGTTGGGAGATTTCAAGACTAGGGGGCATATCTTTAAGATGAGGGGGAGAGATTTTAAAAATCACACTAGGGGGAAAGTTTTTACACAGAGGGTGGTTTGCGTGTGGAATGAACTTCCTGAGGAAGTGGTGGATGTGGGTACAATTATAATGTTTAAAATACATTTGGATAAGTACATGAATAGGAAAGGTTGGAGGGACACGGGCTAGGAGCAGGCAGGAGGGACTAGTTTAGTTGAGGATTATGGACGAGATGGACTGCATGGTCCACAGGGTCCGTTTCCTTGCTGTATGACTCTATGACGAGATATGCTCTCTTCAATGTTTGTTGAGGGATGCATGTTGGTCAGGTCACAGAGGGTAAACTCCTGTAATCCTCTTTGTAATTGTACAACGGACCATCAATGCACACAGCGACTGGGCACTGGTTCAACCCATTCCAGTCACAAAATGGGCACCTCTGACAAGATGCAAACACACTCTTAAACTCAGCAAAACCGTTCCATGTTGCACTGGAAGTGCCAGCCTCGCTGTTGTGAAGTTTGGTAAAGTTCTGCGGAATCTGCTTAGTGGGCAGGATTTAATCCTGTCAGCATTTCAAAGCAAAAACATCAACGTGGGCGAGTAAATCATTAAATATGGAGCTCAGGATCCTGCTACATGAACCTTTCCCCACGTTGTAATTACTCCGCTGATTCTGAGATTTGGTTGAAATTTTTTTTGGTGCCAACGTCAGTGATAGCAGAAGGATCAGTCAATATTGCACATTGCATCATGGCAATCCACATCATTTCAAGTGGGCTTTCAACTCGTGTCGTGGATGTCTGACATTTATTCTCCTCCCCTCCCGCTCAAAACAAAATCACAATTAGCTACAAGCTCACAAACTGAAGCACTTGGAGTGTTTGCAAGACTTTGCATTTCTGAAAGGTAGATTAATATAAGTCCCACAAGTTGTCAATAATGTGAAAGCTGATTTTGCATCGTTTTCTGTTAATCATTAAATGCATTCTGAGTAACTTTTCTGGTCCTGGAAGGAAGCGTTCGCAGCATAATGCAGTGTAATGTTGTCAGTACGATCAGCACTTGACAGAGTGACTAGACATAGCCACTCTGTATAGGTGGGGGTTGATATTAAATTTCCAAAATCGCTGCTTAAATTTGACTAACATTTAAGTTATCTCCCTCCTTAAGTGTTTAGCTGTTGATCTTTTTTTGGTTGTGGTTTTGTTTGATGACAATTGCATGAAGTGTTTTGGGGCAGTGGTGTGTTTCACTGTGTTGCAGGCAATATATCAATGCAACTTGTTTTTTTTGTCAGCTGTCTTCCTGGGTGTCTGAAGAATGTATAACTCAGCCCAGGGTGGTGGCAGGGCTAAGAGAGAGGGAAAGCAAATATTCTGCTGTTTCTAATTCACTCACAGGATGAGGACGTCGCTAGTTGGGCTAGCATTTACTGCCCATCCCTAATTGCCCAGAGGGCAGTTAAGAGTCAACCACATTGCTGTGGGTCTGGAGTTACATGTAGGCCCACACCAGGTAAGGATGGCAGCTTCCTTCCCTGAAGGACATTTGTGATCAGATGGGGTTTTTTTTGCTAACATTGACAATGGATTTTATCTTAGCCTGCTGGACACACTTTCCTCATTCCTGATGAAGGGCTTATGCCCGAAACATCGAATTTCCTGTTCCTTGGATGCTGCCTGACCTGCTGCGCTTTTCCAGCAACACATTTTCAGCTCTGATCCCCAGCATCTGCAGACCTCACTTTCTCCACAATGGATTCACAGTCAACCTTATTTCCAGGTTCATTATTGAATTCAAATTCTACCATCTACTGAGGCAGGATTTAAACCTGCCCCCCCCCCCCCCCATATCATTAGCTGAGTTTCTGAAATAATAGTCTAGGGCTAATGTCACTAGGGCCATTGCAAGAAGCATTTTCCACCTCCCTGGTGAAGTAGGTTAATCGCCCCCTCCTTTCCCCATCAACAGCGAGACCATTACAAAACTCTACCTTCCTGGAGACCTAGCAGAATCTCTTCACTGATTTACCCAATCGATGTCAATCCCTCAGAGGCCGACAAAACCAACGTGTTCTGATATAAATCAAGACAGAAAGAGAAGGTGTCGCACCTGATTTTGAAGGGTCGGGATTTCTGAGAAACATTCGGTCACTTTCCAACACGTCCTCTCGAACCTTAAATGCAGATTTTCTTCCTCAGCTGCTAAACCCAGCTGATTCAGAGGGGTAGGTAAACCATTTTAACAAATCTTTTTCCTCCCTGGAGTGTCGGAGGCTTAGCGGGTGACCTTATAGAGGTTTATAAAATCATGAGGGGCGTGGTTAAGGTGAGTGGCAGAGGTCTTTTCCCTGGGGCGGGAGAGGTCAAAACTAGGGGGCATATTGTGAAGGCGAGAGGAGGAAGATTTAAAGGGGACCTGAGGGGCAACCTTTTCACACAGAGGGTGGTTCTTAAGTGGAATGTCCTGCCAGAGGAAGTGGTAGATGCAGGTAAAGTTACAACATATGAAAGATGTTTAAATAGGTGCATGAATAGGAAAGGTTTAGAGGGATATGGGCCAAACGCAGGTGAATGGGGCTAGTTTGTTTTGGAAAGATTGGTTGGCATAGTTGGCACAGTGGCTCATTGGTCAGCATTGCTATCTCATAGCACCAGGAACCCGGTTCGATTCCATCCATGGGCGAATCTGTGGAGTTTGCACATTCTCCCCATGTCTGCGTGGATTTCCTCTGGGTGCTCTGGTTTCCTCCCACAGTCCAAAGATGTGAGGTTAAGGTGGATTAGCCTTATTAAATTGCCCGTAGTGTTCAGGATGGATTAGCTGTGGGGAATGCACCGTTGCAAGGAAAGAGAGGTGGGCCTGGTGGGATGCTCTTCAGAGGATCACTGTGGAGTCGATGGGCTGAATGACCTGCTTCTACACTGTGGAGATTCTGATTCATGGACGGGTTGGACCAGAGGGTCTGTTTCTGTGCTGTATGACTCGATGGAAGTTTAACCAAAATAAAGCAATCAATATTTCACATCTTCATCTTCTGTGACATTGCTCGGGGAAGGTTGCTATCCCACTCTGGAAAACCCTCCCTAAAGGAAAAGAGGGGTTTGCATTTATTGTGACAGAGGGTCACTGGATTTGAAACATGAACTCTTTCTCTCTCCACAGTCACTGCCAGACCTGTTAAGTTTCTCCAGCACTTACTGTTCCCACTGCAGATTTCCAGCATCCGCAATTCATTGTGTTATTCCAGCTTCTTTTCCCAACCACTTGGACATCTCAAAGTGTTTTTTTTTCAGCCAGTGAAGTTACTTTCTGAAGCGCAGTTATTTGGTAGCACAGGGAGTGTAAGAGCTAATTTGGATGCAGCAAGCTCCCTCCAACAGCAGTTTGACAGTGAGCAGGTAATCTGTTTGTATGTCGTTGTTTGAGGGATAATTTGAACACCTGGGATAAATCCCTTACTCTTTGAAATGTTGCTGATTCGTAGAGAGTCCGCCACAGTTCCCTATCTCCTCTGAAGAGCAAAAAGTGAGGTCTGCAGATGCTGGAGATCAGAGCTGAAAATGTGTTGCTGGTTAAAGCGCAGCAGGTCAGGCAGCATCCAAGGAACAGGAAATTCAACGTTTCGGGCATAAGCCCTGAGCAGTCTATCAGATAGTGTAGCACTCCCCCGGTCCTGTACTGGAGTGTTAGCCTTCAGTTTTGTGCCCAAGCTTTGGAATAGAACTTGAAGTGAAAATGGTGCAACTGAGACATGAGTCTGCTCCTAGTTACACCTTTATGTCACTCTGCATCTTGACTTCACTTTCCTCCTTTAAGACTCACCTTAAATCCTGCCCCACTGGCTATCTGACAAAGGAGCAGTGCTCCGAAAGTTTGTACTTTCAGATAAACCTGTTGGACTGTAACCTGGTGTCATGTGATTCTGTAACTTTGCCTGCCCCAGTCCAACACTGACACCTTCACAACGTGGATTAAATCCTACCTCGTTAGCCAAATGTTTGTTCATTTATTCTGATATCCTCTAGATTAGATTAGATTAGATTACTTACAGTGTGGAAACAAGCCCTTGGGCCCAACAAGTCCACACCGACCCGCCAAAGCGCAACCCACCCATACCCCTACATTTACCCCTTACCTAATACTACAGGCAATTTAGCAGTGCCATATTGTGTTTTATATCGCTGCTGGGAAACACCTTGGTATGTTTTATTTGATTAAAGGTAGTGTAGAGATATAACTGTTCAGTTCTTGTGAATGCACTCGTCCAATTCTTCATTTTCTCTGTTGACTTCCTTACTCTGTTTATCTTCCACTCCCTTCACCTCTCATTAAACCTTCAACATCCTTTTGATGTCTGTCTCTTTGTTCTTTACTATGAGGCCAGCAGATGGCCAGACAAAGTCCCCCACCATCAATGTCCTGGGGGTTACCACATACCAGAAACTCAACTGCACTCGCCACATAATCACAGTGGCTACAAGAGAGGGTCAGAGGCTAGGAATACGACAGCAAGTAACTCGCCTCCTGACTCCCCAAAGCCTGTCCACCATCTACAAGGCACAAGGCAGGAGTGTGTTGGATTTCTCCCCTTTTGCCTGGATGAGTACTGCTCCAACAACACTCAAAAAGCTTGACACCATCCAAGATAAACCAATCCACTTGGTTGGCACTACACCCATAAGGATTCTCTCCCTCCACCACCAACACTCATTAGCATCAGTGTGTACTACACACAAGATGAACTGTAGAAATTCACCAAAGATCCTCAGACACCACCTATTTCCACATAGAAGGACAATGGTTGCAGATACATGGGAACATCACCACCAACAACTTCCCCTCCAAGCTTTTCAGTATTCTGACTTGGAAATATATCTGCCGTTCCTTCATTATCGCTGAATCAAAATCCTGGAATTCCCTCCCTAAGGGCATTGTGGGTCAACCCACAGCAGGTGGACTGCAGCAGTTCAAGAAGGCAGCTCACCCCCACCTTCTCAAGGGGCAACAAACACTGCGCCCAGCCAGCGACACCCATATCCTACGAGTGAAGAAAGGAAAAATAAAACATTTGAACCAGTCAGTCCAGAATGTCGGGTCCCATTCTCACACGAAAATCCCTGGAATGTTGAAACCCACATATATTCACAATGATGCAGGCCAGCCTGAGGGAAACCCTATTCATTTGTGGGCACTTGCTCACCACACTGGAGTTGATTCATGGCTAAATGATATCAAAATGAATCCAAAGGAGGCTACACTACATGGAAGTCCCAGCGGTCCCCCCTCTCCTGCCTCATATCTCGATTCTCCTGGTGTTGATACTGGTCTCATTCTTGACTTTATTCATAATCTGGGCATTGACTCATCTCCGAGGCAGAGAATGCTAATGTTGCCAAAGCTGTATCCTTTGAGCGTGTGTATGTGCAAACTCGAGTCATGATTAAGAGCAGCTGATCATAATTGAAGATTGGAGAGATTGGGGTTATCTTCCTCAGAGCAGGGAAGATTGAGGGGCCATGATTGAGATGTATAAGACTATGAGGGGCATTGACAGGGTAGGCAGGAAAGAACCTTTCCTCTTGGTCAGTGACCACAGATTTAAGGCAAGGTTTAGAGGAGATGTGAGAAAACCTTTTCATCCAGAGGGTGGTGGGACTCTGAAACTTACTGTCTGTATGGGCGATAAAGCCAGAAACCCTCAGAACATTGAAGACGTATTTAGATGTGCACTTGCACTGATAGGGCATATTAGGCTATGGGCCAAGTGCTGGAGAATGGCATTAGAATAGTCAGGTGATTGTTTTTGACAGGCGTAGACGTGATGGGTTGAAGGGTCGTATTGTGGGCTGTAGACTTCTCTGACTCTGTAACCGTTAGGGTATGTGTATAGAAGAAATGTTGCCAATGGGATGGGTTGGTCTGTGGCAGGGATAAGATTGCTCTGTTGCTGGTCAAAGTATTCTGGATAATCCTGTGTGGGAGACAGGTCAATTCCTGCTCATTCTTTTGCATGTTCAGGCAATTAAGAACATTTCTAAACTTTGCAGCTCTCAGAATGAAGAACAGTTCTCTCATCTCAGTCTCAAATGGCTAACCCTTAATTCAGGGACTCTGCCTGGTGGACCCAGAACATCTCCTTGTTGAGCCCACCAAGAATTTGATATGTGTCAGTGAGGTCACCACATGTTCTTCTAAACTCGAGAGAGCAAAGGTACATTGTAGTCAACACTGAGTTTCTTTCTCCTTCCCCGAAGGCACCTTAGTCTATGCCAACAGTTTAGGAATGCCCGATGTTTTGTTGCTGTTGGGAATATTCAATGCAATGTCCTTGGGGAAAAGAAACCCATGTGTTTTTAAATAGAAATTGCTGGAAAAACTCATTAGATCTGGCAGCATCTGTGTGGAGAAATCAGAGTTAATGTTTCCAGTGACCCTTCCTCAGAGACAAAGGAGTGGATAATGATCAGCCTGGAGAACAAATAGCTACCAATGGGGACTATTAATCGTCAAGTGTGAGGAATATGTAATAGCAGACCTTGAGATAATAAGGCCTGGTGTGTGGGGTTGGTATAAGGACAGGTGAGAAGGTGCCTCAAGACCACAGGCCACAGTGGTTAGCACTGGGTTCAATTCCAACCTCTGACAGACTGTGTGTGGCGTTTGCACATTTTCCCCATCTTTGTGGGTTTCCTCCAGGTGCTCTGGTTACCTCTCACAGTCCAAAGATGCGCATGTTAGGTGCATTGGCCATGCTAAAATGCCCATTAGTGTTCAGGGGTGCATTAGCCAGTGGAGATGTAGAGTAATAGGATAGGGGAATGGGTCTGGGTGGGATACTCTTTGGAGGGTTGGTGTGGACTTGTTGGGCCAAATGGCTTGTAGGGATTCTATGACCATAGCAACATATATGACAGTGAACATTAATATTCCAGTGAAATATCAAAGGCTGGAAATAGGGGCGAACAGAATTTGTAAATAAAAACATGGCAATGAGAAGAATGTAAAAAAGTGAGAGAGGAAAATAAAAATGTTGATGAGGTGAAAAAACACTGAGAAGGAAATGAAAACATGAGCTACAAAAATCTTCAAGTTTTGAAAGTGACATGTTGATTTGATTTATTGTCACGTACCTAATTACAGTGAAAAGTTTTGTTTTGTGAGCAGTACAGGCAGATCACAGCAAACAAAGAGGTAGAGATCATTAGGTGATTGAACAGAGCGAGACATGCAGAGTTCCAGCTGCACAGAAGTTGTACGAAAGCAAGATCGACATTAGGTTTCAAAGTTGAGAGGTTTATTCAGCAGTCTGCTAACAGCGGGGAAGTAGCTGTTATTGAACCTCTTGGGAGGTGTGTTTGTGCTTTTGTACCTTCTGCCCCTCAGAAGACATTGCAAATGATTATAACTAGGGTGGGAGGAGTCTTTGACGATGTTGGCTGCTTTTTCATGGCAGGAGAAGTGTAGATGGAGTCCATGGATGGAAGGTTGGCTTGCGTGATGGTCTGGGCTGTCACAGCTTGTGCATAACTTTGTCACAACTCTCTGTAGTTCCTTACAGTCCTGGGCAGAGCAGTTGTCATACCAAGTCATGATACATCCAGATAGGATGCTTTCTGTAATGCATCTGTAAAAGTTGGTGAGGGTCCTTCTGGACATGCTGAATTTCAGAGGGTTTGAATCCAACCTCAAGGCTTGGTATGAACACTGACATGCCAGGGGCCATGTGCCTGAGACTGTGTTTCAGACACAGCATACAGACCACCTGCAAATACCTCTGAACTGAGTCTTGACCCTCGTGATACTGAGAGCTCCAAAGCAAGTTGTGAGGTGAGTTTTGATGAGCATCAAATCCAAATTAGCTTGAGGAAGGCTACATGTTGTAATCAGTTCCCTAGCATTGTGTTTGTCATTGCTGCGGTTCAGGTTTCAGTTTGATAAGATAAGCCCCATCCCTTGACAGACTCTGTTCTCCAAAAAGCCATCGTTCACATCTCAGATTCTTGACAGATCTCTATTTCTGGTGCAAGGAAGCGTGTTAAATCTGTCATCTCAAAATACAGGCGATGATAGCCACTTGCCATTCCAGCTTTATATTAAAGAGAGATATTCAAGTGCACATCTCATGACACTACCATCCATCATTTGAAAGTGCACATTCAATATACCCCAGAGAGATTCCGTAGAAATCCCAGTGTTTGTAATTAGAACTAGATTTACTCATGTAATCCCAACTGAGTTTTATTAGCAGTTAGATTATCTTTGCAACCGTGGAAAATGACCCAGTGTTTTAAAGTTATTCCAGAAAGATTTCCCACTTATTTGCAAAGCAATGTAACAATCATATGCATTTCTTGAAAATTTATCCTCGTATCAGGTTTGTTCATAGTTAACATAGTCTCCGTATAATTCTGTACTTCCTTTTTATTAAGTGCTTCCAACTTTATAAATCCTTTAGTTGAGTTCGAACCCAGTGTGATCATCTAGACTTTCATACTCATAGTGTCTTCTGCCTGTCAGAAATCCACCCCAGCCAATAGCATTGTCAGGTTGGGCCAAATGGCCTGTTTCTTTGTTGTACATCCATCTTATGCAACATGCACCCGGTGTGAGCAAGTGAAGGTAATATATACAGCACTTTATTGCACAGAGGGGCACCACTCTGCCCTTTGTACTACTATCAGTTTTGAAAGATCAATCAGTTTGTCCCATTCTCCCTTCTTTGTTTCCATTGCTCTGCAAAGTGTCCTTTCTCATTGACATTTAGTTGCAGTGGGACTTGTCTTCCTGGGCAGTGCACTGCAGAGATCATCGCGACTCATTGAGTCTCATAAAACATCCCTCCTCTGTTCCACTGCAATTTATTCCATGTGATATATTTACCAGTTACTTTACTGGTGCTGCTGTTGGTGGGTTCGCCTGAACAACTCAATCATATGATACAGTGCAGCTTTGCAGGTGGAAATCCACATTGAAATGGCCAAGTCACATTATGGTGCGTTGTTTCGGTGGATTGCCAGCAGCAAACCTCCATTCATTGGCAATTCTGTCTGATCCAGGTGACTACTGTCATGTGTTGGGCTGCCATTGATGTTCCCTTGGGAGACAAGTTGTGATGTATTGGGGTTAGACTGCTCTCTTCGAGGGAAGCCAAGGGAAACTGGAGGCTCCGCTTTTGGCTCGCTCCCCAGATCCTGATTGGGGTGGTATCAGTTTGTACTAGACTTGGGGGTGATGACCATCATCCATGTGCTATTTTCCCAAATGGCCATTCCTCGTACCCTGGTGGTTGCCACCTGTCTGTAGTAGTATGTGGTACTGGGTAAGGGTTGTTTGAGATAGTGGATATTCTGCAGTGGTGCATCCTCTTAAGGGTTCAGCGTTCATGTTACATAGTCTCCACACACCATCCGTGGTCAGAGACAAGGGGTTCTACTCCAGCTTTTGGAGGGAGTAGATGTATCTGTACCAGCTCCCCAGGGTCCAAATAATTTGTTTGACCGAATGGAGCTGTATTTATTGCCAAGTTGCAATAAACCTTCTCTTTATCTGAGAAAAGAGCCCATTCTGTGGATATTCCAAAGCAGTGCATCCTCGACCATCAATCACTAAACAGGCCCAGCTCAAAATCAGGGGAAAGACCAATCCGTCCCTGTCCTGGTGGACTGGTAATCGAGCAGACCAGATGAATACACTGAGTTCAGATTCTGCCAGGCAACTGGGAGGCTGGTCTCAGTGAAGGCAACTGTAAAACAGTCATAAAATCCAGGTGGATGCACCTTAAGAAAGGAAAATTTGCCATCCTCACCTGGTCAGGCTGACAGGTGACTCCAGACCCGCATCAACATAGCTGACCTTAGTTGTCCTCCAGGAGAAAGTGAGGACTGCAGATGCTGGAGATCAGGGTCAAGAGCGTGGTGCTGGAAAAGCACAGCAGGTCAGGCAGGATCCGAGGAGCTGAAGATTCGACGTTTCGGGCAAACACCCTTCATCAGGAATGAGGCTTGTGGGTTGGGGCTGAGAGATAAATAAGAAGGGAGACTCTGATTGGGGGGAGGTAGCTGGGAAAGCGATAGGTGGATGAAGATGTGGGAGAAGGTGATAGGTCAGAGGGAGCAGTGATGGATACATCCGAGGGCGGTGCCGAGTTGGAGGCTTGGGACTGGGATAATGTGGGGAAGGGGAAATGAGGAAGCTGTTGAAATCCACATTTATCCCGTGTAGTTGCAGGGTCCTAAGGCAGGATATGAGGCGCTCCTCCTCCAGGCATCGGGTGGTCATGGTTTGGCGGTGGAGGAGGCCCAGGACTTGCAAGTCCTTGACGGAGTGGGAGGGGGAGTTGAAGTATTCAGCCATGGGCTGGTGGGTGCGCGTGCTCCATAGGTGTTCTCTGAAATGATCCGCAAGAAGGCGTCTTGTCTCCCCGATGTAGAGGTGACGGGTGCAACGGATGCAGTAGATGGCATTGGTAGAGGTACAGATGAATTTCTGGCGGATGTGGAAGGATCTCTTGGGGCTGTGGTGGAGGAATTGGGAATAAGGGATGGCATTTTTACAGGGGGTAGGGTGGAAGGTGGTGTCGTCTAGGTAGCTGTGGGAGTCAGTGGGCTTGTAGGATATGTCTGTGGCTAGTCGGTCGCCAGAGACAGTGATGAGAGTCTGACCTCTGAAATGGCTGAACAAGACATTCAGGCAATAAATGCTGTCTCGCCCAGGAACCTCTATAGCAAGCACAAACATTCCTTAATAAGTATGTACAGGAAGGGGATTGAGAAAGCTCCTTTTAAAGCAAGGGCCTGGAAAGGTTTCTCCTTTCAGAGACGATCAACACAACATGGTCTGAATGATGCTCGTCAAAATGTTGTACAATCTCACTGCGATGTTTAGGCCTGACACAAGTGAGTGCCCTGCAGGTTTGCGATGAGTGATTTTACAGTTAACAAAGAGGAAGCAGAGAATAAATGGTCGTGGTAAGTATTCAGTGATTTATTTTTTAGTTTTGTGTAAATACAGGGTGGAGGTGCCTGTGGAGACTGTTGAGACCTTTCCTTTGCAAGATAGTATGTCACGCTGCACTTCCTTGTTGGATACCTGAGTCAAGGGTTAGAACATAGAACCGTACAGCACAGGAACAGGCCCTTCGCACCATGATGTTATGCCAAACATGACGCCAAATTAAGTGAATCCCTTCTGTCTGCTCTTGGTCCATATCCCTCTATTCTTTGCATATTCATGTGCACATCTAAAAGTTCTCTTAAGACTCCCGATCGTATTTGCCTCCACCACCTCCTGGCAACATGTTCCACACTCCTATCACTCTCTGTGTGAAAAAAAATGTGCCCCTCACATCGTCTGTGAAATTCCCCCCCTCACATTAAATGCATGGCCCCCCAAGTTTTAGACACTTAGGTTGTTTTGTAAACTTCTGATGTACATTCTTTTCTCAAAATATTCCCCATTTTACATCAAGACATGATGTGTGGTCACACACTTTGATTCTTTACCCTGGTTTTTCCACCTTCTTCCTCTCATCCCTCTATCCTTCCTCCCTTCTCAGTCTCATGAACACACATGAATTCCTATGAAATCTATACACTCTGCTTTGTTGCTCAGTGCATTCAGTATTGCAGTTGGGAAGTCATGTTGTGGCTGCACAGAACATTAGTGAGGTCAGTTTTGGAATATTACATTCAATTCTGGTCTCCATGCTATAGGAAGAATGTTGTGAAACTTGAAAGGATTCAAAAAGATTTACAAGGATGTTGCCAGGGTTGAGGGGGTTTAGAGCGACAGGGAGAGGCTGAATAGGCTGGGGCTGTTTTCCCTGGAGTGTCGGAGGCTGAGGGGTGAACTTATAGAGGTTTGTAAAATCATGAGGGGCATGGATAGGGTGAATAGCCAAGGTCTTTTCCCTAGGGTGGGGGAGTCCAGAACTAGAGGGCATAGGTTTAGGGTGAGAGGGGAAAGATATAAAAGGGACTTAGGGGGCGACGTTTTCACACAGAGGGTGGTGCATGTAAGGAATGAGCTGTCAGAGGAAGTGGTGGAGACTGATACAATTACAACATTTAAAAGACATCTGGATGGGTGTAGGAATAGGAAGGGTTTTGAGGGATATGGGCCAAGTGCTGGCAAATGGGACTAGATTAGGTTGGGATATCTGGTGGGCATGGACAAGTTGGACCGAAGGAACTGTTTCCGTGCTGTACATATCTATGACCCTATGACTCTATGAGCCAATGATTCTATGAGCCTATGACCCCATGGGCTTTGGAGCCATAAAGAGAGCTGAAAATGTGTTGCTGGTTAAAGCACAGCAGGTTAGGCAGCATCCAAGGAACAGGAAATTCGACGTTTCGGGCCAGAGCCTGATGGAGGGCTCTGGCCCGAAATGTCAAATTCCCTGTTCCTTGGATGCTGCCTGACCTGCTGTGCTTTAACCAGCAACACATTTTCAGCTCTGATCTCCAGCATCTGCAGACCTCACTTTTTAGCCATAAAGAGAGGTCAAAGTAAGAAAATGAAGTGGGGATTGTTTTGCATCTGTTTTAGTGAGCTGCTTTTTGACATAATTTTCAGCTTTCCAACTGATTTACACCGATGCTTCCTATTGGTCTGGTGTGAGTCAGTTTGCAAAAGCTCTCACGTCCCTGGGTGACATGTTTGCCCATCTGCCAACAAGGCACTTGTTGAGAGACAAAGGTACTGGTGACCAAACCAATACTAACACAGCAGTTTTCATTAAACAAGCTTACAATAATCACTGGCCTTTATTTCACCAGTGTTTTATCAATAATATTTTACAACAGGAAATATAGTTGAACGTTAGGTATTTTTATTCAACTGCACCTCTGATTCCATTCTCTTGCCTAAACCTGCATCAACTATTGAGCTCACCATTCTGCAAGCATTCGCCGCCCTCTGAAAACTTATCCCAATGCCCATTCTCCCTGTGCAGTGTTGGACTGTTCGCTTGCAGAGAGTCTGGCCCGTCCTTCACCTACAGTCTGCAGATGGTGCAGGATGTCAAGTGAGGGCACAAAGTTTGACTGGGCTCCTTCACCTCCTCCTCTCAGGTGCCTGGGCTAATAAAAGGTGCTGAGTGTAGATTGGGAATCAAAGATGGTATCTGTTTTGCTTCTTGTTTTATTAAGTTCCAGGGAGGTGGGGATTCCTGGAATTTGACCATTCATGTCTTGGAGAAACTGATGGTGAGCTGCCTTCTTGAACTGTTGCAGTCTTTGGCATATGGGTAGACCCGCCATGCCATTAGGGAGGAATTTCCAGGATTTTGATCCAGCAACATTGAAGGAGTGGCAATATATTTCCAAATCCGGATGATGAGTGGCTTAAAGAGGAACTTACAAGCCGTTGTTTTTCCATGTATCTATTGCCCTTGTCCTTCCAGATAGCACCTTCCAAACCATTACTATTACTATCAAATGAGCCTTAATGAGTTATTGCAATACATCTGATAGATGTTAGATCCTTGCTATAATGTGTGCCTGGTGGTGAAGGAGTGAATGTTGAAGGTGGTGGACAGATTACAAGTGAGTGAATTGTTTTATCATGGATGGTGTCAACCATGGAGCTACACTCATCCATCAAATGGGAGTACGCCATTACACTTAGGGTTAGGACCTTCTAGATAGTGGACAAGCCCTGGGGAGACAGGAGATGTGTTATCTCTTGCACAATTCCTAGCCGTTGACCTCCTCCTTAGTCCACAGTAATTAAATGGCTGGGCCCTGTTCAATTTCTGGTCCATGGTAACCCCAAGGCATTGATAATGAGGGATTAAGTGATGGTTATACCATTGAACGTCAAGGGGCGATAGTAGATCTTTTCTTATTGGAGATGGTTATTGCCTGGCAATTGTGTGGCATAAATATTATTAGCCACTCACTAGCCTGTGCCTGGACATTGTCCAGATCTTGCTGGGTAAGGTCAGAGACTGCTTCAGTAAAAGCTTGCATTCACACAATTGGAAATTGGATTTCCCAATTTATGAGCATCATTCTAAGCAACATTGATGATTGGCAGCATTTCTGACAGTAAGTTGATTTGATCTGAATCAAAAGTGTCTGCAGAGGCCTGTGAGAGTGCAGCCAAATCTATTGGTCATTAAGGTGAGTGTCAATGCCTGGCAAAGACACAGAAGTCTAAGTTTGTTTGATTTATTTTATCTCTATGGAGGAAATTTACAAGGGTAAATATTGATGAATATCTAACGTCACTCAGTTGAAAGCTCTGATGTGTGTGCGCGTGTGAGAGAGAGACTTGAACACTTTGCTGTTACTCTCACTTCCTAGGGTACCATGTAAAGAAATTGGTTGAAATCTTGCACCGTATTTCCAGCTCAGAAATAAGCATTCAGTTCACCAAATCCATCCAGCCTTTTATGCCCAAGATGAGCCACTGCACTGAATCCCACTTAATCCCGCCCTATCATCATATCCTTCCATTCTTTGTCTGCCCCTGCACACATCTAGTGTTCTCTTAAATGCATCACTCCATGTGACAGCTGTTATGTAAGGTAATGGGCATGAAAGGGTTATTCTGTGAGCATTCTCTGCCCATTCTGACATATAACACCACCACTGTGTGGAGCATTAGGCATTTCAGGGCATTTGGAGTCATCCTGATAGAAATCTTTGTGTGTTTTCTACTCTGGTTTGTTGTAATTAATGTGTGCTTAACTTGTACTTAGTTACTATACAGTAAACTACATCCTGTTAGTTAAGTAAAGAACTTCTGCTGACTCTGACTTGTTTTCCAACCTCCACCATCTGCATGGAGCAGCCTTTTAGACTATAATAGCAATGAGAATTGGTGGCAGTGTTTGACCATGACCACCAGTGCTTGACCCTGAGGCATCACCATCATGAGGAGTGTGGATAGGGGGAATAGTCAAGGTCTGTTCCCCAGGGTAGGGGAGTCCAAAACTAAAGGTCATGGGTTAAAGGTGAAAGGGGAAAGATATAAAAAGGAACCAAGGGGCAGCTTTTTCATTCAGAGGGTGGTGTGTGTATGGAATGAGCTGCCAGAGGAAATGGTGAAGGTTGGTAACATTTAAAAGGCAGCTGGATGGGTACATGAATAGGAAGGGTTTGGAGGGATGTGGGCCAAGTGCTAGCAAATGGGACCAGATTAGTTTAGAATATCTGGTCAGCATGGACGTGTTGGACCGAAGTTTCCATGCTGTACATCGCTGTGACTCTAAGGTGATAACAGTGAGATTTTTCTCACTATCACAAACAGTAGCACAGTCGTCTCTGATACAAAATCTTTCTCCTGAGTGCTCTTCCACATGAATTTGCCAATATTTATGATCCCTAATTTTGGGCACCCCCTCAAGAGGCAATATCTTCTCAACATCTACCTGGAGAAAGATCTTAGATGGTTTTGTGGATCTCGATCAGAGGCAGGGACCCCAGTGTCGTGGAGTTTATTGTTACTTGTGGAACCATGAATATACCTGAACAGAGAACAGATATAATTCAAGGGAGTGGTGTTGGGAGCATTGTCAGTAATGATTATCCTGGCAGAGTGTAGTTTTAGAATAAACATGATTTTCAAGTTTTTCATTTTAAAAAGTCACTGTTGTTTTGTTATTACCTGTAAATTCCGAGAAGCTGTGAATTCACATCCAGTTCTATTACCTAATGAATTTTAATGTGACTCGTTCCTCAATATGCACATTAACAGCATTTAGAGACACTGACAGGAACAAATACTTGCACATGAAGGTTTCTGACAAAAAATGTAAATGCATTCTGACAGGGCCAGTGAAATTTGGTTAAAAATATCTCCACTAACCAGAACAGTATCCTAATTGAATGAGCTTCAAAACAGGAAATAAGTTTATATTAATGTCCTATTCTTTCTGAGTCCTGCAGCATTGACTCGCTAATGGGCATTTAAACCAAAAAAAATGCATAGGGAGGAGAGAAAGTCAGATATCAATTTGTTGGATTTTTTTTTCTTAAACTCCGTCATAGAGTTAATTAATTTCTGAAATCGCTCATGGAGTAGTTTTTTTGAAATGAAACACTGCTTTAGTATCTGAGCAGATGCTGAACCAGCAAATCTGCCTCCTTGCCATTTCTCATGTGCTGGCGTCAGCGATGTGTTGTTTGGCAGCTGTCTCTCCTCTGAGTAAGAAGGCTATGGGTTCAAGTCCCACTGCGAGACTTGATCTAGACTGATACTCCAGTACCTTCACTCAGCAGGGGTGTAATCTCTTGCTTGACACATTTCAGTCTTTATATAAGATCCCATGGTGCTCTTTCTGTAAGTACAAAAATAGGGGGATGTCAGTCTGCCAATTAACATCACCCACAGAACAAAAACAGATTATCAGGTCACTATCATATTAACTGTGTGGGAGTTTTCGCTGGATAGATTGTCCAACGTATATCCCACATTACAACGTCCTTCCTTCTCACACTCTCCCCGAGGACTGGTGACTGTTAGATTAACAACATCACTAGTCGATTTTCAAATAAGAGAGCTGCCCTTTGGCCTTCTGAGATGATGTTGACGCTCCTGACTTGCACTTCAGGAGTACTTGCCGACTGTGAAGTGCTCCCCAAATATATGCCCGCCTTTCGTGTTTTTCAGAGTAAATTATGGCAGATGTTGGAATCTGGGTACTGAAAACTAAAGCATAATGCTGGAGATCACAGTGGGTCAGGCAGCATTCATGGAGAGAGAGCAAGCTAACGTTTCGAGTCTGAATGATGTGATGTGTCAACTCTGATGAAGAGTCATCTACATTGGAAAAGTTAGCTTGCTCTCTCTCCATGGATGCTGCCTGACCCACTGTGATCCCCAGCACTTTTCGTATTTTTAACTTGTCTCCTTAAAGGGAGGCATTCAAATTGTTTAAATAAATCCTGTTGAGTAACTGATTACTGGCTAATGGCTGGTTGGATGTTTGCAAGATGATAGGACGATCTGTGAGTTAACTCGCAATTTTATTGATACAAGTAGACTGGACGACTGTAATATGTTTGCATTTCAGTTTCCCAAATGGTAAATCACCTTTTTTTTAATAACAGCAGTCCTCTAATTTCTGCTGTTTTTTTTTATGTATGCCTTTTTCACAACATTCTTGCTGTTGTGCTGTGGAATTAAGAGTAACATGCGCAGTGAGTATGGCAGGTCTTCACCAGACAGTGTATAATAAATCTGTTTCATTCTGAGGTTTAAAGTACATATTACCATTGTTGACATTTTCCAAACAGTGGCTTTGTCATGGAAAACAAAGGTGCTTTAATAAAGAAATTAGCAGCCACAGATTGTTGGCATGGCGATGTTCAGGCAAGCCATCCCAACAAAATGCCACTGTCTTTCAAAGCAAGATATCTGGTAAATTGTGCAGTTGTGTGAAAGCTGAGAGAGTGCCAAAGATTCATAGGCTTCTGTGCAAAACACTGTCTTATAATGGAGCTGGGTGGATTATTTTTCTTGTAGGAGGGTCACAAGTCTTTGAAACACGCTCCTTCAAAAGGTGGCGTAATCAGATGCTTTGAGTATTTTTAAGGTAGAGTGAGTGTGCAGACAAAGAGATAAAAGGCTATCAGGGTTAGGCAGGAATGGGAAGCCATTGGATCAGCCATGATCTTATTTAATGGTAGAGCATACTCGAGGGGCCGAATGGCCTACTCCTGCCCCAGGATTTGTATGTCCACAATACACACCCACACCAGCGCCCTCGACTATGCTAACATACCCAGCATTGAGGCACTGACCCCACCTTGATTGGCTGGGCACATAGTCCCCGTGTCCGACACGAGACTCCCTGAGCAGATGCTCTACTCCCAGCTCCGAAACGGCAAGCAAGCCCCAGGAGGACAGAGCATGTGCTTCAGGGATACCCACAAGGCCTCACTGGGGACATGCGGCATTCCCACACACACCTGGGAATCACTGGCCCGAGACCATCCAAAGTGGAGGAGGAGCATCCATGAAAGGCACTGAGCACCTCGAGACTTCCCATCGGGGAAAAGTGGAAGCCAGACATAAATATCAGAAGGAGTGCACTGCCACACCAACACCCCATCCACCTCTTCTCATGACTGTACGTATGACAGACCATGTGGTAGCCCCATCGCTCTGTAGAGCCGCCGACGGACTCATCCTGAGAGCGGACAAGTCATCCCTGTCTGCGAGGGATGACCAACAAATGAATATCCACAATATCCTGCCCAGGATATCCTGCCTATCCGGGATGTACAGTTGTGAGGAAGGAGGTGAAAATATTCCTCTGACTCTTGTACCATTTGCATCTTTCCCGAACCTTTCTGTCTCGTGTTGAACCTCATTCAAATTCCATATCTACACTCTTTTGCAGGAACAGAAGCAAAGAACAGGAATGGAGTACACATCCCCTTGATTCTGCCCCACCATTCAATATGATTCCTTTTTGTTTCGACTCAACATTTCCCCCTGCTTCCCAAATCCTTGGATTCCCAAAGAGAGAGAGATTAAAGAATTTGTCTGTCTCACCTTTAATTATTTGCAATCATGGAGCACCGGAAATTTGCTGAGGTGCTCAATTCCAATAATCCACCAACCTCGCGAGTGAAGGAATTTCTCCTCAACATCGCCATGAATGACCAACCCTCTGTTCCTGAGTCTGCAGCCCCACGTACCTGATTCCACAGCCAGGGGGAGCACACTCAGTATCCACCCTGTCAAACCCAGTCTAACGTTTGAAAGTTTTGAGAAGATCATCATACATCTTTCTCAGTTCCATGGAATCTAGGGGTTGTTTCCTCAGCCTCATATCAGAGACAGCCTCTTTGTCCCAGGGATCTATCGCTGCATTGCCACCAATCCAGGTGTGTCTAACCTTCAACATAGAGTACAGAACTGTGGTGACAGGAATGACTCTTGCCTTTATTGAATACAGGAGTTAGGAGGTCACATTGCAGCTGTACAGGATGTTGGTGAGGCCACGTTTGGAATACTGTGTTCAATTCTGGTCTCCCTGCTATAGGAAAGTTGTTAAACATGAAAGGCTGCAGAATAGATTTATAAGGATGCTGCTGAGTTTGGAGGTTTAAGCTACAGGGAGAGGCTGAAAAGGCTGGGGCTGTTTTCCCTGGGGCGTCCGAGGCTAAGGGGTGGCCTAAGGGGCGGCACGGTAGCTCAGTGGTTAGCACTGCTGCTTCATAGCACCAGGGTCGCAGGTTCAATTCCAGTCTTGGGCGACTGTCTGTGCGGAGTTTGCACATTCTCCCCGTGTCTGCGTGGGTTTCCTCCCACAGTTATGTGAATTGGCCATACTAAATTGCCCGTAGCGTTAGGTGCAATAGTCAGAAGGAAATGGGTCTGGGTGGGTTACTCTTCGGACGGTCGGTGTGGACTTGTTGGGCCGAAGGGCCTGTTTCCACACTGTAGGGAGTCAAATTGTATCTTATCTTATTGAGGTTTATGAAATCATGAGGGGCATGGATAGGGTGAATAGCTAAGGTCTTTCTCCAAGGCTAGGGAATTCCAAAACTGGAGGGCACAGGTTTAGGGTGAGAGGGAAAAGGTTTAAAAGGAACCTGAGGAGCAACATTTTCACGCAGAGGGTAGTGTGTGTATGGAATGAGCTGCCAGCGGAGGTGGTGGAGGAAGTAGTACAGCATTTAAAAAGCATCTGGATCAATACGTGAATGGGAAGGGTTTAGAGGAATATGAGTCAAAGGCTGGCAAATGGTATCAGACTAATTTAGGATGTCTCGTCAGTGTGGGCAAGTTGGACTGCAGAGTCCGTTTTCGTGCTGTACATATCTGTGACTCAATGATCAAGAGTGTGCACGCTAGTTGGTTATTTTCGCCTCATTCCTCCGACCTTAGACTGCTCAGGTATTTAGTCACTTTCCAACAACAGTGACTACAAAAGCAGCTTGCATTTATAGAGTGCCGTTAGGTCAAAGCATGATGCTACAGTGTTTCACAGAGTCAATAATCAGTCCAACCTTGATATCACACCTAAGGAGGAGGTGTAGAGAAAGGTGGTCAAAAGCTTACTTGAAAGATCGTTCTGAAATGAAGCACTCCTCCAATATTAGCCTCTTGAGCATCTTAAATTATTTCACTAGTTCCTATACATACAGACAAAGAAGGACACCACTTTGGGACAACACACACACCCTAGGACAGGCGAAAAAAAGACACGCATGAGAATTCCAAGAGGTATGGCATTCTAACCAGAACTCCATCAATAGACACATCAATTTAGACCCCATCTACCTTCCCTTGAAGAAAAGAACTAGAAATGACATCACCCAACTTAAGAAACTAAGACCTATAGATAGAGAGGTGGGACATACCACCAGTGCTTCACCAGAGACTCCCACTGATGTTACCTAGTATGGTGACGAAACATCTGAAAACAAACCTTCAAGCTCAGTGAGCTTAGAGACTTATTTCACCATTATCAATTGGTCCAAAGCATTGTCTATCAAATCTTCTCAAAACTCACTAGTTGTCTAGCAAACTTGTGACTTAACTGACTTTTGAGAAACAGGTTAATCATATGAACTGAAATCACATAAAAGTGTTATTTTGTGCATTTTTATGTTTTCAGTGACATGATTGTTTAAAATTATGAAATTTCATAGTATTATTATTCACCAGAGACCTCTGTTTTTTTGTCCAACGTGGATAGAACATAATGTATTAATTCACTGTGGTTATAATTATGTCTGGCAAGACTACTTGTTGTTTGTCAAGTCAAAACCAAAAGAGGTAGAGCTTACCAGGCTGTTCAAGGTAAACAGTTTTGCATAATCTCAAAAGCAGTTTAGAAGAGTGAGAGGTGATGTGGAATCCATTCAGCCCATCAAGTCAACACCAAACCTCTGAAGAGCATCCCACCCAAACCCACTCCCCCACCCTAACCCTGGAACCTTGCACTTCCCATGACTAATCCATCTAGCCAGCGCATCCCTGGACACATTGGGCAATTTAACTTGGCCAATTCACCTGACCTGCACATCTTTGGACTGTGGGAGGAAACCAGAACACCCAAAGGAAACCCACACAGACATGGGGAGAATGTGCAAACTCCACAGACAGTCACCCCAGGGTAGAATTGAACCTGGGTCTCAGGCACGGTAAGGCAGCAGTACTAACCACTGAGCCACCATATAATCAAGATGTATATAATTCTGAGGGGACTGGAAGAGTGCATGATGGAGGATGTTTTCCCAGCAGTGTCATCGAGAAGACAGAGGTATGGCTTAATGATAAAGAGTCTCCTGTTTAAGATAGCAATGAGGCAGATTTGTTTTCTCTGTGTGTTGTAAGCCTTTGGATTTCACTTCCCTAGAGAGGTGAGCTCATGGAATATATTTAGGGCTGAGTTGTGCAGAGTTTTGATCATTAAGGAAGTTTAGAAGTGAGAGTGGGAGATGTTATGGAACAGGCCAGATCCCCTCAAAACATTTCAAGAAGGTAGCCCAGGCCCTAACTTTTCTAGTTGTTTTAAGCAGGTGTGGAGTGGATATTCCAGGAGCAATGCAGCTGGCCCAACTGCTCAATTTTAAACAAAACAGAATTTATCTATGCACAAACAACAGACAACAGACTAGAGAATGACATAACTTATCTGAAAACTGGGTCGACTCTATCACAATTAAATGATACTGTTTCAAGTACTTACAACATCCCACAACACCCTGTTGGCAAAAAGGTACATCAAACACAGATTAATACAGGAGAAGATGTTAGAGAGAGGGAGAGAGAGAGAGGATCAGCACGGAGCTACTTCTTTGGGCCCCAGGTTAAAGCCTGACTAGCAACTGCAAACAGAACAGCTTGCTAAAACCAAGCCAAACCCTGAACTGGGAAGACTAGTCACTCCCCTTTCATTGCACAAGTGTTTGAAAAGAAAGACTTAAAAGCCTTCTCCAATACATCTTTCCAGTCATGTCGGAACCTCTGCATTTACAACCCCTTTTGAAACAAATCTTGTTAAAGGAGCAGCATCATCACATCAAAATTTGTTTCAATTCCAATGATTTTGTTGGATAGGGGGCTGAATGGCCTAGTCCTGCTTCAGTCCCTTTTAATTTTGAACTTGTACACGTATAAAGAAGTGCACAACAGATTTAGAGCAAAATGTGTACATTTAAATGAATGCAACCCTGCAATACCAGAGTTGTACATTGAAGCACTACAAGTACCTCTACATGCTGCCTTCTGCAAAGTGATTGTCTTAAAAAGCCAGAGAACATCAAAGCCAAAAGGAAAGAAAGAATTTGGCACTTCTTGAACATTAGCTTTCTCACTGATGGGAAATGCCAGCTGGAGGAAAATTGCATCCCAGTAATTAATTAACTAATAAGTCCATTATTCCAACCATTATTTACAGAACTGTTGTAGACCTTTAAACACTATCATGGAACATTCTATCAAGATTGTTCAAATCAGACATGTGCAGGTGTAATTGTGACAAAAGTGTAATTGTCCATGTGTTGTTCAGCCCAACCATGATGCTGGAAACCACCAGTAACCATGTCTCTGGCAGAAAGGACCATTTGAGTCAAGTGAACAACTTAAAAGTGGACGTCTTAATTTCAGTTTTCCGTAAATAAATCGGAGATGCCAGGAATTCCAAGAAGGTGTTGCTACCCATGATCGTAATTAGTCTTGTATTTGAAAGTAAGCTGATCTACTGGGGATTCAGCACTTTCTGTTTTTATTGGAATTCCCGGACTTGCGTGGTATCACTTTGGTTTCTGAAGACCTTTCACATTTCAACTGTGAGATTAGCATTTAAGTTAGAAGGACTTGCATTGGTTTTGTAGCAATCAAAAACATTAATGCAATCTGCATATTTCCTAAAACGGGAACAGAAACAGTGTGCGATGGATTCAGGTTCCAGCACCTTTAGTCTGACATAAGGGCAAAAAGTCAGGGGAATCAAGAATGTACCCCTCTCTAAAGCAACGCAACTAAAAGCCATACAGCATACTTTGTACCTTTTAAACTCAGCAGACCTAGTGCCTTGAAGGAGAAAGTGAGGACTGCAGATGCTGGAGATCAGAGCTGAAAATATATTGCTGGAAAAGAGCAGCAGGTCAGGCAGCATCCAAGGAGCAGGAGAATCGACGTTTCGGGCATGGGCCCTTCTTCAGGAACCTAGTGCCTTGTTCATCAATGTACATCAAGAACCAGAGATCTGTTCCACACCCCACTCAACAATCCTTTAAATGCAGTAACCAAGAAAAATAGACAGACTCACTTCCAGCCATAATTAGTGTAATTGCAGGCAAATCCCACGTTCTGTGTCACAGTTAGAGCTCACACTCAACAATGCGTGAGTAATCGTGAGTGAGAAAGAGTCCCAATGCCAAAGTTTCCTGTCTTGTACAAATCAGGACAAATGGAAGAATGGCAAATTTCGAAAGGGAACAGCAATTTAAGCTGCCTGAGGGAAAGATGCGGATTAGTTGGGCAAGTGTCAAGGTGTCACTGGCGAATGCACCAGGGAATGATTGTCCTCGCACCTCTGTTCAATTTAGTGAACCAGATGGGTTTTTATGAGTTGCCAGTCCTGCTGATTCTAGATTTTACGAATTGAATTTAAATACCACCAGCTGCTGAAGTAACCTGTTTCCACGCGCCCCCCCCCGCCCGGGAGAGAAAATATTCACCTGGATCTCTGGTCCAACAACATCAACACGAAGCCACCATTTGCTCCTGACTTTGATTGATCATCCTAAAGCCATGGGTATCCTTCCTCCACCCAAGTCCTCGGGATTCAGTGATGGCCTTCTCTCTGACAAATGGAAATCCTAACCATTGTAGAATTTTGCATGGATCAGTTTGAAGGTTTGTTGCAAACCGATGAGGGTGTTCCCAACTGTGCGACTGAAAGCAAATGTGCACTGAGAAAGCTGCAGTACCCTATTAGCTCATTTTGCTCCTGATTTCCAAATAAAGGCCTTTCCAGATGTCAGTCGTGCACTCTCACTCGCTGATGCTGATGCTAGATAATTATACACTTGGAATGTGAACTTGCTTTTTGCTGTGAGCCACTTTATTTTTTGAACTGCTGGGTGATCTCCGTGAATGCTGAAGATGCCTACAGGGCTTTTGTTCGCCTATTGTCAGTGAGTGGTGGGGCTGCCATTGCTTAATTACTGCTCTTGAGATATGTTCCTGGTGAATTTGGCAGCTTACCTTCCTTGTGAGCACTCAGGCTGTGCGTGTTAGAGAATGGCTGTGAAGTGGAAATCTCAGAACTGATGAAATTGTATTTGGGTTCGATCCCAAAATGGAAGTGTCGAAATTGTACCCTCACAGTGCCATTGATTTCATAGAATCCTGACAGAGTGGAAGCAGGCCATTTGGTCCATCGCAGTCCACACTGGCCCCCCAAAGAGCATCCCACCCAGAGCCACACCTCTACCCTATCCTTGTAACCCTGCATTTCCCATGGATAACCCATCTAACCTGCATATCCCTGAACACTAGGGGCGATTTAGTATGGACAATTGACCTAACCTGCACAGCTTTGGACTAAGGGTGGAAACCAGAGCACCCGGAGAAAACCTATCCTGACCCATTCCCCTACCCTATTATCCTGTATTTACCCCTGGCTAATGAACCTAACCTACACATTCATGAACACTATGGGCAATCTATCATGGCCAATTCACCTCTGTACCTCTGTCCATCCCTGTACCTCTGTCTATCCCTTTACCTCTGTCTATCCTTGTATCTCTGTTTATCCCCGTGCCTCTGTCTAACCCCATACCTCTGTCTATCCCTGTACCTCTGTCTATCTCTGTCACCTCTGTCTATTCCTGTACCTCTGTCGATCCATGTACTTCTGTCTATCCCTGTATCTCTGTTTATCCCCATGCCTCTGTCCATCCCTGTATCTCTGTTTATCCCCATACCTCTGTCTATCCCCGTACCTCTGTCTATCTTTGTCACCTCTGTCTATCCCTGTACCTCTGTCTATCCTGTATCTCTGTTTATCCCCATGCCTCTGTCTATCCCTGTATCTCTGTTTATCCCCATGCCTCTGTCTATCCCCATACGTCTGTCTATCTCCGTACCTCTGTCTATCCCTGTACCTCTGTCTATCTCTGTATCTCTGTGTCTCTAACTGTCATTGTCTCTCTGCTTCCATTTCTGTCTCTCTGGCCTGGACTTTTGCCTGGTTCAATGACTTGGGTAACCTTTTAAAAATGGCAGGCAAGTCCCAATTCTAGGATCCCAGACTCTATTCTCAGTGCTTCTGGTTTAGACCAGAGCCTGTTCAAGATGGACACTGGCTTGGTTTCAAGCTTACACTTGGTGCTCCTGCCTGACTGGCTTCATTGTAGAGCGATACATATCCTCCTCCTCTGAAAGTTTCATAGAACTGGGCCAGTTTTTCAAAGCGTTGTCGCTCACAGCACCTCAAAGGCATCACGAACCATAGGCAGTATGAGAAAACCTTTTGAAAAGTAAGTTCAAAAGCTGCGGCTGGTGCCTCTCACATTAAAGGATGTGCATCCTACTGACCCACACCTCATATCTCATCAATACCTGTGCCAAGCAATATTTATGTACATTCATCCACGTTACACTGTGCAGAAACAGAAGTGACAATAGGTTATGTTTGTTTTAAGAAAAGTAATAGAAGAGGTTAAAAAAACTCTTATAATACACGTCAGTGAAAGTGACAGTCAGCCAGCCAGCCATTTGAAGTATCAATGGCTGAAATTGCAATCACGTGAGACCTCAAGTTTGCATTTGCAGACATTGTGCAATTGGCAGACAACACTAAGTACGCCAGAGCCATCAATCAAGTCTGCTTTTCCTGGGTTCCAGCTGCTCCAATAGTCTAATGGATTTCTCAGCTCTGCGTGTAGTAGCATCCTGCATTCTTAGCTGAATGCCCACAATTCAGTGAAATGCTGAAACAGCTGACTCCCAGGAAGGAAAAAAGTCGCTAGATTGACACCTCTGGGTCCTTCATCCTTTCGTCAATTCCATATTTTTTTATTTACATAAGTGGGAAAACGTTTAGTGCTTACAGTTTCTGTTATTGATACTTTAAAAGATCTGGATAATTGCTTGCTAAATGCTTTGTTGATGGTCCAACTTGCCTCATTAATATTTAGCTTTCTATCTTGACAAACAAGCTAATGGAATCAAGCAATACGGAAACAGACCCTTTGGTCCACCTAGTCTGGGTTGAACATAATCCCTAACGAAACTGGTCGCTCCTAGCCCAAATCCCTCCAAACCGTACCCATCCACGTATCCATCCAAATGTCTTTTAAATGTTGTAATTATTTAGTTAGGGCATGATGATTGGTAACAGGTGTGGAGGGCCAAAGGGCCTGTTCCTGTGCTGTACATCTCTTTTACACCCGCATCCACCACTTCCTCAGGAAGTTCATTCCAACTTCAATCACCCTCTGTGCTCAAGATATTGCTTCCCAATATTGCGAAGAAACGCAAGATGGAAACCAGAGTGGGTGCTTGGAAAATTCAGCTCACCACTTTAATTAGTCCTCATGGAAAGGAGTTTGTTTTTGTTTTAAAACAAAGTAAGATTTCTGAACTTCTTTTTAAAATGACTTTAATCACACATCCTACTATCATTGTAGCTTCATTGCTTTGATGTAGTGAATGAGATCGGAAGGCTATTGTTTGGTATGGGTACATGACACGACACAAAAGTCCGTAGGTCGAGAAAGTGCTTTGGACTCGATCTCAATACAGTTCAAGGTGCCAAGTCCTAGTACATAGATAAAGAACCACAGATTGAGCTAGGATGATGCAGAGAGAGCGAGCCATAGATACAAATGCCCTGGAATATTAAGAGAAAGTGAGCACTGCAGATGCTGGAGATCAGAGTCAAAAAGTGTGGTGCTGGAAAAGCACAGCAGGTCAGGCAGCATCCGAGGAGCAGGAAAATCGATCTTTCGAGCATGAGCTCTTCATCAGGAACATGACCACATTCCTGATGAAGAGCTTATGCTCTAAAGGTCGACTATGCTGCTCCTCGGATGCTGCCTGACCTGCTGTTCTTTTCCAGCGCCACACTCTGGGCCTTTAAGTTGACACCCCTAAGCTCCTGCAGCTGCCTTTGACCTCCTCTGTGCGTCTGCTGCAAGCCAAAACCCACCGCTGGCATTCTCTCCCAAAGTAGGCAAGCACGCTGGAAATTTTCGCAACTCTTCCTCAATGCCTTGAGGTTAAAATTCCAGGATCAAAATGTGTGGTGCTGGAAAAGCACAGCAGGTCAGGCAGCATCTGAGGAGCAGGAGAGTTAACCTTTCGAGCATAAGCTCTTCATCAGGAGTGTGGCCACATTCCTGATGAAGAGCTTTTGCTCGAAAGATCGATTCTCCTGCTCCTCGGATGCTGCCTGACCTGCTGTGCTTTCCCAGCACCACACATTTTGACTCTGATCTCCAGCATCTGCAGTCCTCATATTCTCCTAAAGTTCCAGGACATATGTATCTGTGGTTCGCTCTCTCTAGTGCATCATTCTAGCTCATTCGGTGGTTCTTTATCTATGAACTAGGACTTGGGACCTTGAGCTATGCCGAGATCGAGTCCAAAGCATTTGTTTTGGTCCTGGAATGGAATTAGGTCATGGCTTTTCCACCCCTTCATAGCTGTTCTCCAAACTGAACTTTTTAAGTCTATTTCAAGGCACCAAATTGAGCATTGTATGGTCATTTCAAAGAGGCATCACATTCTTTGAATTTGGGTAATTAACCTACAGTCTCTCTGATCTTTTGACTTAACTGCATTAATTAAATCTCCAATCGCAGTTGGTGGAGTGTATTTGTATCGTTGGCTTCTCTCCTGTGTTCCCTTTGTTAATCTGTTCCCACTTGTTGATGAGATTTGTTCGAGCTGCGATAGCTAAAGCAAATTAATAGCTGCAAAAACTGAATTGAGTAGAACCAACTTAGTTAAGTTCTAAGAACTCTATTATCCAACAGTTGTTCATTTTCTCTATTGAGTATCGAACTCTCATAACTTTTTTTTCATTTAGGAGTCCTCTGTTAGATTGATTAATTCTCGTCTCTGTCTTTATACTTCTACCTGTTCCCTAATGGTTGCCCACTTCATCTCTCTTGTTAAGTGAAAACATTCTGATTTAGGGTCAAGGTTAGAGCGGTGCTGGAAAAGCACAGCAGGTCCGAGGAGCAGGAGAATCAACATTTTTTGCAAAAGCCCTTCATCAGGAAGGCACCTCATTCCTGATAAATGGCTTTTGCCCGAAACATCAATTTTCCTGCTCCTCGGATGCTGCCTGACATGCTGTGCTTTTCCAGCATCAATCTAATCTTGACTCTGGTTTCCAGCATCTGCAATCCTCACTTTCGCCTTTATTCTGAGTTAGGTAATTTTTACCCTTTTTTGTTGTTCTATGCACTTCTCCCCTCACTGGACACTGATTATTATCTTCTCTCCCTTCGTCCACTGATCAATTGCTGTTGCTTGTATTTTAACCCTTCATTCTTTAACAGCACCTTCCAAACTCACAAACTCAGCCCACACCCTAACAACACCACTTGTATGATTTTCTCTACACTGTAAACTGGATTGATTTTTAAAAAATTGCTCACGGAATGCAGGCATAATTGGCCAGGCCAGCATTTATTGCCAATCCCTAGTTGCCCAAAGGGCAGTTAAGAGTCAACCAATTCCTGAGGAAGGGCTTTTGCCTGAAATGTCAACTCCCCTCCTCCTTGGATGCTGCCTGACCTGCTGCACTTTTCCAGCAACACACTCTCAACTCTAATCTCCAGCATCTGCAATCCTCACTTACACCACATTGCTGTGGATCTGGAGTCATGTGTAAGTCAGACCAGGTAAAGATGGTAGTTTCCATTCCTAAAGAGTGAACCAGATGGATTTGTACAAAAATTGACCGTAATTCCATGTTTGCCATCAAGATAGACTTCTAAAATTTTATTCCAGGTAGAGTCATAGAGATGTACAGCATGGAAATAGACCCTTCAGTCCAACCCGTCCATGCTGACCAGATATCCCAATCCAATCTAGTCCACCTGCCGGCATCTGGCCCATATCCCTCCAAACCCTTCCTATTCATATACCCATCCAAATGCCTCTTAAATGTTGCAATTTTACCAGCCTCCACCACTTCCTCTGGCAGCTCATTCCATACATGCACCACCCTCTGAGTGAAAAAGTTGCCCCTTAGATCTTTTTTGTATCTTTCCCCTCTCAGCCTAAACCTATGCCCTCTAGTTCTGGATTCTCCCACCCCACAGGGAAGAGACTTTATCTATTTATCCTATCCATGCCCCTCATGATTTTATAAACTTCTATAAGGTCACCCCTCAGCCTCCAACACTTCAGGGAAAACAGCCCCAGCCTATTCAACCTCTCCCTATAGCTCATTTTATTGGATAGATCTTTATAGATCTTTTATTGGATTGAAATTTCACAATCTGCCATGGTGGGATTCAAACCCATAACCCCAAGAAGTTCACTTAAGTGTCTGGCTTACCAATCCAGATGGAATTCTCTATTCCTGAGATGCTGCCTGGCCTGCTGTGCTTTGACCAGCAACACATTTGCAGCTGTGATCTCCAGCATCTGCAGACCTCATTTTTCACTTACCAATCCAGACACATTGTTATTATGTTACCACTTCACCCTATCCCTCTTCTCTGCTGTTACTGGGACTGTCTCCCTAAATGCACCTTGGCTCCACCTACACTACATGTATTGTTGTGGTTCAAGAAGATTGGTAACCTCCATCTTCTCCAGGACCAATACAGATAATAAATGCTGGTCTGGCCAATAATGCGGAACTCCCAGAAACAAATGAAAACCCTTAGTAATCATTTGCAACCCAAGGGCTCATTCGTGATTTTGTTGAGTCTCCTTTGGATCGCTCGGTCTAATTGATTACAGAAGGAGATGGTAACAACCGGTTTCTAGATATCAATGGAGTCAGGTCGGAATATGGATTGAAGTACAAGATCAGACATTCCTTGCCAAGAGTTACTGCTAACATACCAGGCTTGAAAGGTTGCTGTAGTGGTTGCTGTTCTGGGATGTGGGGGTCTAGTGTTACAGCTGACGTCATGGATTATGGGAGTGACAATCCATGCTCTGACCTGGACAATCAAGTGTGGGGATTGCAGTTTTTCATTTTCAGTTGGTCTGAATGCAAAGGCCCGATTGAAAGGTTTGCATTGAGGAAAGGTATATTAAGTGAGTTGGCTTCTTATGTATCAATAGTCTTTCAGCATATATCAGTAGACTTTGTTGAAACAGAGGAATTATGGCGGGGAGACGATGGTGCAGTGGTAATTAAGTGAGATAGAATCGTAGCATCCCTTCAGCGTAGAAGCAGTTTATTTAGTCCATCAAGTCTACACTGATCCTCCAAAGAGTGTTCAACACAGACCCACCCCTGTAACCCTGCATTTCTCAAGGCTAATCTACCTAACCTGCACATCTCTGGATTGTGGGAGGAGACCTAGAGGAAACCCATGCAGGCACAGGGAGAACATTAAAACTCCACACAGACAGTTGCCCGAGGCTGGAATCGAACCTGGGTCCCTGGTGCTGTGAGACAGCAGTGCTAACCACTGAGCCACCGTGTTACCTGGAGTTATAGGGTCATAGAGGTCTATAGCACAAGAAAAACTGTTAAGCTCATTGAAACTATGGTGGTCAAAATCAACCACCTAACTATTCTAATCCCATCTCCCAGTACTTAGCCCATAGTTCTGAATGCTTTGGTAGCACAAGGGCACATCTTAAAATTTATGACGACTTCTGCCTCTACCACCCTTCCGGACAGTGAGTTCCAGATTCCTACCGCCCTCTGGGTGAAAAACATTTTCCTCACATCCCCTCCGAACCTCCTGCTCCTTACTTTAAATCTGTGCCCCCAGTCAATCATCCCTCCACCAAGGGGAAAGTTTCTACCCTGTCAATGCCCCTCACAATTTTATACATCTCCGTCATGTCTTCCCCACAGTCCCCCCCCACCCCGGCCCTGAGGAAAACAATGCCAATCTGTCCAATCTCACTTCATGCCTCACAATCTCTAGCCCAGGCAACATCCTGGTGAATCTCTGCCGCACCCTCTCCAGTGCAATCACATCCCTCCTATGATGTGGATTTGTGAACTGCGCACAGCTGAGGCCTAACCAACTTTGTATGCAGTTCCAGTGTTACCTCACCGCTGTTAACCTCTATTTCTTGGCTAATAAAGCTGGGCGTTGTTTGGTTCATTTAGTTGGACAGCTCGTTTGCAACGCAGCATGATACAATTCCCACACGCACTGAGCTTACGATGAAAGACCCTCATTCTCTTGCCTTGCCTGAGTTGGTGACCCTCAGGTTAAACTCACCATCTTTCTCTCATAGGAGAGCAACTCTCTGATTTGGGAGGACGAAGGTGACTTTGCTGGAGACAAACATCTCAAATGCCTCCTTCACCACTTTATCTACCTATCCCGCCACCTTTTGGGACCAGTGGACACACACACCAAGGCCCCACTCATGCTCTATGCCTCCCAGGATCCTGTTATCCAGCATATGTTCTCTTGCCTTATTTGTGTTACTGAATGTTACTGAGCTAATAATCCAGCAGCCCAGTTTAAAGCTGTGTGGATGGGGGTTCAAATCTCACCATGGGAGATGGCAAAGCTTAAATTCAATGAAAAACCATGTTACAAATGCCAATTCTTGCCAAGACCCATCCGGAGAGGAAAACTAGGTAAAAACAGTGACTGCAGATGCTGGAAACCAGATTCTGGATCAGTGGTGCTGGAAGAGCACAGCAGTTCAGGCAGCATCCAACGAGCAGCAAAATCGACGTTTCGGGCAAAAGCCCTTCCTGATGAAGGGCCTTTGCCCGAAACGTCGATTTCGCTGCTCATTGGAGAGGAAAACTGCCCACCTTAATTGGTTAGGTCTCCACGTGACTCCAGACCTACGGCAATGTGGATCGTGCTTAACTGCCCCTCTGCACAATTAAGGTAAGGGCTTGACAATCGCCACGTCCTGTGAACAAATTTCTTAAATGATTTATACATTTCCAAGGCATGACCATTTTACACAAACAGGCACATTTCATAAAGAATCGAAATCGGCCTTCCGTCTGTAAGTGCCCCTTTACTCAGTCTGCTTCCTTGATCACAATAAAGGTTCCTGTTCAGTTTTCTTCATGTGGCTGTCTCTTTCTGTCATAAAAATGCTGTTAGTTATGTTTCTTGCTGTGAGCAGTAAGGATCCAATCAACGAGCTTTTCTCAACTCAAAGAGCGAGCAAATTTATGGATTGGCAGCATGGTGGCACAGTGGTTAGCACTGCTGCCTCACAGCACCAGAGACCTGGGTTCAGTTCCCGCCTCAGGCGATTGACTGCGTGGAGTTTGCATGTTCTCCCCGTGTCTGCGTGGGTTTCCTCCGGGTGCTCCGGTTTCCTCCCACAGTCCAAAGATGTGCGGGTCAGGTGAATTGGCCATGCTAAATTGCCCGTAGTGTTAGGTAAGGGGTAAATGTAGGGGTATGGGTGGGTTGCGCTTCAGCGGGTCGGTGTGGACTTATTGGGCCGAAGGGCCTGTTTCCACACTGTAAGTAATCTAATCTAATCTTTAAATTCAAGGAAAATAATTTTTAAAATGCAACGTCAAGCCTTTGTGCAGACACTCAGGAATATGCACATACACATGGTGCATGTACAAAAGTCAAAGGGGAATAGTGGTCAACACAAAAGATGATAAAAGGACATCTGGTTTCGAGTCTTTTGATCAGCTTTGACATGTCGTTTTTAACTCGTCTGAAGCCCCTGTTTAGCTGTTTGTTGTGCACTCTCAGTTGTGAACAAAGAATGCAGTTATTGCAAAGTTCTTGGTTCATAAGTCTGCTCTGTCTCAGGTCGGATGAATTTTTGCCAAACTGGGTGCCATTTCCAATGAGAGAGAGAGACAGACAGAGAAAGGGATTCCTGGATGTTACTCTGCATTTTTTTGCATCTCTCTCTCTCTGTCTGGAGTGAAAACCACAGGCTTATAATCAAGGCTTTCATATGCAGAGGTGTTTGATGCAACAACATTGGCTGCTGGCCCTGAATGGTGATAGTCTTTCTAATGTCGGATTTTGATGGTCCAGACAGAATTCCCTGCAGCCGTCTGACATAGATGGGGAAAGAGGGTTACAAATGCAACCTTAAATATCGATAACTAATCTATCTTCCTCTTTGCATACATTACAAGTTTCAAATTTGAGGCTTCGCTCCAGCAATACCTGTTATTGAGAGTCTTTTTTTTTGTATATCACAGGCAATTTGTTTGTTTTCACAGCACCCGTTCCTTTGGAAGGTAGCCTTGCATATTTAAGCAGTTGCATTGACACAATCTGATCCATTAGACTTTCGCGAGAATTTGACGACTTTCGAGTCAGTTGTAAAGTGCTCCCAACACGTTGTTAACTTCAGCTTCCTCTCAAACATAAAGTGCAAGGTTTTTAAATTAGCTGAAAGGTTTTAAAGATTAATAATCCATGTTGTACCATCACGACCAGGTTAGCATGCTAATGGAATGATTGGTCAAATGGCCTTTGTGTCACCCTGATGTGTCCTTATATCTGATAACACTGCCCCAATGGTTAAAAGGTGATTATTAAAACAGCCTGAACTAGTCAAATCTTTCTGTTCTCCACACTACTGCCTTATTCAGTGGTAGACTCTATTGCTTGTCAATATTGCATCTGATGGTGTGGCTTAGCACTGACATGCTTCAGTATGTAGACAGTGGGTTGGGTGAGAGGTTGGAATTGCCTACTCTTGTACTTGGCCAAGTCGGCCAAACGATGTCAAAAACATGCTTCCATTTCCCACACCGGCTGAGGTTAGCATTATGGTCCCATGTTCTCAATGTCTCCCCTCACCTGAGACGTGGTGACTCTCAGGTTAAACTCAGATAGCTATCTGCAGTGAAAGCGCCATCCATTAGGACTATGGGGACTTTACCTTTTACTGGTCTGTTGCCCAGAGTGTCCACAAAGCAGCCATATCGACCACCAGCCAGCTCTCGCTAATAAGATGGGAAAAAGTGAGGTCTGCAGATGCTGGAGATCAGAGCTGAAAATGTGTTGCTGGTTAAAGCGCAGCAGGTCAGGCAGCATCCAAGGAACAGGAAATTCGACGTTTCGGGCATAAGCCCTTCTTCAGCCATTCCTGATGAAGGGCTTATGCCCGAAACGTCGAATTTCCTGCTCCTTGGATGCTGCCTGACCTGCTGCGCTTTAACCAGCAACACATTTTCAGCTCGCTAATAAGATGCCATCCATAGGGACTATGGCGATTTTACCTTTTACTGCTCCATTGGCCAGAGTGTCTACAAAGCAGCCATGTTTTCCGATGTATTTTAATAATGAGGAAGGTGGGTGAATTTCCACAGTGGTCCTCTTGTGCTTCTATTGTAACTTAATCAAAAGAATCCTTCTGATGACATTTTTTTTAGATCGGATGGAGGTTCCCCTGAGCTTGGATGATCGTGAATCATACAAACATAGGAACTTCACAGGAAGTGATTCGCCCTATCTGTACTAGTTGTAACACCCTACTTTTCGACTCTTGGTCTGGCACACTGGTTCCGGCACCACCCGTGCATAATCAGGGAGTTCTTCAATATGATGAGGTTTTCTGCCTGTACCACCCTTTCAAGGCAGTGAGGACCCTCATCCACTTCCAAGCGGAAGCAAGCTCTCAACTTTCCGTCTCCCGCTTGGATTAAATACCTCTCTGTTCCTATCCACTTCATTTTTTATCCCTATCCACTTCATCACTGTCCCTCATACTTTTACATATCTCAACTTAATCTCCACTCAATCCTAATGTTCCAAAGATGGTAGATTAGATTAGATTCCCTACAGTGTGGAAACAGGCCTTCAGCCCAACAAGTCCACACCGACCCTCCGAAGAGTAACCCACCCAGATCCATTCCCCTACCCTATATTTAGCCTTGACTAATTCACCTAACACTTTGGGCAGTTTAGCATGGCCAATTCACCTGACCTTTGGATTGTAACTCCAGCCCATCCAGTCTTTCATCACTACTGAAATTCTTCAGTTCTGACAAAATTTCTTGTCAGAAATTCTCCTTTCTATTGTGATTGATTTGATTTGATTTGATTTGTTGTTGTCACACGTCCCGACGTATAGTGAAAAGCTTTGTTTTGCATGCAGTACATGCAGATCATAACATACAGATGATATACAAGGGTGTTTAGACAGCCAGGCACAGGAGGTGCACAAAAACAAGACCGATGTTCGATTTGAAATTTGAGAGATCCATTCAACAATCTAATAACAGCGGGGAAGAAGCTGTTTTTGAACCTGTTGGTTCATGTGTTTAACCTTCTGTACACAGTACTCTCTCTGGGTCCGAATCAGCGTTTTATACAGTTCTAGGCCAACTTCCTGCCCTTCTGTTCTCTTATATAGGAGAAAACATAGAGATTTCCCTCTCCAATCATCATGCCTATTATGTCCCTTGGATGTTCCAAATCACTTTACAGCCCAATGAATTACCTTGTAGTGAAAGTTATGTGATGAGCTTTTTTGCAGCTTTGTGTTCATAGCTTGTACTGTCTGATCTCCTATTGATGCCCATCAATTATTACTTGGCTGATGACCAGCCTGGCACCGATTAATACCAAATGCTTTCACGTAGTGCCTTCACCAGAAGGTGAGACAGGTGATGTTTACATTGGAGCAAAGTTTGATCTTGGTCCACAATGCATTGCAAAATCATGATTGGCCTTTGTAGTTATGATCCCAGCTGATGGTAATACTTGAAAAGTCAGGTTCCCAAATTAAACCTGGCTTGATTGATCATTTTTTTTCTTGCAGTTGTTCAGGTCACGCAAGGCTACAGATGTACTTCAATAGCGTTGCACAAAATAAACCCAAATTCAATGGATGTGTTACACAGTAAGAATGATTTTGACATAAATAGCAAAGCAAAGTCTCACACTGTTTCCCAACACCACCCTTTTACAGATACTAAATCTCAATGAGGTAGAATCATACAGCGAAGAAGCAGACCCTTCAGTCTAGCATATTCTATTCATACGGTGGCCCAGTGGTTAGCACTGCTGCCTCACAGCGCCAGAGACCCGGGTTCAATTCCCACCTCGGGCGACTCTCTGTGTGGAGTTTGCACATTCTCCCCGTGTCTGCGTGGGTTTCCTCCGGGTGCTCCAGTTTCCTCCCACAGTCCAAAAATGTGCAGATTAGGTGAATTGGCCATGCTAAATTGTCCATAGTGTGAGGTGCAGGGGAATGGGTCTGGGTGGTATACACTTTGGCGGGTCAGTGTGGACTTGTTGGGCTGAAGGGCCTGTTTCCACACTGTAAGTAATCTAATATCCATGCCAACCAAGTTTCCCAAATGTAACTCATCCAGCCTGCCTGCATTTGGCCTATATCCCTCTCAACCTTTCCTGTTCATGTACCTGTTCTCTTATATAGGAGAAATCTTTTAAATGTTGTAACTGTACAGGCATCTACCACTTCCTCTGGCAGCTCATTGCACACAAGAACCACCCTCTGTGTGAAAAAATTGCCCCTCGGATCCCTTTTAAGTCTTTCTTCTCTCACCTTAAAATTATGCCCCCTAGTTTTGAACTCTCCCATCCTGGGGAAGAAACCTTTTACTATCTACCCCTCTCATTATTTTATAAATCTCAATAAGGTAACTCTCAATCTCCTATGCTCCAGTGAAAAAAGTCCCAGCCTACCCAGTCTCTCCTTATAACCCAGTCCCAGAAACAGCCTTGTAAATCCTTTCCCTCACCGACTTAATCATAGCTTTCTACTGCAGGGCAACTGGAATTGCACACAGTATTCCGAAAGATGGCTCACCAACATTCTCTGCACCCACAATGTGATACCGCCCTCAACTCCTATACTTTGCTTTTTCTCAACATCTCACTTAACTGACTCTTCTTTTCTTTGGATTGATAGGAGTGTTTTATGATTCCTTTTTGATAGCCTCAACCTTTTCGGTTCTTACACTTGAAAGCTTTGAGACAAACTCTCCCAGGTTGAAAGCTTCATGAACTAAATATAAAGGTTCCACTTGGCTGAAAACAACCTGCCAGGAAAGAACTGGCCTCCCTTCTGAACTCAACTTCTGATCCTACTGAACTGAAGTCATAAGGTGAACTAATGGCACCTGGACGTTGTAAGCTCAACAGTACAAACATTCTGTCTATTCACACCAAAGGTGTCCTGCTAGCCACATGACTGAATGACATGCCTTCTTGGAAGTGACGTTCTTAGGACACTGTTCCCCGTGATTTTCTGACCTTTTCAGAGTAATTATTTCACAGAATTGATGAATATTTATCCATGTCGCGAGACCGGTGCTGGAAAAGCACAGTAGCTCAGGCAGCATCCGAGGAGCAGGAGAGTCGATGTGTCAGGCATAAGCCCTTCATCAGGAATGAGGCGTGTGGGCCGGGAGGCTGAGAGATAAGTGGGAGGGGCTGGGGTAAAGGTAGATGAGAATGTGATAGGTGAATGAAGGTGGGGGAGAGGGTGATAGGTCAGAGAGGAGGCTGGAGCAGATAGATGGGAAAGATGATGTTCAGGTCAGGAGGGCAGTGGTCCCACACATATTCCTGGGGGAAGGAAGAGGACAGGGGAAAGTTGGAGTTAACTGCCTTGTTCTTTGAATGCACTTTTACATCCATACAACCGGTGGTTGAACCTGGGTTTGACTTCTTATCCAAAGTTCATAGCTTCCAACAGTGTGGCACTCCATCACTGAGTACCAAGCGTTGTTGTTATGCTCAAGTTCTGGGATGGGATTTTAACCCGAGTGGGTGTGATATTGAGGCAAGCGTGCTGAATTACAACTGACCCTGAAGGCACAGGTGTGGAAGGTCATTGTGGAGGTCACTGCGCTCATGAAGCTTTGAAATGGCAAAGAAGAGAGGTTTCACTGTTGGCGACACCAAGGCAGGGCACAATGTTACAAAGCCAGCAGTAAATGGTTATAGTGCTGGATGGAATATGCCATTTGAAACTCCAGCAAGAAAGAACATTGGGAACTTGCAAAGTCTGCTTCACCCTTAGTCATTCATCAGCGAGGAGGATGAACTCAATGGGAAAGGAACAAAGAATGCACTGGGTGGGACAGCAAAGTCATTAGCTGCTCTTCCTGTTGTTTCAATCAGAAGAATTTGTAACTATTAGCAAAGGCGAAAGGTGGAGACTTCAAACTTGAGATTGTTCCTTTGGAAACTGTCCCACACTTAAAACTGGGGGGGGAAGAGGACAGGGTAGAGATCACTGCTGAACAGGCACTGAATCATTTATCAGAAAAGTACTCTTGCCTCACCCAACCAATATCCTCAAAGTTCACATCTCAGCCAATATCCCTGAGTCCTCAAACTTCTGTGCAGGCACATTTTCCATGACCTTGGTCAATTGTGACCGAATGAACTGTTAGCTGCCTTCAATTACCTACCTTCAACATCCTCCTGAAAGACTTCCTCCTTAAAACCTTCTTTTGCAATCCTTTCCAGCATCCATCCTGTCTTTTCCACCACCCCTCCATATCTTCTGTTTCCTCAGGGAAATAAGGTACAAAATTTTTGACATAACTGGGAGCAGGCCCTGGGTTACAAAGCCTATCTTAAATGTGCAGGTTTTGCCAGAATTCTGAACGAGTTGAGGAAAGATACATAAGTGGGCACCTCTTTTTCATCGTGTAATAATTTCTCTCGCATGTGGGAAGGCTTTGGTTTCGACACACTGTGTGTCATGGATAGCCACCTGAAGTTGACAGCCCACCACACTGATAGCTGGGTAAGAAATGATGAGTGGCTCTGAGGCTGCTGTAATCATTGCAAACAGGTATGCGAGTTCCCTGCAGTTAGAAGGAATGGCAGTCTGCTTACTGACTGAACGGAGTCTGTTGAAGTTGCAAAGGGTGGAAGTTGTGCTCATACTAATAGAGGCTCCTGTCAGCTGAATCTGGAACATGCCAGGGGCTAGAAATACTTCAGCAAGTATCTCATCTCCTGACTCCCCAAAGCTTGCTCTAGGCCAAGGCACTTGGTCTTGGCAAATTGATGCAGATGGTGGGACTTGAACCCAGGCCTTCTGACTCAGAATGAGGGGCACTGCCACTGCATCACAAGAGCCCTTGGCCTTTTCCTTCTCATGGTTGGACCTGAAGTATTTTCAGCCGAAGTGGGATGAAACCCCCTAAATGGTCATTAATCTCAAATTTGTGGCGGTTTGGGGATGGCCAATCATGAACTGTCTTGTCCAGAATGTAATTCCAGAGGGTGGCAGGAAGAGGCGGGCAACTCCTCGGTAACAAGCACCCTGGTTATTTATCCTTCCCTGCCACTTTGGGGAGCAGGTTCGATTCCTGCTCTTCCAGTCTCAGGCAGGACATAAGCTCTGAGACCCCACCAAGATAGCTTGGAGAGAAACTAGGCGAGAGGGCATTTACTGTAGATATAGTTTCTCCAAATCGCATGTGTTATAGAGCAGAAGGAGGACATCCAGCCCATCATGTCTGCACCAATTGTTCAAGTGAGCATCATTGCTGACTGCCAGTGTCCTGCTTTCTCTACATAAACTTGCACATTATCGAAATAAAGTTGAATGTATCTAAACACTGGTGCCTTTAATCTGGGACTGACAGCTACATGCCCTGAAGTTTTAATTCCTTCACTGGATGTTGCTTCCAAGGCCTGCATTCATTATCTATCCTCAGTTGTCCTTCAGAGGTGATGATGAGCTGCCATTCTGGACAGGTACACCCATAGTGCTGACCACCAAATCTAGGGGAAAGACAGGGTGGGGATTCATTAGGAACTGCTAACTGGGATCTCGGTCTCTAGGGGGCTGCTGTGGTCAGGTCAGTGGTGGGACCCTGCACTCTGGTTGGGGCGAGTTCATTGGACTTGGTTTGACGTTCAGGGTCAGGATTGTGACTCCTGTCTCCATCCCTCCCGATTGACACTGACCTAATTCAACTTGGCACGTATAGAAATGCACATGGAGTAATAAATACAGCAAACCATTCTTTTTAAAATTTTCTTTGCCAAAATAACTTCTTTGGACCACTAATACTTTCCATCATCAATGTGGTGATCTGTAACCAGCTAACCAATGAATCTTCTGGTCTATTTATGACACGTTTAATAAAAGCTGAAAGACTATACTTGCCTTCATTTCTCAGACCTTTGAGTACAGGAGTTGGGACATGGTGTTGAGGTTGTACAGGACTTTGGTGAGGCCTCTTGTAGAGTACTATGTCCAGATCTGGTCACCCAGCGGAGATCGTGAAGGACACCAAATTATCTGAAGTATACCTAGCAGAGAATCTCACCTGGACCCTCAACACCAGTCCCATAGCCAAGAAAGCCCAGCAGCGTCTCTACATTCTGCGCAGGCTGAGGAAAGCTCACCTCCCATTCACCCCATCCTCACCACATTCTGCAGAAGGTTCATTGAGAGTACCCTGAGCTACTGCATCACTGCCTGGTTCAGGCATAGCACCATCTCAGAGGGTAAGATCCTACAGTGGATAGTGAGGACGGCTGAGAAAATCATCAGGGTCTCTCTCCCCTCCATTGCAGGCATTTACACACCACACGCTGCATCCGAAAGGCTAAGAACATTGTGGGAGACCTCACACACCCCTCACTCAAACTCTTCTCCCTCCTGGAATCTGGCAGAAGATACCAGAGCATTTGGGTCTCTCACGGCCAGACTGTGCAACAGTTTCTTCCCCGGAACCAGCAGGCTGCTTAATGCAGTATGATCGGACTCTTTCCCATCTGAAATTCTTTGGTATTGCTGCTAGAAAAATGTCTATCATTTATCATTCTTCTGTTACACTGTAACTTGCGTGTTTTGCACATCTTATACACTTTATGACACGTACGATTATGGAGTTTGTGATGTCTATGTAATACCCTCGGTCCTGGAGGACCACTGCCTCGTTTTTCCAGTATGTTTTGTATCTGGTGGAAATGAGAAATTAAAAACTACTCTACTCTACTCTCCACACCAGTTATAGGAAGGATATGATTAAGCTGGAGAGGGTCAGGAGAGATTTACCAGGATATTGCTGGGAATAGAGGGTTGGAGTTGTAAGGAGAGGTTGGGTAGGCCGGGACTTTAATTTCTCTGAGGCTGAGGGATAACCTTATCGAAGTTTATAAAATGATGAGTGGTATTGATCAGGAGAATGGCAGGTGTCTTTTACCTTGGCTGGGGGATTTCAAGATGAGGGGGCATAGTTTTATGGTGAAAGGAGAAAGATTTAAAAAGAACACGAGGAGCAATTTCTATACACAGAGAGTGGCCCGTGTGTGGAATGAACTTCCAGAAGAAGCGGTGGATGTGCGTAGAGTTACAACATTTAAAAGAGATTTGGATAAGTTGATGAGTAAAAGATAGGGGGCGGCATGGTGGCTCAGTGGTTAACACTGCTGCCTCACAGCACCAGGGACCCGGGTTCGATTCCAGCCTCAGTCGACGGTCTGTGTGGAGTTTGTACATTCTCCCTGTCTGTGTTGGTTTTCTCTGGGTGCTCCGGTCTCCTCCCACAGTCCAAATGTGTGTGTATCAGGTTAATTGGCCATGTTAAATACTAACCAAGTGTTGGGTGCATCAGTCAGAGAGAAATGGGTCCGGGTGGGTTACTCTTTGGAGGGTCGCTATGGATTTATTGGGCCAAATGGCCTGTTTCCATACTGTAGGGAACCTAATTTAATGTAAAATGTTTGGCGGGATGTGGGCCAAATACAGGTAGGTGGGACTAGTTTGATGTCAGCATGGACTGGTTGGACTGAAGGGTCTGTTTCTATGCTGTATGACTCGAGAACCTGATGTATGTGCTGAGTGTTCGTGGTTAATGATGTTATTGATAAACTGATCCAGTTAAAGCAGGAGATAAAACACAACAGTGTATTTACAAAGGAACACCATTGTAAGATTGGTCACAGTCATGTTTACCTTTGTTGTTATAATGAATAAAATGTTTCCATCAGTCTTTCCCCGGGGGAGGGTGAAGCCAGTCCCAATCATAACACAATTCAGGTAGAGTGTGATTTTTTAAGTGTGCCTGTGATTTGCTTTACCAGCACAATTCCACTGCAAAGATTGAGCAGGGGCTTCAAATCAGCAAGGTGAAGTAGTTATGCCTAATTGTGATTTGGAGGAGTGGTGCTGGCTGGGGTGTATAAAGTTAAAAATCACACAACACCATGGTATTGTCCAACAGGTTTACTTGGAAGCACTAGCTTTCGAAGCAGCGCTCCTTCAACTGGTAGTTAGAGTCATAGTCATAGAGATGTACAGCATGGAAACAGACCCTTCGGTCCAACCTGTCCATGCCGACCAGATATCCCAACCCAATCTAGTCCCACCTGCCAGCACGTGGCCCATATCCCTCCAAACCCTTCCTATTCATATACCCATCCAAATGCCTCAGACCTGTTGCAATTGTACCAGTCTCCACCACATCCTCTGGCAGCTCATTCCATACATGTACCACCCTCTGCGTGAAAAAGTTGCCCCTTAGATCTCTTTTATATCCTTCCCCTCTCACCCTAAACCTATGCCCTCTAGTTCTGGACTCCCCGACCCCAGGGAAAAGACTTTGCCTGTTTACCCTATCCATGTCCCTCATGATTTTCTAAACCTCTATAAGGTCACCCCTCAGCCTCCGATGCTCCAGGGAAAACAGCTCCAGCCTGTTCAGCCTCTCCCTGTAGCTCAGATCCTCCAACCCCGGCAACGTCCTTGTAAATCTTTTCTGAACCCTTTCAAGTTTTACAACATCATGGTGGGGGTTGTAGAGTATGAGATCGTAGGACACAGAAGGAGCAGCACTCTGAAAGCTAATGCTCCAAATAAACCTGTTGGACTATAACCAGGTGTTGTGTGATTTTTAAATATGCCTAATTGCAATTTCACCGTGTTTGGAGACGGTGTTTCTGCGTGTGTAAGCAAGATTTGAGCATATCCGAAATGATGACTCTACTGATTGGAATGAGGTCAGCCAAGTGGACCTCATCGAATATGAGTTCCCTGATTGGGGCTGTTAATCTGGTCCACTCAGGGAGCCCTGGCTGACAGATATAAACTGGAGGGTCACTCTGAGAGCTGGCTCCGAGGGAGCTGGACCAGTGTCAAGTATTCTCCACATGTAAATAGCAAGTGACTTGGTAACGGGATACCAGCCTCTGTGGAGTTATTATCCTGTCCTTGAATCCTCTCACTATGGTGGCCAACATACCATTCACCTTCTGCACCACCTGCTGCAGCTGCTTGTGTACCTTCAGTAACAGGGACATATAGACACCCAGGTCTCGCTATACATTCTCCTCTCTCAATTTATAGCAATAACATGTCCTGAGGCACACCATCTGCTCCTGAGCTGCAAAAGGAAATATTGCAGCAAGTAATTCAACGTTTGGACAAAGGGTTAAGTTCCGAGATGGAATTTAAAGGAAGAGAGAATGACAGAGAGGCAGACAACAAAGCAGGCAGAGAGAGAGGTGGAGGAAGACATAGGAAGAGAGAGAGAGAGAGAGAGAGATAGATTTGAACAATTGGGTAAATGTGTTCAGGAGTGGGAGATGGAGAGGCAGTGAGAGAGAGAGAGAGAGAGCTGGAAGGACAGATGCAGAGCTGGTGAGAAATAGAGAGGTGGTGGGAGACTGGGTGAGTGAGATGGAGAGGTGGTGAGAGAGGAGGAGGAGGAGGGAGAGATGGAGAAATGGGGAGAGAGGAGGAGGAGGAGGGAGAGATGGAGAAATGGGGAGAGAGGAGGAGGAGGAGGGAGAGATGGAGAGGTAGTGAGAGATGGAGGTGGAGGAAGAGGCAATGAGAGAGAGAGATTGAGTGAGAGGCAGAAAGGTGGTGTGAGAAATGGGGAGATGGAGGGAGACAGGGTAAGAGACGGAGAGATGGTGAAGTTTTGGAAGAGCATTCCAGAGTTTAGGGCCTCAGCACCAGAGGGCACAGCCACCAACGGGGAACCAATTAAAAGAAGGGAAATGGCGGAGGCTGGCCTCAGAGCGATGCTGAGCCCTGAGAGGGCTGGAGGCTGGAGCTGGGCGCTAAGACTGATCACGTTTCGACTGCAGGCATGATATTGCATTTGCCTTTGACATCTATTTGCGACTCTGAGTTCCTCCCAAGTTCAGGGGAGGAGTAGAACAAACCTGGCAATCCAGGTGCTTTGATTGTAACTATCTCTGGGTTAACACAGAGGTGACACAAACTGCAAATGAAACTTTGCTGATTGGTTGGTGTTAGCTGGTCCTAACATACAGCCTGAACGTTCAACCAGACATTGATCTCCACTCGACGGTACTGAGAGCAGACAGTGACACTGCCAGCTGCCCCTGATGCCAGCTTCAGGATTATAATTTAATCAAATAACATAATTAGAGCACAACATAAGCCAGTGTGTGATATATCATAATCGCCGCTGACAACCCGGCTTCTGTACAATTCAACAGGTAATTATCACGCCTCACTGCTCACTGTGACAAATCCCCTGACTCATTATCATGAAGGTCATGGAAATGCGGAACTAATACTTTTCTGGCATCTATATTTTAGTTTCCATTATTGAGATTCCAATCAAAATTAATAGAGGCAGTTTTCTGAATAAAGCCATCGGCACATGTGGGGGTCAGAGTGTGACGATATGGGGAGGAATACTAGACTCTAATCCTCTGACCTCAGCTACTCCTGCAGCAGGCTTGTCTGTGCCAAGACTGGCACTGCCAGAGTGTGCTACATGCCAGTTGTTGCCAAGGACATGCCCACTAACCTCCGATTCAAGTGCTACACATCATTCAGGAGCAAGCTGCTCTCAATTTTGGGTGGCACAGTGGTTAGCACTGCTGCCTCACAGCACCAGAGACTAGGGTTCAATTCCCGCCTCAGGTGACTCTCTGTGTGGAGTTTGCACATTCTCCCCGTGTCTGTGTGGGTTTCCTCCGGGTGCTCCAGTTTCCTCCCACAATCCAAAAATGTGCAGGTTAGGTGAATTGGCCATGCCAAATTGCCCGGAGTGTTAGGTGAAGGGTAAATGTAGGGGAATGGGTCTGGGTGGACTGCGCTTCGGTGGGTCGGTGTGGACCTGTTGGGCTGAAGGGCCTGTTTCCACACTGTAAATAATCTAATTTGCCAGTGCAGTTGTGATGGGCAGAGTGACCTCCTTCTAGGTGGCTCAGTGGTTGGTGCTGCTGCCTCACAACGCCGGGGACCCGGGTTCGATTCCACCCTCGGGTGACTGTCAGTGTGGAGTTTTCACATTCTCCCCGTGTGTCTGCGCTGGTTTCCTCTGGGTGCTCCGGTTTCCTTCCAGAGATGAGCAGGTTAGGGTGGACTGGCTGTGTTAGTTTGTCCAGGAATGTGCAGGCTCGGTGCATAATGCAGGGATTATGATGGGAAATGCAGGGGTGCAGACTCAATGGGCAGAGTGGCCTGCTTCCACGTTGTAGAGTTATCTGATTCTGCTCTATAGGAATTCTGTAAACGTTGCAGTCAGAAGTGTTAAAGGACCAGCCAACGCTCACCTTTGCTTTCTAAATCCAAAGTGTTCTTTCTCAGCGTTGGAAAATTGTTGAGGAATGCTGTTGCCTGACAGAGGCTGCATTCAGAGCAATGGTGCCTCTCTCTTGGTGTGGTTTGTTCAGGGTTAGGAAAGGTGCAACTGATCGCAAGCTCCTATCGAGGATATTTACCTTATTGACCCTCTCCAGCGTCACCACCAGCTGACTGAGTGGCGAAGGGCAGGTTGGCGTTGAGTTAAATGACCCTCCCCCTGGGAACTCGAGACCTCACTATGTTGGAGCCCCCTTCACGTGGAGCACTCAGTTGCAATCACTGAGTCCGTAATGCAGAGTCCAGACTCCAGTGGAGCATAATCCCAGTTCCCCCTCAGCCGTCCCCCACTCCCTCCAATGGCGTGCGTGCAGTGTCTCGAAATGTCACTTTCTGAGGGAATCTGGCCAATTTGTGCGCACACTTAACCATCCAGTTGGTTGTCCCGCATCTCTCTCTCTCTCGAGAGAGAGAGTATGTTCCACAGACTGACTGCTGGCTGACTGAAATATTGGGTCTGACATCATCTCCTTTGGCGAAGGCCCACCATATTAAGTGGGTGCTGGAAAAGCACAGCCGATCAGGCCGATTCTAAGGAGCAAGAGAGTCGACACTTTGAGCATAAGCTCTTGAAATGTCAACTCTCCTGCTCCTCGGATGCTGCCTGACCTGCTGTACTTTCCCAGCGCCACACTTTTTGACTCTGATCTTCAGCATCTGCGGTCCTCACTCTCTCCCACATGGAAGTCAAGCAATAATGGCTGCTGATGGGCCTTCTACCAACATTGAGGAATCCCCACAGGCAGAGATCTCCTTCGAGAACTGCCAGTCAATCAGAGGCCTGTGATCCACCAGGGTCCCAGGTATGTTAGGAAAGGCTTAAAGAGGACGGAATCGTAGAAGCTGGAGAAGACCAACAGGTGTAGCAACATCTGTGCGGAGAGAAAAGCAGAGAGTTAACATTTCGAGTGATCGTCCTTCAGAACAACCACGTTGCTGTTCGTGGGAACTTGCTACACCTCAGTTGGCTGCTGCCTTTCCTACTGTCAGATCCTCAAGTGCCTACCTGATCGTAGAGCTGTTCGCTGATTAGAGAGAGAGAGAGAGAGAGAGATGACTGGTGATGGTTTAACCTGAGGATCACGAGAGAGAAAAGGCAAAGCAGGAGAGTCCTTCATGGTAACCTCAACCAGGGCAGGAATTGAACCCATACGGATGGCATCACTTTGGATCCATCCATCCATCAACTGAGCTAAGGGAGCCTCTTTGGAACAGAGTCTGGGAGGGATACTCTTCTGAGGGTCAGTGTGGACATTGAGTGATAGAGATGTGCAGCATGGAAAAAGACCTTCGGCCCTAATCCTCCAACCGCTCAGATATCCTAAATTAATCTAGTCCCATTTGCCAGCATTTGGCCCATATTCCTCTAAACCCTTCCTGGAGGCAAATACCCGTCCAGATGCCTTTTAAATGTTGTAATTGTTCCACCTCCACCACTTCCTCTGGCAGCTCACTCCACACATGCACCACCCTCTGCATGAAAACATTGCCCCTTAGGTCCCTTTTAAATCTTTCCCCTCTCCCATTAAACCTATGCCCTCTAGTTCCCCCACCTCAGGAAAATGACCTTGTATATTTACCCTATCCATGTCCCTCTTGATTTTATAAACCTCTACAAGGTCACCCCTCAGCCTCTGACGCTCCATGGAAAACAACCCCAGCCTGTTCAGCCTCTCCCTATAGCTCAAACCCTCCAACCCTGGCAACATCCTTGTAAGACTTTTCTGAACTTTTTCACGTCTAACATCTTTCCTTTTGCAGAGAGAACAGAATTGCACACAGTATTGCAAAAGTGACCTAACCAATGTCCTGTACAGCTGCAATATGACCTCCCAATTCTTATACTCAATGCACTGACCAATAAAGGCAAGTGTACCAGACCCCTTCTTCACTATCCTGTCTAGCTGTGACTCTACTTTCAAGCAACAATGGCCTCCTTCCGCACTGTAGAGTTTCTGTGAATAACATATAACAGCACGATCTACGCATCAGAAGTAATTCATTGCTGGGAAGTGCTTTGAGAGATCCAGTGGAAGGTGCAATCTAAATGCAATGTTCTCTCATCGCATAACTACAGCAAGGAAAGTATTGGCCAAGAGATATTCTATCTTGGACTGCTTTGCTGAACTTATTTAGGCATTTCTTTCATCTGCGTACTCTGGCATTCGGCTAAGGACCAGGGTCTGGTGGAGTCATGAGCAGGTCAAATCCTATGACTTCAGGCCATTAGAGATCCTTGTCAATGCTTTTCTTGGAAGCTGCTTTCACCAAATATTGCAACTTGCTGAGAATTAGATTAGATTCCCTACAATGTGGAAACAGGCCCTTCAGCCCAACCAGTCCACACCGACCCTCCGAAGAGTAACCCACCCAGACCCATTTCCCCCCCTGACTAATGCACCGAACACTATGGGCAATTTAGCCTGGTCAATTCACCTGACCCGCACATCTTTGGACTGTGGGAGGAAACTGGAGCACCCGGAGGAAACCCACACAGACACAGGGAGAACGTGCAAACTCCACACAGGCAGTCACCCGAGGGTGGAATCGAACCTGGGATCCTGGTGCTGTGAGGCTGCAGTGTTAACCACTGAGTCACCGTGCCGCCCCATGTTCAGAATCAGATGGAGCCGTGTCTGACCAGCAGGACTGCCCTTACACACCCTTTTTCACTGTTGAATTTTGCCTTAAAAATTCCAGTGTCGTTGGAAGACTGTCAAAATCTAGATGCTTCGTCGAAAACAGCAAACTTTTGCTTTAACTAGCACCTAGTGAACCGACAGTCTCGATAAACCAGCTAAAGTAGATACCCGAAATATCAGACATCTACTGTATTATTGCGGCCTACCGAGTGGTCATTTGAGGGTGATCAGGCTCTCTGTCAGTCAGTTTTATTTCAGGCAGGGTTGCATTATTTTTAAAGTTATTTATGCAGTAAATAAAGCAATGTGCATATCCCCTGCATTATGATTCTATTACTTGGAGCGTTTTTACACTGATGCTGACGGCATCTTGATTATCCGGAATATTTGATCAGTTGACACACTACTGGTCTCAGAGGTGCTGGTTAATGCAAAACTTGTTGTCATAGATGTACAGCACGGACACAGACCCTTCAGTCCAACTCATCCCTGCTGACCAGATATCCGAAATTAATCTAAATTAAACCATTTGCCAGTATTTGGGGCATATCCCTCTCAACCCTTCTGATTCATATACCCATCCAGATGTCATTGTACCAGCCTCCACCACTTCCTCTGGCAGCTCATTCCATACACACACCACCCTCTGTGTGAAAAAGTTGTCCCTTAGGTCCCTTTTAAATCTTTCCCCTCTCACCTTAAATCTATGCCCTGTAGTTTTGGACTCCCCTACCCTGGGAAAAAGACTTTGTCTATTCACCCTATCCATGATTTGGAGATGCCGGTGTTGGACTGGGGTGTACAAAGTTAAAAATCACACAACGAGATCCAAGATGGCGGCGACTCAGCAAGTCTGAGTCTACAGAGCCCTTCCCAAAACCTGGGTAAAGTGGGTTTCCTGTCCCCACCACACTTGCCAAACCACCCAAAAAATTTCTTTAATCTTAATTAGCTGCTGAATATTATATTTAAATAGTCTAATACTGAGTGGATAATGAGTAAATCAAAGGGACCCCGCAGCTCTCAGAAAACAAAGACCCCTCCCCCACCCTCCTCTCCTCTGGCTGCAGCTGATGTAAAAACAGGCCTTATAGAGATGATTGCTAGACTGGAATCGACACTCGTCAATTTCATCGCAGAATCCAGACAGAGATGGAATGCCTTCGAAGAAAAGCTGCAGAAACAGAATCAAACCATGGAAGAGCTGCAGGGCCGAGTGGAGGGGGTGGAACTAAAGGCCACGACCTCCGAGGCTGCAGCTCAAACAGCTGCAGAACAGGTGAGAGCTCTGGAGCAGAGAGTCCGGGCCTTTGAAATCTACATGGATGATATTGACAACAGAAATCGGAGAAAGAATATTCGGCTGCTGGGCCTTCAAGAGCAAGAAGGGAAAGAACAGTTAGTAGCATTTCTGGAGCGATGGCTGCCGCAGATTTTAAACCTGGGGGCTGAAACTGACCGGGTAAGGGTGGAGTGGGCCTACCGGGTCGCAGTACGCGGATCTGGCCCAAACCAGCGCCCACGCCCGGTCCTGTTCCGGCTGCAGAGTTATAGGGAGAGGCAGATACTCCTGGATGCCTCCAGAAAGCTTGGAAAGGATCCTAAAGCTATGATTCATGAAGGATCCAAGATTATGTTATTTCAGGACTTCTCCCCGGCTTTGGCACGAAGGAGGAAGGCGTTTGATGAGGTGAAGAAATGTTTAAGGGACTTAGATATTCAATACACCTTACGCTACCCAGCGACGTTATGCTTTACCCACGAAGGATCCGAGTATAATTTTAGATCATCGGAAGAGGCCAAGAAACTTTTAGACTCGGTTAAATAAATCGTAAGAGACAATTTATGTTGGCTTGCCTCTCCCACACTCCGTGGGGAGAAATGGTTACTTTATTCTACTTTACTTTTGCCTCTGGGAGCGGGGTTGTCTTCCTTGCTATGTTATTATACTTAACTGTAATCTGTTGGAGTTGTAATTTTATAGTTATGTGTGTTTGTACGTGGCATTGATGCTATTAGATATACTCAGGTATGGGTGGGGTGGGGTGGGGGTGCGGCGCTCACTGTTAACTCTAGCTCGGTATTATATCTAAATCCTATTAAGGAGCGCCCGGGTCGAGGGTGGGACACTGTTTGGGAGAGGATATGGTGGAACGTTGGAAAGGTAGTAAGGCCCCCTGAGAACAAGGGGGAAGATCTCCATTCAAACATGTTTAATTTTTTTTTTGTTCTTATTGTTTGGAAATAGCTTCCTTTTAATCATACTGTTATGAGTGTATTAGAGAACATTTTCTCTTATTTGAAGGATGTAAGCGACTCAACTATACACTCTGGATGATTGTGGATTAGTTGAATTTTGATGATTATATATTTAAGATCTATTTTTATATTAATGTTTGTGCTTGAAAATTCTGCTTATTTTTGTAAATTTGTCAAAATGTTAAATTCCCAATAAAAATATCTATAAAAAAAAATCACACAACACCAGGTTATAGTCCAACAGGTTTAATTGGATGCACACTAGCTTTCGGAGTGACACTCCTTCACCAGGTGATAGTCAGGTGAAAGCTAGTGTGCTTCCAATTAAACCTGTTGGACTATAACCTGGTGTTGTGTGATTTTTAACTTTGTACATCCTATCCACGCCTCTCATGATTTTATAACCCTCTGTAAGGTCACCCCTCAATCTCTGACGTTCCAGAGAAAATAGCCTCAGTATATTCAGCCTCTCCCTATAGCTCAAAATCCTCCAATCCTGGCAACATCCTTGTAAATCTTTTTTGAAGCCTTTCAAATTTAACAACACCCTTTCTCTCGGAAGGAGACCAGAATTGCATGTGATATTCTAAAAGTGGCCTAACCAATGTCCTGTACAGCCACAACATGACCTCCCAACTCCTGTACTCAATACACTGACCAATAAAGGAAAGCATACCAAACGCCTTCTTCACCTATCTATCTGGGATTCCACTTTCAAGGAACTATGAACCTGCACTGCTCGCAAACCTTGATTCAGCAATACTCCCCATAAAATGTATAAGTCCTGCCCTGGTTTGCTTTTCCAAAATGCAGCACCTCACGTTTATCGAAATTAAATGCCATCCCCCACTCCTTGGTCCATCTGATCAAAATCCCGTTGTACTCTGAGATATCCTTCTTCACAGTCCCCTGCGCCAACAGTGACTGAGGGTTTCACTTCTGTCGGAGCTTACAGACATGGCTGACCTGTCTGATGGTCTGTCGCATCATCTTGGTCTGGCTCCCAGCAGCGCTGCTATTGAAGTAAAGCTGCGGCGAAGCATCATTCCTTTGATGCTTCTGTTTGTCACTGCGGGCTTTGATGGTATATTTTTCCAGCCCTTTGATCCTGACTGCCGATATTCCTTGCATCTGCTATCATTTCACTTTCTGTAGTATTTATCTCTGCAAGTGTCTCGATGTTAACTCTGGCAGTCTGGCAGGGGATATATATATATGTATATATATGTACTCCGCATGCTTGTGTATCAGTCGCTGTCTGTCGGTTGTTTGCACCGAGGTGTTCTGATAAAGTGTTTAATTGGAATGCACAAACCTGGTGGCACAGTGGATCAGTGGTTAGCACTGCTGCCTCACAGAGTGAGGGTTCCCAGGTTCAATTCTAGCCTTGGGCAGTTGTCTGTGTGGAGTTTGCACATTCTCCCCATGTCTTGCATGGGTTTCCTCCCACAGTCCAAAGATGTGCAGGTAAGGTGAATCGGCCATGCTAAACAGCCCATAGTGTTAGGTGCATCATTCAGGAGGAAATGGATCTGGGTGGGTTACTATTTGGAGGGTTGGTGTGGACTTGTTAGGCCAAAGGGGCTGTTTCCACACTGCAGGGAACCCAATCTAACTTGTTTGTCTTTTTTAAAATGCTGTAATGTAACGCAAAAGATTAGATTACTTACAGTGTGGAAACAGGCCCTTCGGCCCAACAAGTCCACACCGACCCGCCGAAGCGCAACCCACCCATACCCCTACACTTACCCCTTCACCTAACACTACGGGCAATTTAGCGTGGCCAATTCACCTGACCCGCACATCTTTGGACTGTGGGAGGAAACCGGAGCACCCGGAGGAAACCCACGCAGACACGGGGAGAACGTGCAAACTCCACACAGTCAGTCGCCTGAGATTAGATTAGATTAGACTTACAGTGTGGAAACGGGCCCTTCGGCCCAACAAGTCCACACCGACCCGCCGAAGCGAAACCCACCCATACCCCTACACTTACCCCTTCACCTAACACTACGGGCAATTTAGCATGGCCAATTCACCTGACCCGCACATCTTTGGACTGTGGGAGGAAACCGGAGCACCCGGAGGAAACCCACGCTGACACGGGGAGAACGTGCAAACTCCACACAGTCAGTCGCCTGAGGTGGGAATTGAACCCGCGTCTCTGGCGCTGTGAGGCATCAGTGCTAACCACTGTGCCACGTGCCGCCCTCATGTGCCACCGTGCCGCCCTCAAACATTTGAATCTCTGGAATTCACTGCCTCAGGGAGTTATGAAGATTCGATCACTGGAAGTTTTTAAAGGGTAGACAAATTTTTGAAATACCGGGGAGCTGGGGGCAATGAGGAGCTGGCATAAAGGAGGAGTTGAGGCCTGGGATCTTATTGCATGGTGAGACAGACTTGAGAGGGTGAATGGCCTCCACTTGCTCCTTCGTTCTTAAGGAAGGTTAAAATAACCAAAATTATACAACAATAGACTATTTTTAAGAATTCATTCACAGGCTGTGGGGATCACTGGCTCAGTCACCCTCTACTGCCTATCCCTAAGTGGGAAGTTAAGAGTTTAGAGTCAACCACATTGAGGTCACATGGAGGCCAGAGCAGGTAAAGACAACAGTTTCCTTCCCTCAAGGGCTTGAGTGAACCAGATAGATGTCCACTTTGATAATGGTTTCACGGACATTAGGCTCCTATTTCCATTTTTTTTAAAAATTGAATTCAAATACCACCATTGGCAGTGGCAGGATTTGAACCCAGGCCCCATGAACACGGGGTGGCACATTGGCTCAGTGGGTTAGCACTGCCACCTCACAGGACCAGGGACTGGGTTTCGATTCCACCCTTGGGTGACTGTCTGTGTGCTCTGGCTTCCTCCCACAGTTCAATGATGTGTATGTTCAGGTGGATTGGCCAGGTTAAATTGCCCATAGTGTCCAGGAATGTGCAGGCTAGGTGGGTTCGGCCTGGGAACTACAGGGTTACAGGGATAGAGTAGGGGATTAGGATGTTCTTTGGAGGTCAGTGTGGACTCAATAGGCCAAATGGCCTGTTTCCACACTGTAGGGATTCTATGATTATCTTGGTCTCTGGCTTAATCGATAATGCCACCAGATCATTGCCTTCCTATTTTCTGCATCTCAAAGCACATGAAGCGGAGAAGGCACATATGTGAGGCTACCTTCCACATCTGGCTTTTCCTGGAGCAGGTCATTAGCCTGAAGCCAGAGGAGCTGCTGGCCCACATTTAACATGGCTGACCAGACACCTCTCCTGCCCATCAGCCCTCTGTTGTCACATTAGGAAGAAGGTACAAATTGGAAATCAGTCTGTTTGGCCACATTATGAACGCACCTTCTTTGTACATCTCATTCTGAAGTGGGACGCACACCTGGAGCTTTTCGGCTCTGAGTCAGAGAAGTTACCCACAATTCCACAAGAGCCAGGGATGGAACAGGTGGCTAGAAATGGCACCCCTAGCAGAATTTCCTTGTGGGTGCGTTTTGGGTGAGTGCGCATTTGTTACGGTGTGTGCACACTTACATGGGTGGAGTTTTGTGTGTGTGTGTGTGTGTTTGTGTGTGTGTGTGTATTTGTGTCTGTGGGTAAATGACTGTCTCTCGTGTCTGAAGGTATTTTGAATAAAATAATTGACTTTTTCATGCCCTCCATGTCATCTGTCTAGTTCCATGGCTAACAGTTTAGCCGCAGGTTTCTGGATACATGGTTATAATTCAATTATTGATTATTATTTCCCAGTGAGTAACTGATTTGAAAAGGCACAGATAAAAACTTGTAAACACCACAGAGAACGAATTGAATGCTTTGTGTCACTTGGTCTTGTTGCAGAGAACCAGATTTAAGATGGTGTTGCCTGCATAAACATTTCATAATACAAGCCTGCTCATAAATGCTGATCTTCCGGAATCCGAGTTAAGTCAATATCTGTGTGGTAAGAGGAACAAGGTAGCTTAAGGACTGGGAAAGGCAGTTGCAATGACTCACAAAGTAGTCTGTGTGGAAACAAACCTGTATAATCGAATTGGAAGGAGCTGGAACTTTAATTGCTTTATCCTTCTAAGGACAGTTGTGTGGTCTTGTTACTGATCATAGCCTTTATTGATGTTAATGAGCTTCTTGGAAGGATTGGCCAGAGCACTTACTCTGTTTAGACAGGAGAGAAATGTTAAACGGACTCGCAGGAAATTGGCAGGATGTGACCCCGAATGATTTTAATGTGGAGCTGGTGTTTGGAATGGTGGACCCTGTTTTTACCCTCAGTCCATGGTTTGAGGAGTTGTTTGCAAATCGCAAATGTAGTTTCTATCAGGGAAAAGGTGATGATGTCACAGGGAACAAGAAATGCACTTCGACCCCCAGCCTGACTCTGAATTCTAAAACTGGTACCATGCTGATGTTTTGTGATTGGCTCTTTTGGTTTTATTTGTTTATTATTGTCAAGTGTATTTGGGACAGTGAAAAGTTTTGTTGTGTACAGGCAGACAGAGTGCATATGGGTAATAGAACAGAACGACGAATATAATGTTACGGCTGTGAGATAAACAATTAAGTTTAAAATTTGAGACATCCATTCAGTGTCCAATAACAGCAGGGAAGAAGCTGCTCTTGCACCTGTTGGTATGTGTGATGAAGCTTTTATATCTTTTGTCCCATGTTGGTTGCCTTCCTAAAGTGAGAAGTGTAGATGGAGTCAATGGATGTGAGGTTGTGGGATGGACTGGGCTCTTGCCCTGGTTCCCTGGACTTTGGAAAGCTGTTGACAATGCTTGTTTCGGTGGTATCTTGGCTGATAGACTGGTGTCAGTCTCAACCAGATCCAATACTGCTTCGTAAAATTGTAAATAAGTGATTGAGGAGAGAGATAGCAGTGGAGTGAATACCATGCACACCTGGAGTGACACTTCAGCGTTCTGACACCTGAACCACTCCATTAGTTTGAGCCATTCCTCAGGAGGGTGTGTGCTCTCGGAGTACTGCACCCACAGCGGCTGGAGGAAGCAGATGTGAATGAATTGGCATAGACCTTGGAGTGGCCCTTGTGCCTGTGCACTTTAAAGGGTACTATGCCTGTCACTCCCTTATCTTATTAACTATACTCTGTGCAGTGCAGTGTAACCTTAAGGCAACTCCACTCCCTCTGCCCATTTACCCTTGGATATTTAGGTCCCAGTCAAAACATGTGGTGCTGGAAAAACACAGCAGGTCAGGCAGCATCCGAATTCCCAGCGTTGAACATCTTGCAGCTATGTCTCGGAAGTACTCACAACATCATGCAGTGTAACCTTGATTTAAGCTTAATTAACCTTCTCCCTCAATCTGACCAGCTTCTTCCTCTATAGCAGAGCCGCTGATGAACCTGGACGTTCCTGGGATTTCACACCTTAATGTCTGAACACCGTTCTCACTCTGAGAGTAATAGTTAATGCAATCTTCTTCAAGCTCTCGCTTTCTCACACTGGTTTCAATAGTGCTAAACCTCAGACCTTCTGCCTGATATCTGTCCACCATCTACAAGGCACCCGTCAGAAGTATGACGGAATACTCCCCACTCGCCTTGTTGGGTGCAGCTCCAGCAACACTCAGGAAGCTTGACACCATCCAGGAGCAAGCAGCCTGCTTGATCGGCACCATGTCCACCCCGTTCAACATTCACTCCCATCAGCTTCCCATCACAGTGCTTGCAGTGGGTACCATCTACAAGGTACAGTGCACAAACCCATCAACATTCCTTTTGTTCCTTCTGAACAGATGTTGCCAGACCCTGCTGAGTGTCACCAGTTGTTGTGTTTTTACTTCAGGTTTCTTGTATCTGCAGTTTTTTGTTTCCTTGCACTTTTCCCTTTTGTTGTGAAGCCCACAGCGAGATCCGAAAGATGGCACAGCATGGGATGGTGAAGCCTGGAGCGGGGTCCTAGAGACAGTGCAGCATGGGATGGTGAAGCCTGGAGCGGGATCCTAGAGACAGTGCAGCATGGGATGGTGAAACCTGGAGCGGGGTCCTAGAGACAGTGCAGCATGGGATGGTGAAACCTGGAGCGGGGTCCTAGAGACAGTGCAGCATGGGATGGTGAAGCCTGGAGCGGGATCCTAGAGACAGTGCAGCATGGGATGGTGAAACCTGGAGCGGGATCCTAGAGACAGTGCAGCATGGGATGGTGAAACCTGGAGCGGGGTCCTAGAGACAGTGCAGCATGGGATGGTGAAACCTGGAGCGGGGTCCTAGAGACAGTGCAGCATGGGATGGTGAAGCCTGGAGCGGGATCCTAGAGACAGTGCAGCATGGGATGGTGAAACCTGGAGCGGGGTCCTAGAGACAGTGCAGCATGGGATGGTGAAGCCTGGAGCGGGGTCCTAGAGACAGTGCAGCATGGGATGGTGAAACCTGGAGCGGGATCCTAGAGACAGTGCAGCATGGGATGGTGAACCCTGGAGCGGGGTCCTAGAGACAGTGCAGCATGGGATGGTGAAGCCTGGAGCGGGATCCTAGAGACAGTGCAGCATAGGATGGTGATGCCTGGAGCGGGATCCTAGAGACAGTGCAGCATGGGATGGTGAAGCCTGGAGCGGGATCCTAGAGACAGTGCAGCATGGGATGGTGATGCCTGGAGCAAGATCGTAGCGGCAAGGAAGAAAGTGTTGGACTTTCTTTCAGATATCTTTCTTAATTTTTAAATTTTATTTTTAAGTTTAGAGAATGGCGCCATTTCATGGTGATGGTACAAACTTTTCACTGTATTCTACATTGAATATACGTGACAATGAATGATTTTGTTACTAATTATTATTATTCTGCAGCAGCTTCCAAATTTGCACCATACACCCTCCCCAGGAACACGATCAGCAGATGTATGGGAAGTTGAAAATGTGTTGCTGGTTAAAGCACAGCAGGTCAGGCAGCATCCAAGGAATAGGAAATTCGACGTTTCGGGCATAAGCCCTTCATCAGGATGCCCGAAACGTCGAATTTCCTATTCCTTGGATGCTGCCTGACCTGCTGTGCTTTAACCAGCAACACATTTTCAACTGTGATCTCCAGCATCTGCAGACCTCATTTTTTACCCGAAGATGTATGGGAAGCCCCAAGTCCACAGCCCATCCTCACCTGTAACTACATTGCTGTGCCTTCAGTGTCACTGAGTCAAAGTCTTGGATTTTCCATACCAACAGCACTGTCCCTACCCCACACGGACCACTGAGGATCAAGAAGGCAGCTCACCACCACCTTCTGTGGGGATTTTGGGGAATAGACGAAAGTGCCGGTCTAGACAGTGGGTGAATAAAATCAGTGGGTCCTGTGCAATGCTGCAAATGATCCGTTTTACAGAAGTTAAGAGGAATACAAATCTAAACAAATGAACAATAAAATTAAACCGCAGCCATTTCCACTTTAACCTCCATTACATAATGGTGCCACATTTAAAATGCACCATTTAAACACAGCCCCTAATCTGTTCACTTTCAACAGGTTAATGACTGCATTAAAAGAATACATGGGCGATTTTTACATGAACACATAGTGCAGATTGCTGCCAAAGGAAATTAAACCCTGTTGCCCACAATTTGCAAGCTCAATTATGCAAATTGATTGAAGAAGAAACAGCTTATGTTGTCCCATAATGAAGCAAAGAACTGCAGATGCTGGTGTTCTGAAGATGGCTCACTAGGTATCATGGTCTCTCAGCCCGGTGTGTTAGTCTCGTGTTCTGGTGTGGTGGTCTCTCAGCCTGTTGTGGTGGTCCAGCAGCCCAGTGTGGTGGTCTCTCGTTTCGATGTGGCGGTCTCTCGGCCTAGTGTGGCGGTCTCTTGTTCCAGTATGGCGGTCTCTCGTTCCGGTATGGTGATCTCTGGACCCAGTGTGGTGGTCTCCCGTTCCGGTATGGTGATCTCTGGACCCAGTGTGGTGGTCTCTCGTTTCGATGTGGTGGTCTCTCGGCCTAGTGTGGCGGTCTCTTGTTCCGGTATGGTAGTCTCTCAGCTGCTGTGGCGAACTCTTGGCCTAGTGTAGTGGTCTATCATTCCGGTATGGTGGTCTCTCAGCCCGCTGTGGCGAACTCTTGGCCTAGTGTGGTGGTCTCTCATTCCGGTATGGTGGTCTCTCAGCCCGGTGTGGTGATCTCTCAGCCTAGTGTGGTGGTCTCTCGTTCCGGTATGGTGGTCTCTCAGCCCGGGGTGGTGGTCTCTTGACCCGGCGTGGTGGACTCTCAGCCTGGCATTGTGGACTCTCAGCCTGGCATGTCAGTCGGCCCAGCGTGGCGGTCTTTTGGCCAGGCATGGCCTCAGAATAGACATCCAGCTTCGAGGTGATTCCAGAACAATCGCCCAGCCTCGAGAGCCTCTGGAGCAGTCTGGAGTCAAGGCCCAGCATAGACTGGAGGCTGGGTGCCAGTGTAGGCTGCGTTGGAAGGACTGTTACTCTGAGCTCTTTATTTAGCTCTTTTCTCATTTATTCCAATGAGCTGTATCGCTGGACTTATTATTTAGTATTCTAATTTTTTTGGCCTAAGAGTTTGTGCAGACGAATCCTCACCTGGGTACTTTATACCTAAGATGGCACCGTAAATGGCAACTTGTTAACTTTTTATTTTTCTCATTTGACTGCATGTGACAATAACGCTAATTCAATTCAGTGGAAATGTTGTTGCTCTTTCCTCTCCCCAGATACTCCCTGACCTGCTGAGGTTCACCAGCACTTTCAATTTGGATGTTGCACTGACCTACCTTGGACAGAGTGTGTTTTCCAGCTTCTGCTTCATTCCCAATGACTTTCATGTTCCTATAGGGTTGGCATTATCACTTATTAGGAGAATACCACCCACGCCCTCCACCTCCTCCATGATTTTTGCTTCCCTGGCCCCCAACACCTTATCTTCACAATGGACATCCAGTCCCTATACACTTCAATCCGCCATCACGAAGGACTCAAAGCCCTCCACTTCTTCCTTTCCCGCCGACCCAACCAGTACCCTTCCACTAACACCCTCCTTCGACTGACTGAACTGGTCCACACTCTTAACAACTTCTCCTTCCAATCCTCCCACTTGCTCCAAACCAAAGGAGTAGCCATGGGCACCCGCATGGGCCCCAGCTATGCCTGCCTCTTCATCGGATATGTGGAACAGTCCATCTTCCGCAGCTACACTGGCACCACCCCCCACCTTTTCCTCCGTTACATCGATGACTGTATTGGCGCTGCCTCGTGCTCCCACAAGGAGTTTGAACAGTTCATCAACTTTACTAACACTTTCCACCCCGACCTCAAATTTACCTGGACCGTCTCAGACTCCTCCCTCCCCTTCCTAGACCTCTCCATTTCTATCTCGGGCGACCGACTCAACACAAACATTTACTACAAACCGACAGCTACCTAGATTACACCTCCTCCACCCTGCCCCTGTAAAAACGCCATCCCATATTCCCAATTCCTTTGCCTCTGCCGCATCAGTTCCCAGGGGAACCAATTCCACTACCGAACAACCCAAATGGCCCCCTTCTTCAAAGACCACAATTTCCCCTCTGACGTGGTCGACGATGCTCTCCACCACATCTCCTCCACTTCCCGCACCTCCGCCCTTGAACCCCGCCCCTCCAATTGCCACCAGGACAGAACCTCACTGGTCCTCACCTTCCACCCCACCAACTTCCAGATACATCGTATCATCCTCCATCATTTCCGCCACCTCCAAACAGACCCCACCACCAGGGATATATTTCCCTTCCCACCCCTATCAGCGTTCTGGAGAGACCACTCCCTCCGCGACTCCCTCATCAGGTCCATACCCCCCACCAACCCAACCTCCACTCCCGGCACCTTCCCCTGCAACCGCAAGAAGTGCAAAACTTGCGCCCACACCTCCCCCCTCACCTCCCTCCAAGGCCCCAATGGAACCTTCCATATCCGTCACAAATTCACCTGCATCTCCACACACATCATTTACTGTATCCGCTGCACCCGGTGTGGTCTCCTCTACATTTGAGAGACAGGCCACCTACTTGCGGAACGTTTCACGGAACACCTCTGGGACACCCGGACCAACCAACCCAACCGCCCCGTGGCTGAACACTTTAACTCCTCCTCCCACTCTGCCAAGGACATGCAGGTCCTTGGCCTCCTCCATCGCCAGACCCTGGCCACACGACGCCTGGAGGAAGAGCACCTCATCTACTACTACTGAGCATTGGTGGTGGAGGGAGTGGATGCTCGTGGATGTTATGCCAGGTCAAGCGGGCTGCTTTGTCCTGGATGGTATCAAGCTTCTTGAGTGTTGTTGGCACTTAACTCATCCAGGAGAGTATTCCATCACACTCTTGACTTGTACATTGTAGATGGCGGATAGGCTGAGGGGAGTCAGGAGATGAGTTACGCGCTGCTGTACTCCTAGCCTCTGATTGGCTCTTGTGGCCATGTAGTGAGTCCGGTTGAGTTTCTGGCTCAACGATGGTATTAATCTGAGCAACATCTGATGTCTTGAGTGTTGTTGAGGCTACACTCATCCAGGCAAGTGGGAAGTATTCCATCCCACTCTTGACTTGTACATTTGTAGATGGCGGATAGGCTGTGGGGAGTCAGGAGGTGTATTCCTGACCGCTCACCGCTGTATTCCTGGCCACTCATTGGCTCTTGCGGCCACTGTGTTTATGTGGAGAGTCCAGTTGACATTCTGGCCTTACTCTGGCTCAAAATGGCAGCGACGGGCTTAATCCGAGCAACACCTGATGCCTTTTGTGGATCTTGATGGACAGATGCAGGTCCCATTGACAAACTGCAAAATGCCTCTGAGGTGTAGTGTCCGTTCTTTGGCGCAGAACTGATTAAAAGGGTTTGCAAAACTGAAAACATCCCAATTGGTGTTTACGATCCTGACAGTGATAAAACCGAGATATTTTCCTCAGCACCCTATTCAGGAATGTTTTGACACACCTCTGAAGCAGGTGGGACTTAAACCTATCCCTCCTGGTACAGAGTTAGGGGCACTATCACTGCACCACATTAGCCTCATATTGTTGCCTCACTCACTGATCAACCATTTCCTTTTTTTTAAACAAAGATATTTTTAATCAAACTGTTTGAAATAACCCAATGCTGTGGGGTTCCTTTTTTAAATTTTTTTTTAACTGAAACGCAACAGGTATGCAAATCTTTCTTTAATTCCCACCACCAGGAAGAAAGGAAACACCCGGGTGGCCAGTGACAAGCAGTGCCCTTCACATCAAAGGGCAATGCTGTGTGGTCAGACAGTGAAGGGGAGGGCAGCGATTATATCAAAATAGAGTTGGAGGGGGAAATAATGCACTCCACTCCCTGAGGTGCCCACATTTCCCTGAACAGCTCAAGGGTGTTGGTGGACACCGCGTGCTCTGACATACCCGCAGAAGAGGGGCAGACAATCAGCCATAATGGCGCCCTCCACAGCCCAGGGCCTGGACCTGTTGATGGCCAGTTGGCCAGGCCCAGGAGCAGACCCATGAGGAGGTCCTCTGTGGTATGGCTTTTTATTTGGTATTCTTTTGAATGAGCTTGTTCAGAGATGTTATGACACACTACTGCAGCACTTGGACCTGGGTCTCCTGGCTGAGAGATGGGGTCTCTGCCACCTCACTACAAGAGCTTTAATGGCATACTGCTCCCCTGATGTGAATTGTGTTGTGTACCTCAGTAACTGAGTGCCATGGTCAATTAGTATTCCATCTGGCTGTTTCCAGGCTGTGAGAATGGAGAAGACACAATGAGGATTCTCTCGACAGCCTTCAAAAAGCTGCTTGGATGCCTAATTGGACAAATAAATCCTTTTAAAATTGCAAACTGTCTGGCTGTTGTATTTGTGTACCACTCAAGGGCATCGATTTGACAATGTCGCACAGAACGTGTCGAATGATGGAGCATGACCGTACAATCCCAGTGACAGTCAGTGATCTCGTGAAGTGACCTTGGGGTTGGATTTAGTCATCTGTGTGTCCTCGTGATGAAATGATTGGCAATCATTAGTGAAAGTCCTTAGTGGCTACAACAGAGATTGGGGTGGCCTGGTAGCTCAGTGGTTAGCATTGCTGCCTCACCGCGCCAGGGTCCTGGGTTCAATCCCAGCCTCAGGCGATTGTCTATGTGGAGTTTGCACATTCTCCCTGTGTCTGCGTGGGTTTCCTCCAAATGTTCCAGTTTTCTCCCACAGTCCAAAGATGCGCAGGTTAGGTAGACTGTCCAAGTTAAATTGCTCATAGTGTTCAGGGTGTGCAGCCTATGTGGATTAGCCAGAGGGAATTCAGGGGTAGAAGTGTCAGTCTGATTTGGGTGCTCTTTTGCAGGTCAGTATGGCCCTGATGGGCTGAATGGTCTGCAAGTGTTCTGTGAGATTGACTCCTTGTCTTGTAGGGGGGTGCGTGAGAGTTCACTTTCTGTAAACGTTCAGTGATAGACACCAATTGATTGGCTCATTGTCACAATCCTTGTCCAATGGCAAATTGGCATTTCTCGCTCACCATTCCCTCAGTTAGCACGGAAGTTCAGAATTGTTGTAGGGCAGAATGCGGCTATTAAACCCATTGTGTCTGTACTGGTTACCTGAGCAGTTTAACTCAGCGCCAATAACCCTGAACTTGTAGCCACCACATGCCAAGACAGTATGTTCCACATCCAACCTAATCATAGAGCGTAGAACATTACAGCGCAGCACAGGCCCTTCGGCCCTCGATGTTGTGTGACCTGTGGAACCAATCTGAAGCCCATCTAACCCACACTATTCCATTTTCATCCATATGTTTATCCAATGATTTGCTGCGGGGAAAAAGTTTGTTCTCTCACTTAACTTTTCCTACTTTTGCAAAACACTTGAAAACCATCTCCTCTGGTTCTTGATCCATTGTGAGTGGGAGCACTTCCTCCCTCACCACCCAGATTTTGAGAACCTCGGTCAGATCTCCTCTTAGCCTTTCCCCCTCCAGGATAAATGGGCCCGATTTCTACAGTCTATCTCATCTCTTTGATGTGGCTGGAGAATCTGTATTTGTGAACCAAGCCTTCCATCTGCTTCTGCTGCCTGTTTTATTTTCCTAATGGAGTTGGGGTACTGATGCTGGATGCTGGAACCTAATATATACTATTTGCATCCAATTCCCGTGCACTTCGATGAACCTGCACCTCTTGTCTTGCATTTCTCTTTCAATTGGAACAGCCGTACGTCCACTGGTGAGTGATGTCAGAGAGAGATGGCATGTGAATGGGACTGGCATACCTAAAAGTGGACAAAGCCCCAGGACCAGATGAAATGGACCCCAGGTTGTTAAAATAAACGCAAGAAGGTTTAATTGTAGAGCACAAAGTTGTGAGGGATAGAGCGTATGAAAGGACTATTTACACGAGAAAGGCAAAGTGATTCTTACGTGAAGAGTGATAGATTAGTGAAAGGGTGTCCTGATACACTATTTATTGAAGGTAATCTTGCAGTGAAGAAGGAGAGTGGTTTGTTGTCTTTCATAGCTGGTGGATCTTTGACTATCGGGGCAGGGTTCTCTCGCTGCCACTGTATAGACCACCGCTGGGGTATTGTGTGATGTTTTGGCCTCGTTATCTGGGGAAGGATTAGATTAGATTCCCTATAGTGTGAAACAGGCCCTTCAGCCCACACCAACCCTCCAAACAGTAACCCACCTCAAACCATTTCCCTACATTTATGCCCGACTAATGCATCTAACACCATGGGCAATTTAACATGGCCTGTACATCTTTTGGAATGGGGAAGCAAACCCATGCAGACACAGGGAGAATGTGCAAACTCCAAACATACAGTCACCCGAGCTGGAATCGAACCCAGGTTTGCCAGCACTGTGAGGCAGCAGTGCTAACCACTGAGCCACTATGGAATGTTCTAGCTATGGAGGGAGTACAACAAAGGTTTACCCCACTACCAGATCACCAACTGCTTCTCAAAGGAACGGAGGAGTAGTGTCAGGGAGAGGGGAAACCACCCCATAATAAAACCATTAGAAATAGGAACAGACCATTCAGCCCTTCAAGCCTGTGCAATAGGATCATGACTAATCTAACATTCCTCACAACCATTTTCCTGCCCTCTCCCCAGAATCCTTCATTCCCCGACTGACCAAGAATCTATCTCTCTGAGCATTCCTGAAAGTTTGTAAAAGTTGTCTGTAGGGAAGGATAACGTGCTCTGACCCGGTTATGTTCCCAGAGCCTCAGAAAGCCCTCTCAACAGGAGGTGCAGAAGAGATCAGAGACTCAAATAGCACTGCAAGCAGAACATTGCAGACAGCAGTAGCATTGACTGGCTTGGTGCGGCTGACGTGAGCAACCCTGTTTTCATGAAAGCCATGAACTTGCTTCAGGAATGTGGTACATGATAGATCGAGGCAAGATGATGGCCAAGTGACATTACTGCTGAACTGTTAATCTGCAGGCCGAGGTTCAAATTCTGCCTCTGGCCGATGATTGGTATTTGAATTAAATAAAAATCTGGAATTAAGAGTCTGATGCTGACCGTGAAGCTATTGCCAAATATCGGCACGGTGGCACAGTGGTTAGCACTGCTGCCTCACAGCGCCTGAGACCCGGGTTCAATTCCCGACTCAGGCGACTGACTGTGTGGAGTTTGCACGTTCTCCCCGTGTCTGCGTGGGTTTCCTCCGGGTGCTCCGGTTTCCTCCCACAGTACAAAGATGTGTGGGTCAGGTGAATTGCCCATGCTAAATTGCCCGTAGTGTTAGGTAAGGGGCAAGTGTGGGGGTGTGGGTGGGTTGCGCTTCGGCGGGTCGGTGTGGACTTGTTGGGCCGAAGGGCCTGTTTCCACACTGTAAGTCTAATCTAAATCTAATCGGAAAAGCCCAGCTAACTCCCTTAGAGAAGGGAACTGTGATTCCAGTTAATTGCTCCACAAATCAAATGGTTGGCTCTTAACTGCCTGATGGGCAATAAATACTGCTGAAAATGTGTTGCTGGTCAAAGCACAGCAGGTCAGGCAGCATCTCAGGAATAGAGAATTCGACGTTTCGAGCATAAGCCCTTCATCAGGAAGGGCAATAAATACTGGCCTAGCCAGTGATGCTCTAATCCCATGAATGAATTAAAAACAAAACAATGTGCTGTTGATGCCCTCACTGGTGTGGTTGTTAGGACACAGCATAGCTGGCCTGGACTGGGCAGTGTTCCTGTGTTACACTGAACTGCACACAGCCACACGTCATCTCTTTTCAGCAGATGATTTTGTTGAATCAGAATTTGATAACCGTTCACTCCAGCCCACTGAAAGGATATTCAGGACTGGTTCGCCCACTCTGAAATGTGTTTGCAAAGAGCGGTAATTGGAACTGCACATTATTCCTGCTGCCGAATGGATAGGAATTCAGACCCCGTTAAGATATTTCTGCCATGGTTTGTTGCAGCGGCAAGCTGATCTAGCGAGAAACCAGGCAAAGCTCAAATAATACCAACAGCATCCAATCAAAGTTAAAAATCACACAACACCAGGTTATAGTCCAATAGTTTTAATTGGAAGCACTGGCTTTCAGAGCGCTGCTCCTTCATCAGGTGGTTGGATGAAGGAACGTCGCTCCGAAAGCTAGTGCTTCCAATTAAACCTGTTGGACTATAACCTGCCATTGTGCAACTTTTAACTTTGTACATTCCAGTCCAACACTGGCATCTCCAAATCATAGCATCCAATCAACTTCTGATTCTTAGAAAATGCTTTTCCTTGCAACAAGGCCACAAGAGAGATTTCCCAACAGCTGCATGACACTTAATTCCAGATTTTTATTGAATTCAAACACCATCATCGACCAAAGGTAGGATTTGAACCTGGGTCCCCAAAACATTACCTGGGTCTTTAGACTAACAGTCTAGCGATAACACCACTTGTCCATTGTCTTGCCTAGATCTAGTGAATACCACATTCCTGAAGCACGTTCATGGATATTAGATTAGATTAGATTCCCTACAGTGTGGAAACAGGCACTTTGGCCCAACAAGTCCACACCGACGCTCCGAAGAGTAACCCACCCAGACCCATTTTCCTCTGACTAATTCACCTAACACTACGGGCAATTTCCCATGGCCAATTCATCTGAACTGCACATCTTTGGAGCACCCAGAGGAAACCCACGCAGGCACGGGGAGAATGTGCAAACTCCACACAGACAGTTGCCCAAGGCTGGAATCAAACCCAGGCCCCTGGTGATGAGAGGCAGCAGTGCCAACCTATGAGACACTGTGCTGCCCTAACCACTGAAGTCAGGACCATTCTCCAAACACCTTGCCTAGCAGCCTTTCAAGCACCATCTATCCCAAATGTAGCAGCCCCCACATTGAAACTATCATTGGATCAATATGGTGGTACTTCATCCTTGTTCTTAAGGGACTGCCCAAGGGAGGGGGCACGGCTTCATATTTGATAACAGTTGTGATCAGGTTTGAAGGGTTGTGCAGAAGTCACATTGTTGGCCTTACTCTACATTACAAACCATCCATCCAACCAGCTGAACTAACTGACTCCAGAAGTAGTGTATATTTATATCCAAGGACCAATTCCCTGCAAACAAAAGGAACATATTTAGACCTTGTATGTTTTTTTTTTAAATTACCCCTGATTCAGGGACATTTAGCTCCCAGTTGCTTCTGCCACTGTAACTCCTCAGTCTATCAGAGTTGGCTTGGCGATCAATCATCACCCTTTTCTTCTGTAGTATAAATTGTTGTGTTTGTTTGAAATTTGGCATTCTTGCATTTGTCCTGATGAGTGCCGGACAAAGAGCCTTGAAAACATGTCTCTCTTTTCAGCAGCAATCAAGGTATCTATCCCACTACGTGAGGTGTTTGTGTCACCTTGCGAAAGGTCTGAAGGAATGTGGGAAATAGAAAAGATAGCTTTGAAACAGGTTGCTGGTCAATCCTGGACCTTATTCCACGACAGTAACCTTCAATACTGAAGGGGAATGGAGTTGTAAGAGTTGAAAAGGAACCCTGGAAACAGATTTTTATTTGCAGCCTGGGAATAGCACAATAGCGTATTCAGCACTTAACAGTGTGAGGATTTGATTAATATAATGGATAATAATACACCAACATTATACCACAGGTAGTTTGGCACAATGCATGTATTTAAGTGAGTAAATGTTGGAGGCGTACTATTGGCAGTGAAGGTTTGATACACATATGTTGGATTGCCTGCTTTCGAAAAGTGCCAACAGATACTATTACACAGACCAATAGGATAAGGACAGATGGATCCAAAAATATGTATCCGACGTTGTGCATCCGATGTCAAAGCACTGTTGTGTACTTGTCAAAAAATACACTTACTGCTCTTGCAGGCTTGTTACAGGAGCACAGGCATCCAAACTTTCACCATCTGCTTCTCACCGGCAAAGTACAGTTTCAGAAAATAGACTATTTTAATGATTGGCTTACAGAAGCAGAAGAAAGATTGACATTTCTCAGAAAGATAAAGGACCAAAATGATCATTGGACATCTTACAATTCACTCATGGGATGTGGACATCACTAACTAGGCCACGTTTATTGCCCAGCCTTAATTGCCCAGAAGTGGGATGGCACGGTGACTCAGAGTTTAGCACTGTCACCTTATGGCGCCAAGGGCCTAGGTTCAATCCCACCCTCGGGTGACTTTCTGTGTGAAGTTTGCGCATTCTCCCCGTGTCAGCGTGGGTTTCCTCCAAGTGCTCCAGTTTCCTCCCACAGTCCAAAGATGTGCAGATTAGGTGGGTTGGCCATGGGAAACGCCGGGTTCGAGGGATAGGGTGAGTCTAGGTGAGATGCTGTTTGGATGGTCAGTGTGGACTTGGAGGGCCGAATGGCATGCCTCCACACGATAGGAACGCTATGAAGGGTTAAGAGTCAGCTATGTTGCTGTGGGTCTGAAGTCATGTGTAGACCAGATCAGCTGAGGATGGCAGATTCCTTTCCCTAGAGGACATCAGTGAACCTGACACTTGTTACAACAACTGACTGGAGATACATGATCGCCAAAAATCCAGTTTCTGTTTTTAAAACTGATTTCACATTTCACTAGTTGTCATGGTGACATTTGAACTTGTGTTCCCAGAATACCAGCTTCAGTTTCTGGTCTACTGAGTCAGTGATATTAACACTATTGTCCTCACCTTGCTGAGAGCTCTGTTGTTCACTGTTCAGGTTATGACTTGCATTGGGAAATGTGTTATGGACATATTCAGATTTTGTTGCAGGATGTTGTTATGGAAACAAAGCACAAGTATAACTTCTGGTATGAGAAGCTTGAATGATGAATGGACTCAAATAATGTTGACCTTGCTAATGTTGATTTTGCTTTATGCACCCCCTGTGCAGTGTAACCTAGTATGCCTTGCTCTGTCTAAGCACCCTGTGATCCGTACATCCTTGTTTAAAATTATTAATGGATTGGACACTCTGGAGGCAGGGAGCATGTTTCTGCTGATGGGTGAGTCCAGAACCAGAGGACACAGTTTAAAAATGAGGGGTAGGCCATTTAGAACAGAATTGCGGAGAAACTTCTTCACCCAGAGAATGATGGATGTATGGAATGCTCTGTCCCAGAAGGCAATGGAGGCCCAGTCTCTGGATACTTTCAAGAAAGAGATGGATAGAGCTCTTAAGGATAGTGGAATCAAGGGTTTTGGGGATAAGGCAGGAACAGGATACTGATTGTGGATGATCATCCATGGTCATAATGAATGGTGGTGCTGGCTCGAAGGGCCGAATGACCTATTGTCTATTGTCCATTGTTTGCTATGATCTGCCTGCACTGCTCACAAAACAAAGCTTTTCACTGTATTTAGGTGACTACAATCAAAGACATTTGGATATGTCGATGAATAAGAAAGGTTTGGAAGTAAATTGTCCAAGTGCAGCCAGGTGGGACAAGTTTAGTTTGGGACGATGTTCGGCATGGACTGGTTGGACAGAAGGGTCTGTTTGTGTGCTGTATGACTCTCTGACTCTAAATCAAATCAAATGCCCATATGACATGCAGACAAACAAAATAGAATAAAATTTGGCGCTTTCAGTTCAGATGAGAAAGAAAACACACTTGGTTTTAGATAACACTTTCCATAACATAAAATATAGAACAGTACAGTACAGGCCCTTCGGTCCTCGATATTGGGCCTACTCTTGTTTTATCCTCCTCTGAGATCAGACTAATCTACAGACCCTTCATTGTACTGTCCTCCATGTGCCTATCCAAGAGTCGCTTAAATGTCTCTAATGTATCTGACTCTATTACCACCGCTTGCAGTGCATGCCACGCACCCATCCTCTCTGTAACGAAACCACTCCAAGCAATTTATAACTAATGAAGCACTTTGCGATAACCGTTGTAAGTTCAGAGATTCTGCAGCCAGTCTGCGTGTGGCACAATCTCACAAATGAGAGTGTCATAACCAGCAGATAATCTAACTTTGTGTGACTGAGGACTCTACCACCCCTCAAGTGCTCCATCTCTGTGGGCCACAGCACTGTTCAGTAGACCAGTGAGGCAATGGGTAATGTTTTTCAACTTGTTAATTTCGGTTTCAGTTCAAAGTTTCTCCAAAGGGAGGTGTCGTCAGTGTTGGGGTGATATCTTTACGCTTTTGTATTTTCTCCCAAACGTAACAGTGATCCTGTGCCCCGGTAAAGTTGCAAGTACAGTTTGCTCATTGTTCTCTCCAGAGTAGTGCATATCTTGTTTGTAAATTTGATTATTCTGGTACTCTCTGCTGACTGAGCTATTGTAGCAGTGTGGTTCAAACTGAATCTGTCCACCTATTGAATTTTTTTCCTGAATCCCTCGTCGTAGCACTGTACTTTGTACAGAGACTGGATAACAACCAGCTCTGAATGTTTGTCAGCCAGTTGGGAGTTGATCGCACAATTGCAGCAGCTTATTCGGTAGTTACATGTAAACAGTCAGTGGTTAATTGTTGTGCATCGTTGTGTGTTAGACCTCTGCCATCTGGAAATAATGAAACACTCAAATGCTTTTGATCTAGCAGATATGTTTAAAATTAAAACATTTCTGATGTGATGTTTAATTAACAGAATAATCATCAGCTCGCCTTATTACTAACTTCCTATTAATTGTGCCTGAAGCAATCACAGTTTGTGATTCTGAACAACCGCAGTTATGGGATTGCTGATATCGAAGGGATCTTCAGGCGGGAAGTGAATGAACATAAAATTCTTAATCTAAGGCACTGGCTGTGCCGCGGTGCTAGTAAAAGGTACACATTGGGCATGATTATAGGTCGGTCACAGAGAGCATCAACTGCTATTTATCCAGACAACATGAAACTCATATTCAGCTACCTCACAACCGTGATTGTGACTTTGTAGACTGAAGGGTTAGATCACTTGGGGATAATGACAATTTTAGCAGGGCAATTTTAAAAAGGATAGCAATCCAGGAGAAGCCAACTAAGTTCACAGCCAAGAGTGATGTATGTGTTGTCAAATCAAGTCTGCTCCTCACTGTGAGCTGGATTTGTAGCCCATGACGTCTTTAAGCATAAGGATCTCCCAGGTCTGCTCTGTCCAGTGAGATAAAGGAAAACCACTCACTGCTCTCACTAGAAGAGACTTTCCCTCACTCCCATGCATGTGTTTGTATTGTCCCTTGTCTCATCTTCCTTTTCAAGATTTGAATGTACTCATGCTCCTTGGCTGCTCCTCTGTTTGGTGAATTTTTCTGTTCCTTCACTTCTCCTTTCTGGTCTTTAGCCACCTCGGGGGGCTCACATAATGCAGTTACTTTTTTATTGCTGCATAATAGACCCTTCTTAGCACCCAGGATGTTTTGTTGTATTTATTCTGGCATGGGGTGGGGGTGTTGCTGGCACCAGCTGCCAGTGTGGGAAGTTGCTGGTGAGTTGTTTGGGTGCGGTCTGTCTGGTCTAGGTACCATCTACAGACGTACCCCAAAAAGCAAACCTCAAGTCAATGCATCAGAAACTTGTTTTCCATTTGAAATACATTGTCTGAAGAAAGTCTCAACCCTTAACCTCCGTGTTTCACCTCCTCATCCTTCATGTCTGACCGCACGATATTGTCGAATCTTCTGCTCTGCGATCATAAATAGGAGCCATCAGCCTGCAGGTTAAAGCACTTCAGTCTGTCTCCCTGCATCTCATGCTGTCAATGTGTTTTCAGAAGGAGCTGGCTTTGTTTTCTCAAACTCAGTCAAGCTAACGTTCAGTGGATGTCATTCCCCTGTGCGTCACAAATCACTCAGCTGCTGTTAATTCTTTGTTGGGGGCGGTTTGTTACACAAGATGCCCTCTTGAACCTCAAAAAAAAACCAACCTCTATTCAGTCATTGAGCCATAGCAGAACAGGCTCAAAACGGCCGAATGGCCAATCCTACTCCTATTTCCTACATTTCTATGAGCCGCGGAAAGTTTCCTGTTAACTTGGGAGCAAGAGCGATGCCTGAATCTTCTGCCTACTGCAAAGGGGTACTGAGGACCTGTCTGTGTTGTGTTAGGAGCTCGGCTCAGATCAGCTAGCTCAACGTGAGCTGGTGAGGTTCCAGGATCACTGTTTGCCAGGTAGTTTCACCAAACTGTGACTGAAATCAGCATCTTCAGAGAATAACTCTCAAGTGGGGAGGAGCAAAAAGAGCTGATTCCAGGATGGAACTGGCAAGAATTCATTCATTCCCAGCATAACTGAGAATCTCTGACCGGACCTGGGTGTGCCTCCCCATCGTCCACTGCTTGTGCGTGCCAAGTTTACATTGCTGTTTCCACCAGCAATCTGCTTTACTCTGGCGATAACACAGGTCAGAGGCTAGGGAAACATCTGGACAGCGACCAGGCACATAGTGAATCCTTCCATCTAGCTACTGACTAGCGGGACACTGTACTGTCCTTATGCTGGGAGCATTACTATTTCGATAAAATGTTGAGATACTTTTAAGAATTTGGATGATTGGGTTTCAAAACTGGCAATCCCGAAGTGTTATTTGAAATCAAGGAATTGAAAACATGGTACGGTGGCTCAGTGGTTAGCACTGCTGCCTCACAGTGCCAGGGACCAGGGCTCAAACCCATCTCTGGGCGACTGTCTGTGTGGAGTTTGCACATTCTCCCCATGTCTGCGTGGTTTGCTCCAGGAGCTCTGGTTTCCTCCCACGTTCCAAAAAATGTGCAGGTTAGGTGATCAATTGCCCATAGTCTTAGATGCATTAGTAAAAGGGAAATGATTAGATTCCCTAAAGTGTGAAACAGGCCCTTCGGCCCAACAAGTTAATTCTGACCCTCTGAAGAATAACCCACCCAGACCCATTTCCCTCTGACTAATGCATCTAACACTATGGGCAATTTGCATCTTTGGACTGTAGGAAGAAACTAGAAGGGACCCACGCAGACACGGGGGTAGGAGTGTGCAAACTCCACACAGACAGTCGCCTGAGGCTGGAATTGAACCTGGGACCCTGGTGCTGTGAGGCAGCAGTACTAACCACTGAGCCACCATGCCCCCCACATAACAAAATAAATCTGGTTGAGTTACTCTTCGGAGGGTTGTTGTGGACTTGGTGGGCCAAAGTGCCTGTTTCCACACTGTAGGGAATATAATAACCTTACTTGACTGCTGTGAAAATAAGATTATTTAATTATTATGAAGTTCTGTCCTTTTGTTTTGATTGCTGACCTTTATTATAAGCCATCACAGCTGGATAAATCTCAGGGCTACCAGCTGATGGCAGGAAGATCTTGTACCGCTAAGGATTAAAGCAAACCTTAGAATTAGATTTTATTGTAACATGTACTCAAATACAGAGATACAGGAGCACAGTGAAAAGTTTCTAAAGTCTCCATTCACGGCTCCATCTCACCCACAAAGGTACTGAGGTATAAATTCTTCGGTACAAAGTATAAAGAAGGAATTTGTAAATGCAACATTACAGTTCTTATTAAGTCGAGAAATAACATTAGAAGTTCAACAAGACAGTCCTTCTTACCTACTTAGCCATTAATTTTAAACAGGAAGAGAGAATTAAATGTTAAACACTCTGGTCTTCCTAATATGCTTTTCCACATAGGAACAGAAATTAGGCCATTCACCCCATCGAATCTGCTCCCCATTCAGTCATGACTGATAATGCTCTCAACCCAATCCTCCTGCTTTCTTCCCGTAACCCTTGATCTCCTTGATATTCAAGAACCTATCTATTTCTGTCTTAAAAATACTCAATGACCTGGCCTCCACACCCTTCTGGAGCAAGGAATTCCACAGATACATTTCTCGTTGGCTGAAGAAGTTTCTCCTTATCTCCGTTCTGAAGGGACTTCCCTTTACTCTAAGGCTATGCACTCGGGCCCTCGTCTCTTCCACCAAAGGGAACATCTTCCCAACATCCACTCTGTCCAGGGTGGGGGAGCCAGTATTGAACTGGGGTTACTTATTAGTAAAGTATCATGTCTACAATTACTTCATACTCTGTTTACTTTTGGTATTCTCTCTTTGTTTGACTGTCCCCTTCTCATAAGACCACCAGTGGAGTGAAAATCAGCCATTCAGCCCATCTGGGTCTGCTCAACCATTCAATGAAATCATTGCTTCTCCCAAACTTTGAATCATTGCTTATCCTTTTCTGTCTTTCCCCATCACTCTTGATTCCTTCCCCGATTAAACATCTTTCCCCATATGCAGGTTATGACTTGTGAAACTCCCTCTTTACTGAAAGAGTGATGGAAGCAGTATTTAATATTTTGTAAACTGGAGATACACCAATCCATGAGTAACACGGGGGGGGGGGTAAATAGTTACCGTGGATCAATGTGGAGTAACCCGATCAATCGAAGATGTGTTGAATGATGCAGCAAGCTCAGGGCCGAATGGCCTACTCCTTCTAATGTTTATGGGTGTATGTAGGAAGCTGCATAATTCATGACAGCACAAAGGCCCATTTGTAAATGGTTCCTCTGGCAACCGTTTCACCTCAGCCCAGACATTTACACTCAAAGCACTGGGCCTAGGAATAATTATAATACTTTCAATAATAAAAAGCAATTTAAAATATATTGCTTAAGAATACAGTGGACAAAGGAAAGGGTGTTAAAGGGGAGGGGTTGTATATGATGCAGGAGAAACTGGTCATATTGAGGAATGGAGCTTCTTCCAGTTCAACCATGAGGCGTTTCCAATGAAGCCAGATGCACATCAAAGACCTTTTGTTTTACCATACCAACCAGGTTCAAACTCAGTCCTGGTAAGCCTAATGCACCACAGGAACAGTTTGTTGTGTTTCTGAGTAATGTCTCTGGGGGCAGCATGCGGATGAAAAGATGTGAGGGAAGGAGATCTTGAGAGTACCTCCAACATTGCAGCACTCCCACAGTGTTCAGTGAATTTGGTGTTCAAGCCCTGGAGTGGGACTTGAACTCACCACCTCTAAATCAGATATTAGCTGGCTGCTTTCAGCGGTTCAGCCTATAGTCAAGGGGGCAGCCTAGTGGTATTGTTGCTGGGCTGTTGATCCAGCAGATGTTCTTGGGACCTGGGTTTGAATCCCACCACAGTAGATGGTGGAATTTGAATTCAGTTAAAATATTGAGAGACGAATGATGACCATAAAGCCATTGTTGATTGTGGGGCAAAACTCATCTGATTCATTAATTCCCTTTCGGGAAGAAAACTGCCATCTTACCTGGTCTGGCCTTTACGTGACTCCAGACTCTCAGTAATGTGGGTCACTCTTAAGCGTCCTCTGAGCAATTAGGGATGGGCAATAAATGCAGGCCTAGCCAGAACACCCTCATCCCGTGAATGAATTAAAAAAAGACCATTGTGCCAACTGAGTTTAGGCCTGTCAAAAGGGAACTCCCCAGAAGCATAGGCCTGAAGCAACTAAACAAGTCCCCGTTCCATCTGCCTCTCATACAAACCGAAGGGAGTTGAAACTGTTCCTGTGGTGCATTAGGCTTACCAGGACTGAGTTTACTGGTTGATATGGTAAAACAAAAGGTCTTTGATGTGCATCTGGCTTTATTGGAAACACCTAATGGTTGAACTGGCAGAAGCTCCATTCCTCAATATAACTATCTCTGGCAGTGATGAGCCGTAGGAGCCATGAAGCAAGTTAACATTTGTCCCATTGGTTATGATGTCTATGTCTGTCCATGGCTGTTATGATGGACACATTAACAGATCTCCAACTGCTTCACTCACTGGGGCGTGCGTTTTGTCACTGGCGTTCACAGTTGTATGAGTTGGTAGCGTACTGTCAGGATGGCTGCATAACTCTGAAACTTACAGGCAATTAGCAGTTATATTTAATTGTGAACTACTCCCTTCTGAACTTCTCTTGTCCCAGTTTGAACTGATCTGAAGATTTTGAATAATTGGTGCCCAGCACCAACATTTCCTTAGTGACTAACTGCAATACCAGGAAGTAATGAGTCAGGGTGGAACGACTTATCCATAAATAACTGGCTTCATGAATAAACATCGCCTCACGGATATTATTCCTGAGTTAAGATTGCTGTTACTTTGTGCTTTTAGACAATTGTGAGGCATTCACTTATTCCAAAACAGACCCCTGAAGGTAGATGAGCCACTGTGAGTCATCCATCTTCTGTTATTTGACGTTTTCCCCCACCAGTTGTCACTTCTTAGTAAATCTGATCCACTGTGGAAGTCTGTGACACATGCTGTTATCTGTTAGTGGCAAATGTCTGGAGTTTCTATTCTCAGTCAGGAGTACAGGGTGCAGTTCTGGTCTCCTCACCTGAGGAAGGATGATCTGACTGTGGAAGAGGTGAATGTTTTCCAGACTGATCACTGGGATGACTGGACTGACAGATGTGGAGAGACTGGATAGGTTAGGATTTTATTCACTCGGGTTTAGAAGAATGGAGGGGGAGGGGGGACCTCATAGAGACCAATACAATTCTAACAGGACGTGACAGAGTAAATGCAGGAAGGACTTTTCAAATAACTGGCAAGTCCAGAGGTTTGGGGTCACAGTCTAAGGGTACAGAGGAGAACTGTCTTCACCCTGAGATGAATGGTGAGCCTATTGACTTCTCTGCCACAAAAGGGCAGTTGAGGCGAAGCATTGAATGTTTTCATGGAGGAGTAGATACAATTATGGAGTCATAGAGATGGACAGCATGAAAACAGACCCTTCGGTCCAACCCATCCATGCTGACCAGATATCCCAACCCAATCTAGTCCCACCTGCCAACACCCTGCCCATATCCCTCGAAACCCTTCCTATTCATATACCCATCCAGGTGCCTTTTAAATGTTGTAATTATACCAGCCTCCACCACTTCCTCTGGCAGCTCATTCCATACACATACCACCCTCTGCGAGAATAAAGTTGCCCCTCAGGTCCCTTTTATATATTTCCCCTCTCACCCTAAACCTATGCCCTCTAGTTCTGGACTCCCCTATCCTCAGGAAATGACTTTGTCTATTTATGCTATCCATGCCCCTCATGATTTTATAAACTTCTATAAGGTCACCCCTCAGCCTCCGATGCACCAGGCAAAATAGCGCCAGCCTGTTCAACCTAACCCTATAACTCAAATCCTCCAACCCTGGCAACATCTTATAAATCTTTTCTGAACCTTTTCAAGTTTCACAATATCCTTCCAATAGGAAGTAAACCAGAATTGCACGCAATATTGCAACAATGGCCTAACCAATGTCCTGTACAGCCTTAACATGACCTCCCAACTCCTGTACTCAATACTCTGACCGATAAAGGAAAGCATACCAAACGTCATCTTCACTTCCTATCTACTTGTAACTCCATTTTCAAGGAGCTATGAACCTGTCTTCTACATCTCCCAGGACCTTACCGTTAAATGTATAATTCCTGCTCAGATTTGCATTCCCAAAATGCAGCACCTCGCATTTATCTAAATTAAACTCCATCTGCCACTTCTCAGCCCATTGGCCCATCTGGTCAAGGTCCTGTTGTAATCTTCTTAGGAATCAAAGGGTATGGGGAGAAAGTGGGAACAGGGGACTGAGTTGGTTGATCAGCCATGATCATATTGAAGATGGAGTGTGCTCAAAGGGCAGAATGGACTACCTCGCTCGTATTTTCTATTGGGTAAATGGGAAGGATCAGGATGTGAGACCGCAGAGGTTGTGTTCTACATAGTATCTCATCTCACTGGCTGTGATTCTGTGCGCATTGAGAGTGCAAGGGGAATAAAAGCTTGGAGAGCACCCTGAATTGTAACACGCTTAAGATTGCTTCATGCAATCTCTCAGAGAGATGTGGTTCTTCCATGACAGGATAGGGACTCTTGTTTTATAAAGTGGCCATTAATCAGGTTTGAACTTCAATATGGAGGAAATCACAATCAAGCCTGACCTGAGCAGGCCACTGGTCAAGTCCATTGAGATAAAGATAAAGTCACCATCGTTCTAGTGGACCATAGGGCTGCTCTCTCGTTAGTGACAGACAGTTGGCTGTGGGTGTAACCTGAGGGGCACCACGCTTCAGGGTGAGGTTGAGAAGGGGGGACCTTCATGGTAACCCCAGCTGGTACAGGAGTTGGACTCATTTGCTGATTGCACCCACTCTGCATTTTGCAGCCATTGAGCTAACTGCGCTTTCCCCCCACCCTGCCCAATCTCCTGAGATATAACCCCATGAAAAGGATAACGGGGGCATTCTTCTGAAGGTGTGTCACCTTGTCACCTAATTACGGTTTTGGTTTATTCATTTTTTGGGACGTGGATATTGCTGGTATTGTCAGCATTCGCTGCCCATCCCTAATTACCCTGGAGTGGCCTGCAGGACCTTATTGGAGGGCAGCCCACAATCAACCACATCACTGTGGGTCTGGATTCACAGGTAGGCCCGACCAAGAATCAATGGCAGGTTGTCTTCTGAGAGACTGTAGTGGGCCAGATTGGTTGCTTTGACAAATGACAACGTCACTGTGAGACTCAGGTGGGCTTTTTTTATTTTAGAAACGCCCACTGTGGGATTTGCACCCTCACTCCCCAGAGCATGGGAGGCATGGATAGGATAAGTAGACACTGTCTTTTCCCTGGGGTGGGGGAATCCAGAACTAGAGGGATAGGTTTACAGTGAGAGGGGGAACATATAAAGGGACATAAGGGACAACTTCTTCACGCAGAGGGTGATGTGTGTGTGGAATGAGCAGCCAGAAGAAGTGGCGGAGGCTGGTACAATGATATTTAAAAGGCATCTGGATGGGTGTAAGAATAGGGAGGGTTTAGAGGGACTTGAGCCAAGTGCTGACAAATGAGACTAAATTAGGTTAGGGTAACTGGTTGGCATGGGCGAGTTGGACCGAAGGGTCTCGATGGTTCTATCTATGACTCTAATTAGACGAAGCCTCTGGATTACTAATCCAGTGACATTACCACTAAGCCACCATCTTCCCATGGTGCTTCAGTTGGATACGAATGAGACGTTGGACTTGAAAATAGAGATTTTAGCCCAGAGTTCCTGGTGTTACATGTATTTTAAAAAAACAACTTCCTCACCAAAGGAGTTGACTCCTGAGTGATGGACAATTCCAAGTACGTTAGTGCCTCCTGCCCAGCCCTGCAGATCGTGTGTTGGATACGCAGTGACACATAGATGGCACACCTTCCAAGAAAGTAGGCCATGCAGTCATGGAGCCTGCCATCTGCTTTTCCCTTCTGCTCTTCATCAGCTGATTTTTTAAAAAAAAGTCTCCAAATCTCTGCCATGCATTGTTCAGGTTGGAGCCTGAGCAGATCTGCAACTCTGACGGCGGCCCTGTGCCGGAATGTTCCAGCGCTCTGGCTCCACAAATGTGGAGCATCTTACTGCAGCATCGTACAATTCATTGATGGTTATACCATGTGTCCCCTCGTTGAGTTTCTATGGCCCAGGATAAAGTCTCCAGCTTGATTCTGTGCCAACTCTGAGCTTGGCACGGTGCCAGAGAATCTACTGGGTTGCTCTCATTATCAGTAACGCATCAACAAGCTTCCAACTCTGCCAGTCTCTCTCACACACACCCTGCTGTCAATGTCATTGTGAAGGCTGATGTGGCAGTGTTGCCGCCTATGGCCAAGGAACCTGTCAGTCAAGTCTCGAACCGTGTACCCCTGTGAGAGACCTTAGCACCTTCAAAGGAAACAGAGGAGGAGGTGTAAGTAAGGGGTGGCTACCAGGACAACACGTTGTATCAACAACCCAGGAGGACCAGCCACAGCTCATTACCAGTGGGGGGTGGGGGTGTGCAGAATAGAGAAAACAGCAAAGACTTTGAGGCAAGAGTCAGAGAGGGGAACCTAATCATTAGCGAAGACACATTTCAGTGCAACCTGTGTAAGTGCAACCCAAGCATTTGTTCTGGTTGTTGTCTGAATCAGTGAGGCATTGATTAATGGTGGCTCGCAATCTGGCACTAAGTTCAGCTTTTCCATTCACAGACAGCTGCTGCAAAGTTACCTTAATGACCCAGGCTGGCATGAATGAAGAATGCTGAGGGGGTGAGGGGGAGAGTGTGTAATCTACTTGTGTCAGCATTAAATGAGTGATCTTTGAGACTAATTGTCTTGTGCGCTGCCAAATGGCGAAACTTCAGTTGGGATTGACTTGTCTCGCACTTCTGACAGTATTGGAACCGCAGTATGTTCAGTCGAGTTCGGAGTGTTCGTGTGTGCGCATGAATTGCACAAGGCACTTATTTTGTCTGTGCTAAATGGTATTTTCTCAGCAGCTTGTAATAAATACTAAAGGTTGAGTTGTTGCCAATAAACCCACCAGATAAGGCTGCACATATGCACGATCCAGCAGGGCTTGCAAGAAATGAAATGAATATTGGCTGTTCCTGTCTCAGGCCTAGAGATACTGAGATCAATTAAATGATTCAGTCGATAGAAGGGACTTGGGGTGAGGAGGATTATTTAATAAAGGAATTAAGTCTTACTCTGTGATATGCTAATGCGACAGGAGATACATCATTGCAGGAGGTTAAGTGATCGTTCTGTCTTGTAGCCTTGTGGCAAGATGAAGCGAAAGGATGATGTTTCTCTCCTGTGGTTAACATCTCTCTTACCTCTGCAGTCTCTGTACATATTCATTAGCAGCAAGACATGATTTAAGAAGATTGTAAATTGTGACAACTTTGACCGCTCAGAGTCTAGGCTGAGAGCAGTTAACGCAGCATAATATCTAGGATTAAACTTCAGAGTGTCCTTTCCACTCAGCCAAGTTCAAGACCCATGTGCTCCCAACGTGTATTAGAACATTTCTGAACAGGTTAATTAAAAATGCCCTAGATTCTTCAGGGTGTTGTAGCACAGTGGAAGCAACCCTAGTCAGGGCCAGAAAGTGTAGGTTCAAGTCCCACCTGCCCCAGAGGCATATTATAACCATCTTGGAGCAATTAGGTTAAAGCATTGCTTTGCTTGGAAGGATTTGCACACTGCAGGTCTACACAGCACACGTTTAACATAGTTCATGGACTCTCAGGTCTCTTGTATTCTGTACGGCCTCAGGGAGTCTGGTTTTAATTTTTTGAGGGTGCTGCTGCCAAACTTCTGGCTGAAATTCATCCCTGCGGTGAGGTTTGCTGCTTCTTGATGCTCAGGAGATGGCCATGTCAGAGGGATTCTTTGTGAGTCTGTTCCTGAACCTCGGCCAAAGTCCAGGTCCAGGCAGTGGGCTACGGAGCAGGATCCTACACCCAATGCCTGAGGTAAAAACAATGACTGCAGATGCTGGAAACCAGATTCTAGATTAGTGGTGCTGGAAGAGCTCAGCAGTTCAGGCAGCATCCAAAGTGCAGCTGCACTTTGGATGCTGCCTGAACTGCTGTGCTCTTCCAGCACCACTAACCCAATGCCTGACCCTCCTCTACTGGTTATGACTGTGTCAGCCAGGCTAGAGAATAGAGTGAGCTTCGGTTTGTGTCACACGGGACCCAAAAGCATTTGATGCTGTTCAAAGATTTTTGACACAAAGGTTGTTGCCATGCTCATTTACCTCAGAGAGCACAAGATCCAAAAGCAAATGCCACACAAGCTTTAAGTTCTGAGAGACCATCCTTCCGCCTCACTTTGGTTACTGAGTCGTGAAGTTTGAGGTTACTATATTTTCTGACAGCCGTCAGACTAATCTGAGTGCCCAAATGCTGATCTTCCTTTGCTGACCTGCCACCAGTCAATGGAAAGCGTGGAATGGCCGGAAAAGAAATAGTGAGGCCCAAAACATGCAATGTGGGATCTGTTTCCCCAGTATTGGCAACCTTGGGGTTAATTTTACAACACAATTGCAGAAGCAATTTCACATTTTAAATTAGAGACCATTAGAGAGAGAGAGTTAACTGAAACTTTACACAAAGGGAGTTTTTATTTCCTCTTCCTTTGTACAATAATTGATTTCTGAAGCTTTAGATTGTAAGATAGTGTGTCATCTGCCTGCTGTTAGCATTGTACAGGTTTGCAATTTGTTGTACTGGGAGCAAGCTATGAATACCGTGGCCGTAAATTTTATTTCTGTTTCACGGTTTTAAATTTAACACCTTTGCTGCATTTTTGATTCCTCTGCCAATGTAATAGGCCCTCAGTTTATGCTGCCAAGTCAATACAGTGAGGGATCGCAACTTCACTTCAACTCCTCAATCTCAGCATTCCTTTGATAATGTGCTCTGCAACTCAATACAGTTGGCAGCAGGTTCTTTACTGCTCGAAAGCTACTGTTGGGCAACCCGTTCCATTCGACAAGGTTCCACATAGTAGACTGGTTATAAGACCATAAGACATAGGAGTGGAAGTAAGGCCTTTCAGCCCATCGAGTCCGCTCCGCCATTCAAGCATTTCAACGCCATTTACCCGCACTCTCCCCGTAGCCCTTAATTCCTTGTGAGATTAAGAATTTATCAATCGCTGGTTTGCAAGGTTAGATCACATGGAACCCAGGAAGAGCGAGCCATTTGGATACTAAATTGGCTCAAAGGTAGAAGACAGAGGGTGGCGGTGGAGGGTTGTTTTTCATACTGGAGACTTGTGACCAGTGGTTTATCACAAAGATCGGTGCTGGGTCCACTATTTTTTATCATTTATATAAATGATTTGGATGTGAACATGGTTAGTTAGTTTGCAAATGACACCAAAATTGGAAGCATAGTGAACAGTGAGGGAGGTTATGTCAGGATCTTGATCAGATGGGCCAATGGGCTGAGGAGTGGCAGATAGAGTTTAATTTAGATAAATATGAGATGCTGCATTTTGGTAAGGCAAATCAGGGCTGGACTTATATACTTAATGGTAAGGTCCTGGGGAATGTTGCTGAACAAAGACACCTTGGAGTGCAGCTTCATAGCTCCTTGAAAGTTGAGTGGCAGGTAGATAGGATAGTGAAGAAGATATTTGGTACACATTTCTGTATTGGTCTGTGCCCTGTATATAGGAATTGGAAGGTCACATTGCAGCTTTACAGGACATTGGTTAGGCCACTTTTTGGAATGCTGCATTCAATTCTGGTCTCTCTGCTATAAGAAAGATGTTGTTAAACTTGAAAGGGTTCAAGTTTAACAACATCATCAAGGATGTTGCCAGGATTGGAGGATTTGAGCTACAGGGAGAGGTTGAATAGGCTAGGGCTGTTTTCCCTGGAGCATCGGGCACTGAGGGGTGACCTTATAGAAGTTTATAAAATCATGAGAGGCATGGATAGGATAAATAACCAACGACTGGGGAGTCCAAAACTAGAGGTTAAAGTGAGAGAGGTAAGATGTAAGGGACAATGTATTATGCAGAGGGTGGTATGTGTATGGAAATGAGCTGCCAGAGGAAGTGGTGGAGCCTGGTACAATTACAGCATTTAAAAGGCAGCTGGATGTAAATATGAATTGGAAGAGTTTAGAGGGATTGCCCAATGCTGGCAAATAGGATGAGATTAATTTAGGATACGTGGTCAGCATGGATGAGTTGGACCGAAGCGTCTGTTTCCATGATATACATCTCTATGACTCTGTTTGCTATTACGAAGTGTTTACAATGCAGGATATGGAATCACTGAAATAATCTCTTGCAAGGTCTCTTGTGGAAACATCATCCAAAAGTACAGTACAAGGAGTAAACAGTCACTCAACTGTTCTTGGCATGTAATAGTGTTGACAGTGTAAGAATCAAACAGTTCAAAAGATTCATCTCGGCTTCATAATAACACCTTCCGTTTAAACAAGAGAATGGAAAGTACCACAAACATTGTGACCCAGCCTGACCATGTCAGACTACCTACCTCTCCTGTTGGTTCTCACATTCAAAGAAACAGGATAACTGAGAAGTTGGGGGAAATAAAATTGAACAAAGAATTTTCGGTGGAAGTAACGTGATGCATTTTGTGCCAGGTTTGCTTTCTCGATCCTGAGATATTTAACTCATTGGAATATATTTTAATGCCTGCTGTATGTGATTCAGATAATAGGCTGTATTGGTGCTAGTAATTCGCCTTCATTTTGTGATTGGTTTCTTTTTTATAATCCTCTTGCAAGGGACTAACTATGATGCATCCTCCTATAATGGGACTGGCACATGGATCTCCCTTCAGCGCTCGCTCACAGTGATCCTTCACTCCAGATGGATTGCCGTCCCTCACTGATACACCTTAAAGAGTCTAGCTATGAACCAATCCAGAATTAATTGACCTGAGTGGAAAGTATAACGTTGTGGAGCAGTCTTGGACTTTTAATTGTGTTGCATTTTAAAGACTCAAATATTATGAACAATTGAGACCAAATGATAACAGAATGGAAGGTGGCCTTTCATGTCCACGTCAGTCACCTAACACCTATCAACTCTAATCCCATTTCCCACCCTTCCTCTACAATTTAGTAGCTATCTTCACATCACCCTGTTCAGAGGTGTTATTACACACTTCTGCCAAAGGTTTAACTTGAACATTCCTGATGAAGGGCTCATGTCCAACACATCGATTCTCCTGCTCCTCGATTGCTGCCTGAGCTGCTGAGCTTTTCCAGCACTACACTTTTCTAATCTCTGGCATCTGCAGTCCTCACTTTCTTTGTATAGTTTGAGACACAGTTTCACTGAGGCCTCACTCATAACACAAGAGTACTTGGCTGGGAAAATGGAGCCACTGATTAGAGGGATAGGATACACTTGTAAACCGTTGTAATTCGGATCGACACACACTAGTTTTGGAAGCTGTGCATGGCTCTCACTGCTGGTACTGAGCCCCATTGGTGGAGGAAGTGGATGTGGTGCCAATCACATGGGGTCCATTGCTCTTGAACAGTGTCAACTTTCTTGAGTCCTCATCCAGGCAAGTAGGGAGTTTTCCATCACATTTCTGACTTGTACCTTGTAGATGGTGGACATGTTTTGGAGAGTCAGGAGGTGGGTTACTTGCCATAGAATTCTCAGCACCTGATCTGCTCTTGTTGCTCCTGGTTGTCCCAGTCAGTTTCTCGTCAATAAGATGTCCAGAGTGGGACAATTCAGTGATGGTAATACCATTGAATATCAATAGGCTAGATTGGGTGAGGATAGCAGATTTCCCTTCCTTAAAGGCCCAGTGGGCCACACAATTAACTGTGGTTATGTGGTCACCAATACTATCATTCCAAACTGATTAACTGTTATGGGACGGCGGTGAACCTTTCTGTTAATTAAACTAAACACCCAGAAAGGCTCACCTCACTTCGTAATCTGTGAAAGTACGAGTGACAGAGAACTCCCCAAATTCCATGGTTTAAAGAAAAATATCAATTTTATTCTTTAACTTTAAAAGTGAACATTAAACAACAATTCTAAACTTCCTTTCTCTTAACAGTCTGTTATCTAACTCCAATTCGATATCAATATACTGATCCAATAAAAGCTCCCATTAAATTTATATCAATGTAATTTTCAAAACCAGGCAACAGCTATCATTGTCAGTGTCTGCTATCCTCTGGCTGTAGATCTCCTTGGGTCATCTTCTGTTTTTTGCTGCAGAGATGTTTCATATGAGAAAATGATCTTTGATAGGGGGTGCTTTGAATAGCAGTCACTCTCTGTGGATGGCAGGTTGTCATTCTCAATGGCTAACTCTCAAAAAGCTGACTTATTTATACGAGTAAAAAATGAGGTCTGCAGATGCTGGAGATCACAGCTGAAAATGTGTTGCTGGTCAAAGCACAGCAGGCCAGGCAGCATCTCAGGAATAGGGAATTCGACGTTTCGAGCATAAGCCCTTCATCAGGTGCTCGAAACGTCGAATTCCCTATTCCTGAGATGCCTGCTGTGCTTTGACCAGCAACACATTTTCAGCTGACTTATTTATACCCCAAACATCAGATCGTCTCATTGGTTTGATGTTGTTAAAGCAGTAAAATTCAAAATCGATTGGGGTTTTAGTATCCTGGGGCATAATTTAAACTGATTGGTAAAATTCAAATTGTTGTGAACATGGCAGCCAAATGTTACATATTTTCAATTTGCTAGGACACTCTGAGCAGCTAGTCAGTCACATGACAGGTGCCTGCAAACTCTCACTGCCAAAACAACCCTCACTCTCTCTTAAAGGTATAGTGCATGTCTTCAACTTCATACCATAACATATTTTAAAATCCATTTATCACCACGGTGGGATTTGAACCCATGGACCTAAAACATTCACCTGGGCCTCTGGATGACTAATCCAGACCATTACAAGTATGTCACCACGCCTGCAAATGGACAGGTCTGCCTCATAAAGTAGATGCTGAAAATAAAGTGTGCTGAAGAAGAGCTGGAAATTCTTCAAATGTCCTTTCAGGTAATCTCCTCTCTCAACAGACATGCTGAGAGAGCAATTAACTGAGAATTTAGTGTTTGTGGGATCTTGCTGTTCACTCATTGTGGTCAGATAAGCAGAGAAAAGGTGCCCATGATGGCACTTCATTGTGAGTTATGATCCGGGGGTGCTTTCCCACAACATTTTATAATCGGGATCATGTTTTGATACACCTGGTTTAAATGGAGGTGGGTCCAATTTTCATCAGGCCTTTCAGACACCTAAGATCCACTCAGGCATTCAAGATGGAGTCCTGAGGTGAAATATCACTGAGACCAAGATACTATCCTGTTAAAGGAGTTGAAGCTTATATTAGTGATGATTACCACAGGGGTAATTTAGCTACTCATTGCCACTGAAATTGCCCTTTCTAAGTGCTTGTTAACAAGGCTAGTTGGTATTTTGTGGGTAACGTTTGACCCAATGCCATTTCCTAATTGCGTTGACCTGATTGACTGAGAACCGGCCTCTGAGAACTTTCAGCATCACTTGAAGGGCTTTTGCCTTTTATTGTTCACTTGACGATGGAAGACCGAAAAGGATTTTTGCAACATATGGAGGGACTTACTGGACACTCTGACAACACCGTATCGGCATTTATTCTGCACATTCTCTGACAACTTAAACTGCAAAGAGTCATGGCTGTCTTGCTGTAGAACATCTTACAGGAGTTAACGGGGAGAAGGGAATGGGCTGTTCCTCATGATTTTGCAAAGTCTTCTCGCCTTGGTCTGCAAACAAAACGGAAGGAGAGGACAAGGCCAAATTGACCAACAGCGGTACTTCATGTGAGAGGGAGTGAGTGGGGAATAGGTGGTCCTCCTCCATCAAGAACTCCACTGTCAGGTTTGAGATCCTGTGCTAGCCCTCAGCCAGTCACCAGAATTCTGCCGCAGTGTGTCACCTGCGCATCCCACACCTTCAGTGCATAGAAGTGCGTGGAGTCATAGAGATGTAGAGCACAGAAACAGACCCTTTGGTACAACTTGTCCATGCCGACCAGATACCTTAAATTAATCTAGTCCCATTTGCCATCATTTGGCCCATATCTCTCTAAACCCTTCCTTTTAAATGTTAATTGTACCAGCCTCCACCACTTCCTCTGGCAGCTCATTCCATGTACACACCACACTCTGCGTGTAAAAGTTGCCCCTTGGTCCCTTTTAAATCTTTTCCCTTTCACCTTAGACCTATGCGCTCTAGTCTTGGACTCCCCACACCTGAGGAAAAGACCCTGGATATTCAATCTATCCAAGCCCCTCGTGATTTTATGGACTTCTATCAGGTCACCCCTCAGTCTCTGACACTCCAGGGAAAACAGCCCCAGCCTCGTCCTCCCTGCAAACCTGGCAACATCCTTGTCAATCTTTTCTGCACATTTGCAAGTTTCCCAACATCTTTCCTGCAGTAGGGAGACCAGAACTGAATGCTGTTTTCCACCAACGGACATTGTGTAGAATCTGTAGACGTTTCTCTGTTCTAGCATCGCTGTGCAAGTTTGAGTTACGGTGATCACTGATTGACCGAAGTTACCAGACTTTCAAAACCACAAGCCTATCAGGCAAAGGAACAGGGGTAGGCCATTGGGTCCATCGAATTTACTCTGCCATTCAGTGAGACCATGGCTGACCTGCAGTCCTCAACCTTACTTCCCTGTCTTTTCTGCACAGTGTTTGAAAGATGCAGGCCATTTACATCCAGGTCTTTTGGTTTTCCAACTGGCTTGTGTGCTATTTAGGAGACAATGCACTGTCTTACAACATTGAGTTTGAGATTCAATTCAGCCATTGAATGCATGGAGCTTAAATGGGAAAGCCCTGTTTTAGTAACACTGCAGATGCCAGTACATACAAACTCTTACAGACTTACCGGATTGTGTTTCTAATAGCTGAGAGTGTTGACTTTGGAGTTAGGTGTGTTTTTTTATTATGCAATATCATCCATATTGGAAGCTATTATTCTTCTTTAAAATGCTTCTGTGATTAAACATTTTAAGTGGACTTTCAATGCCAGGATTGAGATGATCGTTCCTTTGTTTCCTTTGATAAATACTGTTCCCAAGTGTGTGTTCCAGCATCTGGAATGTCACCAAAATAGGACTTTCCAGTTTAAGCTCAAGGCAAGAAGCTTTAAGACAGAAAATCTTCCTCGAATTAGTTACAGTCCAATCAATTGGCTTTCTTCTGTGAGAGAGTACAATGGCTTTGATCTAATGTGAAATCTTTTACACATTCAGATAATAGTTCAGCTGCAACAAAATTGAAAAGAATGGATGAGAAGTCAAATGCCATTTCAAATACCGATATTGGAAAGGTTCCATCACTTGAGTCTAACAGAATTAGTAATGTTTTCCTTTGAAATCTGAATGAATGAATGGCACAACATCAAAAGAGGGTAGAGTCTGTGACACAGTAGGATGTTCAGTGGAGTCTCAGGAAATCTGGTTAAGAAGATAAACTCGATTAAGAAGTAAAGTAACCGTGGTCATACCAGACAATAGGGCCGGCTCTCTTGTTAAAGGGGTTTCATCTGAGGGTCACCTCGCCTCTGGCAAGGGGAGAGTTGAGAAGGAGAGTCCATTGTTGTAATTGAACTCATGCTGCTGGTATCTCAAACTGGCTAGCCAGTTAGCTGAGCTAAGTTGAGAGTGCGTTGCTGGAAAAGCACAGCAGGTCAGGCAGTATACAAGGAGCAGGAGAAGAGACGTTTCAGGCCAGAGCCCTTCATCAGCAACTTTCCTGAAATGTTGATTTCCCTGCTCCTCAGATGCTGCCTGACCTGCTGTGCTTTTCTAACAACACACTCTCGACTCTGATCTCCAGCATCTGCAGTCCTCACTTTCTCCTAGTTAGCTGAGCTAACCAACACCACCAAGAACTGTGGATGGCTCAATCTAATTGCCACTGAGCTGATCTTACACACCCAGTGTGTTCATCTTAAAGTGTTTAAGTGTTCATCTTAAACACTTGCACCATGTTTATACTAGAATGCACAAAATTAATATTTATATAAAAAGAACAACTGGTATGACCAGCCTTCCCCAAGTCCTATGACAGCTCGGGCATCAGAAATAAATATACAGACTTCATGCCCATCGTTGCTCTGCCTCCACAGTTCCTGGTAACTCCTGAGAGAGGTGAAAGAAAGAATCAAAGGCCAAATAACAAGTTACATTTGCCTAGCACTTTTCATGCAGCACAACACCTCCAGAGTTCTTTGCAAGAGCTTAACAAAGCAAAATAAGGCATCGAGGCCGCTTCAGGAGTATTTCAGTCAGATGACCAAAAACCTGGTCAAGGCGATGGAGGTGAAAGGACGGTCTGAGAGAATCATGAAGAGCATGGCAAGGATCCTATGGCACAGTTACCAGTGGTGGGCTGATTAAAGTTGGCGATGCACAGGATCAGATGAGTTTAGATATCCCGGTGGCTTGTGGGCTTTGAGGAGAAGGCAAAGAGAGGGAATTGAAAATAAGGATGAAATTTTAAGATGTTGCTTGAACAGGAGCCAAAGTGGCCTGGAACAGGGGGATAGAGTGAACGGAAAGTGGCAACAAAGCTTTGACCATGTTAAGTGTACAGGGAAATGGCACATTAAAGACCAACTGGGATTTGCAGGGGAGGGTGCGGGGGGGGGGGGTTGATGGCCTAGTGGTATTTTACATCTGGACTGTTTATCCAAAGACCCAGCTAATGTTCTGGGGACGCAGCTTTCACTCTCTCCATGACTGATGGTGAAATTTGAATTCAATAAAAATCTGGAAGTTGGACTTTAATTTTGAATCGATTGTTGGGAAAAACCCATCTGGTTCACTCATGTCCTTGAGGGAAGGAAACTGCCATCCTGACCTGGTCTGGCCTCCATGTGATAACAATGTGACTGACTCTTAAATTGCCAGGGATGGGCAATAAATGCTGGCCACATCCCATGAATGAATTAAAAAAAACAAAACAAATTCATTGGAACAGTCAAGTGTAGATGTAATGGAAGACGAAATGGGGTCTATGCCCGAATGTAGCAAAGTTAAAAATCACACAACACCAGGTTATGGTCCAGCAGGTTTGATTGGAAGCACTAGCTTTCAGAGCTCTATTCCTTCATCAAGTAGCTTCCAAATAAACCTGTTGGACTATAACCTGGTGTTGTGTGATTTTTAACTTTGTCCACCCCAGTCCAACACCAGCTCCTCCACATCATATGCAACCAGACCTGGACAATAGTCGAAAAGTGTAATGTTGGAAAAGCAAAGCACAGCAGGTCAGGCAGCATCCAAGGAGCAGGAGGGTCAACGTTTTGGGCCACGCCCTTCAGCAGGAATGCCTGATCAGGAAGACCTGGACAATATCCAAGTGTAGGCTGAAAAGTGGCCAGTGACATTTGCACCACAGAGGAGCTGAACAGTGACAATCTCCAAGAGGGGAGAATCGCGCCATCACCCCCTGACATTCAATAGAATTGCGATCACTGAATGCACCTGACACCAACATCCTTGGGGTCACCATCATGTGCTTAAAAATGTGTTGCTAGAAACACAGCAGGTCAGGCAGCATCAAAGGAATAGGGCCGTCGATTCTCCTGCTCCTTTGATGCTGTCTGACTTGCTGCGCTTTTCCAGCAACACATTTTTAAGCTCTGATCTCCAGCATCTGCAGTCCTCAGTTTCTCCTAGTCACCATCAGGTGAACTTGGCTAGTCACATCAATGCTTTGACCTCAAGAGCAGGTCAGAGGGTAGGAATCCTGCAGTGAGTAACTCTTCCCCCCCCCCGACAACTATACCTTTCATTGTCTTCCTGACTGTGTGGGCCTTCGAGGGTGGTGCCTGGCACTACTCTCTGAAACCAGAAGCCAATACTCTGATTGGTATGCTGATGCCGATCAGCATGTGTGGAACGTCGGAGCGGCTGTGCACCAATGCAGCCATGCCGTGTAGAGGGAATGCTGCTCCTGACTCCCCATGGCCTGTCCACCATCGACATGGCACAAAGTCAGGAGTGGGATGGAATACATCCCACTTACCTGAATGGGTGCAGCTCCAGCAACACTCAGGAAGCTCAGCAATGCAGCAGCATGTGCCATCTACATGACGCACAGCAGAAATTCATGGAAGCTCTTTAGAAGGCTTAAGCACCCTCCAAACCCACACCCACTTCCATCCAGAAGGACAAGGGCAGCAGATACATGGGAGCACCCCCCCACCCCCGCAAGTTCCCCTCCTAGCCACTCACCATCCTGACCTGGAAACATGTCACCGTTCCTTCAGGATTGCGACATCAAAGTCCTGGACCACCCTTCCGAATGGGACTGTAAATCTTCCTCAACCAGAAGGACTGTACTGGTTCAAAAGAAGACCACCACCTTCTCAAGTGCACAAACGTAGAAATTGTTGGAAAAACTCAGCGGGTCTGGCAGCGTCTGTGGAGAGAAATCAGCGTTCGAGTCCAGTGACCCTTCCTCAGTTCTGATTTCTCTCCACAGATGTTACCAGACCTGCTGAGCTTTTCCAGCAATTTCTGTTGTTGTTTCTGATATCAGAGCATCCGCAGTTTTTTTTTTGATTTTTACCTTCTCAAGCGCAACTGGATTGGAGTGACAACTTTGAGGGAACGAGTAAGAAACAACAAAGGTTTTTGAGCAAAGGTTGTGCATATTCCTCTTTTAAAAGCTTCAGTGACAATAGTTGTTCCATTTACTCTCCGACCATAAGCAAATTGGAGCTCTTAACTATTTAAATTGAATTGAATTGAATTGAATTTATTGTCACGTGTACCGACACATGTTGGTGTCACGGTGGCACAGTGGTTAGCACTGCTGCCTCACAGCGCCAGAGACCCGGGTTCAATTCCCGCCTCAGGTAACTGACTGTGTGGAGTTTGCACGTTCTCCCCGTGTCTGTGTGGGTTTCCTCCGGGTGCTCCGGTTTCCTCCCACAGTCCAAAGATGTGCGGGTCAGGTGAATTGGCCATGCTAAATTACCTGTAGTGTTAGATTAGGGGTATGGGTGGGTTGTGCTTCGGCGGGTCGGTGTGGACTTGTTGGGCCGAAGGGCCTGTTTCCACACTGTTTTTAATCTAAACAAGACCCACAGTGAAAAGCTTTGTCTTGCGAGCAATACAGGCAGATCACAGAGTTAAGTAGCATAGTTAAGTAAATAATAGGTAAACAGCAGCAAAAACAAAAACACAGGGACAGGCTGCTATGAACATGGGGTACGTATCAAGTACTGCACAGGAGCATGGGCAGCAAACTGCCTTCTTATGTTTACATAGTTTTACAAACTGGTGTTACTCAAATATATTTCAGGAGGTGTTAAATTGTTTTCACAATCCTGACAACACTTGGACATACTGTCTTAATCATTAATCATGCTCAGTCTGCACTCTCGTGACTATCCTGCAACTATCTTTGTTGTGACTGTGGAATTACATAATTGACTTAGTCAGAATGCATCACCCTTTCACAGATCTGTACAAACTTTGATAATTTTAGCTTTTATAATGTCTGATTTCCCCTTTCTTTCATATAGGATTGAAGAATGCATTTTGTGCAAAATGGTACTCTTGTATTCGATGAATTTATCGATAAGATTAGATTACTTACAGTGTGGAAACAGGCCCTTCGGCCCAACAAGTCCACACCGACCCGCCGAAGCGCAACCCACCCATACCCCTACATTTACCCCTTACCTAACACTACGGACAATTTAGCATGGCCAATTCACCTGACTGTGGGTGGAAACCAGAGCACCTGGAGGAAACCCACACAGACACATGCAAACTCCACACAGTCAGTCGCCTGAGGCGGGAATTGAACCCAGGTTTCTGGTGCTGTGAGGCAGCAATGCTAACCACTGTGCCACCGTGCTGCCCATAAGTCATATCTCAAATTTGTTCCCTTTTAATGTTTAGCCAGCACTAGTAAATAACATGACAGTCATTTCTTGTTTTGATGCATTGAGCAAATGAATTAAATAATTTGAACTCTGATCTATTTATGTGTCCTCAGTTACTCCCAATGCTAGTTTAAAATATGGTGCCTCAGGATGTGCACTTTTGAAAAGGGGACAGTAATTTAGACACTCCGCTGTCTGAGGCTTGTCGCTTCAAGCTCACAAAATGTGCAGTGATTTTAATTGGAGCCAACAGCAGTGTTCCTTCTCCAGAAACTTTGTTATCAATGATGTAGCTATTAACCTGGGCTTTTCTGTTGCAATAAAGCTGAAACTGATAGTGCAAACTGATAACAACCTCCAACATGCATAAACTTACATTTGGTTGCAGCAATTCAGATGCTACTGTAGTATTACCATTCTGCTCCATAGGATGTGCTGTTGCAATCCAAGCTGATCGAATTGGCACGGAAATCAATACAGTGCATTAATCTGAGGCAATTCCTCAGTACTCTTACACTTAAAATATCTGGAAGAGTTAGAGTGAGGAAATGCAGGAGTAGCTGAGTTTTTAATGGCATAACAAGTATAACGACATTTCTTTTCAACAATCTCTCTGACACTGAAACGTTCCTTTTCCAAGTGCGAAGGTACATTCTGTCTGGTAAAAAAAGGTTGCAGAGTTAAAAGCAAAATGAATTTCGGGTGTAATTTTTTTTTTCTCTGCTTATCCCTTTGATTTCTCGACCTTAATCACGACTGTGTATTCCAATCTTTAGCTTATAATGATGGAAATACTTGAAAAAAAATCTCTTCATGGGTAGTGTGGCCCAACATAAATGGCCTCAAGAGATGCCTTCATGAACTACTGCAGTCCATATAATATTGGCAAGAGACAGGATTTAGAAACATTGACCGCGAAGCAGGAAGGATGTTGGGGTGTGTGTGTATGTAAGACGCTGTACAAGGAAGCTCACTGAGTTACTGCCATGCATTTTGTATTGGGTACACTCCACTGCGGCATCAGTGACGGTGGAATTGAATGTTGATGGATAGGTGCCAATCAAGAGGACTCCTTTGACCTGGATGGTGTTGAGCTTCTTCAGCGCAGTTTGACCCTCACTCACCCAGGCAGGTGGACGGTACTTTCCTGCACTCCGTGACACGTATCATGTAAGCGGTAGACAGGCTTTGGGGAGTCAGGAGGTGAATTATCCGCTGCAAATTGTCAACCTCTGACCTGCTGCTGTAGCTATTGTATTTACCATTGAACAGCCTTATGTACTTGATTAGATTAGATTCCCTACAGTGTGGAGACAGGCCCTTCAGCCCAACCAGTCCACACTGACCCTCTAAAGAGTAACCTACCCAGACCCATTTCCCTCTGACACTATGGGCAATTTAGCATGGCGAATTCACCTAACCTGCATATCTTTGGACTGTGGGAGGAAACCGGAGCACCTGGAGGAAATCGACGCAGGCATGGGGAGAATGTGCAAACTCCACACAGACAGTTGACCGAGAGGGGAATTGAACCTGGGACCCTGGTGCTGTGAGGCAGCAGTGCTAACCACTGAGCCACTGTGCAAGTAATTGTCAAATTTCTTTGACTACTTTTTAAGGTTAAATTTATGGGGTCAACTATTACATGGATACTACTTTTCAGGACCCATCAAAGTTCATACCGTACCATGAGCAAAAGCCCAACTAACTTGTAAACGAATAAAGAAAAGAATTATGGTAATTCTGAAAACCTGGATTGGAGCAAAACAGCCAGCAGACTGGAAGATCAGGAGCTGAGTGGAATAACCGGCAGACTGGAAACCTGGAGCGGGACGTTAAGGCCGGCACACTGACTCATAAACGTTGACCTGTTATCTGTGAATATCTAAGGTTGACTTTTACACAAGATATTTGGAAAATTCCAGGTTATTTGGTCAAAAATAGGGAGTCGACTTTTACATGAGATTGACCTTTACTCGAGTATATAAGGTATGTAGGTGAAATTGGGTACTGCAGATGCTGGAGATTAGAGTCAAGATTAGAGAGGTGCTGGAAAAGCACAGCAGATCAGGCAGCATCCGAGGAGCAGGAGAATCGACGTTTTGGGCAAAAGCCCTTTATCAGGGATGATGAAGGGCATTTGCCCAAAATGTCAATTTTCCTGCTCCTCGGATGTTGCTTGATCTGCTGTGCTTTTCGAGCACCACTCTAATCTTGACTATATAGGGTATGTTACCATTTAGTAGTAACCTCCACGATGTTGGTCTTGGATGAATTCAGTCGCACTAAGAATAAGGAGCAGGAGTAGGATATTTGCCCCTCCAGCATCGGCTTGCCATTCTGTCAGAGCATTGTTGATTTGCCCCAGGCCCCAACTCCTATTTCGCATCAGCTACTCATCCCCTTCACCTCCATGTTATTGTGAAAATGGATCTACCTCCTTTCAAATACTTCCAGTGATCTAGCCTCCACAACTCTCTGGGATAGAGAATTCCAGGCATTCAAAGCTCTCCAGGGGAAGAAATTCCTCCACATCTCAGTTTTAAATAAATATCTCTTCATTCTGTAACTATTGCCCCTGGTTTATGATTCCCATTATTGGAAACCTACCCTGGCTATCCCCTCTCAGATTGTTTCAATAAAGTCACCTCTCATTCTTATAAAATCTAATGACAAAAAGCTCAGCTATTTAGCCATTCTTTGTGATGTGAATCAACATCTATATCCCAGGAATCAGCTTGAGTGAATTGATTCTGAACCACCTCCAAAGCTCATCCATCCTTTCTTAAACACAGGGGCTTATACCACATACAATACTCCAGATGAGATCTCGCCAATACCCTGTACAGTTGTAACAAGACTTCACTATTGTTAAACTCCAACCATCCCCCCCCGCCTCCCCCCACCGCCCCCCCTCCCCCCCAAGCAATAAACGCCAACATGCCATTTAATTGCTTGGTGCACCCACACGCTAACCTCTTTCCATGCACAAGAACACCTACATCCCTCTGTGCTGCATGTCATAGAGTCATAGAGATGTACTGAAAAATGTGTTGCTGGAAAAGCGCAGCAGGTCAGGCAGCATCCAAGGAGCAGGAGAATCGACGTTTCGGGCATATGCTGCACTTTTCCAGCAACACATTTTTCAGCTCTGATCTCCAGCATCTGCAGTCCTCACTTTCTCCTCATAGAAATGGACCCTTCAGTCCAACCCATCCATGCCGACCAGATATCCCAACCCAATCTACTCCCACCTGCCAGCACCCGGCCCCTATCCCTCCAAACCCTTCCTATTCATATACCCATCCAAATGCCTCTTAAATGTTGCAATTGTACCAGCCTCCACCACTTCCTTTGGCAGCTCATTCCATACACGTACCACCCTCTGTGTGAAAAAGTTGCACCTCAGGTCTCTTTTATATCTTTCCCCTCTCACCCTAAACCTATGCTCTCTAGTTCTGGACTCCCCGATCCCAGGAAAAAGACTTTACCTATTTACCCTATCCATGCCCCTCATAATTTTGTAAACCTCTATAAGGTCACCCCTCAGCCTCCAACGCTCCAGGGAAAACAGCCCCAGCCTGTCCAGCCTCTCCTTGAAGTCTCTACCTCAATGATAATCTGCTTTTTCATACTTCCTCCCAAAGTGCGCAACCTCACACTTGCCCACATTAAACTTCAATCTGCCAAGAATTTTGTCCACTCACTCAATCTCTCTGTATCCTTTTGCAGGTTCCTTATGTCCTCAAAACATGCCCTCCACCCTATTTTGGTATCATCAGCAAATTATGGATAAATACACTCTCTGCCTCCTCCATCATTGCTGTTGAATTTTAAGGGAAGATAGTTAGATTCTCTCCAGCTGCCTGACGAAAAAGTGACGCTCCGAAAGCTAGTGCTTCCAAATAAACCTGTTGGACTATAATCTGGTGTTGTGATTTGTTCACACCAATCCAACACCGGCACCTCCATTTCATCTCTCTTTGTTGGAGAAGGTCATTGCATGGCACTTGTGTGGTCCAAATGCTGTTTGCCATTTATCAGCCCAAGCCTGAATGTGGCTGCCAAGGGAGATTGACTGTTTCCATACCTGGGGAGTTAGAAATGGTTCTGTATAATGCAATCACAAGCGAACATGCCCATTTCTGATGGTGAAGCGGTTGAAGATATTTGGGTGCAGGACCCCATCCTAAACTCGTGCAGTAATATCGAGACAGAGCAGGGTCCATGACCGTGCTGTAGACCTTTCTGACTCTGCAACCATGTTTCTTTGTGCTCGGTATAGATTAGATTAGATTAGATTACTTACCGTGTGGAAACAGGCCCTTCGGCCCAACAAGTCCACACCGACCCGCCGAAGCGCAACCCACCCATGCCCCCACATTTACCCCTTACCTAACACTACGGGCAATTGAGCAAGGCCAGTTCACCTGACCTGCACATCTTCGGACTGTGGGAGGAAACCGGAGCACCCGGAGGAAACCCACGCAGACACGGGGAGAACGTGCAAACTCCACACAGTCAGTCGCCTGAGTCGGGAATTGAACCCGGGTCTCAGGATTGAACCACTGTGCCACCGTGCCGCCCACAGTAACCTGTGTAGCAACCTATAAATCCAACCTGTGTAGCATTTTCCTGCTGACACCCATTGATGTCAATTTTTTTTTCAGTTTCTTTGATGCTTGACTCAGTCAAATGCTTCTTTGATATCATGGGCAGTTACTCTAACCTCATTGGATATTCTCTCAGAGGAACTTGCAATCTGTATACTACTGTGACAGTTCTTAATTGGTTGAAGACTTTGACTGGTTAGAATCATAGAATCACTGCAGTGTGGAAGCAGGCCATTCGGCCCATCAAGTCCGGACTGACCCACTCCCCTATCCTATCCCAGTAACTCTGCATTTCTCATGGTTAATCTATTTAGCCTCCATATCTCAGTTTTAAATAAATATCTCTTCATTCTGTAACTATTGCCCCTGGTTTGTGACTCCCACTATTGGAAACCTACCCTGGCTATCCCCTCTCAAAATGTTTCAATAAAGTCCCCTCTCATTCTTGTAAAATCGAATGACAAAAAGCTCAGCTATTTAGCCATTCTTTGTGATGTGAGTCTGCACATCCTTGGACACTTATGACAATGTGCATGGCCTATCTATCTAGTCTGCACATCTTTGGACTGTGGGAGGAAACGGGAGCACCCGGGGGAAACCCACACAGAGATGGGGAGAATGGACAAACTCCACACAGACAGGCACCCAAGGAATCAAGCTCAGGTCTCTGGTGCTGTGAGGCAACAGTGCTAACCACTGAGCCACCATTACTTTGAAAACTTGGTTCTTTTTGAGTTGCTTGCAGATGCCATCAATACGCAGTAAAAAGTGACAGACTAATTAGATTAGATTGCTTACAGTGTGGAAACAGGCCCTTCGGCCCAACAAGTCCACACCGACCCTCTGAAGAGCAACCCACCCAGACCCATTCCCCTACATTTACCCCTTCACCTAACACTACAGGCAATTTAGCATGGCCAATTCACCTAACTTGCACATTTTTTTGGATTGTGGGAGGAAAGCAGAGCACCCAGAGGAAACCCACACAGACAAAGGGAGAATGTGCAAACTCCACACAGACAGTTTTCTGAGGCTGGAATTGAACCCGGGTCCCTGGTGCTGTGAGGCACCAGTGCTAACCACTGAGCCACCGTGTTGTGGAATTCCTTCATTGCTCTGTCTTTTGAGTATAGGTGCTGGGATGTTATGTTGAGGTTGTGCAGGACATTGGTGAGGCACCTTCTGGAATACTGTGTCCAGTTCTGGTCGCCCAGTTATAGGAAAGATATTATTAAACTGGAGAGGGGTCAGAAGAGATTTGCTTGCTATGGAAGGGTTGAATTGTAAAGAAAGGCTGGAGAGGCTGGGACTTTTTCACTGGACGGTAGGAGGTTGAGAGGTGACCTTATAGCAGTTTATTAAATAATGAGGGGGTATAGATAAAGTTGATGGGAGATTCCAAGACCGGGGACACATTGTTAAGGTGAGAGGAGAGAGATTTAAAAAAGACAGGAGGGGCAGATTTTTTACACAGAGAATGGTTCACGTGTGGAATGAACTTCCTGAGGAAGTGGTGGATACAGGTACAGTTACAACGTTTAAAAGACACTTGGATCGATGTGTGAACAGGGAAGCTGTGGACCAGGAGCAGGCAGAGGTGGGACTAGTATAAGTTGGGATTCTGTTCAGTATGGACTGGTTGGACCGAAGGGTCTGTTTCTGTGCTGTATGACTCTAAGTGTTCTTTAATTCATCTTCAAAATAAGGGGATGAAATTGTTAACAAATTCTTGCAATGTAAGTTTTGTTACAGTGCAAACTTTTCACATATTTTTACAGTCATTATTCAGGTTAAAAGGAGAAAAAAATTGACTGTAATATATTTGTGGGTACAGAAGGAGATAGATTTAATATCCAAACTCTGGCTTCCAGAATCTTAATTCTTGTCACATACAGGTCACCCAAAGGCCACATTCTCACTGAGCTCTAGCCAGCAACAGCTCCCTTTGAACATTCTCACTCTGTTTTTCCAACTCCCCCCCCCCCCCATGGCTTCACCTTTCCCCAGCTCTGTGTCCTCATCCAGCCCAACAACCATCCAGTCACTATGCTCCTCCACTGGGCTTCATCGCTCCATTGTTTCCCAGCCTTACCCTCACCTGCTTGCGCTCTTAGCTGGGGAGCCTCTCCCTGGACCTCTCTGCCTCAGTACCTTTGTCTCCCCTGAAGGACCTAGCCTGGTCATCTGCCTTGGTATCTTTGGTGTGCCTTTGGCGTCCAGTTTAATCTGATGGAATTCCTGAAAAGCACCTTGTGGTAATCAACTACAATAAAAGAGTTATCGGAAATGAGCTATTGGGAGAGACTGAATAGGTGAGGGGTATTTTCTTCAGAGCATAAGAGGCTGGGGGCTGACTTTACAGAGGTTTAAAAAATCATGAGGGGCATGGATAAGATAAATAGACAAGGTCTTTTCCCTGGCTTGGAGGAGTCCAGAATGAGAGGGCATAGATTTAGGGTGAGAGGGGAAAGATTTAACAGGGACCTGAGGGGCAATTTTTTCACGCAGAGGGTGGTGAATATATGGAATGAGCTGCCAGAGGAAGTGGTGGAGGCTGATACAGTTACAACATTTAAAAGGCATCTGGATGGGTATATGAATAGAAAGGGTTTGGAGGGATATTGGCCAAATGCTGGCAAATGGGACAAGGATATTGGTCGGCATGGAAGAGTTGGTCTGTTTCTGTGCTGCACACCTCCATGGCTGTACCTTACTCAGTGATTTATACACCTTTTGAATTCTATTTCCAAGAGATCTGTGGATGATGCCATCACTGATTCTGGGATGGGTAGGATTTGACCCTTCAGGGAAGCCAGGGATATGGGGAGTGAGTGGGAAAGCAGAGTTAAGGGAGAAGATCAGCTGTGATCACACTGCATGGGGGGGAGCAGGTTTGATAGGCTGAGTGGCCTACATTCCTTACATCATTGCACTGACCACCTGTTGGGATACAGTAGTGACAGTGCCTTGGCTTGCGGTATATTTCGAATGTAGCAGACAAAACTCAGACAGCAGAGCTCAATCCTATCCTCAGCTGCCACTTCCAGCAGGTAGTGATGGACAGAAAGAGAAATAGCACATGGAATTAATTTAGAAAGCAGATTGACATGCATAAGTTGGACCAAAGAGTCTGTTTCTGTACTATACATTGCTATGACTCTCTCAGGAAGGGTTGAGAGGGATATGGGCCAAATGCTGGCAAATGAGATTAGAATACTTTGGATATCTGGTCAGCATGGACGAGTCGGACCAAAGAGTCTGTTTCCATGCTTTACAACTCTAAATGCTTGTTTTTTTTTAGCCTGGAACTGAAAGTTAGTTGCTTTCCTGGTGAACCTATTTGAATTGTCAATCAGGGTGAAGCTGTTAACATGGGCTGCAGGTTTTGTTAAACTCTGTTAAGAAATAATTTGCACAGCAAGGTGGACTGGTTCGACGCTGTTTTCCTCTTTCTTGCAGTCATCAGCATGGACATTTTGTGGCTTTAAGACTGAAGCAAGCAAGCATTGAATTTTCTCTGCAGTAAACAGGCTATGGCGGGGAGCAGCTATGTGGGCACTGAGTAACAAACTGCTCTCGGAAAGCCAGCTGAATGAACAGCAAAGGCAGGTCAAGTGAATTCACTCAGGAGAAGTTCCAGGCTGTGGGAAGCATTTGTCCAAAAATATCTCGCGATCACAGTATTGAAGGTAGTCTAACTTGAGCAATAATCGGATTGTGACTCACAAAGCCAGACCTGACAAAACTCTCCATCACTTGGTGTTGGAGACAGCCAATCACAGGGCAAGTCGGGCATTCACTTCAGTATTGCTTTCCTTCAGCAGTTGAATTATTTTGCCATGAGCAAATGGTTTTCATGCCAGTCAGACATATCCTTTCCACTTGCCTGCGAGCGTCTTTCGAATGATGAGCTTGAGTTCTCTGTGAGTCATTCTCCGAGTGACAGACCCAACTGCAATAAACCTGCAATGGTTTCCCAAAAGGCTTCACCACTGCTTTTCTGTCAGATATGGAGACCAGGAGTAGGCCAATTCTGCCTTCAAGCCTGCTCCACCTGGACCCAATATACCAACCACTACAGCGGACAGCTGAAACTGACACCCGGAAGCGGCAAGGACAGACCACTATAAATACCGGAAGAAACATCAAAGAAGCGCTTCGCAGGAGGCTCCAGAGCACTGATGATGTCGCCTAGCCAGGGGACGAAACGTTTGCAACAAAAACTTCCAGCTCGGCGAACAGAACCACAACAACGAGCACCCGAGCTACAAATCGTCGCACAAACCTGCTCCACCATTCATTCTGCTCATTGCTGCTTCTCTATTGCAATCCCATAATCCCTCTTCCTACCCATGGATGCCCGTATGATCCAAACAAAATCTGTCTCTTCCTTGAGTATATTTAATGTGTTCGCTTCCTGTAAAATCTAAAAGAAGATCTCTCTTTCTTGAATAAATTCAGTGACTTGGCCTCCCCTGTGAGGCAATATTATTAAGAGTTAGGTAACCAAGGCAGGTGAATAGAATTAAGATATGGATCGATCATGTTCGAATGGTGGAGCAGGCTTGATTGACAAATTGCTCGCTTCTTGTTCCTCTGCACAGTATGAGAATCCATTGCCCCCCTGCTGATCCCATGTATCTCAATTGTAACAAGTGAAAGAAGATGTTCACTTACATATTTGTACATTTATACAGGATCTTTCATGGCTACAGAATGTCACAAAACACCGTACAAAAATTTGAAATAAGTAATTTTGAAATGTAATCATTGCTGCCCAGTAGGAAACAGGACAGCCAATTTACACACAGGAAGCCCCAAAATGAGGTATCAGAGAATCTTCGAGTAAAAAGTGAGGTCTGCAGATGCTGGAGATCAGAGCTGAAAATGTGTTGCTGGTTAAAGCACAGCAGGTCAGGCAGCATCCAAGGAACAGGAACGTTTCGGGCCAGAGCCCTTCATCAGGAATGAGGAGAGTGTGTCCAGCACGCTAAGATAAAAGGTAGGGAGGAGGGACTTGAGGGAGGGGCGATGGAGATGTGATAGGTGGAAGGAGGTCAAGGTGAGGGTGATAGGCCGGAGTGGGGTGGGGGCGGAGAGGTCAGGAATAAGATTGCAGGTTAGGAGGGCGGTGCTGAGTTCGAGGGAATCGACTGAGACAAGGTGGGGGGAGGGGAAATGAGGAAACTGGAGAAATCTGAGTTCGTCCCTTGTGGTTGGAGGGTTCCCAGGCGGAAGATGAGGCGCTCTTCCTCCAACCGTCGTGTTGTTATGTTCTGGCGATGGAGGAGTCCAAGGACCTGCATGTCCTCGATGGAGTGGGAGGGAGAGTTAAAGTGTTGAGCCATGGGGTGGTTGGGTTGGTTGGTCCGGGCGTCCCAGAGGTGTTCCCTGAAGCGTTCCGCAAGTAGGCGGTCCGTCTCCCCAATATAGAGGAGGCCACATCGGGTGCAGCGGATGCAATAGAAGATGTGTGTGGAGGTGCAGGTGAATTTGTGGCGGATATGGAAGGATCCCTTGGGGACTTGGAGAGAAGTAAGGGAGGAGGTGTGGGCGCAAGTTTTGCATTTCCTGCAGTTGCAGGGGAAGGTGCCGGGAGTGGAGGTTGGGTTGGTGAGGGAGTCGCAAAGGGAGTGGTCTTTGCGGAACGCTGATAGGGGAGGGGAGGGAAATATATCTCTGGTGGTGGGGTCCGTTTGGAGGTGGCGGAAATGACGGCAGATGATATGCTGTATACGGAGGTTGGTGGGGTGGTAGGTGAGAACCAGTGGGGTTCTGTCTTGGTGGCGGTTGGAGGGGCGGGGCTCAAGGGCGGAGGAGCGGGAAGTGGAGGAGATGCTGTGGAGGGCATCGTCGATCACGTCTGGGGGGAATCTGCGGTCTTTGAAGAAGGAGGCCATCTGGGCTGTACGGTATTGAAGAAGGAGGCCATCTGGGCTGTACGGTCAAGAGAATCTTGACAGTGTGGAAGCAGGCCATTTAGCCCATCAAGTCTACACTGATCTTCCAAAGAGCATCCCACCCTATCTCTGTAAGCCTGCGTTTGCCATGGTCAAACCACCCTCGCCTGCACATCCCTGGCCACTATGGGGCAATTTCCCATGGCTAATCCACACCACCCTGCACATCCTTGAACACTATGGGCAACTTAGCATGGCCAACCCACCCTAGCCCATACATCTCTCGACACAATGAGCAATTTTGCATAGCCAATCCACTCTAGCCTGCACATCCCTGGACACGATGGGGCAATTCAGCGTGGCCAATCTACCCTAGCCTACATATCCCTGGACACTATGGGCAATTTCACATGGCCAATCCACCCTAACCTGCACATGTTGTACAGCAGTTGGAAACCAGAGTACCTGGAGGAAATCCGCGAGGGAAACTCCACACAGAAGGTCACCCAAGACTGAAATCGAACCCGGGTCCCTGGTGTGGTGAAGCAGCATTGCTAACCACTGAGCCACCGTGCTGTCCAAGCAAGGTGTTAATAACCAAGTAATCTGTTTTTACAATGTCAGTTGAGAGATAAAGCTTCGACACCGTGGATAGCTCCTCTTCACAATTTTATCTGGGGAACTATTACAGCTACATGAAAAAATCCTTCAGTTTAACAGTCCATCCAAAGGACAGTATTCCCTCTGTGAAGTACAGTAGCAGTGTCAGTTTAATTTCTGTGCACAAACCTGAAATGGGATTAGAACCGACACATTGTGCACGAAGGGGTGAGTCAGTTACCCACTGAGCCCGAGCAGATGCACTGTTTGTGCTGATGCTTATTTTGACTGAGTCTCTGTAAAGACAATTATAAATCAGAGAATTTGGGAATGCTTTTCTTTGAGAAGAGAAGGTTGAGAGAGGATTTGAGGGATGTGTTTGAAATCATAATGGGACTGTACAGAGGATCCAGAGAGAACCAGTCTCATCAGTAGACAGCTAGGGAATGATGGAGCATAGATAATTGGCAGAAAGAAGCAATGGTTACATAAGAGACCTTTTCCCACAATGGGTAGTTCAGACGTGGGATACACTGCCAGAGAGGTGGATCCAACGAAGGCATCCGAGAGGGAATTATCTGTAAAGGAAGAGTGTGCAGGGTCCTGAGGAGATGACAGGGAGTGTGTAGTGATTGGAACCAGGTGGATCTCATTGACTAAGAGATACCTGATTGGGGTGGTTAATCTGGGCTAATCAGGGAGCCCTGGCTGACAGATATAAACAGGAGATCACTACCGCAGTTAGGCGGTAGTGCGGGGGTTAAGGAAAGAAAAAAAAGAAAAAGAAAAAAATGAAGAAAAGAAAAAAAAAGAAAAAAATAAACAGGAGATTCTGACAGCCCCCTGTCTTGAGGGACTGATTTTGAGCTGGCTGGCCACATAGCTAGTGTGTACTGCTGCTGTTCCTTTCTGTGTTTATTTGGGGGAACAAACCTGATTCCTGAACTGGCTAATCTTTACAGTCAGTTTGTTAATTACTATTCCTCTTTTATTGAGGACTGATTTCTAAACTGCCTGCCCTTCACAGTCAATGTGTTTCAGGTGTAACTCTGTTCTCATTAGGGAACTGTTGTTTCACTGCTGCTTACAGCCTGTGCTACTGTCCTTTTCTTTTAAGAAAAGGACAATGCTGGTTTTGTGGCAGGGATCAGCCCTTGCACTCTGGTTTTCTTTATGTTTTCACTTTTTGATGTTTGGACTGAGGCCCTGTGAGTTAATGCACCTTTCCAGCTGAACTGCCCCTCTATAGGTAGAATAGGCCTATGTAAAGACTGAACAGGTGTGTGTGTGTGTGTGTGCTGGGAGGTGAGCATTTGCTGCTTCCTGGAGTGGACCCTGCCTATTTGAGTGGACCATTCCCTGTGAGTTAACTGCACCTTTTACAATGAACTGTATTCCTGTGAGTGAACCTGGTTCTCTATGGATAGACTAAGCCTCTATGGAGACTGAACATGTGTATGTGCTGTGGGGTGTGTATTTGCTGCCTTTAGGAGTGGACCCTGCATACTGGAGTGGACTCTGCCTTTGGTTTGGATTCTATCTCTGACAATGCATTCTGCACATTGGAGTGGACTCTATTCCTGGGAATGGATTCTGCATTCTGAAGAGAACTGTTCACTGTAATGGACACTGTACCAGAACAGAAAATGTGTTGCTGGAAAAGCGCAGCAGGTCAGGCAGCATCCAAGGAACAGGAAATTTGACATTTTGGGCATAAGCCCTTCATCAGGAATGAGAAAAGTGTGTCCAGCAGGCTAAGGTAAAAGGTAGGGAGGAGGGACTTGGAGGAAGGGTGATAGAGATGCGATAGGTGGAAGGAGGTCAAGGTGAGGGTGATAGGCCGGAGTGGGTTGGGGACGGAGAGGTCAGGAAGAAGATTGCAGGTTAGGAAGGCGGTGCTGAGTTCAGACTCTGTTTATTGCTAATTAACTGTCTTGCTTGTTGGGTTTATCTCCTGCACTGTCTTGTGTGTCCCTGGGTGTGGCAGGCCTCGCTGTGAGCTGGGAGGCTTATAGGTCATCCTGAAAGCTCTGACCCCAAGAGTTGGACAGAAAGTGGGTAGGCTGCCCTGATGCCAGTCGTCCTGAAAGCCAGAAGGTGGGTAGATCGTCCTGTGAACCTGAAGGTAGGTAGGTAGACCATCCCGTTGCTGGTCGCACTGAGAGCTGGAAGGTGAGTAGGCCATTCTGAGTGCTGTCGTCCCAAGAAGGGGTCATCAGGACGGGCTGTCTTAGAAATGGCCAGAAGGTGTCAGAGCAGCTGAGGGGATGGTGTTTAAGAGACAGGCAGAGATCCAGAAGGCTTGTAGGCTGCCCTGCACGCCCATGTCCCAGGGAAGGGAAGGGGCTGTCCGAGAGGTGGCTGGAAGGTGTCAGAGCGGACTGAGAGCTGGAAGGGACATGGTTTGGACTGAGAGCCGGAAGCAGGGTAGGGGCGGGCTGCCTGAGAGTAGCTGAAAGGTGAGAGGGATGGTGGTTTGCTGGGTTGTCGAGGTGTCTATGATATATGCTCTGTTTTATTGTTCAGTTTATTGGACTGTCTGTATGTGATTGCATTTACTGTTTCCTTTCTGATATAATGTGGGATTTGAGGTTCATCCTCTTTCCCTGTGAACTGTTGCACTGAGGGGTCTGGCTTTATTGCCCCTTTCTTCCCCTGTAAATTGCTGTTTTCTTGTAAACTGCTGTTCATTATTAACTGTAATTTGTACCGGTTAATAAAATAACAAAAATACACAAACAGGGGATTCTGAGTCTCCTGACTTGAGGGACTGACTCCAAGCTGGCTGTAAATAAATGCTGAAAGAATATCAGCCCTCTATAGTTCTCTCTGAATGGCATCTGGTGAATTTTCAGTTTCCCAAACAGCACAGTACTGCTGAATAAATGGCCTTTCGGGGTGCTGTCTCCATTCTGTGAAGTGAAGTCGAAAGCAAATTCAAGAGTTGTGGTTGAGATGCAGCTTCAGATTATTATCCGTGGAGTTTGAAAACCCTATTCTCCCACCAGCTGTGCAATTGTCTAATCAGTGCCTTATTAGATTTTTGTCATTTGCAGAAAGCTGCAGGTATTAATGGTTTTACTGATAGAGCTGCACAGAAGGTGTAACAGGAATGGGAGTACGCCATCCCACTCAATACACTCTTCCCAAAGCAACCAGCAACACTGCATCTGGGGGAACACACAGGGCTGTTTCAATGAATGAGTCAGTGTGACGTTAAATGGCCTGTCTACGACCATGGATGGTAACTTGTTAGATTTTTAGTTCGAGCTGAAGAGCATGTAGGCAATCTGAAAATCCCTGGACTTTATGATTAGATTACTTACAGTGTGGAAACAGGCCCTTCGGCCCAACAAGACCACACCGTCCGCCGAAGCGCAACCCACCCATACCCCTACACCTAACACTACAGGCAATTTAGCTTGGCCAATTCACCTAACCTGCACATCTTTGGACTGTGGGAGGAAACTGGAGCACCCGGAGGAAACCCACACAGACACGGGGAGAATGTGCAAACTCCACACAGTCAGTCGCCTGAGTCGGGAATTGAACCCGGGTCTCTGGCGCTGTGAGACAACAGAGCCACCGTGCTGCCTACATGATGATGAATTATTTCAGCCTTGATTGAAGATGATCAGAGCTTCCAGCTTATGGCTTACTGCTCCTCATACTGTAAACCTGCTGACGAGGCCTTTGGTGCAGTTGTATTGCCCGTGCCTCTGCTCCAGGAGTCCCAGGCTCAAGTCCCACCTGCATATTAATGTAGCTAAACGGATTGATTTGAAAATTTGAGCTGGGTTCTTGTTTGTCTGTTGATTCTTTGAAGTTTGCATCACATATAGACAGAGTGGTTAAGAAGGTGTTTAGCATACTTTCCACACTCCTTTGAGTACAGGAGTTGGGATGTCATGTTGAGGTTGTACAGTAGGGCGGCACGGTGGCACAGTGGTTAGCACTGCTGCCTCACAGCGCCAGAAACCCGGGTTCAATTCCCACCTCCGGCGACTGACTGTGTGGAGTTTGCACGTTCTCCCCGTGTCTGCGTGGGTTTCCTCCGGGTGCTCCGGTTTCCTCCCACAGTCCAAAGATGTGCAGATCAGGTGAATTGGCCATGCTAAGTTGCCCGTAGTGTTAGGTAAGGGGTAAATGTGGGGGTATGGGTGGGTTGCGCTTCGGCGGGTCGGTGTGGACTTGTTGGGCCGAAGGGCCTGTTTCCACACTGTAAGTAATCTAATCTAATCTAATCTAAAAGTATGTTGGTGAGACCCCTTGTGGAGTACTGTGTCCAGTTCTAGTCACCCTGCTATAGGAAGGATATAATTAAACTGAAGAGCATGCTGAAAAGATTTACCAAGGTGTAGCTGGGAATGGAAGAGTTGAGTTGCAGGGAGAGGCTGGGATTTTTGCACTGGCATATGGGAGCCTACCTTACAGAGGTCTTTAAAATCATGACGGGCATGGATGAATAGTGGGTGTTTCTTTTTTCCAGGGTGTGGGAGTTTAGGACGAGGGGGCATTTTTTAAGGTGAGAGGAGAAAGATTTAAAAAGGACATGAGGGGCAACCTTTTTACAGTGGTTTGTGTGGAATGAACTTCCAGAGGAAGTGGTGGGTGCAGGCACAATATTGAAGTACATGGATAGGAGACGTCTGGGGGGTTATGGTCCAGGAGCAGGCAGGTGGGGCCAGTTTAGTTTGGGATTATGTTCAACATGGACTGGTTGGACCGAAGGGTCTGTTTCTGTGCAGTGTGACTCTTTTGGTACAGTTGTACGGTTACTGTGTCTAAACCTATATCTAAATCCCCTGAGGAAAGGGACTTGTGGTGCTAGCCCAAAGAGTCTAGATTCAAGACCCGGCTCAGGATGTGGGAGCAAATTACTGCAGAGGCCGGAATCTGTACTGAAAACAGCAAATGCTGGAGATCACAGCGAGTCAGGCAGTATCCATAGAGAGAGCAAGCTAACATTTCGAGTCTAGGTGACTCTTCATGAGAGCTGACATGAAATCAAGACTGGAAACGTTAGCTTGCTCTCTCTCCATGGAGACTGCCTGACCCGTTGTGACTCCCCAGTATTTGTTGTTCCAGGATGTGTCGGTCATGGGTGTGTTGTAACTTGGTTTGGTCACAATGGAACCTTGTCCATGGCATTTCCTTCTGAAGTGCTTAAACCTTGCACCGTTACCTGGTGGGAATGAGATGGCTTGACTTGGAGCTTTGCCGACCTGGTGGATAGTGTGGTTGCTAACGGCAACGGCTTGCTCTGTTGTAGTATAATTGCTAACCCTTCATCCTCCCCCAGCACGACACCACTGTCTCTTTAAAACCTCATCACCCTCCAATTATTTACTTGTCAGTCTGGTAATTTGAAAATTAGCCTACTTTTGTACAGCAGCCGAGGACCAATATGATTACGGCAAACAATTGCAAATAAATGTTAATGAAAACTGTCCAGACTGGTGTTTTTAGTCAAGTTGAAACAGTAGTCCTTTTTTTTGTTAGTAGATTGTAGAATTCAGTCCTGACCTCCAAAAGGCCTGGATGCTACTGCTGCTTTCAATTAATCTCCTTCCTGCATTGGAACGTAATCATAAATTGCCCTTTGTGTCTCAATTATTGAGAATGTTTCTTTGTTAACTGAATATGATTAATCAGAACAAGATGACTGATATTGTGCTGTAATTAAACTCTCGCATTCACTGTCTTTTATACACTTCTGGCAAAAGCTGAATTGCACTTTTGTGAAGGGTGTAGTTAATTTTGTGTACTAATTTTTCCTTAATAGACTTTTTTCTTTGTTCATTTACACGGTAGTTTTATCTTTCATTTCAATTGCATTTATTTTATGCTGTCTGTGTGACACTACATTGCTTCAATTCCAATTGCTTCCGCATCTTTCATTTTACTCGCTCCACCATTGGAGCCCAAGGCCCTGAAGGAACATTAGCCCAAATCCCTGGAATTCCCTCCTTAAACCTCTCTGCCAACCTCTCCTTTGACAGGCTGTCTAACTCTGCTCCCCTGACCAACCTGTCCTGATAGCTCCTCACATGAATCAACTTCATCGCAGGCTTATTAGGGCTTTGCAAAGCACTCTGGGGGATGGTTGACCACTAGGTGGATGGCACTATATAGAATTGCAAGTTGTTGTTGATCACTTTGACCTGTCTGGAGCACAGTCAGGATAAAGGGAGCAAGTGAGATGACAATGACCCCCCCCCCCCACCCTTCCAGGCGACAAAGGGCTAGCAGTCGCACAGTGACCCAGGGTGACTGAAGTGCAGGTCGCTGGTTGCAATGGTGCAGGGGATGGATTTTATCTGCCTCTTTAGACCCTTTTGAATTTCTGTTGGTGTTTGCTGAGCTGCTATTGTTTCCAAATTACTGAGCTTGGAAGATGTGATGATGTAGACATTGCACTTAGATGTTCAAGACCTCAGTTTGAGATTTGCCCACTCTGCTAGGATGTGACAGCCCTCTCATCTGTGGGATATGGGGACTCTCTTGTTAATAAAGTGTTCCCTGTCTCTGTTAATCTGTTAAACGTGCATTTGGCAAAGACAGGGGCATGATTGGATCTACCTACCACATCAGCTTAGTCCAATACCCAGGACTGCATAATTGCATACTCCTGTCGCCTCTGGTCACTAGCCTTTCTCCAGTGGAAACTGATCCAGAGCCATGGACCCTTGTCCTCCCCAGATTAGAATCGGTTGTTCTTAATTACAACTGGGACATGCACATTTATGCATTCAATTGACCGTCAAAAATCACATGACACTGGGTTATAATCCAATCGGTTTATTTGAAACTGCAAGCTTTTGAAACCCTGCTCCTTCCTCACATAGCTAGTGAGAGAATACATCGGGCACAGAATTTATAAGTAAAAGATGAATGGGTCATGCAACTGATATGAATTTATTGAACAAATCCAGCTGGCTATAAGCTTGTAATCGATAAAAATGGAGAGGCAGGTTTCAATCAATGAATATGTAAATCCCAGAACTTCTTACAAGTCAGTGCACCATAGTTTTATCAGGATAAGGGTGACCCCTTAGGTCAAGCAATGCCTTTAGGTGTGGGAGCCTTACTTTGAGTCTGCTTGTGTCTCCATGGAGTCAGATTGGTTTTATTTCCAAAGAACGAATTTATAAAATGCCACATGGACTGACTGCCAACAGATTGTGTGCTTTTTGAACAAAATAGAATGTATCTGTAAATGCAAATTCTCCCCATAGATCTGTGTGTGAGGGGAGAGAGCATGTGTGTGAGACACACTGCATTTGCAATATTGAATGTAATCTCCTTTAAAGTGTCCTTCAGTTGATCTAGTTCAGCCATTGACATTGTGGAACCACGGGCATGTGTGATACTGGCATCCCACAGTGAACACCCGAATGCACGGCAACCCCTCATCTGCAGAGAAGGTATCAAACTGACTGGAAAGATACATCTTTCCTCACCGATTTCTTCATTCATTCATCCACTTGGTTGGGTGTGAATGATTCCTCGAAGAACCGGGATCTATCTCTGGTGTCTCAGCCAGAGCTTATCACTCCATCGACATTGCAAAGACAGAGAATCTGGTTATCATTACCGTGCTGTGTGTGGGGGCTTGCTGTGTGCATATTGCCTACCAAGGTCCCTCCCTTCCCACTTTGCGATGCCACAGCCATCACTGCAAGAATGGAGTTTTTGTTTTAAATGGCCTCCCTTTTGCTATCTCTAACTCTATCTATGCCTTTGGAATAAATGATCAACCTTGTTTTTTTGAAAGAGAAAAGCATTCTCCAATCAACCTGCTCAGAGATGTTATTAACACCTCTGGGACTTGAACCCAGGCTTTCTGGGTCAGAGGTAGGGGCATGACCACTGCACCACAGACTCTGTTAAAGTGGACGTTTCGGCTTGGGGCAGGATGTCAAGTTTGCCAAGAGTTGGGAATTTCGCTGATTTCATTACTGAGGCCATCTGCCTGCAGCATGTTCAAGTGTATTCCCAAATTGGTCATCATAGCACTTGTAACAAAAGCTGGTTTCTAGCTGTCAACTAACCTTCTTTAATATGGTTAGAGACAAAAAAAAAGACTGTAGACACCGGAATCCAAACTGGACAGGCAGGAGTCCAGAAGAAGGGTTGTACGTGAACTTCCCCGCCTCCTGATGCTGCCTGGCTTGCTGTGTTCTTCCAGCCACCTGCCTGTCAACCTTCTTTTCATATGATGTGGAGATGCCGGTGTTGGATTGGGGCGGACAAAGTTAAAAATCACACAACACCAGGTTATAGTCCAACAGGTTTATTTGGAAACACTAGCTTTCCAAATGCTGCTCCTTCAGCAGGTGGCTGTTCTTAATTACAACTGGAACATGCACATTTACACATTCAATTGTCACAGTCAAAACTCACACGATACCGGGTTATAGTCGAACAGGTTTATTTGAAACCGCGAGCTCTGGCTGAGACACCAGAGATAGATCCCGGTTCTTTGAGGAATCATTCACACCCAACCAAGCAGATGAATGAACGAAGAAATCGGTGAGGAAAGATGTATCTTTCCAGTCAGTTTGATACATTCTCTGCAGAAGAGGGTTTGCCATGCATTCGGGTGCTCACTGTGGGATGCCAATATCACACATGCCCCTGGCTGATCACTACCACCTGATGAATGAGCGGCGCTCCAAAAGCTAGTGCTTCCAAATAAACCTGTTGGACTATACCCTGGTGTTGTGTGATTTTTTTTTAACTTCTTTAATATGGCAATTGCAAAGCCCATCGCAAGGGAGAGATCGAACCCAATGCTGGGAGAGAGAGAGATCGAGACCTGAGCAGGTCAGAGGGTGCCTCATGGCGCATCTGCAGGCTTATACATTGCTAAACTTTTAATTTATTTCTTTATTTTTCTATTTTATACCCAAGGTTCTGTACTTAGGTACTTTTGTACCTAAGATGGGCAGGAAATGGCAACCTTGTACAGTTTTCATCTTACTCCTGTATCCCTGTATGTGAGGACATGTGATAAACCGAATTCTAATGCTCAGTCCCTCTCTTGTCACCATCCACTGGTGAAGTTCAACATGGAAGAGAGTCAGAATGAAGAGGAAAGGGAAAACTGCTGCACACTGTCACCCAGTGGCCAGAATCTGAAACCGTATCCAAGTCTCAAAGCATTGCACTGCCTATGTTTCAGCCTGTCACCCTAGTAGAACTGGAATACCTGCAGTGTGGAAACAGGCCTTTCACCCAGCAAGTCTACACCAACCTATGAAGAATAGCCCAAACAGACCCATTCCCCGACATGTCCCCCGACTAATGCTCATAATCTACATGTCCCTGAATGCTATGGGCAATTTAGTATGGCCAATTCACCTAACCTGCACATCTTTGGATTGTGGGAGGAAACCCATGCAGACACGGAGAGGACATGCAAACTCCAAGCAGTCAGTCCCCCAAGGCTGGCATTGAACCTAGGTCCCTGGTGCTGTGAGGCAGCAGTGCTAGCCACTGTGCCATAGGCAAAACTTATTAAATACAAATATGTGACAAGTGTCACAGTAAAAGAAAGATCACATACAAAAGTGGCAAGATAAGCATTGGTAAATTTAAAGCTTACAGACATTTGTTGACATTGTCCCATTGGAAACCTTTTAAAAATTTATTGATTTTGTGGGATGTGGCTGGCTGGGCCCAGTATTTTTTGCCGTCCCTAATTGCCCTTGAGACGGTGGGGGTGAGCTGCATTCTTGTACCGCTGCAGTCCACCTGCTGTGGGTTGACCCAAAATGCCCTGAGGGAGGGAATTCCAGGATTTTGACCCAGAGTCAGTGAAGGAACTCCATCTTGATAACGTAAGGACAGAGGGTTTAAAACAGCACAGAAAGCCACTTAAAATCAGTGACTTATATTAATAACAAGATGTTCTTTTTGGTAATCAGCAATTTTGTGCATGCATTTGGGAATTATGAACAGCGAACTTAACAGCAAAAGACATGTATTTTGCTCATTTAAGTATCGTTACCTCCTGAATACCAAGATAACGAATGTAATGCAGAGATGACAGAAAGTTACTACCTTGCCTCCTGTTCACATATATCTGGCATTGTGTTCTCTAGTGCATTTTTTTTCCCATTCTACTCTCTCAAATCCTACAACTCCTCTCCAGCTGAATCCAACTAATAGTAAAGACTGCATTAACAACATATCATGATAGTTCACCTGCCACCCTGTGACCTTTCCCTCGATCAGAACAATCTCCATTTGGAAGATGTTTTAATGGTTTCTCTGTTACAAATTGCTTTTCCTGAGCAAAACTCTCTCAACAACTGACGTAGCCACGGAGAACTTGAGACAGCAAGAACAATTTCGAGGAAAAAAAGACTGATGTTATGGTATTTTAACAGAAGCATAGAATCTCAACAGTGTGGAAGCTGGCTATTCAGCCCATCAAGTCCACAATGTCCCTCCAAAGAGCATCTCACCCAGACGCACCATGATCCCTGGAACCCATTATTTGCCATGACTACCCCATCGAACCTGCACATTCTTGGACACTATGGGCAATTTAGCATGCCAAATCCCCTTAAGCTGCACATGTTTGGACTGTAGGAGGAAACACAGACAGACATGGGGAGAATATGTAAACTCCACACAGACTGTCACCTGAGGGTGGGATTGAACCTGGGACCCTGGTGCTGTGAGGCAGCATGCTAACCACTGAGCCACCATACTGCCCAAAGCTTTAGGGGTGAAAAACAAACTGAATTTGAATCTTCCTCAGTGGAAGATAATTACTGTCACACAAGCATAATTTACCCCAATACTCAGACTCCAATAGTCAGAAAAAAACACAGAAAATGCCAGAGAAACTGAGTAGGTCCTGGCAGCATCTGTGGAGAGAGAGAAACTGAGGTAACCTTCAGAAATGAAGAAGCGTCACATCGGACTCAAAATGTTAACTCTGTTTCTCTCTCCGCAGATGCTGCCAGACCTGCTGAGTTTCTCCAACAATCGCTTAATTTGTTTCAGATTTCCAGTGTCGGCTGTATTTTGTTTTCATTTGAGACTCCCACCAGCTAGCCTTGCTCAGATTCGTACACATACATTGTTCCCTTCAAATTCGGTCCTCAGTGTAAAGGTGGTTCTCACATTTGTAGCCTGTCCAATCTCCTATCCTTTCACAGAACTCATTTTACTTTTGCATTCTTCCCAGGTCGTCTTCTCTTTACAAACCCCCAGTTGTACCTGGTTTCCTCCAACCCTTTAGGTAATTGGATTAATCCATTATTATTACCCCAAGCCCCCTGCCCCTTTTAACCCCATCACACTCCCTATCTCTGTTACTGCTGGTGGCTTGTTCTCTACCTCTCCAGATCCAAAGTCAAAAGTCACATGATACCAGCTTATAGTCCAACCGGTTTATTTAAAATCATAAGCTTTCAGAGCGCTGCTCCTTTGTCAGATTCAAGTTCTCCATCCTCCACCATTCCAAAGTACATCATTTACCCTCTCACCTTCCCGATTGCCTCCGTCTTTTCCCTTCCTTTGATTGTTAGCTATTTACTGCAGTCCACCTCTAATCTGTATCTTCAATCCTCTCAGTATTGTTCAAAGCACCAATTACAACTTCTTACAACTGCAGGCAGGAGTTCAGCTGCTGAGGAGAATTCTCATCTATAACAGATAGAGGGTACACTCTAAGCTCTGAAGAAAGAAAAAGAAGTCAAGCCTTTTTATAGCACTTCTCACGAGCTCATAACTTCCCAAATTGCTTTTTAGCCAATCAAAGTGGTGTGTGGTTAAAACGGTCTCTCAAAATAAATGTACACATTGAAACGAATCAGGAGCAGAAGCAGAAAATGCCTCGAGTAAGCTTTCCAAAATATACTACCATTGGCTGTGGACATCAGATAGTACAGAGAATGCAGGTATGAAGGGGGATGTCTGCCTTTTATGATCTTAGTTAAAAAATCACACAACACCAGGTTATAGTCCAACAGGCTTAATTGGAAGCACACTAACTTTCAGAGCGACACTCCTTCATCAGGTGGTTGTGGAGGATACAATTATAAGACACAGAATTTATAGCAAAAGTTTACAGTGTGATGTAATTGAAACTATACATTGAAAAATACCTTGATTGTTTGTTGAGTCTTTCATCTGTTCGAATACCATGATAGTTTCACTTCTTTCATGTGTAAATCACAAAACCTTTTTTTTAAAAGTTGCATTCACAGGTTAACTATAACAATTGGTTTTAGCTAGACAATATGTTGAAGGTGTTAGCCCCCTGTGTTCTCTGTCTATGACCTGATGTTTAGACTGATTCTAATCTAAAAAGTGAGATAACAGAGTTTTACATAAATTCATGCAGTTTTAGAGCAAAGTACAATGTAACAATGATCTTAATGAGTTAATGAAACAAATACTAATGGCTTTCTGGCTATAACTGATGACCATTTACACACTTATTTAGAGAAGAGATCTTATTTAAAACAGCACAGATAGTCAAGTAAAATCAGTGATTTCTATCAATAACTATAATATGCTCAAAGTTAAAAATCACACAACACCAGGTTATAATCCAGTAGATTTATTTGGAAGCACTAGCTTTCAGAGCGCTGCTCCTTCGTCAGGTAGTTGTGGAGTATGAGATCATAAGACACAGAATTTATAGCAAACATTTACTGTGTGGTGTAACTGAAATTATATATCGAAAAAGACCTGGATTGTTTGTTAAGTCTCTCATCTATTCGAATGATCATGTTGGTTTCAGTTCTTTCATATGCAGATCACAGAATTTTTTAAAAGTTACATTCTCAAGTGAACTTTAACAATTGGTGTCATGTCAGTCCAGATAATGCATTGAAGGTGTGAGCTTCCCTGTGTGAGGCTGTCTGTGTAGGACTGACTCTAATCTAAAAAAGGGATTTACAGAATCTTACATGGATTCATGCAGTTTTTGAGCAAAATAAAATGTATTAAAATATAATGTTACATTTTATTTTGCTCAAAAACTGTATGTATCCATGTAAGCGTCAGTGAATCCCTTTTTAGAATTAGTCTGACTATTGTGGCAGAGACAGCCTCACACAGAGCACCTCACACCTTCGATGCATTATCTGGGCTGACATGATGCCCATTGTTAAAGTTCACTTGAGAATATAACTTTAAAAAAGTTCTGCAATTTACGTCTGAAAAGACTTTACAAACAATCCAGGTCTTTTTCGATATATAATTTAAGTTACATGTAAACCTTTGCTATAAATTCTGTGTCTCATGATAAGATCATAAGACCATAAGACATAGGAGTGGAAGTAAGGCCATTCGGCCCATCGAGTCCACTCCGCCATTTAATCATGGCTGATGGGCATTTCAACTCCACTTACCAGCGTTCTCCCCATAGCCCTTAATTCCTCGAGACAACAAGAATCTATCAATCTCGACCTTGAAGACATTTAGTGTCCCGGCCTCCACTGCACCCTGTGGCAATGAATTCCACAGGCCCACCACCCTCTGGCTGAAGAAATGTCTCCGCATTTCTGTTCTGAATTGACCCCCTCTAATTCTAAGGCTGTGTCCACGCGTCCTAGTCTCCTCGCCTAATAGAAACAATTTCCTAGCGTCCACCCTTTCCAAGCCATGTATTATCTTGTGTGTCTCTATTAAGTCTCCCCATAATCTTCTAAACTCCAATGAATATAATCCCAGGATCCTCAGCCGTTCTTCATATGTTAGACCTGCCATTCCAGGGATCATCTGTGTGAATCTCTGCTGGACACGTTCCAGTGCCAGTATGTCCTTCCTGAGGTGTGGGGACCAAAACTGGACACAGTACTCCAAATGGGGCCTAACCAGAGCTTTATAAAGTCTCAGTAGCACATATCTGCTTTTATATTCCAAGCCTCTTGAGATAAGAGACAACATTGCACTAGCACTCCCAGATCTCTTTGTACTTTGGCTTTATTAATTTTCTCACCATTTAGAAAGTAGTCTATGCTTTTATTCTTTTTGCCATACTCCACAACTCTGATGAAGGAGCAGCGTCTGAAAGCTAGTGCTTCCAAATAAACCCGTTGGACTATAACCTGGTGTTGTGTGATTTGTAACTTTGTATACCCCAGTCCAACACCGGTATCTCCAACTTATGATATGTTCATCATTTTGGTAATCAATGATTTTTTTTACATGCCTTTAGGAGTCAGGAACAATCATTTAGCAACAAAAATTCATGTGCTTTGCTAATCTAATAGTGTATTACCCCCAGGATACTAAGGTAAGGGATCCCAATGGAAAAGGTACAGAAGGTTTCGTACACACTGGAAATTAGCAGGTTACTGGGAGTGTTTTAAGAAGGGGAAATCCAATAGAGGTCAAAATTATTGAACAAATTAGAGCATTATGAAGTAACCATTGAATTGTCATGGTCAGAGACTTGGGGGATAATGTTGACCCACAGCAAGTTCAGCAGTGTGACCTCCCCTGAGCTTTATTCCATTGACATACACAGAACATTAGCTCACTGTTGCTTTTACTTAATCTGAAATGAAAACCTTTGGCAATATTTCCCAATTTACTGGGAAACGAAGAAAAACAACGTCATCTAAAATTAACCACTGAGTCATTCAATGCCGACCCTGTGTTGACTCTGTTTAAACTGATGAAGGAGCGTCGCTCCGAAAGCTAGTGCTTCCAATTAAACCTGTTGGACTATAACCTGGTGTTGTGTGATTTTTAACTTAAAACTTCCAACAGTTGACTGAGGCAGGAGAAACAGCTGCGGTGAAAATGAGAAACCTTTCTTTCCCAATATAGTCACATTTGTTTTTAAACTTAGGAAGACTGCGATTGAAATATAACCTTTGGCCAATGCAGTTCTTTTTTCGATCATATTTGCCCTGTAATTTGCATGATCCCTATAATTCTCATGTCTGGAACCTCATTAGTAATCTCCCAGCTCACACCATGCTTTGTCACTAAAGCATTCTTTTTGCAATTATCTGTACCAACTGGCAGGCTTCTGACAAAAAGTCAGCAGCTTATGTGTTTGGAGGAAGCAATGAAACGCCGAAATGAATTGAACATGAAGGATTTAATCAAAAAAATTTCTAACAAGAATGAAATTGTCATTACTTAAGGACTGGTTGGTGGATCCAGTGAATGAATAATTTATGTTAACTTGATAATTAAAGGCATTACTTTAGATAAGCAGTCTGAGAGGCATCATGGAGTGATGGCAGATCAGTTAAATGTGCAAGATGCCCTGAATAAATGTGACACAAACGGAGAGGGATTCTGTTATTTAGAGTTTGTTCGGATATATGAGAGGAAAGAAATGTTCGAGTTTCTTTTTTTTCCCCATTTCTGAATATTGAGAAAGAAACACATTGAGGAACAAGAAAATGAACAGGACTATCTTATATCGCAACCTGTATTTAAATGTTTTTTTTAAAATCATTGGCAGCTGGGTTTTTCTCAAAGGAAGTGAAACGGGAAACCGAAGGGTGTCATAAATGTAATTGGTCAGTAATGGTGCATTCCGCAAAGCACAGAGTGCATCACCATCCATTAACAGGGGCAATTGGCAGCATATATTGAGGGCAAAAGTGAGGACTGCAAATGCTGGAAACCAGAGTTTAGATTAGAGTGATGCTGGAAAAGCACAGCAGGTCAGGCAGCATCCGAGGAGCAGGAGAATCGATGTTTCAGGCGAAAACCCTTCATCAGGAATAGAGGCAGGAAGCCTCCAGGGTGGAGAGATAAATGGAGGGGTGGGGGTGGAGCTGGGGCTGGGGAGAAGGTAGCCAAGAGTACAATAGATGAATGGGGGTGGGGATGGAGGTGAAAGGTCAGAGAGGAGGGTGGAGCGGATAGGTGGGAAGGGAGATTGGCAGGTGGGACAGGTCATGGGGAGAGTGCATATATTGAGGGGTACTGCTTCCTGTCAAATATGGGGCATGGTGAGAAGGCAGCCCTGCTTGAACTATTACTACCCTGGTACAAAGATTGAACCAGAGATGTTGGCACCATGTTGTCAGAATGGATAGTATACAATGCCGAATTTGAGTAACAGCATTGGCCATTCAATAGAATCATCAAACTTGGTAGCCTGTTCCCACATTTTCCCTCGTCTCTTTGACGCCTTTACCTTTAAAAACTATATCTATCTCCTTTTTGAATGCATTCAGTCTGGCTGCAACCTCTGTCTGTGGCAGAGAATTCCACAGGCTCATCTCTCTCTTGATGAAGAAATGTCCCCTCACCTCAGTCCGAAACAGCCTATCCTGTATTCTTAAAGTGTGGCCCTTGGATCTGGAGTCCCCTGTTAGTAGGAACATCCTTCCTGTCTCCTCCTGTTATAATAATATTAGTTTCTGCAAAGTTGCCCTGCATTCTTCGAAACGCCAGTGAATATAATCCTAAAGCTGGTAGAATTATAACATTTCAAAGGCATCTGGATGGGTAATGAATAGGAAGAGTTCAGAGGGATATGGGCCAAATGGAACTAGATTAGGTTCGGATATCTGGTTGGCATGGATGAGTTAGACCGAAGGGTCTGTTTCCATGCTTATAGCTTTATAACTCTATATCCAAACCAATCTGTCTTTATACGAGTGTCTTGCCATCTCAGGAGCCAGCCTGGGGATGGATAAAGATGAAATATAGGGCAACGAAGTGGGTTAGGTCAAGCAGGTTACAGGCCAACAATTGTGAACATAGAAAATCACAGATCAATACAGGCCCTTCGGCCCTCGATGTTATGCCGACCTGTGGAACCAATCTGAAGCCCACCTTAACCTACACTATTCCATTTTTGTCCACGTGCCTCTCCAATGAGCATGTAAACGCCTTTAAAGTTGGCGAGTCTACTACTGTTGCAGGCAGGGCATACCACACCCTTACTATTCCCCGAGCAAAGAAACTACCTCTGTCATCTGTCCTATATTTATCACCCCTCAACTTAAAGCTATGTCCCCTCCTGCTAGCCATTGCCATCTGAAGAAAAAGACTCTCATTGTTCAAGTTATCTAACCCTCTGATTATCTTATGTGTCTCAATTAAGTCACCTCTCAACCTTCTTCTCTCTAATGAAAACTGGCTCAGGTTCCTCAGCCTTTCCTCATAAGACCTTTCCTTTATACTGGGCAATATCCTAGTAAATCTCCTCTAAACCCTTTCCAAAGCTTCTGCATCCTTTCTATAATGCAGGGACCAGAACAAGGTTCTGAAAGCAAGGTTAAACATCACAAGAGGCCTGAGGAGAAGACAGAAGAGGGATCTGTTCAGAGATTATCTCGCACTTTGGGACAAGAGTCTGGAGAAAGTTACTGTGCCAGTGGCTGTGCCAGTGTATATGTTACATTAGTAGAATTAGGAGAGTTGGAGTGAAAGAGACAGAAAGAAGAGAGGAGGAAATCAAATTACGTGCATAGATTGGATTGGGGAGGGCAAAGTTTTGGAGAGTGGGGGAGAAGGGTGGAAAGGATTTGAGGAGGACAAGGGGCTTGGGAAGTGGAGAAAAAGGGAGGAAGTGAAAAGTTAACATTGAATGTGAATCATGAAGTTAAGAAATGAGCAAATTTTGTTTCAAGAACTCAGTAAAAACTGCAGGAGATAATCTCTGGGAGGATAGTAGGAGAGATCCATGAGAATTTGAGAATCAGAGAATTTCAGAAGGCAGTTGAAGCTGTGAAGTGACTGAAACCTGTACAGAGGTGGCTAAAGCAACAAAGGTAAAAAGGGAGGTGTTGGAGAAGGCAGGTTATCTGCCTTCAGGACAGGAGCCATTGACTTTGGCAGGGGATTTACACTCGATGGGACAATGCTTGTTTTAAACTCTCCTGACATTAGAAATGGAATCGAGTCAAATAATGAAAATTTCAGTCGACGTTTATTACAACTCTTGGAACCTACATTCATTACAATCAAGTGCACTTCAGTGTCTGGGTTAATAACAAGCTGTGCAATTGTAAACAGTAGCACTCTTCCACTAGTGTGTCATGTTTCAAATGGCGCCGGTTAAGATGGAGTCTGAAACCTTCAGGTCTGGTGCTGTGATTCAGTGTTAATAACATGATCATCTCTCTCAAAGGTATACTGCCAGTCATACAAACTTAGCACAATGGCAGGTGAATCAAGGTCTTTAGTATTTTGGTGTTTGTGGCAAAATGTACCTGGAGGTTCCTTTGCAACAGAAAGGAATAATAAGGTTGAAAAATAATAAAACATTCTAACAATGCACTTTCTTATAACTTGAAAACTTCAAATGCTACGTAGAGTTAAATAAATTCATTTACTTGTTATTAATTTTACATTGACGAAATCTAACGTCATGGGATGTCAGAGCTGAGGAGAAAAATCAAATGCTGTCCCCCAGGGCCTGACCTGAAACTATATCCAATTCCTAAAGCATTTCTGTGCCAGTGTTCCCGTTTCCTGGATGTGATATAACAAAGAGAACATTACGAAAACAAAATGCAGCAAGTGTCAAAGAAGAAACTTTATGCTCAAAATTACAAAATAAATACTTGTCACATTTTAAGTGAGAGCTCATGGATTTATTGTGATCAATCTTCGACAGTTCGTTGGAGGAAATAACAAGCAGGATGGATAAAGGGGAAGCAGTGAATGTAGCACATTTGGATTTTCATAAGGAATTTGTTAAGGTACCATATACCAGGTTATTTAGTAAGTTAAGAGCCCATGATGTTGGAGGTAGTGTATGAGCTTGGATAGGGGAGTGCCTCATGAATAGAAAACAGTGAGTTAGGGCAAGGGGCATATTTTCAGAATGGCATCAGGATATCTGGTCGTCATGGATGGGTTGGACTGAAGGGTCTGTTTCCATGCTGTATTTCTCTATGACTCTATGGTGGAGAGCCACAGGGATCAGTGTGGGGGCCACAGTTATTTTTTATACGTATCAATGATTTGGATAAGGAAGGTGAAAGTACCAGAGCCAAGTTTATGGATGACACACCATCAGATGGGAAAGCAAGTGGTGAGGATGACTAAAACAGTCTGGAGAGGGAGAGAGAGAGACAGATAGGCATGTAGACAAAAGCTTGACAGACAGCAAAAATAATGTGGGGAAAATATGAGATTATACACTTTGATAGGAAGAATAGAGGTCCTGTGATAGTTTTTAAATGGAGAAAAACTGTGGAAAACTATAACAGAGAGGTTTGGGAGGCCTTGTGCATAAAGCTCATCAGAAATAGAGAAGGCAAATGGAATGTTGGTCTTTATTTCAAAGGGAATAGAATTCCCACAGTGCCAAAGAGGCCATTCAGCCCATCAAGTCTTCAAAACCCCTTTGAAGAGCATCCCATGTAGATCCAGCCTCTGCCCTATTCCTGTAACACTGCATTTCCCATGACTAATCCACTTAGCCGGCATATCTTCAACGCTATGGTCAATTTAGCACGGCTGATCCATCGAACCTGAACATCTTTGGGCTGTGGGCGGAGACCAGAGCACTGGAGGAAGCCCACAGAGAGAACATGAAAATTCCACACAGTCACTCAAGGCTAGAATTGAACCCGGGTCCCTGGTGCTCAGAGGTAGCAGTGCGAACCACCGAGCCACTTTGAATGGAATATAAAATAGGGAAGTGTTGCTAAAACTGCACAAGGCACTGGAGAGACCACAGCTGGAATACTGTGAACAGTTTTGGTCCCTTCAGCTAAGGAAAAATATCCTGGAGGCTGTCCAGACAAGGTTCACTTGACTGGTACCTGGTATGGAGGGACAGTCTTGTATGTAGTTTGGGCCTCACTGGAGTTTAGAAGAATGAAAGGTGACCTTGTTGAAATGTGCGATATTCTCAGGGACTTGCCGGGGTTGATTCAGAGTTGTTGTCTACCCTTGCGGGGGGGGGGGGGGAGAGTACAGGACCAGTGTACGTCATCTCAGAATAAGGGGTCACGCATTTAAGATGGAGGCGAGGAGAAATTTCCTCTCTCTGAGGGCGGTGAATCCTTGGAATCCTTTACCACAAAGGGCTGTCAAGGCTAGATCATTAAGTGTACTGAAGGCTGAGCTCGATGGATATTTAATCAGTAAGCGAGTCAAGCGTTACGTGGAGAAAGCAGAAAAGTGGATTATTGGAAAAACTATGAACTCTATGTATGGCAGAACAAACTTGATTGGCTGAATGTCCTACCTCTATGTCTTAAGATCTTCCAAGAATTAAAGATGGTGATTTTAACAACTTGTGGACAAGTTAGTATTTTGCACCATATTGATAAATATGTCATGCATGCTCTGTCACAGTAATAGTCTCACCTGATCCTTGCTTCAAATCATGCAACCTCCTTCTAAGTCCCCAGCCATGCTCTTCCAAGTAAGGAGCTCTGCGTTGGCAACACTTTCTCAGGTCTTGGTGTCTCCTTTTCCAATTGAGATTTCTCCCTCCCAGTCGAACCAGTCTCTCGAGATTGTTGTGGCAAACGTTGTCTTCTTTGAGTTTTGAGTCTGACGATGTTTCATTGGTTCTGATGAAGAGTCACTGGATTCGAAATGTTTTCTCCCCCAGATGATGCCTGGGCCTGCTGAGTTTCTGTCGCGATTTTGTTTCAGATTTCCAGCATCTGCAGTTCTTTGTTTTATCATGCTGAATAGAAGGGGGCAAATATTTAAGGGGAGGGGGAGGGGGAAGTTCGAGGGAGAGGTGAGGGGCAAGTGTTTTATGCACAGAGTGGTATGAGTCTGGAAGGTACTGTCAGAAAGTGGTGGTGGAGGCAGGTACAATGGGGCATTTAGGGGACTTTTACTTAAGCACATGAATAAGCAAGGAACGGAGGGATATGGACCAAGGGCAGGCAGAAGGGATTAGTTTGGTTTTGCATCATGTTTGTGGGCCGAAGGGCCCATTCCAATGCTGTACTGTTCTATGTTCATATCCTGGATTAGACGTGAGTTGTCAACAAATGGGTGTTTATCTGCATTCTCTTCTTGACATTATTATTTATTATGAAGGTTCAATAGATTAACTGTAAATAAATAGAGGTAATCAGTGACTTGGTCATGCTTTTAAAATCATGCAATATTTTATTAACCTTTCTTGTGTCATATACATCATTGCCACTTGCTTTCTGGTTGTCTTTGCTATGTTTCAGCACCAGAGTCAGCCCAGTGACAGCTTGTGTGAAAGAGTAGATACTGCTCTGTGCAGTTGTGCTATGGATACTTTCAGTTAGAAGTGATGGCTGACAAAGGGATTTTCTTGTCAGTCTCCCACAAATATTTTTGAAGATTAATTTTGTTCATTCAGTTTTGAAAGTCTCTGGATTTCTTTTCATTGTAATGGGTACCACAAAAGGTACTATTGCCGAAAATAAACATAATCCCCTTCAATTCAAGAGATTTTGCATTGTTATATTTCACACACAACAAAAAAAAATGCATGTTTCAGCTAATCACGTGCTATTGTGATTGGTTAGCTCAGTTGGCTGGATGGCTGGTTTGTAATACAGAGTGACACTAATGGTCTGGATCAGAGTGGTGCTGGAAAAGCACAGCAGGTCAGGCAGCATCTGAGGAGCAGGAAAATTCGACGTTTCGGGCAAAAGCCCTTCATCAGGAATGGGTTGCATTCCCACACCAGCTGAAATTACCTTCCCAAGCCCACTCCTTGTCTGAGGCACAATGATCCCAGGTTAAACCACCACCAATCTTCTCTCTGTAATGGGAGAGCAGACCATCGGGACTATGATCACTTTATCATTTTGAACAGAATGAAATGTGCAATGGTGCACGTTAAGAACACGGTAGACATAGGACAAAGTACATGAGAAGAGAAGCATTAATAGGGCTGCCTTGCAAAATCATTGATCAAAACTTTGTATTTCTGACACTTTGAGTGCAATGTTTTTATAATTTCAATGAGATCGTCTGAATTTATTAATGGAGTCCATTGATTTTCTCATCCATTGCACATCATTTTTGCTTCTGCTGCTATTGCTTTTAAAGTGGGTCAGATGTGTTTACCCAGCAGCCTTTTTTTTATAATTACTGAGTTTATGACCAGTATTTTCATTTTGTTCTGACTATACACACACAAGTTCTGAAACCAGAGCAACTCTTCTTCAAGAAGGGCTTATGTCCGAAACGTCGATTCTCCTGTATTCCTGAAGAAGGGCTTATGCCCGAAACGTCGATTCTCCTGTTCCTTGGATGCTGCCTGACCTGCTGCGCTTTTCCAGCAACACATTTTCAGCTCTGATCTCCAGCATCTGCAGTCCTCACTTTCTCCTCAACTCTTCTTCACCCAGCTCCAGAAAGGCACAGTAATGAGTGGGGGACAAACCAGTGCTCTCAAGAAATTCAGCGTAGATGTCAACACATGGGAGACACTTGTTCAGCAGAAACCAACGTGGAGGAAACTCCCAAATGAGGAGACACCATTCTTTGAGAACCCCCACTGGCGAAAGGAAATATGGAAAATGAACCAGAGAAAAGAACACCAATGATCTCAAGGTCAAAGACCAATTCCCAACTCCTGGAAAAACCTGCCAAATGTGTGGTGGGAGATGTGAATCGGGTTCAAATGCAACAAGATCTGGACAGAGGAAGTGGTGGAGCCTGGTACAGTTACAGCATTTAAAAGGCATTTGGATGGGGAAATGAATAGGAAGGGTTTAGAGGGATATGGGCCGAGTGCTGGCAAATGGGACTAGATTAGGTTAGGATATCTGGTCAGTATGGACGGAAGGGTCTGTTTCCATGCTGTACATCTCTATGACTAATATCCAGGTTATCTGTCAGCCCCCTTTTTCCTCCCCACCACCACATTCCTGATGAATGGCTCATTCCCCAAATGTCGATTCTCCCGCTCATCAGATGCTGCCTGACCTGCTGTGCTTTTCCAGCGCCACACTTTTCAACTCTTGTGCTGACAAGTGACAAGTAACAATCACACCACACAAATTCCAGCTGTGACCATCACCATTGAGAGACAATCTAACCACCGGCCCTTCACATTCAATAGTGTTACCATTAATGAATCCCCCACTGTCAACATCCTGGGGGTTACCATTGACCAGAAACTCAACTGGACTCACCACATAAACACAATGGCTACAAGAGCAGGTCAGAGGCTGGAAATACTGTGGCAAGTAACTCACCTCCTGACTCCCCAGGGCCAGTCCGCCATCTGCATGATGCAAGTCAGGAGTGTGATGGAATACCCCCCACTTGCCTGGATGGATGTAGCTCCAATAGCACTCAAGAACCATCCAGGACAAAGCAGTCCAGTTGATTGCCACCACATCTACAAGCACCCATTCCACCACTGTCACTGGGCAGCAGTGTGTACCACCTACAAGCTGCACTGCAGAAATCACCAAAGATCCTCAGACAGCACCTTTCAAACCCACGATCACTTCCATCATGAAGGACAGGGGCAGCAGATACATGCTTCACATTCCCCTTCAAGTCATTCACCATCCTGGCTTGAAAATATATCAGCCATTCCTTCGCTGTTGCTGGGTCAAAATCCTGGAATTCCCTCCTTCAGGGCATTGTGGGTCAACCCACAGCAAGTGGACTGCAGTAGTTCAAGAAGACAGCTCACTCCCACTTTCTCAAGGGCAACTTGGGACAGGCAAGAAAAGCTGGGCAGGCAGTGACGTCCACGTACCATGAATGAGTTTCAAAAAGAAAAGGCCATGCAGAGAACCAAGACCGTTGATACGGAATTTCCTAGGAGGACCATCATACTCGTTAGCCCCGGATTGCCGATGACGACATGACCATGTGGTGAAGAGAGGTCAAACATAGTAGAAAGCACATGACAGCAACACGACTTTATTTGGCAACTTCCACATGAAGAAAGATACAGGCAGGTTGTCAAGCGTCACTTGACAAAGAGCCCCATGATGGGAAGGTGATCAAGAGCTTGATCAAGAGTGATCAGAGTGTCTTGTTGAGGAAAGACAGGAAGGGAGGTGGAGAATTTCAGGGAAGGATTCCCAGAGACAAAGGCCCAGTTAGCTCTTGGCTTGATCAGCAATGTTGTTGTCATTAAAACTGGAATGCTTCACAGTCCAGGTTTAATGGAAACATAGCAAAGTTTAGAGAGCAAATTTTAAATATGGACAGTAAAGTACAGCGATTAACAAAAGCACCAAATTATTTCAATGGCCTGAAGATGTCAGTGATAGTTTCATCTCACCTTCAGTTAACATGCCATATCTTCAGAATAAATTATTGCATATCTTTCAAATGCTGTTGTTAGGGTTATGGCTGTTGAGCGACTAAGGGTTATTATTCACAGTTAGTGGTTTTAAAGTGGTCCTTTCCTGATGAGTAACATCTGACTATTCAGAGAGTCATAAAATTATCCAGGACAGAAGAGATCCTTCGGCCTATTCAGTATGCACTGACAAACACTGTTTCACAATCTCTACTGGCCTCACGGTCAAGCACATGGCCCGTGATCTTTGTGAAGCCTCACCTACCCTCCTAGGCAACACATTCTAGATTACAATCACCCTTTGGGTGAAAACATTTTTCCCCAAATCCCTTAAAATTATTCCCTCTTGTTATTGACCGTTTCGCCAAGAGGAACAGCTGCTTCCTATCCACCTTGTCAAATGGTTATATATTTCTATCAGGTCTCCCCTTGGCCTTCTTTGCTCGAAAGAAAACAACCTGAGTTTATCCAGCCTCTCTTCATAGCTAAAATGCTCCATCCCAGAAAAATCCTGCTTAATGTCTATTGCATCCCATCCAGTGCAATGGCCTGGTGATCAGAACTGCACACAGTTGGCCTACTATAGCTCTGGGAGAAAGTGAGGAGTGCAGATGCTGGAGTACCAGAGTTGAAAAATGTGGTGCTGGAAAAACATAGCAGGCCAGGCAGCATCCGAGGAGCAGGAGAATCGACGTTTCGGGCATAAGCCCTTCATCAGGAATGAGGCTGATGTGCCAAGCGGGCTGAGATAAAAGGTAGGGGGGAGGGAATTTGGGGGAGGGGGCGCTGGGAATACGATAGGTGGAAGGAGGTGAGGGTGAGGGTGATAGGCCGGAGAGGGGGTGGGGGGGGAGAGGTCAGGAAGAAGATTGCAGGTCAAGAGGGCGGTGCTGAATCTGAGGGTTGGGACTGAGATAAGGTGGGGGGAGGGGAAATGAGGAAGCTGGAGAAATCTACATTCATCCCGTGTGGTTGGAGGGTTCCTAGGCGGAAGATGAGGTGCTCTTCCTCCAACCGTCGTGTGGCCAGGGTCTGGTGATGGAGGCGGCCAAGGACCTGCATGTCCTTGGCGGGCTGGGAGGGTGAGTTAAAGTGTTCAGCCACGGGGCGGTTGGGTTGGTTGGCGCGGGTGTCCCAGAGGTGTTCTCTGAAACGTTCCGCAAGTAGGCGGCCTGTCTCCCCAATGTAGAGGAGACCACATCGGGTGCAGCGGATACAGTAAATGATGTGTGTGGAGGTGCAGGTGAATTTGCGGTGGATATAGAAGGATCCCTTGGGGCCTTGGAGGGAGGTGAGTGGGGAGGTATGGGCGCAAGCTTTGCATTTCTTGCGGTTGCAGGGGAAGGTGCCGGGAGTGGAGGTTGGGTTGGTGGGGGGTGTGGACCTGACGAGGGAGTCGATAGGGGTGGAGACGGAAATATATCCCTGGTGGTGAGGGATACGATGGAGGATGATATGATTTATCCGGAGGTTGTTGGGGTGGAAGGTGAGGACCAGTGGGGTTGTGTCCTGGTGGCGATTGGAGGGCCGGGGCTCAAGAGCAGAGGTGCTGAAAGTGGAGGAGCTGTGGTGGAGAGTGTCGTCGACCATGTCGGAGGGGAAATTGTGGTCTTTGAAGAAGGCGGCCATTTGAGTTGTTACTAAAGTTCTGCACAGCTCCAGCATTACCTTCCTGCTTTTAAAATCTTTGCCATGACTAATGAAGGCAGCTGTCTTGTATGCTGTCTTAACCACCTTATTACTATAACATTTAGGGAATTGTGGACAAGTACTGCCCAGATTCCTCTGAGCTTCCTAGTCTCCTGACATTCATTGAGCACTCTCTTGTCTTGTTACTTCTTCCATCTGCTACTCCTCAGCCTACTGGCCCAGTTGATCACGATCCCATTGTACTCTGAGATTGCCTTCTTCACTGTCGGAAATACCACCAATTTTGGTGTCATCTGCAAATGTACTAACCGCCTATATTGTCATCCAAATCATTTATATAAATGACAAACAAAAGTGGACCCAGCATTGATCCTTGCGACAGACCACCAATCACATGCTTCCAGTCTGAACAATAACCCTCTACCACCACCCACTGTCTCTGACAGTCAAATTAATTTTGAGTGCAGTTGTCGAGTGATCTAACCTTACTAACCAGTCTACCATGTGGAACCTTGCTGAAGGCCTTGCTCAAGTCCATATAGACAATGTCTACCCCTTTGTATTTAATGTTCACGACATTTATAATATTACAGAGCCCTGTTACTGCGTTAACCATGGATATAGCTGGTGTTTTTTAACAGTAAGGATCAGTTGAACAATGCTGTGGTTTAATCCAATGCAAAGTCGAGAGTATGATGCTGGAAAAGCACAGCAGATCAGGCTGCATCCGAGGAGCAGGAGATTCAAAGGGCATAAGCCCTTCATCAGGAATGAGGCTTGTGGGCCAGGGTGCTGAGAGATAAATGGGAGGGAGGGTGGGGCTGGGGGGAAGGTAGCTTGGAATGTGATAGGTAGATGAAAGTGGGGGAGAAGGTGATAGGTTGGAGAGGAGGATGGAGCGGAGAGATGGACAGGTCAAGAGCACGGATAGTGTCGGGGGAGGGGAATTGAGAAAACTGGTGAAAGCCACATTAATCCTGTGTGGTTGCAGGGTCCCAATGCGGAATATGAGGCGTTCTTCCTCCAGGCGTTGAGTGGTAAGGGTTTAGCGGTGGAGGAGGCCCAGGGATTGCATGTCCTTGGTAGAGTGGGAGGGGGAGTTGAAGTCTTCGGCCACGGGGCGGTGAGTTGGTTGGCACGGGAGTCCCAGAGATGTTCTCTGAAACGATCCGCAAGTTGGCGTCCTGTCTCCCCGATGTAGAAGAGACCACATCAGGTGCAACGGACACAGTAGATGACGTGTGTGGAGGTACAGGGTAATTTTTACCGAATATGGAAGGATTCTTTGGGGCCTTGGACAGAAGTGAGGGGGGGAGGTGTGGGCTCAGGTTTTGCACTTCCTGCGGTGGCAGGGGAAGGTGCCCGGAGTGGGGTTTGAGCTGGTGGTGGTGGAGTGGGAGGGCATGGATCTGATGATGGAGTCTTTCCGGAACGCTGATAGGGGTGTGGAGGGAAATATATCTCTGGTAGTGGAGTCCGTTTGGAGGTGGCGGAAATGGCAGAGGCTGATGCAATGTATACGGAGGTTGGTGGGGTGGACGTGAGGACGGTGGGGGCTGGGGGGATGGTGAGGGGGTTGGCAGGGTGCGTTGAGAAGGGTGAGGTTTAAGACCGGAGGTCCAGGAAATGGAGGAGGTGCACTGGAGGGCATCATCGGCCATGTGAGAGGGGAATTCCTGATGAAGGGCTTATGCCTGAAACGTTGATTCTCCTGATCCTCGGATGTTGCCTGACCTGCTGTGCTTTTCCAGCACCACACTCTCGACCCTGATCTCTAGCATCTGCAGTCCTCACTTTCTCCTGCTGGGGGACGGCCCATTTCTATCCTGTATGACCGTCTGATTCTAATTCCAGAGGGAATTAATGAAAGAATGAACTGCAGCTGCTGAAAATCTGAAACATGAACAGAAATTTCTGGAGAAACCCAGCATCTGTGGAGAGGAAGAACTGCAAAAGAGTGACTGGGCTTGACATGTTCACTCTGCTTTCTCTGCATAGATACTACCAGACCTGCAGAGTTTGTCCAGAAATTTCTGTTTTTGCAACACTTCAGTGAACCTTTGTGGCACTATCTCAAAACAAGTATAGTATATCCTCAATTACCCGAACATCAGTTATCCAAATTTTGGGTTATCCGAACAAGATCTCAAAGTCTCATAACAACGGCATTAGGTGACTCGACATTAGGTTGTCAGTTGAATGGCATTATGGCTTGCATTTCTGGATAACCGAGGCATGTTTGATAACCACCACTCAAATTACCGCTTTGTTTACGATCAGATCGATTACCCGAACGATCAATTGTCCGAACTAAATACTCCCTGGCCGTCTCGTTCGGATAATCGAGGTTGTCCTATACATCCTTTCTTAAATGCAGAGAGAAAAGCTGCATACAGTATTCCAGGTGCAGTCACACCAAAGCCTTGCACAACCTCTTTATTTGTATACACCAATCCACTGAGCGACGTGGGCTACGATGGGACAAAAAGCAGACTATACAAGGGTGGCGAGACCCATCCCAACATTGAGAACAGTCAGTTCACCTTTTATACTTTTCAAAAGGGGCATAGCATGATTTTTGCCAGGCGGTGGCAGGCTGCATATTAATATTCATTATTGCTTGGTAAACACCATATTAATACTGCAATTCACTTCATCAAGATCCAAACTCCCAACTAATCCAATGTTTAATCCAGTTAATTAATGTTAAAATAAGACCTGGATAGCCTGGAGAGTTATTTGCATATCCACAAATTATTCAACAGAGTAATCTCACCGGTACGCAGTGTTTGAAGGAACATGGTGAGGTAAGGTTGCTGGTTAGCTGGGTCTCCTGGTTTCACTGAGAAATACTTATATATACTCACAAATACTTGGGCAAGACATATATAATTAGAAATAGGGCTTTGGGTAGTGTTGAGAACAGATAGACCTGGGGGGTTCAGGTACATCATTCTTTGACGTTTGGGCACGTATAGATAGGCTAGTTAAGAAGGCCTTTAGCATGCTTGCCTTCATTGCTCAGTCCTTTGAGGATAGGAGTTGGGACATTGTGTTGAGATTGTACACATTGGTGAGGCCTCTTCTGGAGTACTGTGTGCAGTTCTGGTCGCCCTGTTATAGGAAGGACATTATTAACGTGGAGAAGGTTCAGAAGAGATTTGCCAAGATGTTAGCAGGAATGGAGGGCTTGAGTTAAAAGGAGAAGCTGGATTGGCTGGGACTGTTTTCACTGGAGTGTAGAAGGTTAAGAGGTGACCTTATAGAGTTTTATAAAATCATGAGGGATACAGATAAAGCGAATGACAAATGTCTTTTCTCTAGGATGGGGGATTTCAAGTCTGGGGGCATATTTTTAAGGTGAGAGGAGAAAGATTTTAAAAATACATGAGGGACTTTTATTTTAACACAGACAGTGGTTCACATGTGGAATTAACTGCCAGAGGAAGTGGTGGATGTGGGTACAACTACAACATTTAAAAGACAATTGGATAATTACACGGATTGGAAATGTTTGGAAGGATATGGAGCAGGCAGGTGGAACTAGTTTAGGTTGGGACTATGGTCAGCATGGACTGGTTGGACCGAAGGGCCTCTTTCCGTGTTGTATGACTCTAAGATTGTACTGGTAGTAGCTGGTAGGACATCCATTGGTCACTGTTGTGAGATGAATGAGTATTTTAAAAAAGAACAGCCAATCATAAATACCGTCAGTGAGGTCTCTGATTGACGGTTGCTTTAGAATTCTGGGTGATTGGGTCCTGAATAATAGGGACTTTATAAAGAGTTGGAAACTTGAGCCACAAGTGACAATAACATTACCTAATGAATAGTTACTGTCAGGGTGAGGCTGTGGGCCTAGTGGTATTCTTGCTGTACTCTGAATCCAGAGAGGAGAAAATGAGGACTGCAGATGCTGGAGATCAGAGCTGAAAATGTGTTGCTGGAAAAGCCCTTCCTGAAGAAGGGTTCATGCCCGAAACGTCGACTCTCCTGCTCCTTGGATGCTGCCTGACCTGCTGCGCTTTTCCAGCAACACATTTTCAGCTCTGAATCCAGAGACCTAGATAACATCTTGGGGACCCAGGTTCAAATCCTGTGGCTGCAAGTGGCTTGAATTTAACAGCAAAATTTGACTGCGATGACCCTGATTGATGGGAAAACCCATCTCGTTTACTCATGTCCTTAAGGCAAAGAAATGGGATGGCATGGTGGCTCAGTGGTTAGCACTGCTGCCTCACAGTGGAGGATTTGATTCCAGTCTTGGGTGACTGTCTGTGTGGAGTTTGCACTTTCTCCCCATGTCTGTGCTGGTGTCCTCCCGGTGCTCCGGTTCCATCCCCCAGTTAAAGATTTGCAAGTTAGGTGGATGGCCATAGCATTCAGGGATGTGTAGTTGAGTTGTGTTAGCCGTGGGAACTACAGGGATAGGATAAGATAGTGGGATGGTCTTCGGAGGGTTGGTGTGGACTTATTGGGCTAAATGGTCTGTCTCCACACTGGAGGACTTCTATACAAAAACAAATCTGAGTTTACCTGGTCTAGCCTACATGTGACTCCAGATCCAGAGCAATTTGGTTGATTTAACAGCTCTCTCTCTGGGCAGCTAAGGAGGGGCAATAAGTCCCAGTGATGCCCACATCCTGTAGACAATTTTAAAAAACAGAGAGAGAAGTTTGGGAGAAGGCTGATTGGGTTAGCAGCAATAGGCTTTGACAAAGGAAATGCAGCAATCGATGGACAATCAGAGACTCTAATAAGAAACTGAAAAAAAAACCAACGGTTCAGCCACAGGGCATAGTTAGTGAAATACTATGGTCTGAGCTCTTGTACAGTTCCACTTGATAAATCAATCCAATCGCTACTCTGACCAGCAGCAAAACTTTCTGAACAGATTCAGACGCGGATGCTATATCTTCCATGCATGGATTTCCACTTGAATTTTCTCCTGCTCCTTATTGATCTTTGTTTGGGTTTATTCCGAGTGGGTCATTAGTGGTGGAATAAAGCAATTTACTTGCAACAAGGACAGCCATGGGCAAACTCAACTGCCTTTGACTGACACAAAATGTTGGGATGAGAGATATTCTGTTTGGGAGTACCCAGTTCCAGGAGCGTGCGGAGAGAACTACGTTGAAATTTGCCAGATTGGAAGATTTGCGAGCAAGTCACAATATCATTTGTAGTTTACTGGGAAAATGGAGTCATCCAGTAGGGAAACAGACCCTTCTGTCCAACTCATCCACGCCAATCAGGTATCCTGAAACTAAACTGTTCCCATTGGCAAATCGGACTAGTTCAGTTTAGGAAAGCTGGTCAGCGTGGACAGGTTGGGCTGAAGGGTCTGTTTCCATGCTGTACATCGCTATGACTCCCTCTTCTTTTGCTTTTGCTCGTCCCCTTAAGTTGGGTCACAGATCATGATGACCCTTCTCCAATCCCACACACTCATAGAATCATAGAATCCCCACAGGGTGGAAACAGGTCATGAGGCCCAACAAGTCCACACTGACCCTCTGAAGAGCATCCCACCTAAACCCATTCCCCTGCCTCTATCACTCTACATTTACCCCTGACTAATGCACCTAACGTACACATCCCTGAACACCATAGACAATTTAGCGTGTCCAATCCACCTAACCTGCACATCTTTGGATTGTGGGAGGAAACCGGAGCAACCCCACACAGACACAGGGAGAACGTGCAAATGCCATACAGACAGTTACCCAAGGGTGGAATCAAACCCGGATTCCTGGTGCTGTGAGACAGCAGTGCTAACCACTGAGATACCATGATGCCTCCTGCCCCTTTATCTCAGGACCCTCCTCTCTGGAGTCAAATCAGAATTAAAGCATTAACTTTGTCTCTCTGTTCACCCAGGTGCTCCGGTTTCCTCCCCCAGTTAAAGATTTGCAAGTTAGGCTGCCAGATCTGCTGAGTTTCACAAGCACTTTTCTGTTTTTACTTTCGATGATTAGATTAGCTACAGTTTGGAAACAGGCCCTTCGGCCCAACAAGTCCACACCAACCCTCCGAAGAGCAACCCACTCAGACCCCTTCCCTTACATTTACCCCTGACTAGGGCACCGAACCTTATGGGCAATTTAGAATGGCCAATTCACCTGCCCTGCACATCTTTGGACTTTGGGATGAAAGCGGAGCACCCAGAGGAAACCCACGCAGACACGGGGAGAACGTGCAAACTCCACGCAGACAGTTGCCCAAGACTGGAATCGAACCTGGGACCCTGGTGCTGTGAGGCAGCAGTGCTAACCACTGAGCCACCGTGCCGTCCCTGTGCAACATCTGCAGTATTTCACTTACATTCAGTATTGGGGAGCGCAGCGGTGTGGCTTTTCCATGGCTAGATCCTGGACCATAATGGAGGGCCTGGATTCAGGATCTCTTTCTTTTGACTGGAAGTTGCTTTTGAAATGTGTTTGAGTGGGAATATGTGCATCACAGAATCGCAAAATTGTTACGATGTAAAACGGGGCCATTCGGTCCATCATGCCTGCATCTGCACTTCGAACAAGCATCATTATCTAGTATGTAAGTTAGCTCGCTGGGCTTGAAGGTTTGTTTTCAGATGTTTCGTCACCATACTAGGTAACATCATCAGTGGGAGTCTCTGGTGAAGCGCTGGTGGGATGTCCCGCCTCTCTATTTGTAGGTCTCGGTTTCTTAAGGTGGGTGATGTCATTTCCAGTTCTTTTCTTCAAGGGAAGGTAGGTGGGGTCGAAATGGATGTGTTTATTGATGGAGTTCTGGTTAGAATGCCATCTTGTAAGGATTCTTGTGCTTGCCTTTGTTTCGCCTGTCCCAGGGATATGTATGTTGTCCCAGGCAAAGTGGCGTCCTTGCTGCCTTGTAGCACCGGGGACCTGGGTTCGATCCCAGCCTCGGGCAACTGTCTGTGTGGAGATTGCACGTTCTCTCCGTGTCTGCGTGGGTTTCCTCCAAACATGTGCAGGTTAGGGTGAATTGGCCATGAAAAATTGCCCTGCAGTGTGCAGTCGATTCCCTCGAACTCAGCACCGCCCTCCTAGCCTGCAATCTTCTTCCTGACCTCTCCGCCCCCAACCCACTCCGGCCTATCACCCTCACCTTGACCTCCTTCCACCTATCACATCTCCCTCGCCCCTCCCCCAAGTCCCTCCTCCCTACCTTTTATCTTAGCCTGCTGGACACACTTTCCTCATTCCTGATGAAGGGCTTATGCCCGAAACATCGAATTTCCTGTTCCTTGGATGCTGCCTGACCTGCTGCGCTTTTCCAGCAACACATTCTCAGCTCTGATCTCCAGCATCTGCAGACCTCACTTTTTCTTCTGCATTTCCAGGCCGTGTATTCCATACTTTTAACTACTGACTATGTGAAAGCATTTTTCCCCATCTCTCCCTTTGGAACATCACGTTGCAGATGGCCACATCGTAATGCTTCTCCTTTACTGGTGATCTCCTTCGAGACCAGTATGCCTCTATACCGGGGCTGGAAAGGCTGAGATCTGTTTTGATTTCAGAGGGAGATCTGCTCCTCTTGGTATGAGATCACGGCATGGATTCATGTCCATTCCCTGGAAATAATTAAACCCTGCACAGTTCAAGCAGCGGCAACATCGTGCACTCTATCACACCTCCTTTAGGGCGGCACGGTGGCACTGTGGTTAGCACTGCTGCCTCACAGTGCCAGAGACCCGGGTTCAATTCCCGACTCAGGCGACTGACTGTGTGGAGTTTGCACGTTCTCCCTGTGTCTGCGTGGGTTTCCTCTGGGTGCTCCGGTTTCCTCCCACAGTCCAAAGATGTGCGGGTCAGGTGAATTGGCCATGCTAAATTGCCCATAGTATTAGGTAAAAGGGGTAAATGTAGGGGAATGGGTGGGTTTCGCTTCGGCGGGTCGGTGTGGACTTGTTGGGCCGAAGGGCCTGTTTCCACACTGTAAGTAATCTAATCTAATCTAATCAACTTCCTTTGTCAAACCATTCACTTATAAACAGCTGGCAAACAGTAACTTTTCATTGGGCTTGCCAAAGATTGAGATACTAGGAGAAAGTGAGGTCTGCAGATGCTGGAGATCAGAGCTGAAAATGTGTTGCTGGAAAAGCGCAGCAGGTCAGGCAGCATCCAAGGAGCAGGAGAATCGACGTTTCGGGCATGAGCCCTTCGTCAATTGCTGCACAAAATGTCTGCATTGTGGAAGGCACTTCAAGGGGTTTGACAAAGTCGACATTGTGTTGGCCGTTGTGTAATCCACATTAAAGGGGGGATATGGATGCACTGGAACAGGTGCAGAGGAGATTTACCAAGATGTTGCCTGGGTTGGGGATTTCTGTTATGAAGAGAGATGAGACAGACTGGGGTTGGTTTCTGCAGAGCAGAGCAGAGGACATGATTGAGATATATAAGATTATGAAGGAAATAGGTAGAGGAGACAGGAAGGAACCTTTCCCCTTGGTGGAGGAAATAGATGGGAGATATAGAGTCATAGAGATGTATAGCACGGAAACAGACCCTTCTGTCCAATCCAACTCGTCCATGCTGACCAGATATCCTAACCTAATCTAGTCCCATTTACCAGGATATGGCCCATATCTCTCTTAAGTTTCCTGATGAAGGGCTTTTGCCCGAAACGTCAACTTTCCTGCTCCTGAGATGCTGCCTGACCTGCTGTGTTTTTCCAGCGCCACACTCATGACTCTAATCTCCAGCATCTGCAGTTCTCACTTTTGCCTACATGTCTCCCTAAACCCTTCCTATTCATATACCCATCCAGATGCCTTTTAAATGCTGCAATTATACCAGCCTCCACCACTTCCTCTGGCAGCTCATTCCATACATGCACCACCCTCTGTATGAAAACTTTGCTCCTTGGGACCCTTTGAATCTTTTCACCCAGAGAATCTCCAGCTCTCTGCTTGTAAGGGTGGTAGAAGCAGAAACCTTCATAACATAGAAGAAGTATTTAGATGTGCACTTGCAATGCCAACTTAGTCAAGTCAAGAGTAGCTTTTAATTATCATTTCTACCAAAAACAACTGACACAATAAAAACAACTCAGCGTTCCTTCAGGACCAGGGTGCTACACGGACAACACAAACCACACGAGAGGACAGTTATACACAGGGCAGCATAAGGATTAGGGGCCCAGTGCTGGAGAATGTGTTGAGAATAGCTAGAGAGTTGTTTTTGACCATGGCAGGCACAGTACGTCAAAGGGCTTTTTTTCTGTGCTGTCAATCTCCAGACTCAAGAATGAATGTTTCCCCTTGTGAGGCAATCTAGAACAAGAGGGTCATGTTTAAGACAAAGTGGGAGCAGATTGTAAACAGAGATGAGAAGGAATTACTGCTCTGAAAAAGTGGTGAGTCACTATCCCAGAGCGCAATGAATGCTGGGACAGGGAGTAAATCTAAGGAGGAGATGGACCGGCAGATTTTTAATGTGTAGGGACAAAGGGTTGTGGAGAATGGGCAGGACAATGAAGTTGAGGCCGAGATGAGATCAGCCATGATCCTATTACATGCCGTAACAGCCTCAAAGTGGCAGAATGGCCAACTCTTGCCCCCAGGTCTCCTGTTCTTCAGCGAAATTATATCACGTGGCATTTTGCCACATCTGTAACGTCAAACCAGGCAGTGTTTAGCATCCGATCTGTCTTCCTGCAAGTTCCTTCCTCCCCCCCACCTTCATATTTTGTGTTTGCTAAGATTGAAACGTAGCTGGCAGAGAACATGTGGGCAGCTCCCGGCAGTAACTCCCTTTCAGCATCTGAACTTCCATAATTAGAAATCGAGTGAGGGAGGAGGAGTTGGGGAAACTGCATAGTTGCAACTCCTTATCAGATCATTTGGTCTTAGCTCCCAGTTTTTAACTATAATTGTTTTTATTTTCTTGTGGGGTATGAGCCTCACTGGCTGGGCCAGTGTTTATTGCCCATCCCTAGTTGCCCTTAAATGCATCAGTGTTGCTGTGCTAAGAGGGAAAAGTACAAATATATTAAATGCTAAGAGTGAGTTACGGATCCTATGATTTGCAAATGATGCTGCATGATATTTTAAAAAATGCACAATATGAAAATATTAGTCAGGCATCAGTAAACTGTTGCCCGCAATCAACAAGACATATGGTCCAATCATTTTCTGTAATGTGGTGACTAAACATCAACATTTTTGCGAAGAGCATTGTTGGCATTGGACCCACAGGATACTGTAGGGGTGTAGGAGTGATCACTTTGCCAGTTTCTAGGGTAAAGGAAGTTGGTGGTGTTGTACTAAACCCGGAGGTTCCTTTAAAGAGAGAGGACAGATATGTTGGGCCGAGCGGCCTCATGCTGTGGTCTAAGATTATAGCAGACAATCTTAGTCTTGAGTTCATGGAATGCCCTGCCAATAGCAGTGGTGGACTTTCCCTCTTTATGGGCATTTAAACGGGCATTGGATAGACATATGGAGGATAGTGGGCTAGTGTAGGTTAGGTGGGCTTGGGTCAGCGCAACATCGAGGGCCAAAGGGCCTGGACTGCACTGTATTTTTCTATGTTCTATAACATGTAATTGAGTGTCCCAAAGACCATCAACGTGTGGTGTGTTGTGAGCAACACGTACAGGCTGGTGGTAAACTCCAGTCTACGTCCCACAGCATTCCTCAGAGGTTCACAGACGGCTTGGGACCCAATGCGTTCTTAAATTGCACCAAGCCACTGGCTCACCAGCATGCAGCACTGACAGCCATCTCTGCTCAGGAGTCATTATTAAGAGTTGGGCTGAAGTGGGAAACTGGTGGATGAGGAGAGTTCAGCATTAACAGACCAGCTTCGGGTGGGATTTGGTAGCGGCTCAGAACATTTGAAAATTTTGGTGGGATCATATTCAAGACTGCACTTGCCGAGAGTCGAGAGTGTGGCGCTGGAAAAGCACAGCATGTCCGGCAGCATCCGAGGAGCAGGAGAGTCGACATTTCAGGCATAAGCCCCTCACCAGGCACTCGCCTTGACACATCCGTTACTGGGAACCAACGCAGAGAATGCTGGAAAAACTCAGCAGGTCTGGCAGCATCAGTGGAGAGAGAAACAGAGTCAAGTCCAGTATGGCTTTGTCAGGACAGTTCAGAATGGCACTAATTGGTGTGTAATGAAACCTCAGATGAGGCTCCAGTGTATTTACACAGGAAGATTTAGAGGCTGTCCTACAGCAATAAATTTGTAGGGGACTCCCTCACCGATTGCATCCATCAGCATGGAGGCAATGCACAGGTCATCTCTGGGACTAATCTCGCTTCTGTTTTCCCAGATTGGAGGTTTGTATGCGTTATGCATAAACTGTCTACACAAGCTGGGGAATGTGTTTTTTTTAATTTTTTTTACAACCTGAAGAAGCTTGGCTTATTCACAGAGAAAGGAGAGCAAAGTAGATTACGTTTCATTGGATAATGCTTCAAGATCTTTGATATTAGATGCAACTGGAATGGAAATTAGCACACATCGTGTTGTGTTGTCTGCTGCTCTGTGGGAGATTGGTCCTCCAGAAATGTGTTTTGAGCATGTTTTCTTCAGATTCCAAACTCATACAGGGTGCAGTGTTCATCATGTCTTGGTGCAACCTTCAGCTTAACTAATTCCAGTTGCGTACAAGATAGAAACAAGCCTTCAATTAAAAATGCTGTGGAAGGAATGGGCATCGTCGTCAATGGATGAGAAGCCCTCCCATCATTACCCTCTGTTTCTGATTATTCATCACATTTTGTTCCACTTGGGTACGTGTCAGGTGAGCAGTGGACTTCGTCCTTTGATCACAGACCAATCTGTGGCCGGCAATTCTTCTCTACTCAGCAGCGCCACCAGGAAACGATGACGGGCCTCACATTGGTCGAGGGGCCTATCTCAGGCATAGAGGAGTGATGGCAGAACAGAGTTGTGATGTCATCAGAGGATCAGCAGCAAGGGCAGATGATGGACTTCAAAGGCAACTACCATTGCCTGTACTAGATCACTGAATCTGTCACTGAGATCCTTTAAACAAGGCCCCTACACATGTTTCTGTGGTAATTCCCTCATGGCAAGTGACCATCCCCTGCTGTGACTGTGGAACAAGTTGGTGTTCATTAACCTGGTTAAGATTAGATTAGATTCCCTAGAGTGCAGAAATAGGCCCTTCGACCCAACAAGTTCACACCGACCCTTCGAAGAGCAACCCACCCAGACCCCTTCCCCTACATTCACCCCTGACTAATGCACCTAACACTGCAGGCAATTTTAGCATGCCCAGTTCCCCTGGCCTGCACATCTTTGGACAGTGGGAGGAAATTGGAGCACCCAGAGGAAACCCACAGACATGGGGAAGATGTACAAAATTGATTTCACCTTCATCAAAGGAAAGTATTCCAAAGAATGAAAGTTAAAATCTCACCATGTCAGTTTGTGAATCGGAAAAAAAAAATCAGTAGGAAAAGAAACTGATCCCAAGGTTGGTATTGGTTAAAATGATCATGAAGCTTTTGGATTGGCAGAATCCAAACAGAATCACTCGTGTGCTATGACAGTCTTGGTCTATCTGGCTGCTGAAGAGGATGTAGAGAGTCGACGGAGGTCCAGTAACTTTGTTCCTTTTCGTTACTTGTTCTCAGGATGTGTCCATCCCTGCTTTGGCCAGCTTTTATTGCTCCAAGGGTCAATAAAATGCCAATCCCATTGCTGTGGGTCTGGAGTTACAAGTAGGCCAGACCAGCTGAGGATAGCAGATTTCCTTCCCGAAAGAACATGAATGAAACATGGATTTTTGCAACAAGTGATATTGATCGCTTGGTCATTATTAAGCTGACTTTTTAGTTCCAGATCTTCATTGAATTCAAGTTTCATGAATGGCCACCGTGGAATGTGGAGCCGCGACTCCAGAACATTAGCTTGTGGTTCTGGATTATTCCTGAAAATGTGTTGCTGGTTAAAGCACAGCAGGTTAGGCAGCATCCAAGGAACAGGAAATTCGACGTTTCAGGCCAGAGCCCTTCATCAGGAATTCCTGATGAAGGGCTCTGGCCCGAAACGTCGAATTTCCTGTTCCTTGGATGCTGCCTAACCTGCTGTGCTTTAACCAGCAACACATTTTCAGCTCTGATCTCCAGCATCTGCAGACCTCACTTTTTACTCACCGTTCTGGATTACTCGTCCAGTGACATTATCACACTTAAGAGACATCTTACAGTGGCTTCAGCTTGCTGCAAGAGAGGGCAGGAACACGTGAAATTGCACGATTTGTTGTCATGGTCATGACGTATAGTGTGTCTCATTAGCGTATCACTGTCAGATGTAACCTCTGAAACGACATGCGGTGTAGTATATTGACCTTAGCTAGTCTTGCTCCGATGTGACTCCTGTCACACACCAGCATGGCTGCCCTCTGAACCATGACACAGATGGAGGTTCATCATGTTTTGTGGCCCTTGAGGGTCGGACTATAAATGCCACCCTCGTCTGATGTCCATATCCCAAAAAGATGAATTTTGCCAAGAATGTTCTCACTGTAGCAATCCCAGCAAAGGGTCACTGCTGAGTGATCAATTCTCCCACTCTTTAAATGTGACCATTCTACTGTTGACTTTGTGGTAGAGTTTGACACAAACATTGTGCTAAACTGTGCACTTTTGTTTATCAAAGTATTCTGTCAGAAGACAGCTGGCACCACTAGACACAAAACTAGCTTATTTTAACATTCATCGTCATTCACTGCAATTGTTTAATTTTTAAAAAATATATACATAGTTGTTGATACTGGCTTTCCAGCAAAGGATAAATGTGCGTTGTTTCTTGAATCCACATGCAATAAATCACGGTACCTGTATTTTGTGCATTTCATAAACCTTTCACATCTTTCAGTCAAATCTTTTCCCTGAGTTTGGCGCATAAATTGCACCTTTGATGTTGGATTCTGTGAGTGTGAGGACAGATTTTTAATGAAACTCAATGACTGGTGCTTGGAGACGGAATACTTACTTCACCATTTACGTTCTCTGTTGTGCTGGCTATGATTCCTCAGGCATCTCAGTAGCTCAATAAAGTGTCCAGTCTTCAGCAGCGAGTCTGACTAATGAGCCTTGTCAGGTTGTTTATGTGTGCGTGGGAGTCAAACCTAGTTCCAAGATCCCAACCCCAAACTTTCTAGCACTTTGGATTCAGAGCACAAACCTTGGTTCTGTTTATTCCTTCCCATTCCTGCACCAGAGAGTGTTTTGCTTGCCCTGTTTCCGTTGTGGGATGTCAGTCTTGCTGGCTAGCTTGTCTGTCCTGAATTGCCCATGAACTGAATGGCTTTGAGGGCCATTTCAATCAAGAGTCAACCACACTGCTGAGTGTTTCTCAGGGTCAAATGTCGGCCAGACCAGGTAAGGATGGCAGATTCCCTTCTGTGAAGAACCAGCTGAGTTGATGTGACAGATGTTTATAAAATAATGAGGGGTACAGATAGAGCTAATGTGGGTTGTCTTTTCCCCAGGATGGGGGATTTCAAGACCAGGGGGCATATTTTTAAGATGAGAGGAGAGAGATTTTACAAAGTCATATGGGGCAAATATTTTATGCAGAGAGGGGGTTCGTGTGTGGAATGAAATTGTAGAGGATATGATGGATGTGGGTACAATTACAATGTTTACAAGACATTTGGAATGATACGTGAATAGGAAAGGGATATGGGCCAGGAGCAGACGGGGGGACCAGTTTGATTTGGGATTGGGCATGGGTTGGTTGAACTGAAGGGTCTGTTTCTGTGCTGTATGACTCTATGACTGTCAATTGACGTTTTATGGTCACTATCACTCATGGCTTGCTTCCAATTCCAGATTTCGTAATTGGCTTTGAGGTTCAGCAGTTGTCATGTTTCGATTTGAACCTGTGTCCTTATCACATTAGCCTGTGTCTCTGAACCCGTGTCCCTATCACATTAGCCTGTGTCTCTGAACCCATGTCCCTATCACATTAGCCTGTGTCTCTGAACCCATGTCCCTATCACATTAGCCTGTGTCTCTGATCTTGAGACATTACTGCTAAACTGCTGTCACCTTCAGTACAGAATCAAGTATAGGGACTCTATCATCCACTCAGCTGAAGACATATTGCATGTCCCTCTGGAGGTTTCTGGGCTTGTAAGGTGTTATGGACCAGACCAAATCCCCATAAAATACAACAAGGAGATAACCTCGATCCAAACTTTTTATTTTGTGTCAAGTGTAGAGCAGATGTGATTCGATTGGTCCACCACTATGCTTTAAGTAAAATGAACTTTATTTTTACAGTGCAATTAAAATGCAAACAAATAAAAAGAATGGGCATAACTTTAATTCTACTAAGTATTCAATAAATTAATGTTTTGTTTGACCAATATTGCAGCATCTCCTAGACGCACTCTTGGCAAAGACAAATTCAGCAAATCAATTTCTCCTCGTAAGCTGTCTGCCTTCTAGTCCATCAGAAAGGAAACCCTCAAAAAAAAATCTCACAGCAGAGAGAGACAGAGAGAGCGAGTGTCTATCGGCTTTAACAGCCAACTCCAAACCCCAAACAAAACTAAAAGCAAAGCTAAAACCCTGGGCCTGTGTGACCCTGACTCCACCTGCTTATGCTTCTTTTATCTAACAAAAAACAAACCCTCAGGGAGCTCAAAGCTGTTGATCCACCAGTTGTGAAACAGATATTTCAGTACCACTGTGGCAAGTCCTCTTTGCAAGAGAAGCAACATAGAACAAATCTCTCTTCGAGGCACAGTACCACCACGGTGATTGCCTTGAAGGACAGTATGGTGCATTTGCTATTTGATTTCTCAGAGATTACAATGCGTTAGAGGCTGGTTTAATGCATATCTTTAAGGTAGAGGTCGATAGATTCTTGTTAGACATTGGAATCAAGGGTTACTAGGTGTGGATGGAAATTGATTTGAGTTATTGCAGTCACATGCATCTAACTACAGTGAAAAGTTTTGTTTTGCAAGCAATACAGGCAAAACAAAGTCTTAGGGATCATAGGGTGCTTAGACAGGGCGAGGTGTATAGGTTTACGACTTCAGAGGAGGTGCACAAAGCAAGATCAACGTTACTTGAAGTTAGAGAGTCCATTCATCGGTCTAATAACAGCTGGGAAGAAGCTGTTCTTGAATCTGTTGGTGCATGTGTTCAGGCTTCTGTATCTTCTGCCTGATAGAAGAGGTTGTGGGATAGCATTCCCAGGGTTTGATGTTGGCAGCCTTTCTGCAGCAACGAGACGTGTAAATGGAGTCCATGAATGAGAGATTGGCTTCCATGATGGTCTGGGCTGTGCACAGAACTTTCTGTAGTTTTTTTTTACGGTCCTGGGCAGAGCAGTTGCCACACCAGGACGTTACCCACCCAGATCCGTATGCTCTCAATGGTGCATCTGTCGAGGTTGGTGAGGACATGCTGGGTTTCCTTAGGCACCTGAAGAAGGAGAGGCATTGTCGTGCCTTCTTGGCCATCGCATCTACGTGGGAGGTCCAGGACAGATTGTCGGTTAACGTCACTCCGAGGAACTTGGCGCTCTCGATCCTTGGGGAATTTAAAACAGAATCAGATCAGCCATGATCTTGTGGAATAACAGAGCAAGCCAAATGTACGCCTCCTCCTAAATTGCACACTCCCATGTTTGTTCATGTTGTTAAATTAAGTTTTATTTCTATCACACTGTATGATGTTTTCAGTCACAATGACACAATGGGTACAATTTGAGTAAACAACAATGTTCCGACCACACAGCCTTGTCAGTTCAAATTATGACAAGCTTCATTCTGCAGCCTTTAGTGAAAAGTGGAGACCACATTAATTACATGAGGGAGTTAGGACTCTATCTTGTGTGAAGGCTGCATACAAATGGTCTGATTAAAGTGTTTAACAGACAGAGCTGCTAATCGGAGAGGAGCTAACAGGTGGCCAGTTGCATTTGGCACATGTAATGACACTTGGTTTTCATCTCCAAAGTTTGTTCTATAAAACTGTTTGAAAATCCAGTATAGTGCACAGCTTCAACATCAAAATGATTTAAAAGTGGATAGAGAAGCTGATGACTGCAGTTGAAATATATAAAGAGCCACATTGTACAGAACAAGACTATTGCTTCGTCACACTCCAAGAACGAAAGGCCAGTGTGTAAAATACTCTGAAGAAGACTTGCATTTATATAGCACTTTATACAATCACCAGACACCTCCTAGTTGATTAAGCACTTTTGAAGGGTCACTGTTATTATAATGGGTACAGGAAGCTGCCGCAAACAGTGTAATATGTGTATATAACCAGATTCTGCCCATATCTCTGTGTGCCATCTTTGGTACCTACGCCTGTTTGCCACCTTCAACATTCACTCCCTCTGCCAACAATGTCACTGTGTACCACTTACAAGCTGCACTGCAGTAACTCGTCCAGCCGTCGGACTCTTCCAACTCATCAAATTCTTCAAGAGCACTTTCCGAACCTGAGACCACTTCTATCGAGAAGGTAAGATCGGCGGATGCTTGACCACATCCTCCTCTACACGTTCCCCTCTGGGCCACTCACCATCCAGACTTGGACATATATTAGTGTTCCTTTACTCTCACTGGGTCACGGGCTCCTTCCTTGGAAACACTGTGGGTGTCCCAACATATGAGAACAGCAGAAGCTCAGCACCACCTTCTCCATGGGCCGTTAGTGCTGGATCACAAACTCTGAAGGGCTCTGGCCCGAAACGTTGAATTTCCTGTTCCTTGGACGCTGCCTAACCTGCTGTGCTTTAACCAGCAACACATTTTCAGCTCTGATCTCCAGCATCTGCAGACCTCACTTTTTACTTTGCCGTTGATGTCCACATCCCATGAAAGTATTAAGAAAATGACACTGGCACGTCTCCCAGTGTTCCTGGATAATGCACCCCATCCTCAAGTGTTTCAAGGCCCGAAGGATTGTATTCAGTGCATCTGGGGTTCTGCTCTTAATGTGAATCCTGGCACATTTGTCACTAGCTTACAAGCCTTCTGCTTTCGTCATTTCTACTCCCTCATTCCTGTGAGGCGTGAAGAGTCATCTCGTGAACTCAGTCGGATCTCCACTCCGGTCAGATCTGTGTTCATGTCAGCGGCAGTGATATCCCTCAGAATCAGCAACCAGTGTGCTCAAAGCAGGTCAAATACTCAATCCCGGACTGTGCTCACTAAACTGATCTGAAGGAGAGTCATACTGGATGTTAACTCTGTTTCTCTCTCCATCGTTGCTGCCAGGCCTGCTGAGTTTCTCCTGCCTTTTCTGCTTTTATTTTCGATTTCCAGCATATGCATTTGACTGAACATTAAACTTGTGCCATTTCTGTAGAAATGCGGCATGTTACTCAACTTCCTTTTCTTCCTATCAGCATTCAGGTGGCTAAACCAGGGAGCATTGAGAACATGGGTAAAGGTTTATGCTAAGTTACCTCTCCTGCAAAACAGGCCAGAACAATTTTGTCAAGTGTTTTGTCTTTGGCCAATCTACCTAACTTGTACATTTTTGGACTGTGGGAGGAAACCACAGCACCTGGAGGAAACTGTGCAAACTCCACACAGACAGTCACTCGAGGCTGGAATCTAACGCAGGTCCCTGGCACTGTGAGGCAGCAGTGCTATTCCTTGAGCCACCATGCTGCTCCCGAAGGACTGTCCACAAAGGACTCTCCTTCTCAACCTCTCCAGTCGCCTGAGGCATGGTAATAATGGCAAACCTGTGTTTCTGCTGTCAGAATTGTTATAGGTGGATCTGTCCATGTGATGATGCTAGCCCCAACTGTGGCACATGACAGGGTAAAGATCAAGTCGGCATATTCTCACCAGATCATAGGGAGAGGTTTATAAAATCATGAGGGGCATGAATAAGCAAATAGACAAGGTCTTTTCCCTAAGGTGGGCAGTCCAGAAGTAGAGGCCATAGCTTTAGAATGAAAGGGGAAAGATATAAAAGAGACCTAAGGGGCAATTTTTTCACACAGAGGGTGGTGTGTGTGTGGAAAGGGCTGCCCAAGGAAGCAGTGGAGGCTGGTACAATTGCAACATTTAAAAAGCATCTGGATGGGTATTTGAACAGGAAGGGTTTCGAGGGATATGGGCTGAGTGCTGACAGATGGGACTAGATTAGGTTTGGATATCTGGTTGGACTGAAGTGTCTGTTTCTGTGCTTTACATCTCTATGACTCTATGACTGCTGTCACATTAAGAGAGAGAGAAATAACTGGCTGTGGTTTAAGCTGAGGGTTACCATGTCTCAGGCGACTGGAGAGGTTGAGAAGGAGAGTCCTTTGTGGACAGTCCTTCGTGAGCAGCATGGTGGCTCAATGGTTAGCACTGCTGCCTCACAGTGCCAGGGACCTGCGTTAGATTCCAGCCTCGAGTGACTGTGTGGAGTTTGCACATTTTCCTCCAGGTGCTGTGGTTTCCTCCCACAGTCCAAAAATGTACAAGTTAGGTAGATTGGCCATCTAAAACTACTCCATAGTGTGCAGGGATGTGCAGGCTAGGTGCATTGGCCATGGGAATTGTGAGGTTACGGGGATAGGGTAACAGGGCGGGTTTGGCTGGGATGCTGTTTGGAGATTCATAGTCATAGGGTGATACAGCATGGAAACAGACCCTTTGATCCAACCAGTCCATGTCGAATGTAACCCCAAACTAAACTAGTCCCACCTGACTGCTAGTCCCATATCCCTGCAAACATTTCTTATCCACGTACTGATTGAAATGCCTATATGCTCAGGACCAGCAGGTTTTCAGAATTTTTCGAATTTCAGAATAAGTGGCATTTTGATGGTGAATTTTTTTTTAAATCTTTCCAAAGGACAGGCTTACTCTCAGTAAAACGGGCCCTGAAACAAAACTGAGTCCTGCCAGTGCTGGGTCACAACCACCCCATGTCGTATCTGAGTGACATACATCAAATGGGTGTGGAGTCGGGTTAACTGTTTGCACGCCAAACAACCTTGTAAATGAGAAAAAAAAACCTCGGATTTTGGCATTGAGGATAAAGGGTTGTCTACCTGTAATTGTAGCCACATCCACCACTCTCTCCGGAGGTCAGTGTGGATTCGATGGGCAAAATGGCCTGCTTCCACACTGTAGCGATTCTATGATTCTGTGTAACCTCACCTGATGCAGGAATTGAACCTGCACAGTTGGCGTCAGTCTGCAATGACCCAGTGATGTGGAAGCAGTGGCAATGTGTGATTTTGGATATCGGGGAACACAGAAGATGCTTGTCTGTGCACATCATTGTATTTCCTCTGCCCCATGGCACTGTGAGATGGTATGTGAGCGACCCCATGTGCTAAGCGAGAGGGGGTAGACATTACCGCCAGCAACACAGATACCCTGCTCTATTCTGGTTGGCATCAAGATGGCAATTAATGGGCGGCACAGTGGCACAGTGGTTAGCACTGCTGCCTCACAGCGCCAGAGACACGGGTTCAATTCCCGACTCAGGCGACTGACTGTGTGGAGTTTGCACATTCTCCCTGTGTCTGCGTGGATTTCCTCCGGGTGCTTCGGTTTCCTCCCACAGTTCAAAGATGTGCAGGGTAGGTGAATTGGCCATACTAAATTGCCCGTAGTGTTAGGTGAAGGGGTAAAGGTAGGGGTATGGATGGGTTGCGCTTCGGCGGGTCAGTATGGACTTGTTGGGCCGAAGGGCCTGTTTCCACACTGTAAGTAATCTAATCTAATCTAATCAAATTGTGGAAGCATCCACCCAAGTGAGTGGGGTACCCTCCTGCTGGGGAAATTTAAGGGATTAGGGAGTGAGCCATTTATCACAGAGTAGTTAAAGGATGTAATTCCCCCAAAGGTAGTGCAGGGGAGGCTCACCAGACTGATAACACGGCAGCCTCTGATGTGGACAAATTGAGGAAAACGTGTCTGTATTCTTGAGCGCTTCTAAGAATGCTAGGGATTCGCATTGAAACTTGGAAAATTCTTTGAAGGCATGTGGAGTGGATGTGTGGAAATTTGCTTCACCTTGAGTCTAGAGCCAGGGTCACAAACTTCTTCAGCCAGAGAGTGGTGAATCTATAGAATTCGCTGCCACAGAAGGCGGTAGAGGCCAGGTCATTGAGTGTATTTAAGACTGAGATGGATAGGCCCTTGAGTATCAAGGAGATCAAGGGTTACGGGGAGAAATTGGGAGAATGGGGTTCAGAGGCTCATCAGCCATGATTAAATGATGGTACAGACTCAATGGGCTGATTGGCCTAATGTCTGCTCCTATGTCTTATGGTCATATGGACTCTGGATAAGGGGCAGGCCATTTTAATATGAGGAGAAATGTCTTCACTCGGAGGATGGCAAATCTTTGGCATTATCCAGAGGGATGTGGAAGATCAATCATTGAGCAGATTCAGTGTAGAGGATGGCAAGATGGCTCAGTGGTTAGCAATGCTGCCTCACAGTTCCTGGGTTTGATTCCCGCCTGAGGCGACTGTATCTGTGGAGTTTCCATGTTCTCCCTGTGTCTGTGTGGGTTTCCTCCAGATGCTCCGGTTTCCTCCATGGGAAATTGCCCATAGTGTCCAGGGAAGTGCAAGCTAGTTGTGCTAGCCATGGGAAATCTCGGGGTTACAGGGATGGGGTGGGGTGGGAGGGATGGTATGTGGACTTGATGTGCCAAATGTAGTGGAGGGATTGTATGAAAGATACGAGGATGGTAAGAGAAAATGGCATCGAGACGCATCAGCCCATGATGTGTTTGGATGGCATAGCAGCTGCGTGGAGTACTCCTGCTCCTATTTCCACTATTAGTTTGGTCAGATTCTGCTCTGCATCAGCTGCCATTGTGTCAATGAGGTCTTCTTCCTGTCCAAGATCAGCCGACCATGGGTCATTGCAGTCCTGAATCACAGAATCCCGACAGTATGGCAAACAGTTTCTTCAGCCCAACAAGTCCACACCGACCCATTGAAGAGTAACCCACCCATATCCATTCCCGGACCCTATTATCCTATGACCAATGCACCTAACTTACACATCCCTGGGCAATTTAGCATGGCCAATCCACCTGACCTGCACATCTTTGGACTGTGGGAGGAAACCAGAGCACCCGGAGGAAACCCACACAGACACGGGGAGAATGTGCAAACTCCACACAGACAGTCACCCAAGGCTGGAATCGAACCCGGGTCCCTAGCACTGTGAGGGCAGCAGTGTTAACCACCATGAAGGTGGCAATACAGTCAGGACAGATGGTTGAGCTTGGTCCTATTGTCTTTAATCTGAATACTAGTGAGAACCCCATAGTGCAAATTGAAAGCTTTCACTCAGTAACCCAGACAACAATACATTTAGAGAAGACTTAAGGACCACAGAAGAGCTGTGTACCAAATTGGTCGCTGATTGATATTACCATACACTACCAGCTTTTAATTGTCTGTTGACTTGGAAAGTGCTGTCAAAATTTTAAGTCGCATTCAGTAAAAATGGCAGGGAGACTGGGTAACTGGGCTCCAAAAACATCTTGAACTTGTGTTCCATGAGTTTCCGTGGAAAGATAACTGGACGCATTGAGAGCCGGGCTGCTGATTTTGCTAGGAGCTCCATCTACAGTGCTGGCACGGAGCAGTTGGGGTGTCATTATATGGTTACATGACATTGAACTCCTGTTGTTATAAAATGAAGCAACTGTCAACTCCTTACAGAACGTCTCATGGTGCTGGATACATTTGGCGACGCATTAATTTCAGGCAACATTGTGGAAACAAATATCTTTATCATTTTTGGTGTGAACAGTTTTACAAGAGCCTAAGATACGAGGATGGTAAGAGAAAATGGCACCGAGACGCATCAGCCCATGATGTGTTTGGATGGCATAGCAGCTGCGTGGAGTACTCCTGCTCCTATTTCCACTGTTAGTTTGGTCAGATTCTGCTCTGCATCAGCTGCCATTGTGTCAATGAGGTCTTCTTCCTATCCAAGACCAGCCGACCATGGGTCATTGCAGTCCTGAATCACAGGATCCCGACAGTATGGCAAACAGGCCCTTCAGCCCAACAAGTCCACACCGACCCATTGAAGAGTAACCCACCCATATCCATTCCCGGACTCTATTATCATATATTTTTACCCCTGACCAATGCACTTAACTTACATTGCACTTTACTAAGCAGGAGTAGGCCATTCAGCCCCTCTAGCCTGCTGTACCATTCAGTATGATCTCATCTTGGCCTCAACCCCACTTTCCTGCCCATTCGCCATAACTCTAATCCATTACTAATTTAAAATCTGCCGATCTCCTCCTTAAATTTACTCAGTGTCCCAGCCTTCACCGCAGTCTGAGATGGTGAATTCCACAGGTGCATGACCCTTTGAGAGAAGTACTTCTTTCTCATCTCTTTTTTTGCTTGATCACCTCTCATCCTTCTAAACTCCAGAGAGTATCGGCCTAAACCGCTCGATTTCTCCGGTTAAGACAACCAACACAGGGAACCTCTGAACAGCCTCCAGTGCAACTACATCCCTCCTCACTAGCTAGCCATGACATTTCGCAGAGATGTGAGCAGCACTGCTTTGGAAACAGAAGTTGCTGGAAAAGCTCAGCAGGTCTAGCAGCATCTTGTGACGAGAAATGAAAGTTAACGTTTCGGGTCCGGTGACCCTTCCTCAGAACCGCTCTGCTTTGGGCTTGAAGACATGTGCCGGGACAGATGACATAAGGACAGCAGATTCCTTCTCTAAAGCACATTCACAAACCCAGAAGCGGTGGATGTGAGTACAATTACAATGTTTAAAAGACAGTTGGATAGATACATGAATAGAAAATGTTTGGAGGGATGTGAGGAGAAAGTGAGGCCTGCAGATGCTGGAGATCAGAGCTGAAAATGTGTTGCTGGAAAAGCGCAGCAGGTCAGGCTGCATCCAAGGAACAGGAAATTTGACGTTTCGGGCATAAGCCCTTCTTCAGGAATGAGGAAAGTGTGTCCAGCAGGCTAAGATAAAAGGTAGGGAGGAGGGACTTGGGGGAGGGGCGATGGAGATGCGATAGGTGGAAGGAGGTCAAGGTGAGGGTGATAGGCCGGAGTGGGTTGGGGGCGGAGAGGGCAGGAAGAAGATTGCAGGTGAGGAAGGCGGTGCTGAGTTCGAGACATTTGATTGAGACAAGGTGGGGGGAGGGGAAATGAGGAAACTGGAGAAATCTGAGTTCATCCCTTGTGGTTGGAGGGTTCCTAGGTGAAAGGTGAGGCGCTCTTCCTCCAAACGTCGTGTTGTTATGGTCATCATCATCGTTGTTGTTGGAGGGATGTGAATCAGGTGGGACTAGTTTAGTTTGGGCTGGTTGAACCGAATGGTTGAACTGTTTCCATGCTGTATGACCCTATATCTGTGGCTCTATGATATTGCTCCAAACACAATCTCACTTATCCTTTGTACAGTTGCACCAACACTGCTCCTACTTTTATACTACAAATCGAAATAAATCAAATTTATACTGCAAATCAAAACATTATATAATTGATAAAAATTGATATTAAGCCAGGAAACTCTCCTCATGATACGGTGGCACAGTGGTTAGCATCGCTGCCTCACAGCACCAGGGTCCCAGGTTTGATTCCGGCCTCAGGTGACTGTCTGTGTGGAGTTTGCACATTCTCCCCGTGTCTGTGTGGGTTTACTCCGGGTGCTCTGGTTTCCTCCCACAGTCCAAAGATGTGCAGGTCAGGTGAATTGGCCATGCTAAATTGCCCGTAGTGTTAGGTGAAGGGGTGAATGTGGGGGAATGGGTCTGGGTGGGTTACCCTTCAGAGGGCTGGTTGGGCGGAAGGCCCTGTTTCCACACTGTAGGTAATCTAATCTAGTTCAAACTGAAATCTGCTCAAATTAACCTCAGGATTTGCAACACCAAACCCTGTACTTTCAAACTTCCCTGAGCAGTATAATAGTGAGAAATGTCCTGATATTAAAAAAAACACAGCACATCTAAAAAAGCCCCAGAAAAGTTGCTGCCCTTTGTGTTTTCTTTTCAAACATCTGTCACAATCTCAGGGCTGTGTGCAGGAGAATTGCTCTTTTGAAACCTCAGATCCCATGAGCACATTTAGTCCCTTTATGATGTGCAAGCGACAGCTATTCAGTAATCTGTCCCTGCTGTATAAAATCTGGCAGTATAAAGTTGAGCTCTGCTCACTTAAGTTAAGACAGAACAAAGACAGCGCTTGCTGGTGAAACTCAGCAGGTCCGGCAACATCTGTGCGGGGAAAGCGGAGTTAACTAGTCACTAGACTCTGTCACTAGACTCAAAACATTAACTCAACTCTCTCTGTCCACAGGTGCTGCCAGACCTGCTGCGTTTCACCAGCAGTTTCTGTTTCTGTTTTGAATTTGTAGCATCCACAGTATCTTTGATTATGGTAAAATGTTTTCCAGCTCATGGAACAATTCTTTCTGAAATGGCCGAATATTAAATACCAATTCCCGTGGCTTAGACCATGTATTTACTGATCTATAATAGTCTGAAGCAGAAAAGTATTCTGTGCATGGTATCGAGTAGAAATATTGAATGTGACTGTTAAAGAGGATTAAACATCAGGTGTAGTGGACATATTGTATCAGAAAGTTTTCCTTTTCAAAATATATTTAATCATGGAGACAGTAGGGACTGCAGATACTGGAAGCCAGAGTCAATAGATGTTGAACTTGAAAAGCACAACAAGTCAGACAGCATCAGAGAGGCTGGAACATCAACATTTTGGGCTGAAACCCTTCGTCAGGACTCGCTTGACTTTCCTGCCCCTAGGATGCTGTGTGACCCGCTGTGCTTTCCCAGCTCTATGTCTATTGACTCTATATTTGATAATCATTGTTAAATTGCAACACTACCTATTTTCAAAGGCTTGAAAGCTCGGCTTAATCGATCCTTTTCGGGAACAGAAGTTGCTGGAGAGACTCAGCAGGTCTGGCAGCATCTAGTGGAGAGAAAGCAGGGTTAAGCGACCATGCTTCAGAACTGGACCCTTTCTGGTTTTTAATAAGCCCACATACCTGTTTTAACCTGGTGCAGGGCAAATAATGAGGCCTTTTGGAGTACGGTGCCCTGTGGATTATGGCACCAAGGCATCATTAAAACAGTCGAGTTCAAACTTGAGCCCGAACCCAGCAGGAATGACTATCCAGCTGGAAGATGTGAGGTCAAAGGTCAGGCAGGTTCAGGCAGCAGGGGCTGGTCTCAATGCAGGGCACAGCCAGTGACTGTGGTGCGTCCTAAGGTGCTCAAGATCAACTCGGCCCTATTTCGTTGGCTCTCTTCCAGCCACATTCCTGTCCAGTGGCCACTGACAGGTTAGGAAGCATGCCAAGAATGTTGTTACTCTTGCTTCAGGGTCTTAACGTGCCACCAAGCTTAACTGCTAGCCAGTCTATGGAGGCGCCTCCTGTAGACTGGAGGTTGAAATGGCACCCAGTGAAGTATTGTGCGCCTTTTAATTTGTTTACTCTTCCATGCGATGTGGGTATCATTGGCAAGACCAACACTTGTTGCCCATTCCTGCTTTCTCCTTGTTGTGTGTATGTGTGTCACTTCAGTCAAGAGTTGGCCACATTGCTGCAATGTGTGGACTCACCAAACAGAGTGAGAATGGCGGATGATAGTGAGCCAGCTGGGATTTTACCGTGACCAACAATCCTTTCACTGAGACTAGGGTTCAGGTCCAGATCATTGAATATAAACTCTACCACCTACCACAGTGGGATTTGAACCTGTGTTCCCAGGACCTTCCAGTCCAGTGACATTGCCACCATGCAGTGATGAGATAAGGACGCAGCCCCGATTTCAGGGCTGTGCCCATTGTTTTCTTGCATTGAAGGTTAAAATCGAGGTATGTGCATTCCGATTTCCAGCTGGGTTAACTTTCATGTAAACAACGGGTTGTTCTGATCTAATCCAGTTAGAAAATGTCAAACACACCCTTTCTTGCCATAAGCAAATGATAATTTATGAGATCCAGTTAGCATCTACGATTGCTTTCAGGTGAGGTAAATGAGTATCTAGGCAATGTTGCGCTTCAGTAAGGCTGCTCTTCCAAAAACAAGTGATCTTGCATCATTCAATTTAACGCAACACGTTGCAGAAACCAAGAGACAGATTTGTCTCCATCACCATTTTATTTCTGGGTTACTACACTAAAAACACTGGACATACTTTTATCTTACTAAGAGTGCTTGAAAACTGGTCCAACTGCCTGGATGCTACATCAACAGAAGCAAACTAGTGCTTTGCAGTCCATCATAACAAGTCCTTCAGCTGCCCGTTAATGTACACGTTCCTACAATAACCATTTTATCTTTTCTGCTTAGACTTTCCTTCGAAGGTTAGACTGGTGCTAGAAAAGCACAGCAGGTCAGGCAGCATCCGAGGAGCAGGAGAGTCGACGTTTCGGGCAAAAGCCCTTTCTCAATTCCTGATGAAGGGCTTTTGCCCAAAACGTCAATTTTCCTGCTCCCCGGATGCTGCCTGACCTGCTGTGCTTTTCCAGCACCACTCTGATCTAAACTCTGGTTTCCAGCATCTGCAGTACCTACTTCTGCCTTTCCTTCGAAGATGATCAGCCACTGTGATGTGGACTTCCGCCTACAATAGGGTATTTATACCTGATGGGCAATATTTACTTTGGCTCCCAGAACTAAAGGACTAGATGTGGGTAAGATAGATTCAACAAATGTTTATCACAGCTCCTGGTATGTTCACATATGACAGTCGCAGGCACTTCAGTGTCTGGGATGATATTAAGCTGTTTGTTTTTCAATGTTAGCCTATTTCCTGTAGCATGGCGTGCTTCCAATGCCCTAGTTAGGATGGATTCTGAGACCTTCATACCTCACAGCATGTGCAATGATTTGCCGATAATCTCATAAGCATGTCTCTGAAAAGTAAACAGCGTCCTCGCTGTGGTAGAGAGAAGACAACACCTTCTACTCCAATTTGATGGTTACTAAGATGACGGATAAGTCTAATACGTGGTCTACTGACTCTAGGTCAAATGGTGTTTGAGGGATTGGCTAGTTGAGTTGTTTGGAGGTTTGTGCTCTCCCTCCAACACCACAACTTTGCCTCCGCCTGTTCCTGGCAAAGTCTCGCAGTGTGTTTCCTGTTTTCCCTAGAGCACCATCTCCATTTTGTTTGGTTACACACTAAGGTGTCCCATGAGACTTTGGGGATCCTAAAAGCACCTCCGTTGTCCTTTTGGAAGTCTGGAACGTTAACTCCATCCCACTCTCTATGAACGGTGCCCGACCTGCTGATTCCTGCATTTCTTCAGTCCGGTTCCATGCTGGATTTCTACCTTCTCCAGAATTTTCCCCTGGGTTTATTTGTTTTCTCTCTGACACAGTGATTCATCAGAGCATTGCTCTTGCTACTCTACATCTACCCAAAAAATAACCCTGCTCTGACCAGGGATCATTGTGTTCCGGTGATACACAGTCATTAGGACCACTCTTGTTCTGTGCACACTCATCCGCGGTCTGGCAGTAAACCTCAGTAAACCTTAAGAGGAAAATGAATTGCGCTGGCATAGTTCTCTGGTACTACCGTGACAGGTGAATACTTTGACAGTTTTTAAGAATATTTTTCTTACCAATTTCCAATCTCACATTATCCTCTTTTCCCCATTACTGAGGATTCTGTTTATTTCTTCCATGGGATGTGGACTGTTTGGGCCACCGTTTATTGCCCATTCCTGTTGCACTTGAGAAGTTAGTGGTTGCATGTAAGACAGCTATGACAAAGTCTCTCAGTGTGGTCCCTGTTTTCCCCAGAGCACCATCTCCATGGTATCCCATGAGTCTTTGGGGACATCCCTATAGCATCTCCATTGTCCTTTTGGAAGCCTGGAACATTAACTCAGGTCACGTGACACTGAGTGCCGGCAGACTTACTCCAAGGCCTGTGGTGTTGGGATCTCATATATCTTTCTCAGTGCTCTCATGGGACTAGCTGGGCCAGCAATTTTTCTTCATCCCTGGTTGCACTTGAGAAGGTGGGGGGTGAGCTGCCTCCTTGAACTGCTGCAGTCCATGTGCTGTAGGTTGACCCACAAAGCCCTTCAGGAGAGAAGATTAGATTACTTACAGTGTGGAAACAGGCCCTTCGGCCCAACAAGTCCACACCGACCCGCCGAAGCGCAACCCACCCATACCCCTACATTTACCCCTTATCTAACACTACGGACAATTTAGCATGGCCAATTCACCTGACCTGCACATCTTTGGACTGTGGGAAGAAACCGGAGCACCCGAGGAAACCCACGCAGACAAGGGGAGAATGTGCAAACTCCACACAGTCAGTCGCCTGAGGCGGGAAATGAACCCCGGTCTCTGGCACTGTGAGCAGCAGTGCTAACCACTGTGCCACTGTGCCGCCCACAAATTCAGTATTCCAGGATTTTGACCCAGCAACAGTGAATCGAAGTCAGGATGGTGAGATTTGGAGGACTGCTCGCAGGTGGTGATGTTTTCATGTATCTACTGCCCCTGCCATTACACATATAATGTATATAGTTCCAGAGGCAGTTCTGGGCTCCAGGTTGCTCTCAATGAGAATGCTGATAGCACAGTGCTGAGTTTTCATCTCCTGCCAGCGCAGGCCATCGGGTGTAGTTGCATTCTCCATGCTGTTAGGGTGGGAGTACAAGGATTTTGACCCAACAGCAGCAAAGGAATGGCAATACAATTCCAGGTCAGGATGATGAGTGGCATGGAGAGGAACTGGCAGAGGCTGGCATTCCCATGTTCCTGCTGCCCTTGTCCTTTGAGAGCTCATGGGTTTGGAAGGTGCTAGTGAAGGAGCCTTGGTGTGTTGCTGCAGAGCATCATGTAGATGGTACACACTCCTGTCAATGCATTGATGATGAAGGGAGTGAATGTTGAAGATGGGGGAGTATGGGGCACCAATTAAATGAACAATGATGACCCTTTGCAGTTTGCTTTTGACCTCTTCATAGAATCCCAAATGTAGAACCAGACCATTTGGCCCATCAAGTCCACACCGACCCTCCATAAAGCATCCCATTGACCCTACCTTATCCCTGAATTTCCCATGGCTGATCACCTAACCTGCACATCCTTGGACACTATGGGGCTAGTTAGCATGGCCAATTCACCTAACCTGCACATCTTTGGACTGTCGGAGGAAACCGGAGCACCCAAAGGAAATCCATGCAGACACAGAGAGAATGTGCAAACTCCACACAGACAGTTGCCCAAGGGTAGAATCAAACCCAGGTCCCTGGTGCTGTGGGGGAATAGTGCTAACCACTGAGAACTGTGTCGTGCAAATGGCCATTCTTGGCTGCCCTCTGGGGAACCCCACCTACAAACATAAACCTTATCCTGGTCCAAGCCAGTGCACAGCACGCATCAGTGCAAACAGTTGCTCCCTTGCCCTTCCTTCACCCAAGGGCATGGAGCCCACTGCAGTGCCCACCTGCTCTCCGGAATGACAATGGGTAACTCTGCACAGAGCAGTGACAGGAGCTCAGCGATTTGTCTCATTTGTTCAGGGAGCAGATTCCCCCCGTCAGTCCCAGGGGCCACTTCCCACACGCAATTCCGAACAAGGAAACAGCGACAATTTTTCAAAACGGTGGAAGCTAAATGAAGGGCCAAGTGTAAAGGCATCCATCTTTTGAGGTGCCAAGTTCTGATGAGATAATCCATCAAGTCAAACCATTTTAGAGAGCATGGTATATTCAAAAGCAGGCACATCTTGTTAAATTATAACAGTAAAGGGCACTGAGGCACTCACTGACATTCAGGCATAGAATGTGCATTTGCTTTTCCTTCAAGGAGCATACACAGAAAGAACAAATGACTTTGTTGTTTATCTCTGAGAATGCAATGAAGCATTAAACACTACTATTGCTGGTTTTTAAAAAAAAGTGAATGATGTCTTTGCTTCAAGAGCTCATTAATCTGTGATTTGATCTTTAATGACATCTCCCATTAAACAAGCTCCTGTCTGCTACCATGCAGTGCGACATGAGCAAGCCAGTTAGACTTACATCCACTGCAGATTTCACCCCATTTAAAAACACATCATGTTTAGCGCCTTGTTGCTAGGTTGCTGGCTGATCATGTGTAGTTTCTAGGCACACAACTCATGCTTTGTGCATTTAAATGTAACCCCTGTGAAGTGCTCAATTGATTTTGTCCAAGCAATCTTCAATTCCTTTTTTTTTTGCGCGTTTCCATTTTTAGGAGCCAGTGATGTTAATGAGCTCTTTATGAGTGCAACATAGCTTAAAGGCCAGGCTGGCCAGCTCATCTAAGGACACTGGGGGAAGATGCAGCTCTAATCGTGGAAGGCTACTAATGGGCAATAAATGTCATGGTCATTTATGTATGAAAGCAAAGATTACATCTTCTAAATTTTTGATTTGATTTCAAAAGGAAAAGTAGTTTCTCTCTCTTGGCAAAAGTGAGGACTGCAGATGCTGAAAACCAGAGTTTAGATCAGAGTGGTGCTGGAAAAGCACAGCAGGTCAGGCAGCATCCGAGGAGCAGGAAAATCGACATTTCGGGGAAAAGCCCTTCATCAGGAATGGAGGCAGTTTCTCCCTCTTGTCCAGTGCAGCACTGGACTTTCCCTCACTTCCTGCAATCTGGAAGTTAGTTGCATTTATGGAACACCCTTTGCAATGTCTTTGTATGGACAACGTCACTTCACAACAGGTTGTCATCATGGTGCTATCAGAAATTCCACCGATTTGTGTGCCCTGCAGTGGTCACCTCTGTGTGAAGCGTTGCCTGAGGGAACCACGCTCCACCATGCCAGTCTCTGCCTCTGTAGTGGCAGAGGATGGTCACCATTTTCCGAACTCTGATTTCTCTGAACCTTCTTCTCGTCAGCTGAGTTTTCCTCTCCCGGTGCTCCTCCAAAGAGCCGCCAGAGGCCACGGAGAAGGTGAGATGTAGAAAATCGTGCAGGGCATAGACAAGGTCAATGACAATGTGTCTTTTCCCAAGGGTAGGGGAGTTCAAAACTAGGGGGCTGAGGGTAACTTTTTTACACAGAGGGTGGTCTGTGTATGGAATAAACTTTCGGAGGAAGTGGTGGATGCGGGTCCAGTTATAACTTTCAAAAGACATTTGGGTAAGTAGATGAATGGAAAGGGTTTGGAGGGATATAGGTAGGCAGGTGGGACCAGTTTAGTTTGGGATTATGGTCAGCACGGACTCGTTAGACCAAAGAGTCTCTCTGTGCTGAATGACTCTCTCCCAGCTGACAGCTTCAGCCCCAGTCAACCGTCTTCAGACTATGCTTGCTTTGTAGTGGGGCTATGATAACCAGGAGTCTGGAAGGCAAAGTTCAGTTTGTTGTACAGAAAGACTTTGGGTGTATCTGATGAATATGACCATGCCAGCACAGACACCTTTGCACACCTTTGGGATTGTCGTGTACTTGTGAGTTAGTAAGCTTATGCTGCCAAGAATGCCAAAGAGATGTCTGAGACATGGAAGGGGAAAACTGGTCAGCCTTTTCTCCTGCCTGGCAGATGTTGTCCAGGTCTCTCCACTGTAGATGAGCAATGTGTCATATTTACAAGATGCCCTGCAGAAATTCACCAAAGGCCAGCCAGCACCTTCCAAAGCCATGACCACTTCCGTCTGGACGGACAAGGGCAGCAAGTTCCCCTCCAAGCCAATCGCCATCCTGACTTGGAAATATACCAGCATTCCTTCGCTGTCACTGGGTCGAAATCCTGGAATTCCCTCCCTCAGGGCACTGTGGGTCAACCCACAGCAGTGGACGGCAGCGGTTCAAGAAGGCAGCTCACCCCCACTTTCTCAAGGGTAACTAGGAACGGGCAATAAACGCTGGGCCCAGCCAGTGACAGCCACATCCCACAAAATGGATAAATGAAAAAAAAGATGAGTGGCCTCCCAGTTCAGTGTTGTCAGTCAGGTTGCTGTTCTTACTCAGCTTGCACAGCTTCTGTGGAGCATGGGTTTCAGTACCAAGTGACAGATTGCTGGGCCTTGTGGAGTCACCATCTGTAAAGCTACCCAAACAAAGCCCTGCATCACCTTGCCAATGCCGATTGATGACGGGATGGCGACACCTTGGACTGAGATGTGTTTCCCGGAAGCCAGTGATTAAACCAACTCTTCCCATAAGCATTCTTATCCAGGGAAGATGTGAATGCATACGTAGGGAAATTCACTGTCAATACACCCACAGAAATTGTGATCAGATGATGATGAACAGATTTTTTTTTCTGTGATCCCAGTTAAGGGATAAATATTGACCAGGACCCTGGGAGGAATTCCCGGATGCTACTACAAAACAGTGCCATGGGACCTTTTTCAGTTGCCTGAGGTGGCAGACTAAGTTTCGATTCAACGCCTCATTTGAAAGACAGCACCTCTCTGGACTTTCAGTGTGGAATTGTTTTATGACCACATCCCTGGGATGGGACTTCAATCTCTCGCCTCCTGAGTCAAGAGTGCCCCACACTAAATCCCTCACAGAAAGATGGAAATGAGGGAGGTTCAGAGAAAAGCTCGTTTCTCAGTAGCTTGAATCTGTCTTCACATAAAGTGAGGAGAAAGTGAGGACTGCAGATGCTGGAGATCAGAGCTGAAAATGTGTTGCTGGAAAAGCGCAGCAGGTCAGGCAGCATCCAAGGAATAGGAGAATCGACGTTCAGGAATTCCTGAAGAAGGGCTTATGCCTGAAATGTCGATTCTCCTGTTCCTTGGATGCTGCCTGACCTGCTGCGTTTTTCCAGCAACACATTTTCAGTTCACATAAAGTGAGTTGTGTAAAGAAGCTAATGAAAATAAATGCAAGTCTCATTCTTTAGTTTTGTTGAGGAGATGTGGTTTCATCTCACTGAAACCTTGGATTAAGGCAGTCGAATTAAATGCATGGATTACCGGATTGGGATAATTGCAATTACAGACAGCTCCTGGAAAGAGCTGAATAAACCTTGTTGTGTGATGTTGGAGCCACAATATATTTTGCCACCAAATAGTTTGCTCGAGGAGATATTATCCCATCATGTCATTTATACACTGCAGTTACCCAAGTTCTGTCCCAGCCAGTGAGTTACAAATTGGCATGATTCCCTCTGTGATATTCTGCACTGTTGATTATATTTCGAACTGCAGGAGCAGGAATAAAAGATTCAACTCCTCGAAACTGTGACAAAACCTGGATCAGAAGCATCGTTTCGGAGAGGCGCAGGATCTGTTTTTCACACACTTCTGCAGGATAAAACTTAACGCACAATTCTTCAGCACGAACAAGCTCCGTCTCCTTTGTTTTTCAATGCGTAATACTTGACTGGAAATGAAAAGCTGCAATTGAAAGTTGCAGTTTTTCTCCCCACATAGGTTTTTTATATCAGAATCATGGTAGATTGATTGTACATACTTTTCCTTGGGACTGATCAATGACAAGAGCTTGCTCACTGGAAGGTCAGGTTACTTTCCTTTAAAGATATTCTGTTGTTGCTGTAAAACACCTTGTAAGAGGCTTTGTTGTATTTATTGCTGCCTGGCAGATGACATCAGCGCGCTGACTGTTAAACCCAATGCCTATCTACACAAATAAACGACATTGCAGAATGAGCAATGATTGTTCAGTCACACAGCTTATCACCAACCTTAAAAGGAGACCATTAGTGAGGTAGGTCTTTGAGGACATTGTTCATGGAGAGTTCATTTAGCAACAACTTGTCAAAGGCCTGTTGGGCAGAAATCTGCATTGATGCAAACAGAGAGGGTAAGAAATGTCCAGCAAGGTGGGGGCTAGAATTTGGCATTAAATTAGGAGCTCTTTCTGCTTTTGAATCTCAGCTAACGATCTCCTCCAAAATCTCGGGTGATACCCTCACCTCGCCTGGGCGCCAATGCTGTCCAATAATGACGGCAGAGCTCCAATGTAAACAGAGTTTGGGAAGCAGTGGTTCTGACACTGTCTTGCTTTTGAATCATAGAGATGTGCATCACAGAAACAGACCCTCTGGTGACCAGACATCCTACATTAATCTCGTCCCATTTGCCAGCATTTGGCTCATATCCCTCTAAACCCTTCCGATTTGTTACCCATCCAGATGCCTTTTAAATGTTGTACCAGAAATCTTGTATATTGAGGAAAGAAGGATTGATCAATCTAGAATTTACATTTTCCCATTCTCATGGTGGCTGCAATTCAAACAGATTCTGAGATTAAAGAGCTGTGGGGTTTCACATGCATCAGTTCCAACCTTAGCCATATGTAGATGCTGAGGCCAATGAGAGTACATGCCTCCAACTCAGGATAATGTTCCTGCAATTCCCTTCCTCCTATTAGCAATACCAGGGTATTGGAAAACTTCCTCCCTTACTTCCTGTAGCTTTGGCCTTGGAGTGTAAAAGAATAGTGGAGCCCCTGCAGGTGTTGGGAGTTCTTCTCCAACTTCTGCCCTTGTTCCTTCACTCTCCATCCATGCCCCCAACCTCAGTCTGTGTTTGCCTATACCTCTCAAATGAGAGGTTAGCCTGAGACTGTGTCTGCTCTGTTGGATAGACACCATGGCACTATTTTGAAAAAGATTAGTGACATGATGCACAGCATGCCATGGTGGCTCGGTGGTTAGCACTGCTGCCTCACAGCATGAAGGACCTGGGTTCGATCCCAGCCTCAGGTGACTGTCTGTGTGGAGTTTGCACATTGTCCTCATGTCTGTGTGGGTTTCCTCCCACAGTCCAAAGATGTGCAGGCTCGGATGGATTGGCCATGCTAAATTTCTCATAACGTGCAGGCTGGGTGGGTTGGCTACAGGGATAGAGTGGGGAGTCTGATGGGATACTCTTTGGAGGGGTGGTGCAGGCTCAATGGACCAAATGTGCCCAGTCATCCCTTGGTTTTACAGAGTCATACAGCATGGAAACAGGCCCTTCAGCCCAACGTGTCCATGCTACTCAGGTTCCCTAAACTGAATGCGCTGCATTTGGCCCCATATCCCTCTAAACCTTTCCTATCTTCTGGAATACTGTGGGCAGCTGTGGTCACTTTGTTTTGAAAGAATATTATTAAACAGGAGAGGGTTCAGAAAAGATTCCCCAGGGTGTTATCGGGAATGGAGCACGTAAAAATAAACTGGAAAGGCTGGGACTTCTTTCACTCGAGAGGGGTGACCTTATTGAACTTCATAAAATTATGAGGGGGCATAGATAAAGTCCATAGGAAGAGTGTTTTCCCTGGAGTGGGATAGGTCAAAACTAGAAGGCATATTTTTACACAGAAAGTGGTTCATGCGTGTTATGACCATCCAGAGAAAGTAGTGGATGTGGGTACAGTTGGAACATTTAAATAATATTTGGATAAATTCAGGAATAGGAAAGATTTGGAGGGATATGGGCCAAATGTAAGTAAATGGGACCAGTTTAGTTTGGGAATGTGTTCGCCGCAGATTGGTTAGAACAAGGAGCCCATTTCTGTGTTGCGTGACTCTATCCACGTACCCATCCAGATGCCTTTTAAATGCCGTGCCACCCTCCACCATTTCCTCTGGTAGCTCGTTCCATGCCCACACCACCCTCTGTGTGAAAACATTGCCCCTCAAGTCCCTTTTAAATCTTTCTCCTCTTTGCCAATTACCACATAATTGAAATTTGTAGCAAGAGGCCTTGAAAGTGTCAGATTTACAGATTGCTGCACATTGCTGATTTATATGAAACAAACTTGATGCTGTTGAAATATGCTGCTTTGGAGCATTTGTCATTGGGACATAAATTGGGACAGTCACCTTTGGTTTGATTTACAAAACCCATTCCAGCTGCTGCCACCTCTTGAAAACCATTTTCCTGGTGCATGAGGGACGAGATTGGTTTTGAAGTGAGTGATAGCTCCTCTGGTTTATTTTTGTGTGTTTTCCCTCTGTTCGACTTTGCTCTCTTATCCCTCAGTGAGTCGGTTGCAGAGTGCGTGGGCTGACGACTGAATGTACAGTGTTCAAACTCTGAATGAAGCTCCCGCACGTTGGACCGAGGACTCGGGGGCGGACATTTCCCCCCATTGACGGGGGATAATGGGAGGTTCGGGCCAAACAGTTAGTGGGCACAGTGTCGCTGATTCAACCTCATGGTGGCCAAGATGCGGTGAGATTTGTGAGGAAGTTGGATGTGTCAGTGAAGACTGTTGGCAGTGCAGAAGAATGAGCTGGCTGGCAGCTCCCTCAATGGACAGATACACCATCTGGAGGTGATCACTGACTGACGTTGAGAATAGAAGCAGGAGTAGGCCATTCGGCCCATTCGAGCCTGCTCCACCATTTAATCTGATCATGACTGATCATCCATCTCAGTCTCCCCATACCCTTTGATCCTTTTAGCCCTAAGAATTGTATCTAACTCCTTCTTGAAAATAGTCAATGTTTTGGTCTCAAATGCTTTCTGTGGTGGAGACGTCCACAGGTTCCCCACTCTCTGGGTGAAGACATTTCTCCCCATCTCAGTCCTAAACGCCCCACCCCACATCCATAATGACCCCGGCCCTGGGCTCTGCAGTCATCGGGCACATCCTTTTTGCATTTACCCTGTCTAGTCCCGTTAGAATTTTATAGTACGCTATGGGATCCCATAGAGTCACAAAGCACGGAAACAGACCCTTCGGCCCAACTCATCCATGCTGATCAGGTTTCCCAAACTGAACGAGTCCCAATTGCCAAGTGTTTGCCCCAACATAATCGTGCTCTGCTTGACTGGGCAGAGTTCAAATGCCTCAGCTAACAAGTGAGGAGATGGATTGAGGGGTGGAATCTTCTTGCCTCAACTTGACTAGGTTTCTGCTGGAAATCCCCCTGCCTTCCCACTCCGATCCCGAGTAGGACTGGAGCAGGAATGCCCTGGCACAGCCTCCCTGTCCCGCTGCCAATTGGAGTTTGTAAGTTGGCCATTAATGACAACTTGAGGGTCTCATCCCGCCAGAGTCGAAGAGTGCGGTGCTGGAAAAGCACAGCAGGTCAGGCAGCATCCGAGGAGCAGGAGAATCGATGCTTCGATAATAAGCCCTTCCTCAGAAATGAGGAATGCCCACCTACCTTGGGAAGAACCCACACACAGGTGGGTAACTCGACCCATAGAGAGCATGATGAACAAACCAGTGTGGGCTCCTCTGTAGGCTCTCAAAGGGGTGTGGTGGGCCGTATTCCACAGAGATGCCAGCTTCCAGTTGGCTGGCACCTTTTGGCCAAGGGGCCTTTTGACCCTGGCATTCCTAATTAAGGGAGCTGCATTATGAGAGTAAGGAAGCCTTACTGCAGCTGTACAAGATGCTGGTGAGACCACACTGTGGGCAGTTTTGGTTCCCTTTATTGAAGGGAAGGTAGCGTTTCCTTGCAGGCAGTTCAAAAGGAGTTTCACTCGGATGATCCCTGGGATGGAGGGATTGTGAGCAAAGGCTGAATATGTTGGGACTCCCTACTCACTAGACAAATAGGAGGTGACCTCATTGAAATACTTCAGATTCTTAAGGGGCTTGACAGAGTAAAAGCTGAGAGGATGTTTCCCCCTCATGGGAGAGTCTAGGACCAGAGGGCACAGTCTCAGAATAAAAGGACACCAATTCAGTAATGAAATGAGGAGGTATTTCTTCTCTCAGCGGGTTGAGAGTCTTTGAAGTTCCTTGCCACAGAGAGAGCTGTGGGGGTAGAGTCCTTGTGTATATGACCAGTTGAGGAATCAAGGATTATGGTGAAAGGGCAGGAAAATGGACCTGAGGAATGTTACGTTTAGATCAGAGTGGTGCTGGAAAAGCACAGCAAGTCAGGCAGCATCCGAGGAGCAGGAAAATTGATGTTTCAGGCAAAAACCCTTCATCACAAATCCTGATGAAGGACTTGCCTGAAACATCAATTTTCCTGCTCCTTGGATGCTGCCTGATCTGCTGTGCTTTTCCAGCACCACTCTGATCTAAACTCTGGTTTCCAGCATCTGCAGTCCTCACTTTTGCCCCGTGAGGAATGTTAAATCAGCCATGATCCTGCTGAATGGCGGAGAAGGTTCGAGGGGTCGAACGGCCTACTCCTGCTCCTATTCCTTATGGTCTTTCAGTCACAGTGTCCTGAAGCTTATGTTCCTGATCGTTTTTCAATCACCCTTACTGACAGTGCTGATCACCAGCAGTGAGAACGTGCCTTCAGTGTCTTCAATAGAGAGGATCAACCTGGTTTCAGATGAGATTTTCATGCCTTTTCTGTCGCTTAGTAACACTCTCTAATTGGAAGGTCATGCGTTCAGGTACCACACTGGAGCACTGAGCTCACCAATCAACACTGATCTCCAATGCAGTATGGAGGGAGTGCTGTACTGTTGGAGGTGCTGATGTTTGGCTGAGATATGTAATTCCGCCCTTCTGGAAGGATGATAAAAAGTGTCTGGCATTATCTTGAAGGATAGGATTCCTGAAGAAGGGCTTATGCCCGAAACGTCGAATCTCATGTTCCTTGGAAGCTGCCTGACCTGCTGTGCTTTTCCAGCAACACATTTTCAGCTCTGATCTCCAGCATCTGCAGTCCTCACTTTCTCCTCCAGGTAGGAACCCTATCCTGGGCACCTCATTTGCCCTTCCTGCCAACTTCCTCTACAGACCCAGGAAGGTATGGTGCCCTTTGTGTCACAGTCAAAGGGTTAATTTGCATATCAGAGACAGAGGGGAATCTGGAGGCTAAAAAGAGTGAGGAAATTCAGGTAATGAATGTCACTGGGCAAAAAAAATGCATTGGACAAAGCTGAGGAACTAAAATCTGACAAATCTACAGAACTTGATGCCCCAGGGGTCTAGGGGAGCAAGATAATGGGTATGCTGGCAATAATGTTGCAAAATTCCGTTGAACAGCAATGATCCCGTTAGATTGATTATAACAAAGAACTGCAGGTATCCGAAATCTGAAGCATCGAAATTGCTGGAGAAACTCGGTAGGTCTGGCTGCATCTGTAGAGAAAAAGCATGAGTTAATGTATCAGTTCCAGTGATGTGTCTTCAGAATGAGGAACCCATTTGATTGAAAGCTGGCAAGTGCAATGCCACTTTTCAAGAAAACTGTTCATGTATTTTTATGAAAAGGGATTCCTGTGCAACAAATCTATTTGAATTTCTTGAGGATATAACTAGTCTTGGTAGATAGACGCATGGAAGATTGTACAATGAAGGGTATGTAGTTTAGTCTGATCTTACAGCAGGATAAAATGCCGGCACAACATTGAGGGCCGAAGGGCCTGTTCTGCACTGTATTCATGTATATTCTCTGTTCTATAGAGGAGTCATCGAGTTGGACAGCATGGAACCAGACCCTTTGGGCCAACTCAGCCATGCTAACCAATATTCTAAATTAATCCTATTTGCCAGCATTTAGCCCATATCCCTCTAAACCCTTCCTATTCATATACCCATCCAGATGTCTTTTAAATGTTATGATTGTACCAGCCTCCACCACTTCCTCTGGCAGCTTATTCCTCCCAGAACGCCACCCTCTGTGTGTGAAACAGTTACTCCTTAGGGTCCCTTGTAAATTTTTCCCCTCTCACCTGAAACCTATGCCCTCTAGTTTTGGACACCCCTATCCTGGGAAAAGACCTTTTTATTCACCCTATCCAAGCCCCTCATGGTCTTAAACACCTCTATGAGGTCACCGCTCAGCCTCTGATACTCCAGAGAAAATGGCCCCAACCTATTCAGCATCTCCCTATAATCAAACCCAGGAGTGCAGGAATAACAAGGTCTGGCTAAAGTTGTTTACGGTTTTGGTGAGGCTACGTCTGCATTGTAAAGTTGGCATTCACGCTAAAGGAAGGACATATCCTTACATTGGATGTGATGCTGCAAACATTCATTAGATTGGACTGTGGGCTGAGGGCCCATTGTATGATAAAAGACTAAAAGGAATCAAACTCACACACACACACACACACACACACACACAAACAGACAGACACACACAGACACACACACGGACACACACACACAAACAGACAGACACACACACACACACACACACACACACACACACATGGACACACACTCCCACCCACCCACACAGACAGACACATACACACACACACACACACACAGGCACACCCACAGATAGACAGACACACACATAAACACACAGACACACACATGGACACCCACACACCCACACACACACAGATAGGTACACACACACGCACGGACACACACATGGACACACACACACCAGAGAGACAGACAGACACACACACACACACATCCACAGACAGACAGACACACACACACACACACACACACACAGATAGACACGCACAGACACACACACACACACACACAGACTCACACACACAGACACAGACACACACACACACCTGGACGCACACACCCACACACACACACACAGATAGACACACACACACACACACACAGAGTCACACACATGGACACACACACCCACCCCCCCACCCACACAGATAGACAGACACACCCACACACACACACAGACACACACACAGACAGACACACACACACAGACGCGCGCACACACACACACACACACACACACAATGGAATTTAGAAGAATGAGAGGTGACTTTTTTCGAAACATTGAAAATTCTGAAGGGGGATTGATATCGCGTAGGTCACTGAGAGACAGTCTGGGAAGCAGGGCTGGAGGATAAGGAGATCATAAATGCATCCAAAGCTGAGACAGGCAGCAGTATGGACTTCTAACGAATCAGGGAATTTGAGGAAGGGGGCAGGAAAGCCAACATTAACCATGGTTCTATAAAACAGCTGAGCAGGATTGACAGGCTGGATGACGTGTTCCTGCTCTGACGTCTTGTATTCTGAGGCAGAGATATTTTTGATAAAGGACCATGTGGATTCAGTGGTTCCATTTCATTTTTGCCTTCACTGGAAAGAAAGTGCACATTCACAGATAATTTACTGTCCCAGAAAGACTAATGTTCTGCATTGGATTATCGTATACGGGAGTCAGTGGTGTGGAGGGGGGCAATTATTCAATGTGTAGGCATTTATTTTTCTTCTCTTGTGAAACCCCTTTGCAAATAATTCTGTTAATGATATGGAATTCCGTTGTTGTGGTTCTGCTCGCCGAGCTGGAAGTTTTTGCTGCAAACGTTTCGTTCCCTGGCTAGGGAACATCATCAGTGCTGTTGGAGCCTCGTGTGAAGCGCTGCTTTGATGTTTCTTCCGGTATTTATATTGGTTTGTTCTTGCCGCTTCCGGGTGTCAGTTTCAGCTGCAGTGATTTGTATGTGGGGTCCAGGTCGATGTGTCTGTTGATGGATGTTCTTGCCGTTTCCGGGTGTCAGTTTCAGCTGTAGTGGTTTGTATATGGTGTCCAGGTCAATGTGTCTGTTGATGGAGTTTGGGGATGAATGCCATGCTTCTAGGAATTCTCTGGCTGTTCTCTGTCTGGCTTGTCCTATGATAGTGGTGTTTTCCCAGTCAAATTCATGTTGCTGGTTGTCTGAGTGTATGGCTACTAGAGATAGCTGGTCGTGTGGTTTTGTGGCTAGCTGATGTTCATGGATGCGGATTGTTAGCTGTCTTCCTGTTTGTCCTATATAGTGTTTTGTGCAGTCCTTGCATGGTAATCAATCAGATTTTAGATATGGAATTCCATCATTCTTCCATACAGCCTTCTGCATGGAGTGCACCATAGCATAGGGACAGGACGAAGGCCATTCAGCCCCTCGAACCTGTGCTGCCATGTCATCTGTGGCCAAACTCCATTTGTCTTCCTATGGCCCATATCCCTTACCATCTTTGATTAACAAAAAAAAATCCATCTCAGATAAAACTTTGAACCTACAGAGCACTGCAATGGGAGATATGTTTGCACTTGTCACTATTTTAGAAGTCTTGCAGTTGTGTACATTCCCATTATTACTCTTAGAAGCATGTACCACAGATGTGATATACCTGGTGCAGCAGTATTTTCATGTCTTGGGTCACAAGGGGAAGTATTTGAATGATTGAAAACCCTTTTAATCCCACGATTTATGGAGTGTCTTGTAAGCCTCCCACCACTGGGTGGCATTATTGCTCAACAGTGTCACCCAATAACGACAGAGGGTTGAGGGGGGAGAAATGGGGAGATAGATTGGTGGGGAAGAGACATCAAGTCGGAAAATGATCAAAATAAATCTGGGGAGAGTGAGACAGCTCAGGAAGCAAGATTAGACAATGACACCCAGTCAGGGAATAGAAACGGGATTCAAAAGAACAGAGATCAGAGGATGATGAGTATGAGCTAGAGGTTATGGAGAGATAACAAGTCAAGTTCAGCAGAGGAGAAAGGGAGAGGCAAATCAGTAAGATAGAGACTTAAGAAAGGAATAAAGTCATACAGCATGGAAACAGACCCTTCGGTCCAACCAGTCTGTGCTGACCTTGTTCCCAAGTTAAACTAGTCCCACCTGCCTCCACTTGGGCCATATCCATCCCAATCTTGCCTATTCATGAGCTTATCTTTTAAACATTGTAACATCCACCACTCTCTCTGACAGTTCTTTCCACACACCAACCACACTCTGTGTAAAAAAAAAAGTTGCCCTTCATGTCTTTTTTAAATCCTTTTCATCTCCCCTTAAAAGTATGCCCCCTAGTTTGGAACTCCCCCACCCTAGGGAAAAAAGACATTGGTCATTCACCTTATCCATGCCCCTCATGATTTTATAAACCTCAATAAGGTCATCCCTCAACCTCCTACTTCCCAGTGAAAATTCAGCTCCAGCTGCCCCATCCCGTAGTCACCAATGGCCACACCTCAGATACCCTCATTTTCCATAAACCTGCAGCACCTCACCACTTCACCGTGGTGTCAGTCTTCCATCTCATTTTCATATCATGTCATGGGACCGCTGATTATCAAGTCAGTCGTTGAGGACAAATTTGATAGGTCAATGAGCGAAGTGAACTCTCTGACTCTACCTGCCAGCTGTATTCCATGTGTGAAGATAGAGCACGTAGTTAGATAAAGCTGGAGACTCCAGGCATACATACACCATCAAGGCAGTGAAACAGGAAGGAAGTTGTGGTCACCTAGGTGTAAGAACAGTGTGAGTTTTACTCTGAGGAAAATTATTTTTATTTTTGCCTTCATGGAATATGGGTGATACTGATATAGTGAGTCACAGTGGCTCAGTGGATAGCACTGCTGTCTCACAGCACCAGGGACCCTGGTGACTGTCTGTGTGGAATCTGCACATTTTCCCCTGTGTCTGTGTGGGTTTCCTCTGGGTGTTCCTGTTTCCTCCCACATTCTAAAGGTGGATTGGCTATGCTGTAGTGTCCAGGTATGTGCAGGCCAGGTGGGTTAGCTCTGGAAAAATGCAGGATTACAGGGAGGTAATGTATGGGGTGGGTCTGGGTGGGCTGCCCTACATAGTGGACCCGATGGGCTGAATGGCCTGCTTCCGCACTGTCAGGACTCTATGATTTATTGCCTCATGAACTGATTGACTTGCTGGAGCATTTCAGGGGACAGTTAGCAGCCACCCTCACTGGTGTGGGTCTGGAGTCACATGTAGGCCAGACCAGTGCAGATTTACTTCCCTAGGATTTGTTCGTGAACCAACTGTATTTTGACAACAATTGAAAGTAAAATCATTAAGATTAGAAATGCAAGCAGCACTGAATTTATGGAGAGCTCTGATACATTTACAGCTGAGGTATTGAACCACTTGATGAAATTGAGTGTTGATGTAAGTCATTGATGGAGGAATTGGGAAATGGGTGAATTGTACAGCTAACAGTGACTTGTATACTTGAGAGAGAGAGTGGGCTTCTCTGCGTTTTGTTTGCAATTATATTGCTTTTATTGCAGAATTATTTCAGTGCTACTTTGAGTAGGTGTGATGTGTAAGCTAATTAATTCATAATTGGGCGGCCTGTTAAACATGTTACAGGTGGAGAACAGCACATGAAGTGAAAAACATCATGATAATTACTCGTGGCCCTGGATCTGCAGAGATTTGTTTTTCTCTTTGAGGTGAATATTTGGTCGTTTTCGCAGAAGCAGAAGTGGTCTGGGTGCCATCCATGGCACGGTTGGTAACCCTTTAGCTTCTGACTGAGCAGACACCAAATCTAAAGCAGATTAGATTACTTACAGTGTGGAAACAGGCCCTTTGGGCCAACAAGTCCACACCAACCCGCAACCCACCCATACCCCTACATTTACCCCTTACCTAACACTATGGGCAATTTAGCATGGCCAATTCACCTGACCCGCACATCTTTGGACTGTGGGAGGAAACCGGAGCACCCGGAGGAAACCCACGCAGACACGGGGAGAACATGCAAACTCCACACAGTCAGTCGCCTGAGTCGGGAATTGAACCTGGGTCTCAGGCGCTGTGAGGCAGCAGTGCTAACCACAGTGCCACTGTGCCGCCCAAATGCTTCGTTGCAGGGAATGCTGCACTGTTGGCTGCAGCCAAGTCACGACCTGCTCTGATTGGTGTAAAATAAATCCTTCTGCACTTCTGTGGCCAACATTTGTTCCTCAATCTGCACATTGTTTGGTCAAAGTCACGTTGGTGGGAGCTGTGTGCAAAACTGGCTTTTGTGTTCCTGCAGAGCAGATTGAGACAGCCAAACGGCCTACTTCAAAGCCATTTACAACAGGAACTGCACATCAGAAGTGCATGCTTGGATGCACCATGCTTTCAGACATACTGTGGCTGTATAAGTGGACTTCTTTCTTCTCTTTTATTTGGTCAAATTTGAATGCCAAACCGACAAAACCATTCTTACAAATGGGTCTTCCTTCTGAAACCTAAGACACTGAATGCGCGAGCATGCAACAAAACAATGTCTAAGAGATCAAGCACTTGTTCTTTTGGTTCATTAAGATGATAGGAGTTTGTTCGATCTTTGAAGAGATTGAATGTAGCGAAGATCTAATATGACTTTTTAAATGGCTCTTTGTAATTCAGTTGGACGAGGAAGAGAGACAGAAATCTTCAGGCAATGCTTTTTTTGGAAGTGTTAGATGACAAGGTTTATAGATTATCTTTCCTCTGTATCACTTAAAGATTCAGTCCAAGAAGAATGAAGGTCAATTATACCTTATAGCAAGTTAAATAGTCAAAGTAAATAATCTACTTGAGATGTAACCTTAGAAATTATGTGGCTGAGTTACAGTATATCAGTGATTATGGACATGAGGATTGGTCCAGATAAACAGTAATTCAAATCCAATCCATAGTCATCTCTCTCTGGCTTAGAGTCGAGGAGATGCTGGATCATTTGGGGACATTAACACCCATGAGGGAGAAGGAATGCCAACATAACACCATAAGACATAGGAACAGAATTAGACCATTCAGCCCATCAAGTTTGCACTGCATTTCAATGAGATCATACCTGATCTGATGATCCTCAATTCAACTTTCCTGCTTTTTCTCCATACCCCTTGATCCCCGTACTGTCTAATTATCACTCCATCTTGCACACAACGAACCAGCCTCCACGGCCATTTATGGTTAAAAAGAATTCCACAGATTCTGCTCTCCTCTGAGAGAAGAAATTCCTCCTCATTTCGGTCTGAAATAGTGACCCTTATTCTGAGATTATCCCCTGTAACCCTAGACCCTCCTCCACATTTACCGTGTCAAGTTCTCTAAAAGTCTTGCATGTTTCAATGTGTCTGTTTCTATCTGGCTCCAGATGTCAGTCACACCTCGTAGCAAGATTTAGATTGATAATGAACTCTTTCAAGGAATGCTAATGAAATATGGATCAAGGGTCTGTCGAAACGGATCCTGCAGAACCCCTCATGGAGATAATTATATCATCGACAGCCATGGGTGAAGTGCTGGGAGACTGGCTAATGTTGTGCCAGTATTTTAAAAAGGCTGCAAGGAAAAGCCAAGGAAGTACAGACCACAGAGTCAAATGTCAGTGGTGAGTAAGTTGTTGGAGAAGATTCTGAGTGACTAGATCCACACAGACTTGACTGGATGCCTGGTTTACAAAGCAGTGTGATGCCAACTGCGTGGATTCAATTCCCATCACTGGCAGAGATTACCATGAATGCTTCTCCTTCTCAACCTCTCCCCTCGCCTGAGGTATAGTGGCGCTCAAATTAAATCATCATTTGCCATTCATCTCTCTCTAACAAGAGAGCAGCCTTGTGATCTGGAAAGACTATGGCGACTTGAATTGAAACTTGGAAAGGTTAGAGTTAGTCAGCGTGGCTTTGTCCATGGGAAAACATCTCTCAAACATTTGATTGCGATTTTTGAAGAGGTGACCCAGAAGATAGATAAGGGCAGTGTAGTAAATGTTATCTACATGGATAACAATGCCTTCAAACAGTAACGCATGGTAGACTGGTTAGTAAGGTTAGATCACATGGAGAGCTTGGCAGTAAGAGATTAGATTAGATTACTTCAGCGTGGAAACAGGCCCTTCGGCCCAATAAGTCTGCACTGAAGCACAGCCAAGCCACACCCATTCCCCTAATACTACGGGCAATTTAGCATGGCCAATTCACCGAACCTGCAGATTTTTGGAATGTGGGAGGAAACCCACACAGTCATGGGGAGAATGTGAAAATTCCACACAGTCAGTTACCTGAGGCAGGAATTGAACCCAGATCTCTGGCGCTGTGAGGCAACAGTGCTAACCACTGTGCCACCATGCCACCCATAGAAGGTGGTGTTAGAGTGTTGTTTTTCAGACTGAAGGCCTGTGAGCAGCAGTATGCCACAAGTGTCAGTGCTGGGTCCACTGTTGTTCATCATGTTTAATAACGATTTGGATGAGAATATGGGATTCATGGTACGTAAGTTTGTGGATGACACCAAAATTTGTGGTGTAGAGGACGGTGAAGAAGGTTAGCTAAGAGTATAATGGGATGTTAATCAACTGGGCTAGTGGGCTGAGGAATGGCAGATAGAGTTTAATTCAGATAAATGTGAAGTGTTGCATTATAGTAAGGCAAACCAGGGCATGACCTACACATTTAATTGTAGGTCTATGACTGTGATATGTAAATTTTTATACACTGCTCTGATTGATTAAGGCAAACATGTCATACAACTTCCTGACCTCCTTATCCGTTGGTGTTGGCACTTTCAGAGAACTGTGGACCTGATTGGCTCACTTCCATTCAAGGAGGTGCTTCGATTGGCTGACAATCAATGGAGATGGACAAGTGTTTAAGTATAATTTTAATGTTAAACTGCCTAAGAATATGCCATACAAAAACATCTATTGCATAACCTCAAGTCACCCAAAAGTGAATGCGTTACCTCTGAAATGTGGTTACTACTGAGTAGCGAAGTAGTCAGCACAGCAAGATCCCACAAAACATTATGTCATAGCACTGTATAATCCGGACCCAGGTGTTCCATATTAGCTACACCATGGTGCTGTGGAGACATTTCCTTGTCCTCTTTGGTTCATATTTCTCAGCAAAGGATAGCACTTAAAGCCTCCATTTTAAAATGCGTGGCTCCAGACTATACTCAGTTTTCTGGGCCTTGAATCCCCAACCTGAGAAACATCAAAAGACTGGAAAGGTATGACACGGGTGGAGGCCGTTCCACCCACCGGGTATATTACAGCCAAAGAAAGATGTTCCATGCCTAACCCTGTTCTTCAGGTTTTGATCTTTAACCCTGTGGGCTTTGAATGCCTTTCCCAGTATTTCTTAAACACAAAGAGGGCCTCTCACCTTTCCCACTCCAAGCTGAAAATGCTAAGTCACAGTGAGATCATTTTCAATCTTTTTCCACAACGTACTCGTTAAGACGCCACTGAGATGAGTGTTGGAACCTTTACCATCCAGCACACTGTGGTGATACTGATAGGCCGAATGGCCTCCTCAGCCATAAATGTTTCTGTTTGGTCAGCCCGTCCCCACCATATCCTGCTGCGCAGCAGAGAAATTCAGCAGTCACATGAATTGTAGTTTTTCTTTCAAAAAATGAATTATGGACTACTTAGCACAAACCACAAAAGTTCTGGCAGTGAGTTGAAAGGAGTTATTCAGTCTCAAGGGCTCTGTAGCCTCACTCCTGTGGTCCATGACATCACCAGAACTGCTCAATTGGATTAGTGCCCTGTTACTCACCACCAACCATCTATTATCCCATAGCTATTTTGGTAAAATTACTGTTCCTGGATCTAGAGCACAATTGACAATGTAGCTCAATTTAATGCAAATTACTTCTGTCTGGTAGCAGGTAATTGGACTTTAAGTGATTGAATGTGCAGAAGGAAGCTATCAGTCCCAATATGCTTCATGGCAGAGATTTGTTCCCTTTCAGTCTCTATACATTGGGATAAGCTTATTTGCTTTCATAAACTACGGCAACTCCTTTCTGATTTTTCACAACAAGGGCTGGTGGAAATGATGGCTTGACTGTTTGACTACACCCATAGACGTTTCCTACTGTTAAAATGTAACTGTGCCGGAGGGATGTCAAAACACGTATGGGTTAAAAAGCAGGTTAAGCCCAGCAACTTGTTATTAATGCACTGACTTGGCTCCATTATTATCTCCTCATGCACTGTGTAGTGTCTCTTGAGCCTGCACAGTTGAGGAATATTGAAATTTGGAAGAGTTGGTTTCCAGAATATTTCTGCTGAGAGTCTGAGCCCCTTTCAGAGCACAACAGGTGGCAGATTTAAAATAGAAATGAAGAAAAAAAGGAATATGAATCTGTGGAATTCACTGAAATTATACAGGCATACAGCACGGAAACAGGCCCTTCGGTCCAACCATAACTCCAAACTAAACTAGTTCCACCTACCTGCACTTGGCCCATTTCCCTCCAAACATTTCTTATTCATGTGCTTATCTTAGTGTCTCTTAAATGTTGTAACTATACTTGCATCCACCACTTCCTCTGGCAGTTCATTCCACACACGAGCCACTCTCTATGTAACAAAGTTGTCCCTTGTGCCTTTTTAAAAAATCTTTCTTCTCTCACCCTAAAAATGTGCCCCCTAGTATTAAAATCTACCCCCCCCCCCACACCCAGTGTGGTGGACGTTGGTGTATTGAGTAATTTTGAGGAGATTGATTAGATTCCCTACAGTGTGGAAACAGGCCCTTCGGCCCAACCAGTCCACACCGACCCTCTGAAGAGTAACCCACCCAGACCCATTTCCCTCTGACTAATGCACCTGGCACTATGGGCAATTTAGCACGGCCAATTCACCCTGACCTGCACATCTTTGGACTGTGGGAGGAAACCAGGGCAGACACGGGGAGAATGTGCAAACTCTACATAGATAGTCGCCCATGGACAGACTTTATTTGTAACGAGTTGAAGGCTTATGGAGAGGTGACAGGAAAATGAAGTCGAGCCTGAGCTGAGATCAGATGTGATTATGTGAGATGGTGGAGCAGATTTGAGGAGGTGAATTTGCCTACACCTCATTCTTGCATTTTTATGTTCCAACACTTTTATCTTCTAACACTGAATACATTCTGCAGATTTCTGAGGAGATAGAACATAGAACATAGAAGGATACAGCGCAGTACAGGCCCTTCGGCCCTCGATGTTGCGCCGACCGAATCCTACCTAACCTATACTAGCCCAATAACTTCCAAATGCCTATCCAATGCCCGCTTAAATGACCATAAAGAAGGAGAGTTCACCACTGATACGGGCAAGGCATTCCATGAACTCACAACCCGCTGTGTGAAGAATCTACCCCTAACATCTGTCCTATACCTACCACCCCTTAATTTAAAGCTATGTCCCCTAGTAACACCTGACTCCATTAGCGGTAAAAGGTTCTTAGTATCTACCCTATCTAAACCCCTAATCATCTTATACACTTCTATCAGATCTCCCCTAAACCTTCTCTTCTCCAATGAGAACAGCCCCAAGTGCCTCAGCCTTTCCTCATAAGATTTTCCTACCATTCCAGGCAACATCCTGGTAAACCTCCTCTGCACTCATTCTAAAGCTTCCACATCCTTCCTATAGTATGGCGACCAAAACTGCACACAATACTCCAGATGAGGCCGCACCAGAGTCTTATACAACTGCAACATGACCTCAGGACTCCGGAACTCAATTCCTCTGCCAATAAAGCCCAGTACACCATATGCCTTCCTCACAGCACTATTTACCTGGGTGGCAACTTTCAGAGATGTTGAGGTGAGGTTAACAGTTTTTCGGGATGGAGCTCGCTGCCCATTTCCAAATGTTGGTCATGAGTGACCTCAGGTTCTGAATCCAGAGGATGGCAATGACAGGACTCAAGCTGCATTGGGAGGAAGATGCCAAATAATGTCATTCCACATGGAGATATCAGGGCTGCGCTTACTCCATTCCATCAAGTCGATAAAGTCGATTACTTTGGGAGGGTTGACTTAGATTGATGAATTTACCATTTTCATCTCTTGAGATTTATTTCAAAAACAATGAAGCATAAAGATGGTAAGCTCATGCTAAAGGCACTGGGCAGATGTATAAAAATATTCGGGCCATAGACAGGGTAAAGAGACAGAAGCCTTTCTCTTGGTGTAGGGATCCGTGTCCAGGCACCAGAAATTTAAGGTAAGGCCATGAGAGTTTCAATCGGATATGAGGAAAATCACTTTCACCCAGAGGGTGGTGGGAACCTGGAATCCATTGTCTTGTCTGGGTGGTCAAGGCAGAAACGCTCATAACATTTTTAAAAAGTATTTAGCTGTGCATTGGCGATGCCAAGGCTGTGGACCAACTGTTGGGAAATTGGGTTGGAATGGTTAGGTGACTGTTTTTGATCAGTGTGCTGGGCCAAAAGGGCCTTCTCTGTGCTCTATGTAGAACTGCATGACTCATATAGTCCCTCCATACCTGGGATCAGCCAATTGAACCTTCTCTGGACTGCCTCTAATGCCAGTGTATCCTTCCTCAGCTGAGGGACCAAAACTATTGAGAGTATTCTTTCCTGTCTTGGTCATTGAGAGGTCATGTTACAGCTGTACAGGACATTGGTTAGGCCACTTTGGAACATTGTGTGCAATTCTGGTCTCCTTCCTATAGGAAAGATGTTGTGAAACTTGAAAGGGTTTGGAAAAGATTGACAGGGATGTTGCCAGGGTTGGAAGATCTGAGCTATAGGGAGAGGCTGAACAGGCTGGGGCTGTTTTCCCTGGAGCATCAGAGGCTGAGGGGTGACCTTATAGAGATTTATAAAATTATGAGGGGCATGGATAGGGTAAATAGACATTGTCTTTTCCCTGGGGTGGGGGAGTCCAGAACTAGAGGGTGTAGGTTTGGGGTGAGAGGGGAAAGATTTAAACAGGATCTATGGGGCAACTTTTTTCACACAGAGGGTAGGGTGCATCTGGGATAAACTGCAAGAGAAAGTGGTGAAGGCTGATACAATTATAACATTTAAAAGGCATCTGGATGGGTATATGACTAGGAAGGGTTTGGAGGGATTATGGGCCACATGCTGGCAAATGGCACTCGATTAATTTAGGATATCTGGTCGGCATGGACAAGTTGGACCAAAGGGTCTGTTTCCATGCTGTACATCTCTATAACTATGACGCTGTGTGCTCTGATTAGTGCCTTTGTGTAGTTTTAGCAAGGCTGCCCAGTTTTATAATCCATCACTCCTTCCTTCTCATCGCCCCTCAGTTATGCACCTCAGGTGAGGGGAATGTGTCCCACAGCTTCACGACTGGGCCCTTGGTGTCTGCACAAGAGGAAGCAGCTTTGGCTGGATAAAATCGCCAAAGGGTCTGATGCCCATGGTTATTCACAGGCATACATTGCATTGTCAGCAAAAGGCACTGAAATGATGGGCTTTCAAATCTGGGTAAAAAAATGAGGTCTGCAGATGCTGGAGATCACAGTTGAAAATGCGTTGCTGGTTAAAGCACAGCAGGTCAGGCAGCATCCAAGGAATAGGAAATTCGACGTTTCGGGCATAAGCCCTTCATCAGGAATTTCGTCGAATTTCCTATTCCTTGGATGCTGCCTGACCTGCTGTGCTTTAACCAGCAACGCATTTTCAACTTTCAAATCTGGGTATCCTCCTGGCAGCATGGTGTCTCAGTGGCTAGGCACTGCTGCCTCACAGCACCAGGGACCCAGGTTCAATCCCATCCTCAGGCGACTGTCTGTGTGGAGTTTGAACATTCTCCCCATGTCTACATGGGTTTCCTCCCACAGTCCAAAGATAAGGTGACTTGGCTGTGCTAAATTACCCTTAGCACCCAGCTGTGCGTGGGGTGGATCAGCCATGGGAACTGTACGGTTGCAAGGATCGTGTAGGGAGTGGATCTGAGTGGGATGCTTTTCAGAGGGTCAGTGTGGACTTGATGAGCCAAATGGCCTGTTTCCACACCATAAGGATTCTGTGATTCTAGTCTATGTTCCTTAAACAGTAGTTCTGTCAGATTTTGATATTATTTTTTACCATGACATTTAGTTGCAGTATAATTGTTTCCACACACATGTGGTCTGCTTCAGGATTTATTTTAATGACTGCTGATTTATCAGTGATTCTGTAACATGTCCTTTAGTCAGTACTACAGAACAAAACCGAACAGTGGAGCTGTGTGATGCCATATCGTAGTTCAATAATTAATTTCTTATTGCAGGCAAAATAGCACACAGTAGACAGTCATTCATGTCCCACCAGATCAGATTATCTTCAGGAAACAGTACGGACATAGTTCACAGCAAAAATTGACCAACTGAAGGAATGATACTAATCACTTTGAGAGAGAGAAGAGAAATAGGGCAGAACCAGTAAGTACCGAACAAAATGTTTGATCAGGCAGAGACAATGAACGCAAAATACAAAGGAAGTCTGAAACAAAAGCAGAAAATGTTGGAGAAACTCAGCAGGTCTGGCTGCATCTGTGGATAAACAGTGTTAATGATTCAAGACTGGTCTTTGGATCTCAAGAATACGGGACATTCTTTTTACTTATCCTTCGAGTGGGACAGTTGAAGCCTTCTGTAGAATGTACAGGATGGAAACAGGCCATTCGGTCCAACCGGTGGTGTCTGTGCTCTGCTCACTTTACTTCATCGCACCCCATTTGCATTTTCCTCTCTCCCATTCTTGCTCAAATACTTATCAATTCTGACTCTAAAGGCCCCTGTGACATTCCCCACAACCATTTCACACACGAGCAAGTTCCACATTCTAACTTCTCAGGTTCACAGAATTATTATGGTGCAGATGGAGGCCATTTAGCCCACCATGCCTATGCCAGTCCTAGTTTCCAGTGCAGCTCTGTCATCTGGTGCCACTCTCTTGCCTTTTCCCCCCTTATCCTTCTCTGCCATCACTGTGCAAACCAAAAGCATCTGATGCCCTCTCCAATGGCCTCAGTGGAGCCTGCCCCACCACCTTTCCAGGTGGTGCATTCCATTTCCCAACAACTCTCCATGCAAGAAAGATAGTCCTCACGTCACCCTTGCTTTAGTTAGACATCACTTTCAACCTGTGCCACCTTGACTTTGTTTCTTTGACAGTCAGAAAGTGTCAAGAATAGGCAATGGAGGTCTCCTGGAAAGCAAGATAAGTGGAGATTTTGTAAAAGACTCCTGAATGGGGCAGCACGGTGGCTCAGTGGTTAGCACTGCTGCCTCACAGAGCCAGGGACCTGGGTTCGATTCCAGCCTTGGGCAACTGTCTCTGTGGAGTTTGTAAATTGTGTCCCTGGGTTTCCTCTGGGTGCAATGGTTTCCTGTCACAGTCCAAAGATGTAGAGGTTATGTGAATTGGCCATGCTAAATTGCCCATACTGTTCAGGGTTTGTAGGTTAGGTGCATTAGTCAGGGGTAAATATCGGAGAATGGGTCTGGGTGGGGGTTTCTCTTCAGAGGATCGGTGTGGACTTGTTGGGCCGAATGGCCTGTTTCTACACTGTAAGGATTCTTTGAACTTATATCTTAATTCCTTTATTTTTTGAGTTTAAATTAAGGAAGACTTTAACTTTAACTGCTACATTATTTCTTTATTTTTCTACTTATTCTATGAAGGTAATACCTAACCTTTTAACTCTGTTTCTCTTACTACTCTGAACCGAAGTTTTTTGTTCCCAGCTACCTAAGATAACACTGTGTATGGCGTCATTATACACTTTTCACTGTACTTCTGTACTTTGGTACACGTGACAATAAAATCTAAAACTGAAATTTCTCCCAATCTATTCTGTTCAACTTGCTGATGATTTTGAAAATTTCAATTGGAATTCCTTCTCTTCCTTCTCATTTCTCAGGAAAACAGCCCTGATTTCTTCAATCCATCCTCATCACTGAGCTTCCTCATCCCTTGAGCCATTTTTGTAAATCCCTTTGGCGATAACTGTGTTGAGATCACTGCACTCCACTACGTGTCCTGCATTAAGCATTTAATACATGAGGGACAAAAATACGATTCCCATAGGATGTTGACTGTGAAGGCAAGTGTTACAAGACTGTAAAAGGGACCGGACATGAATGTGTTTAATAGAGTAAAATGTGACCTATTACACAAAGTCTTCCTCATATCTTTTCACCCACTGCAAGGACATGTAGGTGTGTGTGTGTCTGCGTGTAATGGAGTCACAGGGATATACAACACGGAAACAGACCTTTCAGTCCAACCCGTCCATGTCAACCAGATATCCTAAATTAATCTAATTCCATTTGCCAGCACTTGGCCCATATCCCTCTAAACCCTTCCTATTCATCTACCCATCCAGATGCCTTTTAAATGCTGTAATATTACCAGCCTGAATCCTTTCAAGTTTCACAACATCCTTACGATAGAAAAGAGACCAGAATTGCACGCAATATTCCAACAGGTGGCCTAACCAATGTCCTGTACAGCCACAACATGACCTCCCAACTTTTATACTCAATACTCTGACAAATAAAAGAAAGCATACCAAATGCCTTCTTCACTATCCTATCTACCTGCGACTCCACTTTCAAGGAGCTATGAGCCTGCACTCCAAGATCTTTTTGTTCAGCAACACTCCCTAGGACCTTACCATTAAGTGTATAAATCCTGCTAAGATTTGCTTTCCCAAAATGCAGCACCTCGTATTTATCTGAATTAAACTCTATCTGCCACTTCTCAGCCCATTGGCCCATCTGATCAAGATCCCGTTGTCCTCTCAGGTAACCTTCGCTGTCCACTACACCTCCAATCTTGGTGTCATCTGCAAACTGACTAACTATACCTCTTATGCTCTCATCCAAATCATATAGGGAAATGGAGGGAAAAGATGAGGAAAAGTCACAAAGGAGCTTGGAATTTTTCTTCCAAAATGCTTCCCTAACATGCCATGTTCACTTATGTGCATGCACCTTGCAAAACCTCCTATTGTGCACTCAGATGTAAAGCATTGTCCAGTAACATGGAGTATTGCGTTCTGCTGACAAGCATGGGGCTGAAGAGAACAAAATTAAGAGAAGTGCCCTTAGAGTGTGATTTCAAGCAATTAAGTAATTTGGCAAATGGAAATTGCAAGGCTGTGTGAGGGTTCCATTCGTCCTCTTAATGTTGTTTGCGTGTACAAACCAACCAATAGAGCAAATCTAACACTGATGTACTGAATACTTGAGCATTTAAGGATATGAATGAGACCATTAAGTGAAGTATCATTGAATTATTTACAGAATTTGTGAACACTACAACAGTAGATTGAGCATGGGGCTTTGCTTCCTCAACTGAAAGATTTCTACCTCAACCTCCCTCCAAACCATTAGTTCCAAGAACAATTAAAACAAATGTGAACAGTAGTTATCTCCTGTTTCTGTTATCATTCAAATCCATGCAAATGGGAAGAAATGCCAAACGTCATTTGAAACTATTTAGAGTACCATGCATTTTTAAAGTGACATAGTGATTGTTAACTGTGTTGAAAACCACAGAAGCACCCTCCTTCAAACTACAAAGCCAAAAGGTCACTTAATATTACAACCCTTTTAGTTAGTATTGGCAGGAACTAAAATGCGATTTGCAGAAGGTTTCATGGATCTGCATTATATTGAGATCAGATTGAAGCTATACTGCCTTATGTTTGATTCCCTAAGATTAGCAGGTACAAATCACTCTGTAATGATCAAATGGGAAGCTGTTTGATGAAGTGTTTTCTATCACCTTTTACTCACAATTTCATGGTACAGTCTTGGTCCCTTTCCAACCCGGGACACAGTCAGAGGAGTCGACATTAACCTCAGGCCTCAGTGTGATAAAATGGTTGTGCATTATCTTAAGGTTTGCAGCGAGACAGAATCATTGCTACCACACACAAATATTGCAGATACTGGCAATGTGCAATGCCCAGCACTGTTTGACCATGTTATTCAAAGCCTGTGCTGCAGGTCAGATTCCTACTCTCACAGGAAATAACAATCAGATGTCACACAACATGAGGTTGTAGTCCAACAGGCTTATTTGAAAGCACAAACCTGGCGAAGGAGCAGCTGTTGTCCATCCCAGTCCAACATCGGCACCTTCACATCAGGAAATAATGGCAAAAGTGAGGACTGCAGATGCTGGAAATAAGAGTCAAGATGACCTATCACCTTCGTCCCCACCTCCTATTGTACTCTTGGCGACCTTCTCCCCATCCCCACCCCCTTCCCATTTATCTCTCCATCCTGGAGGCTCCCTGCCTTCATTCCTGATGAACGGCTTTTGCCCAAAATGTGGATTTTCCTGCTCCTCGGCTTGCTGTGCTTTTCCAGCACCACTCTAATCTAGACTCAGAAAATAATGGGATAGCAACTGAGGGCAGGACCCACCCAGAGAACTGGGAAGTGCAGAGAGCGTCATTCTGTTTCAAGTTTTCAGGAGATGTGGGCAGCACTGGCCAAGCCAACCTGTTCTACATGGTTGTGAAGGTGGTGGAGATGAGCTGTCCCCACCAGTTTTGGGGGTATGGGGTATAGGTAGTGCTGCTAGGAAGAGAATTTGAGGATTTTGACCCAGCGGCCATTTAACTCCAAGTTCTGCAGATTGGAGGGGAACCTGAAGCTGGTGGTGTTCCCATGCATCTGTTGCCCTTGTCTTTCTTGTTGGTCAATGGGTAGGTTTGGAAGGTGCTGCTGAAGGAGTCTGGTGATTAATTTTCTCCCCCCAAGGTGATAGCAGAACAGGTGGGCTAAGCGGAAGGTTCGTGACTCCCATTAGCTTTCTTTCTCTTTTTTGCAATTTTTTTCAGCTCTTTTTCTTTCAGAATCATAGAATCCCTGCAGAGTGTGAGCATCAACCGTCTGGAGAGTATCCCACCTAGACCCAGCCCCCTGCCCGATCCCTGTAATCCTGCATTTCCCATGGCTGACCCACCGAGCCTACACATCCCTGGACACTATGGGCAACTTAACATGGTCAACCCCACTTAACCTTCACATCTTTGGACTGTGGGAGGAAACCGGAGCTCCCGGAGGAAATCCATGCAGACACAGGGAGAATATGTCAACTCCTCACAGTTGCCTGAGGGTGGAACCGATGCTGGGTCCCTGACGCGGTGAGGCAGCAGTGCTAATCAAATGGGAACTCTCTAGATGGGTTGGCAAGGTGCCTCCGATAGTGCGCCAGATTATTAAACTGTGTCCCAATCTCTGACAAACACCTCTCTTCCATTGGTCGACCTGTATCCACCAATCACTCTGCACCCGAAAATAGAACTGAACCCATTTCGAAGCCTGTTTGTCCAGCGTGCACCCACTTGGATTTTGAGTGTGTATTCCTATTCAACCCACAGTTTCATGCTAATGTTGAGTTCTGATGCATTGCCACACAGGGACCAACATGAGCATGCACCAAACATGGCTGGACATCCTATTAAGGGAGACTCACATCAGCCAAGAGAGTTTGGGGAAGATTTGTAGCTCAGGTTGTGGATCAGGTTGCTCGCTGAGCTGTTGGGTTTGTTTGCAGATGTTTCATCATCATGCTAGGTAACATCATCAGTGAGCCTCCAGTGAAGTGTAGGTGTTCTGTCCTGCTTGATATTAAGGTGTCTCGGTTTGTTGTGGTGAGTGATATCATTTCCAGTTCTGTTTCTGAGAGGTTGGTAAATGGGATCCAGATCGATATGTTTGTTATTGGAGTTCCCACTTTGAATGCCAGGCCTCTAGGAATTCCCACGAGTGTCTTTATCTGGCCTTTCCCAGGTTGGGTGCATTGTCCCAGTGAAACCTGTCACAGCCAAGACTACACAAAGTCTTCCTCATATCTTCCTATCCACGACAAGGACATGTAGGTGTGTGTGTGTCTGTGTGTAATAGTGTCACAGAGATGTACAACACGGAAACAGACCCTTCAGTACAACCCATCCATGTTGACCAGATATCCTAAATTAATCTAGTCCCATTTGCCGTCACTTGGCCCATATCCCTCGAAACTCTTCCTATTCATATACCCATCCAAATGCCTTATAAATGCTAATTATACCAGTCTCCACCACTTCCTTTGGCAGCTCATTCCATACATGTACCACCCTCTGTGTGAAAAAGTTGCCCCTTAGGCCTCTTTTATATCTTTCCCCTCTCACCCTAAACCTATGCCCTCTGGCTCTGGACTCCCCGACCCCAGGGAAAAGACTTTGTCTATTTAATCTATCCATGCACCTCATAATTTTATAAACCTCCATAAGGTCACCCCTCAGCCTCCGGCACTCCAGGGAAAACAGTCCCAGCCTGTTCAGCCACTCCTTATAGCTCAAATCCTCCAATCCTAGCAACATTCTTGTAAATATTTTCTGAACCCTTTCAAGTTTCACAACATCCTTCCGATAGGAAGGAGACCAGAATTGCATGCAATATTCCAAAAGTGGCTTCACCAATGTCCTATACAGCCACAAATGACCTCTCAACTCCTATACTCAGTACTCTGACCAATAAAGGAAAACATACCAAACGTCTTCTTCACTATCCTATCTACCCGTGACTCCACTTTCAAGGAGCTATGAACCTGCTCTCCAAGGTCTCTTTGTTCAGTAACACCCCCTAGGACCTTACCATTAAGTGTATAAGTCCTGCTCTGATTTGTTTTCCCAAAATGCAGCACCTCACTTTTATCTAAATTAAACTCCTTCTGCCACTCCTCAGCCCATTGGCCCATCTGGTCCAGATCCTGTTGTACTCTGAGGTAACCTTCTTCGCTGTCCACTACACCTCCAATTTTGGTCTCATCAGCAAACTTACTAACTATACCTCCTATATTCACTTCCAAATCATTTATATAAACCATGCGTGTGTGTGTGTGTGTGTGTGTGTGTGTGTGTGTTGCCAATGTCCAAGCCTTGAGTACAGCATATAATGAAGATGGAACTATTAAAGCTCATTGTGACATGAGATCTCAGTGCAATTCCACAACTCAAGACTGTGTGAACCTTTAGAAGCCAAGGCAACTTGCTTTTCATAAAATCTTTGTCCTTGCTTATGATTAAGGTCACCTATTCCTTTCCTAAACCCAGTTTAAGGCATCATTCCTTTTCTCATTTTCTGCCTTTCAATTTGGCAGAAAACACAGTTATTTATAAAATGGTAAAAAGGAGTTTTATCTACTCCATTTGTCTTAGAAATGTGTCATGCCTCTTCAGTGATGTTGCTTATTAGGGGAATTAGTTCATGGTGCATCCTTTCTTATTGTCTATCAGATGTAAGTCTAACTTTGAATGTTTCTGAATCAAAAACGATAGTCAGTGACTCATAGCTTCCACTGCTCAGGAAATATTGCAAAAGTGTAGGAGGAATTTGAAAGACTCAATTCCCTTTATGACACAGGAGAATTGATTCATTTTATTTTCATAGATTTCCTTGACCCTTGCCTGACCCTTTTAAACCCAAACATGGTACTTGCCAATTGATGAATCAGTTTCAGAGTTGAATTTGAAATCCATGTTGCTCAAGGAGTATTTATTGTTAATTTCCTGATATGAAAAATGTGTTGCTGGAAAAGCGCAGCAGGTCAGGCAGCATCCAAAGAGCAGGAGAATCAACATTTCGGGCATGAGCCCGTCTTCAGGGCTGATAATTTCTTGATATGCCAGCATTGCATTGCTAGTGAAATGTCCTGTTCTTGAATCAGCAGGCACCTGATGCAAAAAAACAAAAAAATTGCAGCAGTTTTGTGTTGATGTACCAATTGCCCAGTTTTTGATTGGGATTTGTGAGTGTGCTGCCACCAATCCTCCTTTCTGGACTTTGTTTGGGTTAAGGCTGAACCACAACTGACTCTTAAGAAGAACAGTAAGATCTAGTTTAGTGCATGACCACAGTACATGTTACATTGGTTTATTAGGACGTGTTACCTATGCTCACATAGTGTGGATCTTATCCGGATTGCAAGTTAGATTCCTCTTTTTAACCAAACCCAGACTATTGTATTATCAGAATGAGTGGAGCTGAGTGCAGTCCCAATATTAATCCTTTCAGCACCTTAGCTTATGTAGAACTTTAGGTCTTCTACAGTCATACAGTGCGGACACAGACCCTTCGGTCCAACCAGTCCATGCTGATCATAACTCTAAACTAAACTAGTCCCACCTGCCTGCTCCTGGCTCCTATCCCTCCACAACTTTCCTGTTCATGTCCTTATCCAAATGTCTTTTAAGGATTGGAATTGTACCCACATCATTGTATCCTCAGGAAGTTCATTCCACACGCGAGCCACCCTCTGTGCAAAATAATTGCCTCTTGTCTTTTTTTAAATCTCTCTCCTCTTACCTTAAAAATGTGCCTCCTCATCTTGAAATTCCCCATCTTAGGGAGAAAAATACAACGACCAACAGCACTATCTATACCCCTCATTATTTTATAAACATCTATCAGGTCACCTCTTAACTTCCAGTGAAGAAGTCTCAGTCTATTCAGCCTTTTTTTATAACTCAAACCTTGCATACCCTGGCAACATTCTGGTAAATCCCTTCTTCCCCCAATAAAATTCAAAATACCCTGCAATTGTTGTTCTCTGTTTGATGCACTGAGTGAGCTTGTGAGCACAGTGTGGTTTTGCATTGCTACTATGAGTAACAAAAACCTTGCATTGATGTCACACCTGCCTTGGATGTTGCAGAGCACTTGACAACCGATGAAATTCTCTCAGTGTTATAATGTAGGGAGTGCAGCAGTCAATTTGTGTACAGCAAGCTCTCACAAACACTCTTCATCAGCAGCAGCAGTCCCTCGCAGACGGGAATGATCCTCTGCCACTCTCAGGCTGAGTCCATAGGTGGCTGTACAGACTGATGCAGCTAACATAGGCTCTGTTACACTGGGGCAAAGGGGTGGGTGCGTCGTCGGTGTGGTAACATGCTCCTTTCACTGTTTTTGTCTGGCTTCCACCACGGCAAGTCTTGAGATGCTCACAATGATATACTGACCAGATCCCATACTTTTTGTGATACTGGTCGAGGTATTAGGCAGGACACTAGGGATGACATCACTCATCTTCAGTGAAATATTGTCATGGGATTTTTATAACTGCCCATATGAATCTTGCTTCGAAAACTCATCCAAGAGATGACACATCCAACAGTATCGAGCTCTTTAAGCCCTGAGGGACTGTGCTGTGTATTATCAGTGGTGGCTCACTTAATTGAATCTTCACCTCAAGTCAGATGGTTGTTCGTTCAACACTTGCTCAGCAGATTTGAGCACAAGACCTTAGGATGGTGAGGTACTGAGGGAGTGCTGCATTGTCAAAGTTTCTGCCTTTCTTAAAGCAAAGCCCACCCTTTCTCTGTGCCAAATGTCAAAAGATCTCATTTAAAGAACGATTGGACAACTCTGGTGTTCTTTCCAGTTCTAGCCTTCAGTCATTAAATGTCTGTGCAGTAGTACCTATTCAAATAAATCCAAGCAAACAACTTTTATTGTGTTATTTCTCTGTGAAGTTCAACACCAGCGCAATTCAATTGGTTCCATTAATTAAAGTCTGTGCTAAATCGCCCGTGTTACAAACAGCAAAACTCATTCAGTTGGTGAGGAATTATTGGCAGCTGTAGACAAGCCACATTCAGGTTTTGCTCAGTGATTCCGAAAAGGATTTGTTTTGCAGTTCTGCATTCTCATGCACCGCAACATAGTCTTGCTTCTGGCCATGTGTCATTTCAGAATGTTATCTTCAGCACCTTATGGACAAGTATTATTTGAGAGCATCAGATTGTGAAATGGAAACTTTCAACATTTGTTTACCTCACCCCCAATCTCTCTTCACAATTTAATGATTTAATTTGACAGCGTTTATTTTAAATGTATTTACTTGTCATTGTGCTGCTTTGGTAGAGATAACCACAATCCCTGTTATTTGCCACTTCAGTCGTTTACCTGTTAAAATGTTAAATTATCCATTTGACGAGAAAGAGGCTGAGAGATGTATTTATAAAAGGCATTGAGAGACAAACATTACGCTTGCATGTCCAGGAAAACATAGTGTTTATTAATGTTTCGGCCTGTCACTTTACAAATGTAGCTGTATTGTCCCAATGAAATTGTCTTTATGGCAGTCTGATATCTGATCGACAATCACTGTTCCAATCTATGATTGTTAAAGCCAAGTACATTGCGTTCCTTCCTTTTCCCTGCCAAAAAAAAATGACTTCCAAACAATTTAAGCAGAAGCACCTCTATTTAAACCTTTCTGGTATTTATTGCCATGTTTAAATAATAATATTACAGTAGACTCTGTCTCCCCGGTAACACAGATTAAGTCGGTCTGTTCACAAGCTTGGTATCGCATCCAGTCCTGAAGACAGCTTCAATCTTATACTCACGCCATGTCAAAGCTCATAGAATCCCTATAGTGTGGAAGTGGGCCATTTGGCCCATCGAGCCCACACTGACCTTCCCAAGAGCATCCCACCCAGATCCACCACCCCTGCCCTGTCCTTGTATCCCTACATTTCCCATGACTAATCCACCTAGCCTGCACACCCCTGAATATGATGCTCAATTTAGCATGATCAATCCACCTGATCTGCACATCTTTTTGGATTGTGGGAGGAAACTGGAGCACCCGCAGGAAACTCAAGCAGAGAATGTGCAACTCTACACAGACAGTCACCTGAGGGTGGAATCGAGCCCGGGTCCCTCACACTGTGAGGCAGCAGTGCTAACCACCATTTCTTTCTAATTGCATAGTGAAAACTCCCATTCACACCTCTACTCCTGGACTTGACTAATCCAGCACATTGCTGTCTGCCCCGTCACATTCCACACTCCACAAACCTGAAGTCGTTCAAAGCTCGGTTGCCCCCTGAATTGGTTGGTCTAACATACGAGGAATGGCTGAGGATCCTGGGATTGTAATGATTGGAGTTTAGAAGATTAAGGGGAGACTTAATAGAAACTTACAAGATAATACATGGCTTGGAAAGGGTGGATGCTAGGAAATTTTTTCCGTTATGCGAGGAGACTAAGACCCGTGGACACAGCCTTAAAATTAGAGGGGGTCAATTCAGAACAGAAATGCGGAGACATTTCTTCAGCCAGACAGTGGTGGGCCTGTGGAATTCATTGCCGCAGAATGCAGTGGAGGCCGGGACGCTAAATGTCTTCAAGGCAGAGATTGATAGATTCTTGATGTCTCGAGGAATTAAGGGCTACGGGGAGAATGCGGGTAAGTGGAGTTGAAATGCCCATCAGCCATGATTGAATGGCGGAGTGGACTCGATGGGCCGAATGGCCTTACTTCCACTCCTATGTCTTATGGTCTTATGGTCTTAAGTGGCCTCAAGTCCCCATTCCCTTTTCATCCCTGTGCTCCCGGAGCCAAACTGACTCCTCATCAAAACATCACCGTGCTATTAAAACTCCTACCTCTGCTATCAAAACTCTTCCTGGGCACACCCTCCCACTCCACAACCCCCCAAGGTAAATGCATTTCTCTAATTAATCCCAATTTAAATAATACCACTACTATTGACCCACTCCTTTGATCACCTAGATTCTAAAAATCCCCTCTCTATCTCTCTTTCCTCTTTTAAGATGATCCTTAAACCCAGCCTTTTTGACCAAGTCTTTAGTTCTGACCTAATAAGTCCTCGTGAAGCTCGGTGTCATAAATTCATAAGATGTAGGAGCAGAACTAGACCATTCGGCCCATTGAGTCTGTTCTGCCTGTCGATCATGGCTGATATGCTCCTCACCCCCATTTTCCTGCCTTCTCCCCATATCCCTTCAACCCATCACCAATTAAAAATCTGCCTCACTCCTCCTTAAATTTACTCACTCTTCTAGCAGCCACCACAGTTTGGGGAAGTGAATTCCACCGATTCACAACTCTTTGGGAAAAGTATTTTCTCCTCAGCTCTGTTTTAAATTTGCTCACCCCTCATCCTAAGACTATAACCTCTCACCCTAGAATTCCCACAAGAGGAAGCACCTGCTGCATGTCTATTTTATCCACACCTATCATCGTCTTGAATACCTCAATTTGAGCTCCCCTTATTCTTCTAAATTCCAGGGATTACAGGCCCCTAACCTTAGGGGTGGCACGGTGGTTCAGTGGTTAGCACTGCTGCCTTACAGCAGCAGCGACCTGGGTTCGATTCCCACTTGAGGCAACTGTCTGTGTGGAGTTTGCACATTCTCCCCGTATCTGCGTGGGTTTCCTCCGGTTTCCTCCCACAATCCAAAGGTGTGTAGGTCAGGTGAATTGGTCATATTAAAGTGCCCGTAGTGTTCGGTCCAGTTGTCAGGGATAAATGTAGGGTAGGGGAATGGCTCTGGGTGGGTTGCTCTTCGGAGGGTCGGTGTGGACTTGTTGGACTGAATGGCCTGTTTCCATACTGTAGGGAATCTAAACTGTTTGATCTCTCTCCATGTGACAAATCCCTCACCTCTGGGATCAGTCTACTGACCCTTCCCTCTGAACTGCCTCCAATGCCACGGCATCTGTCCTCAAATAAGGGGGCCAAAACTGTACGCAATACTCTGGGTCTGGTCTCACCCATGCCCTGTATAGTTACAACAACTATATTTTGCATGTTTGCGTGTTTTACTGTGGTGAAGGTACCATATATAAAAAAAAAGGTGCTGCTGTTGAAGGATTTAAAATTGAATCTTGTAGATAACATCTGTGTTTGTGGGCCACACAATTTGACACGTAGTTACATTGAGAGAGGCGCTGTAAGGGCTGGTCTGACCCTGTACTGGGCAGGTTGAGTTTGGTAGGTGTCATGTAGGCCTGGTGTGCTGGGCTTCTCTCTTGTGCTGTAGTAAGGGATGGGACAAGTCAGCTTCGATTCTGGTTGTTGATTATGAGGTTGTTAAAGGCATTGGGGCAATCTCAGGAGGCACCTGGCCCAGCCCCCTCAGTGGCCAGGGTGGTGGGTGCAGACCCGAATAGGCTTGGTCGTGATGATGCCACTGAGCAACACGTAATTGGCTGAGACACCTGCCTCCCAGGCGTCACACCTGGACCCACCTCTCACTGAGGGTCAGAGCAGATTAACACTGATGTTTCGAGGAAGCAGTCAGCAAAAATTGGAAGAGAAAATAAAGCACAGGGCTTCAGTATTTATTCCATTTTGGACAAGAACAGGGAAACACCACTCCTCCCCCCATCCCTCCAATCCGTCCATCCACCCCCACTCCTCCCCCCATCCCTCCAATCCGTCCATCCACCCCCACTCCTGCCCCCATCCCTCCAATCCGTCCATCCACCCCCACTCCTCCCCCCATCCCTCCAATCCGTCCATCCACCCCCACTCCTCCCCCCATCCCTCCAATCTGTCCATCCACCCCCACTCCTGCCTTTATGTTCCCAGTACCATTTTTATTGCAGGGATTTTATAATGTGCAAGTCCCATTAGAGAGATGGAGCATTTTGTTAATATATTAAACTGTGGCAGTTGGTGTCTTTAAATAGTCACTCTGTCTTTCTCCCTCTGTCTCTCTCTGTCTCTTTCTGTCTCCCTCTGTCTCCCTCTGTCTCTCTCACTGTCTCTCACTGTCTCTCTCTGTCTCCCTTTGTCTCCCTCTGTCTCTCTCTCTCTCTCTCTGTCTCCCTCTGGCTGCCTGCTCTTCTCTATCTCTCTATTTCTCTCTTTCCCTTCACATAACTCTCTGTCTCTGTCTCTCTCTCTCTCCCTCTTCTCTTTCCATTCCCTGGCCCCTAACTGTATGTCTCCAATTCATTCTGTCTCCCTCTCTCTTTTTCTTTCTCTCTCACCAACACCACACCCCCATCTGTATGTCTCTTTTTCATTCTGTCTGTTTCTCTCTCTATCCCCAATCCTATCTCTTTTTTGATCTGTCTCTCCAGCTCCTTTTGCCCTCCCTCCAATTCTTCTGTGTATGTCTCATTTTTTGCTCCCTATTCTCTAGCTTTCTCTCTCCTTCCACATTTTTCTTTCTCTCTGTCTCTCCCTCTGTCTGTCCAACTCTCCCTCTGTATCTCAATCAATCTCCTTTTATCACCTCTTAATCTGTTTTTCTCCTTCTACATTAGCTCTCTCTCTTCCAGCTTCTCCTGTAGTGATTCAGGGATATCTCACTCTTCAATCATTTGGGGAGGTTGAAAGATTTTGAGTCAAAATGTAAAAGCATTTGCCCTGTAGTAGAAAAGGTTAGTGCCAGTTAACTCAGTGGCTCCTTTGTTGTTTAATGGTACAAGGGAGTTATAGGAAATAAAAGTTACACTCTAGAAAACCGCATATCATTTATTCAGAACACAGTTCACTCAAATGTTTACAAGTACACTTTATGAATAAAGTTAAAAATGTCAAAAAATTAAGTAGCAAATTAAATTGTGGAAAGGATCTAGAGTATAATAGAATGGAATATCTAGGAATGCAGTATAAAGGAAGAACAATAATTCAAAAAATGTCCCAATAACCCCACTATTGTATTTCATTCTATGATCACACATACGCTGCTGTGTCTATTCATAAAGTCATGATGTGGAGGAGCCGGTGTTGGTCTGGGGTGAACAAAGTTAAAAATCACACAACACCAGGTGAAAGTCCAACAGGTTTATTTGGAAGCACTAGCTTTCAGAGCGCTGCTCCTTCAGGTGATTGTCAATGATGAAGGAGCGTCGCTCCGAAAGCTAGTGCTTCCAAATAAACCTGTTGGACTGTAACCTGGTGTTGTGTGATTTTTAACTTTGTCCATCCACCCCAGACCAACACCGGCTCCTCCACATCATGACTTTATGAATAGACACAGCAGCGTATGTGTGATCATAGAATGAAATACAATAGTGGGGTTATTGGGACATTTTCTGAATTATTGTTCTTCCTTTATACTGTACTCCTAGATATTCCATTCTATTATACTCTAGATCCTCTCCACAATTTAATTTGCTACCTAATTTTTTGACATGAGCAAATTTAGAACCTTTAACCCAAGTCTTTTAAAGAAGGTTGAAAAGCTTGAGACCCCAATTCTGATCCATGCAGCAAGACAATCTTTGCATCGTCCCAGCTAGAAAATGATCAATTAATATTCATTCTCTGTTTCCCCATCAATCTTCTATCCACGCCACCATGTCATCCCCTACACCAGGAGCTTTTACTTCCCACAATAACCTTTCATGTTGCACTCAATTACAAATATGTTCAGAACGGTAACTCGACTTAGAGGAGAAAAGATTAATTCAGGACCTTGTAATCCATGCAATACTGAGAGATATTGCAAATGCTGGTAAAACTAGTTTTTAAATGCGACTGCTGAGGTGTTGTCAGGATTGTTGTCCTTTAGGTTACACTTGAACACGGAATTGTTGAAAAGTAATAATGTTTTATAATTCCCAGACCCTGTTTCTAGCAGTTCCAATAAGGATGTATCGTGATTCTAAATGCGATAACCTTTTGTATAGAAGTATAGTTGCTATCATGTGGAGAACATGAATGCAGTTTAATTCCAATTGTCATATTCCAGGTGAATGGATGTCAAAATGATCCCTTCCAGTTACATTTTGCCAGAATGCATTTGCTGAATGACCTAGTGGTATTTTACAATATGCTTGATTTTGATCGTGATTGATTTATTGTCATGTGTACCTCAGTAGTGTGAAAAGCTTTGTTTACAAGCAGTACAGGCAGATTATAGTAAGCAAGACCACACAGATCACAGGGTGAAAAAAAAACTAAATAGAGGTATATAAGTCACATCAAACAGAGCGTGAGCTAAGATCAATATTAGCAACATCAGCATTATTTGAAGTTACAGAGTCCATTCATCAGCCTAATAACATCAGGGAAGAAGCTGTTCCTGAATCTTTTGGTGCAAGTGTTCGGGCTTCTGTATCTTCTGCCTGATGGAAGAGGTTGTGGGAGAGCATTACTGAGGTGGGAGGGTCTTTGATGATGTTGACAGCCTTTCCGTAGCAGCGTGTTGTGTAAATGGAGTCTGTGCGTGGAAGGTTTGCTTCTGTGATGGTCTGGGCTGTGCACACCACCCTCTGTAGTTTCTTACGGTCCTGGGCAAAGCAGTTGCCATATCAGGCCATTATGCACCTGGATCATATGCTCTCAGTGGTGCATCTGGAGAAGTTGGTGAGAGTCATTATGGATATGCCAAATTTCCTGAGCCACCTGAAGAAGAAGAGGCGTTGTTGTGCCTTCTTGACCATTTCATCAATGTGGGAAATCCAGGACAGGTTGTTGGTTATTGTCACTCTTAGAAACTTGACGCTCTCCACCCTCTCAGCCTCAGCACTGTTCTTCTCCCTTCTTTCTGCAGTGTTGGTGCTTTTGCTGATTGCAGCAGGTACTGCACTGACTGCGTTGTTGTATGTACTCAGAATTCCAGCCTCTGCCATCTAGAGGAACACGTGCAATAGGCACATGGGAGCACCACCAGTTACACCTTGTCCTCCAGATCTCACACTATCCTGCTTTATGAAGCAGACGGTGCCTAGTATTGAGCCTAATAGTTGTGTATTCGTGGACACTGCACTGTTCAATTTTGCCCACGTATGCCTTCTGACCCTTGCCGCTCTGTTAACAAGCTCCTCGAGGAGAGTGATGCTCCTTTCATTGAAGATAACCAGGTTCCCAGCAACCCCTATCTCCGTACCCTTGCTTTGAAAACAGCAGTGCGTCCTAGAGTTGTCCAAACACTGACACAGTATCTAGGAATGCTGTCTTCAAGCTGCCCTGCACCTGGCCTCACCCACATGTGCATTTCAAAATATAACCTTCTTTAGATGTTCAGCAGACATAATATGAGGAATGTGACCATGGCATTGGGCAACAAAGCATTTAGACAGTGGAGGTACATGCTGTTGTCTATCACATCTGTGTTCTGTGTAAGAGAAGGAATGATAAATTGTCATGGGAACCATCGCTGAGGATGTTCCTCTTGGCTTTGACACATGAGGACACTGACAATGGATTGGAGGAATTCAGACGCTTTGGATATCAACATGGAACCCAGGCATCAGTGAGAGGAGCTCAGCAGAGAAGTGATGTTCCCTGATGGGAAAAGCATTCCTCCCTTCAGAACACCACGGGCACTTCCTACCAGACAGTTCCTAAGTAAATAGATGCAGACTGCCTGCCAGGCGACTTGAAGTTCGATGTGAATTGAAGAAACACAACAAATAAATCAAATACAAATGGATAAAAGCACAGTGAAAAGCAATGGGAAGAATCACTACACATGGAAACCAGACCAGCCATCTTGGGGAGAATTCAACTGTGAGGACAACATTTGTGTTTCAATTTTAATCACTGGAGGCTTTTGAATTTTCTCAGTGCAGTTGCCCAGTGTAGACCTGTACTGGTCCATATAGAGTCTCCTGTTGTATTTTTGTAACGTACTTATTATACATTGGAAAGGAAGGATGAAACTTGGGGGATGGGAGTGATTTGCAGGAAATGATGAGTATCTTGACTGTTTCACATACAGGAAAGTGGGTTGCACATTGAAATCGAAGAGAGAATGTGTGGAGGGCTGGAGGTGAATAACAAAGGTGCAATTAAGGGAAGGCTTAAGGGAGTCAGGAATTTCAGAGGCTGCTAGGTTTCAGTGGAGCATAGACATTGATATGGTCTGAATGGCCAGACTCTGTGTAATAATCTGTGACACATTTGCCCAATAGAAATTGGAACAAAGTCACGTGCATAGCGGATGAATGTTATCAGTAACAGGAGGCAGCGGGGATGAGGACAGAGAATAGAAAAGAAAAATGCCAGGAAGAAATGAAAGAGAAACCGAGCGTAATAAAGGTGGACCGATAAGGAAAGCAAACCGAAGGGTTAAAATAATGGGAGGTGTCTCTTGAAAGGAACTGAAGAGTCATTTATCCATGTTGTTCATTTCATTTGAGGGGTCACTGGTTGGAAATGTGAAGACTTTGCTCTTTGTTCGACAGAAATTCCTGAGTTGGTACAGAGACCGTGATAGCTTGAGGAGGCCAAGTGTAGCCAGCCCCTCCTGCGTGGGAAACCACAAAGGGTAACATTGTGCTGCATAAACCTAGCACCCTTGACAACAGAACGAGTATTCACTTGGTGCCATCCCACTCAGATGTGATGTAATCCTTGACAGTCAGATAGGCCTTTCATTTTAAAACAAAAAGATTTGACTGATAGTTTTGCAATTAACATATCATTATATTGAGGCCCCTATCCCTCCACCAAGTAATATTTGCACCACACGTGTGCTGGGCATGACCCCTTGCAAAAAAAAACCATCTGCCTTTATCTCAATTGCATTACCATCAATGAATTCCCCTCATCATCAACTTCCTGTGGGCTACCATCAACCAGAACCTAAACTGGACCAGTTAGATCAATACCATGGTGACAAAGACAGATTACTAAGGGGTCTTGTGGTGCAGTGGATGTGTACCTCCCTCTAAACCAGTAGGCTCAAGTTCCACCAGAGTGCGTCATAACATTAGATTAGATTCCCTACAGTATGGAAACAAGCCCTTCATCCTAACAAGTCCACACTAACCCTCTGAAGAGCAACCAACCCAGACCCATTCCCCTACCCTATATTTACCCCTGACTAATGCACCTATCACTATGGGCAATTTAGCATGACCAATTTATCTGACCTGCACATCTTTGGATTGTGGGAGGAAACCAGAGCACCCGGAGGAAACCCACACAGACACGGGGACAATGTGCAAACTCCATACAGACAGCCACCCGAGGCAGGAATCGAACCCGGGTCCCTGGTGCTGTGAGGCAGCAGTGTTAACCACTGAGCCACCTTGCCTCAACTGGTTGTTTAAAAATATCTACATTTGACGTACAGTCCTTTCTGCTATTACATATGTTTCGTCAACATGAATTAATCGTAACGCGATTGATAAACAGGTGAACGCTGTTTGTAAAATGCAAACATTCATGTACGTTTGTTGGCTATCATGTGATTCTATCCCCAAAACTTGAGGTATTGTGGTGTGCAGAGGAGTACGATATTTACATCAACAGAGTCTCCACATCAACATCATATGTTCAGTTGGCTCACATCCCTTGTTGTGAAGTGCTTTTTGAGAGAGACTCCCTAATTTTTGATTTTTTTTTGCAAATTTGTTGTGTTACCCATCCACTCCTGCATTAACTATTTTTCATCCTAACCCTGCAACTGCAACTGCATCTGAATGACCCTCAACCCCTGTCTTAATAACTTGGCAACCTGAAAACCACCCTCCTCCCATCCAACAAGTTATCTCCAAATTATTTCAAGGTAAATTTGCTGTATTATTTCATTATTAGATATGCATGTAACATTTATTTAAATTATGTTATCCTTTGTGTTAGGCCAACTCTTATATTTGTTTTGATTTTGAATACTATTTTTGGATTGCTCCTTGGATGTTGCCTGAACTGCTGTGCTCTTCCAGCACCACTAATCCCAGAAAATGGTTTCCAGCATCTGCAGTCATTGTTTTTACCGAATATCTTTGGTGGTCTTCCCCAAATCGATTTTTTTCCAATAGCCCTGTTATTTTTATTACATGGTTTTCTACAGCGCAAAGTCACACTAACTATTGTGTTTTGGAGGACAGGCTGTGGATAATGTAACTGGGCTAGTAATCCAGACAGGAGAAAGTGAGGACTGCAGATGCTGGAGATCAGAGCTGAAAATGTGTTGCTGGAAAAGCACAGCAGGTCAGGCAGCATCCAAGGAACAGGAAATTCGGCGTTTCGGGCATTAGCCCTTCATCAGCTTATACCCAAAACGTCGAATTTCCTGTTCCTTGGATGCTGCCTGACCTGCTGCGCTTTTCCAGCAACACATTTTCAGCTAGTAATCCAGAAACTCAGGTTTATGTTCTGGGGGGAGTATGGGTTCAAATCTCCACAGTGACACGTTCTCAAATTTGACGACTATGTAACCATTGTGCGTTGTCATTAAAAACCCATCCAGTTCATGGAGGCCCTTTGGGAGAGGAAATTTACCAACCTCACCTGGTCTGGTGGGTAACTTTTTTCTGCCTTCTGAAATGGCGCTGCCAAACCTCTTGGGTCAAGGAACTATCAATGATGGGGGGCTGGTTCAGTCAGTGATGTCCACATCCCATGAATGAATGAAGGAAAGGTTTAAAGGCTGGAATTCCGCAGGACATCACGTTGTTTTCAAAGGGATGTTCACCATCCATAAGGCAGGAATGATGGAATATTCACCGTTTTCCTGGATTAGTGTGGCTCCAATAACACCATCCAAGAAAAAGTAGCGTGTTTGATCTGCACCCCATCCACCAACTCAAACATTTACTCCCTTTACCATTATTGTGTCAATGCAGACGATGAACTGTGGAGACTGTGGTTCATGCATCTAATTCTCGACAGTACTCCGCACTGTATTCCAACAGCTAAATACCTGGAGTGCAGGGGTTATGTTATGAGGAGAAGTCGTACAAATTAAAGTTGTTCCCTCCCCAATCTAGAAGGTTAAGGGGTGATCTGATTGAAGTCTTCAGGACAAGACAGGGCAGATGAAGATGAAGTTTATCAACTGCTTGGGGGGACCTTTGAGAAATAGGGCCAGAACATCCAGGAGTGATGTTAGGAAGCACAAAAAGTGGTAGATATTTGGAACTCTCTTCCATAATCAGCAATGAAGGCTGGATCAGTTGCTAATCTTAAATTTGAGGTGTTTGTTTGTCATGCAAAAGTATTAAGGGATATGGGCAAAAGACAGGGAAATGGAGTTAGCCCACAGACCAGCCATTATCATCCCAATATAGAAAGGCTATTATTAAACTAGCAAGAGTGCAGAAAAAAATTACCAGGAATAACCTGGACTGGAATGTTTGTGTTATAAGGAGAGGTTGGGACTTTTTTCCCTGGAGCAGAGGAGACTTTATAAAGGTCGATACAATCATGGAGGCATAGATAAGGCAGATAGCCAACAGCTTGTTCCCATGGTAGGGGAGTCTAAAATGAAAGGGCATAGGTTTAAGGTGAGAGAGGAGAAGTACAAAGTGGTCCAGAGGGGGTAATTCTTTTCACACAGAGGGTGGTGAGTGTCTGAAACATGCTGCCAGAGGTAGTGGTGGAAGTGAGTTCAATTTTATCATTGAAAAAACATTTAGACAGGTAAATGGATGGGATTGGGATAGAGGGATATGAACCAAATGCAAGCAAACTGGGCAGCATTGGCAAGTTGGGCTGAAGGGCCTGTTTCCATGCTGTAGACCCCTATGACTCTGTCTCATTAAAGAGTGGAACAGGCTTGAGTGAACAGGCTGAATGGCTTGTTCCCCTCTCTATGTTTCTAGCATCCATAATTGTGCACTCCCCAGTTTGTGTCCTGGAATGGATTAGGTTCTCTAGCTGATATCCACACCAGGGATTACCTGCAGCCCATACTGGTATAATTTAGCCCACATCTAGTAGGAGAACAAGTCAAGTGGATGGGATTATCAAGGAAGCTGTCATTGGAGAAGGCTGCATTACTTCGGATGGTACTGTATGTAGCATTCTATGGCTTGAGATCTCCAGCAGAAACAGATCTTGCCCACTTCATATCAATCTAATATTGTTCAATTCAATTCAAATTTATGGTCCATTTGGAAATGTGCTGAGAATTAATTGGTCATTCATCAAAAACTGCAGATAATTAACAATGGAAGAGAAAACTAACATCATCACATCAAAAGTCTGACACTGATTACATACATCCTAAAGATTGCTTGAGGTCTGTGAGGTAGCAAATTTGCAAGTTCATATTTCAAGTCAGCAGACATTTAGTCAAAATTTATAAATTAGGTATTTAATGGTTTATAAACAGCTTTCAGCTCTGAGAAAAGATAATCAACACAAAGCATTATAATGTCGGTCATTCTCTCTCCACAGATGCTGCCAGCATTGCTGAGCATTTCCAGGATTTTATGCTTAGACTTGCTCTTTCTCAGCTTGGGCAGTAACTTTTGTTCGTTGTCCGTACCAGAGTTGTGTTGCCCTTCCCAACGGGACAGTCCTGGCTCTATTTAAAGGAGGCTTCATAACCTGTCAGAGAGTGGCCACTCATTAAAAAGCAAAATACCGCGGGTTCTAGAAATCTGAAATAAAAACTGGAAGTGCCAGAGCGACTCAGCAGGTCTGACAGTATAGGTGGAGAGAGAAACAGTGTTAACATTTGACTTGTGTGACCTATATTCCAAAATGGCCACTCATTCCAGGGAAGTACAATCATTCTCTTAGTACCTGGGGAATTTGAACCTTGGCAGTGATCGGAAGGAAGGAAATTAAAGTTAATTCTGAAGGAGGAAGCACAGCAAAAGATGGGGCAAGTACAAAGGATTCCATTCAACATGGCTCTGAGGGTCTCTGGGAAGGCAGGGCTCTCTCACTCTCCAACCTGCTAATGCCTGTATGTAGGTAATCTCTGCCAGGAATGTATGATAACCTACTAATCTCAACAAACCTCACAGCGTCAGCATGGCTCACTGAATTGGACTCTCTGAGTCTCCAGGCTCAAGCCCCACTTCAGCAAAGAAATTAACCCCAGTGCAGTGCTACTGGAGTGCTGTACTGTCAGAGATACTAACGCTGTTGGGCCTGGCGATAAATTGAGGTCTCATCTCCCTGCTGATGTGATGGACCCCACAGCATTATTTTGTAGAAGGAAGGGGCGTTGTGTCTGGTGTTCCTGGCCAGTATTTATCTTTCAATCAACATCACAAAAAAAAACCATTGCTGTTTTGGGGGTGTTTACAAATTGGCAGCTACGTTTCCAAAGTTACAGCTCCGAAAGTACCTCATTGACTGCAAAGTGCCATGGAGAAAGTGAGGCCTGCAGATGCTGCAGATCAGAGTTGAAAAGCATAGCCAGTCAGGCAGCATCCGTGGAGGAGGAAAGTCGACGTTTCGGGCATAAGCCCATCATCAGGAATGGCTTGGGACATCAGGTGCCTCTGAAAAACGCTACATAAATGCAAACCTTTTATTTCAGCAGAGAGCATCCCTGTGAACTGAGGTGGGTAAGCTTTGGAGGAAGTTGATCTCTGCTGCAGAATGATGGAGTATTTCTTGGTGAGATGTCCATGCGGGAGCTGTAAATTGTGGAGCGCAGTATTGTACGATTCAAATGATGGCTAAAGAATAAGGCAAAAGAAAATTCACTAAACTCGAGGGGCAACTGAGATAACTAATGTGAAAATGAAAGCCTCCACACGTCAAATTAAGTAGCAGACAGATGAAAAGCTTCTGAGGACAGTGATGTCTTGGTATGCTATTTTTTCAAGAGTTCATTTTGCAGTTTTGAAGTGTTCGTGACCCTGTGGACTTCCAACAGTCTGCCATACTAATCAAATTCTGAGGCAACATAATTCCAGTATTCGGATTTTCAGAAGGAAATGAATTTTCTCTCTTCTCTGCGCAATGCTTCCTCGCACTTAAAATGTTCTGGTGTCTTCCAGCTCCAACATCTGCCGACAATTTAAAACAAAAACCAACTGATTCAGAATTGTTGTTCAGTATGAGTTTGGTGGGGGAATCTCAAATTCTTGGCAAGTTACAATCGATGTAGAATGAGGAGGTCAGCTCGCTCCATTGGCTGGATGGCTGGTTTGTAATGCCACTTGTGCAAGTTCAATTCCTGTACTGGCTGCAATCACCACAAACTCACGATCATCTCAAACCTGGTCCTCGCCTGAGGCATGGTGACCTTCAGGTGAAATCTACCAACAGTCTCTCTAATGAGAGAACAACCTCTGGGACCATAGATACATTATGTAAAAGCGATTATTACATCTTAGAGTCATAGAGATGTACAGCACGGAAACAGACCCTTTGGTCCAACTCGTCCATACTGACCAGATATTCTAAATTAATCTAGTCCCATTTGCCAGTACTTAGCCCATATCCCTCTAAACCCTTCCTATTCATGTCCCCATCCAGATGCCTTTTAAATGTTGTAATTGTATAAACCTCCACCACTTCCCAAACTGCTCATTCCATACACGCACCACCGTCTGTGTGAAAAAGTTGCCCCTTTGGTCCCTTTTAAATACTTCCCTTCTCACCCTAAATCTATGCCCTCTAGTTCTGGACTCCCCCACCCCAGGGAAAAGACCTTGTCTATTTACCCTATCCATGCCCTTCATGGTTTTATAAACCTCTATAAGGTCACCCCTTAGCCTCTGATGCTTCAGATAAAACAGCCCCAGCCTATTCAACCTCTCCCAATAGCTCAAACCCTCCAACCCTGGCAACATCCTTGTCAATCTGTTCTGAACCCTTTCAAGCTTCACAACATCCTTCCGATAGGATGGAGACCAGAACTGCAAGCAATTTCCATCTTGGGGAGCAACAATGGAAGCCTCATTGTGTGAACATGGTGCAGAGCAGAAAGGAAATCTATTGGGTTTCCTTCCATCTGCAAATGCTTTACCTCTCACAAAGACAAGAAAAAGAAACATTTGGCTCACTTTACTACGCCTATCCACATGAAGAAATCTATCAAGTCCCAAAGCATCTGATGAGCCCTTCAAGGCATTTGTTGCCACTAGCCGACCTGTACATCTGTTCCGAGTGTAGACTGTGAAGAAAGGTCTTCCTGAAGTGCAAACTCGGAGCAGGAGTAGGTCTTCCAGCCCCTTGAGACTGTTCTTTGTTTTGTGTAGTTCATGGTGTTTGGGTGTCTCGGCCTGGGCCAGTGTTTAATGCTTGAAGTGGGCAGTTAGCAACAATTGCTGTGGGTCTGGAGTCACATGAAAAGACTGCAGATTTACTTACCAAAAAGGCATTCAGTCGTGCTTACGTGGTTGCCCATTAGCTCTGTTTCCGTACTGTACATCTCTGTGACTCTGTTCATGTCATTACAGTTCGATACTTCTGACCTTATCCTCAGTGGTTCCATTGGTCTCTAAGATCACATCTTATACTTCTGAACTCCGATGGATATAAGCCCAATTTGTCTAACCTTTCCTCATAAGATAACTAACTCCCTCATCCCAAGCAAGTAAGTCTTTTCTGAACTGATTCAAATGCAATTTTATCCTATCTTAAATGAGGAAACCAAACCAATAAAGATTACTCACAGTGTGACCTCACCAATACAGCTATAACCAATCTTACCCACTTACATATTCCATTCCCTTTGCAATAAATGACAATGTTCCACTTGCCTTCTTAATCACTTGCTGTATCTGCATATTAACCTTTTGGTGAGTCATGTCCCAGGATGAAAGTCCTAAATTTACCATTTCCCCCCCTCCCCCCCTCCACCCAAAAAAAATAGGTACCTCCTTTCTTGAATTAGAACTCTGAGCTTATACTCGATGGAGCTTAGAAAGATATGGGGGGAATCTAATTGAGAAACTTACAGAATACTGAATGGCCTGACCAGAGTGGATGTTGGGAAGCTGTTTCCATTGGGCGGAGAGACTAGGACCCGAGGGCACAGCCTTAGGGTAAAGGGAAGACATTTTAGAATGGAGATGTGGAGAAACTTCTTCAGCCAGGGAGTGGGGAATCGATGGAGTTCATTGCCACAGAAGGCTGTGGAGGCCAGATTATTGCGTACATTTAAGATAGAGATGGATAGGTTCTTGAGTATCAAGGGGATCAAGGGTTACGGGGAGAAAGTGGGAGAATGGTGTTGAGAAACTTATCGGCCATGATTGAATAGCAGAGGAGACTCGATGGGGCTGAATGGCCTAATTTCAGCTCCTATGTCTTATGGTCTAATGGCTGCAGTTTGCCTCCGAGTGGCCTTCAGGTAGTTACTTTCAGCTCAGGGTCTCACACTTGTGTTTCTGAGCCAGAGGGTTGTTATTTCAAGGCACTTCATTATAGCATTCAAGGGCAACGTTGTGGTCACATCATCAACATAGCTACATCTCTCCGAGGACCGCAGTGTCGGAAATGTCACCTTTTGGATGAGATGGTCATAGAATCTGCAACTGCAAACCAGAAAATAACCTGACTAGCGAAGTCCCTGCTCCCCACCTCCCACATTAAACCTGGACAATGTCAACTACTTGGGGAAGACATAGCCATCTGGGGCATGGTAGGTAGTTCGCTTTGTCATCTTAGCCATCCAGGTCAGACCATTGAGCCCCCTGCCTCAGGAGATCCATGCCTACTGGCTTCACAATCCTTCACACCCACAGAATCCCTACAGTGTGGAAACAGGCCATTTGGCCCAACAAGTCCACACTAACTCTCTGAAGAGTAAACCACCCAGACCCATTTCCCTATCCTATTACTCTACATTTACCCCTGACTAATGCACCTAACTACATAGGGCGGCACAGTGGCACAGTGGTTAGCACTGGGTTCAATTCCTGCCTCAGGCAACTGTCTCTGTAGAGTTTGCCCCGTGTCTCCCCGTGTCTGTGTGGGCTTTCTCCGGGTGCTCTGGTTTCCTCCCACAGCCCAAAAATGTTCTGGTTAGGTGAATTGCTAAATTGCCCGTCATGTTTGGGAATAGTTCTGGGTTGGTTGCTGTTCAGAGGGTTGGTGTGGACTTGTTGGGCTGAAGGGCCTGTTTCCACACTGAAAGTAATCTAATCTAATCACTACAGGGCAATTTAGCATGGTCAATTCACGCTAACCTCCACATCTTTGGATTGTGGGAGGAAACTGGAACACCTAGTGGAAACCCACGCAGACACGGTGAGAGTCTGCAAACTCCACACAGTCAGTCACCCGAGGCTGGAATCGAACTGGGGTCCCTGGTGCTGTGAGGCAGCGGTGCTGACCACTGTTCCACATTGCTTTGACAAAAGCCAAGAAATGGATTGTGAGCTCTTCCAACATGTGTACTGTCACAAATCTTTGTCGATTGACCAGAATTACAGGGATAAATATTTACAGGCCTTATATGCCTATGCCCGAAAGCACGTTGAAGCTTAATGAACACAGTGCATTCAAATGAAAGGCTGCTGATTGAGCACTGTGTAGCCAAAGTGACAGCTCTGACAGATACACCACAGGGCCTGGTGTGACACAGAGACGAGAGGACAAACTGTCATCTTTCGGTCACCCTCTTGTTAACAGTATTGCATGTGAATCATATCTTTCAGTCTGTGATAAATTTTGATGTTTTGTCGCATGGTTGCAGAGGTTGAGTGATTAAGTATGTTCAAGGCTGAGAGAAATAGATATTTAATCAATAAGGATTTCAAGGGTATGGGAAAAGGCAGGAAAGTGGAACCAAAGTTGATTAGTAAGCTAAAATGAAGAACTGTCCATGCTGGAGATCCTCAACAAAACCAGAAATGGCTTGAGAAACTCAGCAGGTCTGGCAGCATCTGTGGAAAGAAACTAGTTCTCAAGGAAGGTCGCTGGACTTGAAATGTTAACTCTGTCTCTCTGTCTCCACAGATGCTGCCAGACCTGCTGAGTTTTTCTAGCTATTTCCAGATCAGAGCAGATAGGCTATAATCTCATTGGATGGCAGAGCAGACTCGATGGGCTGAATGGCCTACTGCTACTCCTTTGTCTTATGGTCTTAACAAGGGTGACCTGAGTGATTGCCCCAACCATTGAGGCACCACTCAGCAGGGCATCTTGGTAAATGTGTTAGCTGGTCATGCCCTTGTTGGTCAGCAGATGTTGGCTGAACCCATCCGCCAGCATGGGTTTCCAGAGTGGAATAACTGCAATCAGCAAGATCTTCCCATCACCATCAAACCAACAACTGCAACTTCCTCTCCCAGTCACTCACCACTCTGACTTCTGGAAATATTTCAGAGTTCCTTCAGCATCGCTGGGTCAAAATCCTGTAATTCCCTCCCTAATGGTGCTGCTGGTGTACCTATCTACACCAAATAGACTGCCACGGTCCAAAAGGTCAACTTACCCCCTTCTTGAGGGCAATTAGGGATGGACAGTAAATGCTGGCGAAAGTAAGGACTGCAGATGCTGGAGTTCAGCTCAAGATTAGTGCTGGAAAAACACAGTAGGTCAGGCAGCGTCCGAGGAGCAGGAAAATCAATATTTCAGGCAAAAACCCTTCCTCAGGAATGAAGCTGGGAGTCTTGGAAGTGGAGAGATAAATGGGAGGGGGGGGTGACACTGGGGAGAAGGTAGCTAAGCGTGCAAAAGATGGATGGAGGTGGGGGTAAAGATGATAGGTCAGAGAGGAGGGTGGAGCGGATAGGTGGGAAGGAAGATTGACAGATGAGACAAGTCATGAGGTTGGTGCTGAGCTGGAAGGTTGGAACTGGGGTAAGGTTGGGGGGGGGGTGGAGGGGAAATGAGGAAACTGGTGAAGTCCACATTGATGCTCTGGGGTTGAAGGGTTCCGAGGAGAAGAAGCTGGTGGAAGACGCAGCGATGCTCAAATCCTGTGAATGAATGAGAAATGCCGTGATCAAAGGAAGCTGCCTCCATTGGACTCATAAGAACATTCACCCATTTGAGTAGACTCTTGAAATGGCTCCCAAAGATTGACTGCCCACCAGGGGTTCAGCCGAATCACATCCATTCGCCACAACATGATGACCAAGGATAACCATGGCCAGAGGGACCGATCATCCTTCCTCTTCCAGGGCAACCCTGTTTTTGAGTTGGTTGCCCCCATGTGGCAGATCGTTTGCTGCTCTGCCCCTACTTTTTGATAATTCAATGATCATTTTAGAGACACACTACGCATGAGCATAGCACTGTCCCCTTGTTGAGCTGCTCCCAAATTCAGGATAACATCTCCTTCCCCAATCCCAAATTCAGCCAAGCAAGCGCCTCTCCCCACAGTCTGGTTTGGTTTGACCACCAGCATCTCAAAGATGAACCTCATGGTCCAGGATGTTGCCACCTATCAGCTTTTCCACGTATGGAGTCAGATATTACGAGGGGCATAGCTTTAAATTAGGGGGTGGTAGGTATAGGACAGATGTTAGGGGTAGATTCTTTATTCAGTAAGTCGTGAGTTCATGGAATGCCCTGCCAGTAACAGTGGTGGACTCTCCCTCTTTATGGCATTTAAACGGGCATTGGATAGGCATATGGAGGAAAGTGGGCTAGTGTAGGTTAGGTGGGCTTGGATCGGCGCAATATCGAGGACCGAAGGGCCTGTACTGCGCTGTATTTTTCTATGTTTCTATGTAGCTTTGACAGTGTGCGATGCTGGAAGCTGGTGATTGTTTCCTGGAGGTTCTGCTACCACCTGAATCTGTCACTCGACGCTGAAGTTAGTACATGCATCATAACTGCTGTGTCAAAGGTGTACATAGAGAATATGGAGCCACAACAGCTTGTCTAGGAACACCAAACAGCAGGACTACCAAACCGGTGTCCTCAGTGTACTCCTCCACAGAGATGAGACCTGTACAATGCATGCTGAGCAGGAGAAAGGGTCGAACAGTTTGACGTATCATCAGCATCAAGTCGAGAGTATGGTGCTGGAAAAGCACAGCAGGTCAGGCTGCATCCGAGGAGCAGGAGAATCAACGTTTCGGACATAAGCCCTTTTCCAGCACTACACTCTCGACTATGAGCTCCAGCATCTTCAGTCCTCATTTTCTACTGGTATCATCAGCACCCCTTGGCATGGCCAGGTCACGAAATCAGAGCCCCTGCAGCATGCTAAATTCGTTGTATACAGAATTGTGAAGCCAACAACATCTATGTTGGCTTGGCCATACTCATCAGATGGGTGATGGTCCTACACAGAAAGACCTCCTGTACGATGAACTGGAACAATGATCACCTGGGAATCCTTCCTGTTGTACGTGCAGTTTGTCTTTCTGCTAGTTCAACTTTAAGGATTCCCATGAGCCGTATGTATGCAATGCTACGACTCTGCCTGACAGCTGTTGTAAGTTTCACACCCAGAAATCAGTTGATTTGCTTTATAGCTTATAATGTGCTCTACTGTTTTAAATGAACTAACACACATAGATATTCTCCCGCTGCAGCAAGTGCTGAGGAGACTGTCATACCACAATGGGGCTGCTCGACCACACCAGATGATGCTGAGTTGACAACCAAGGAACAAACCATCATCTTCCAGTAAAGCTTCACCAAAGTTACTTTGCAACAAAGCTTAGGAAGTTGGCCAATGAGGGAGGTTTTAAGGATTGCCTTACAGGAGCAGCAAGAAGTTGATGGGTTTTGGCAGTGAATTCCTGATGAAGGGCTTATGCCCGAAACGTTGAATTTCCTATTCCTTGGATGCTGCCTGACCTGCTGTGCTTTAACCAGCAATGCATGTTCAACTGTGATCTCCAGCATCTGCAGACCTCATTTTTTACCCTTTGGCAGTGAATTCCAGAGTTTAGGGCCTAGCCTCATAGTACAGTAGTTAAAATGGGACCACTGAGGTGGTCATCATCAGAGGAGCACACAAATCTCTAAATTACCCATAGTATTCAGGGATACATTGGTTAGGTTCGTTAGTCATGGGAAATGTAGGGTTATAGGGTAGGAGGATGGGTCTAGGTAGATACCTTTTGGAGGGTTGGTGTGGACTTGTTGGGCCAAATGGCCTGTTTCCACACTGTAAGGATTCTGTGGTATTCTATGGTATAATTGTGGGGCTAGAGGTGATGGCAGCAATTAGGTGGGACAAGTTCAGGGAGGCATTTAGAAGCACAGAATAAGAAATGTAATGTCAAGGTGTTATTTAAGTGGAAGCCAATGCAGGTTAGTGATCGCACAGGTGACGGGTGAACTGGACTTAGTGTGAGTTTGGAAGCAAATAACAAAATCTTGGATAAATAACAAAAAGCAAATCTTGAAGTTACAGAGAGTGGATTGTGGAATCGGGAGAGGTGTGCACCAATTGTTTGGTCACTGTCTCTAATTTTACAGTGACTCATTAAGTGAACATTACTCCCCACCCCCTCTCTGAAAGGTATGTTAGATATCAAATGTTAAACTTAAGCATGATGACCCCTTTACTTGGTGTGGTGACCAATGGACGCTGACATCAAGCATTTACAATATAATGTCTGTGTTCATTCAAATCTGAAACTCCTGTAGAAAAGCATTGTCATATAGTCGATAGGGCAACATGTTACATAGTAATGTTGGGGTTTCTTTATACACTATTACATTGAGAATTCTCTTTGGTATTCCTTGCCCCATGAAATAGTCATTTGGTGTACCGAACTCAGGATTCTGGCAAAATGTCTTGCTGAGGGCAAGACAAAATCCTTCAATAAATCGTGTCGTTGAACCATGACAGTTAGGTTTCACACCAGAGAAAATAAAGTTATTGCATTTGTTACGTAACATTACAGGTTAGAGATACGTCTGTCCCTTTCTCTGTGTCCGTGTATCAGTGAAGAAAGCCTTATTTTCCATCCAATTCACTCACACAGAATCATCCCCTGGGTATCCTCCCCACTTTCACCACCTCCCCATCACATTGGGATCTTGGGTGACTCTAAGGTTTTTAAATGTCCCAATATTTATTCCCCATTCGGTTAAAAAAAGAATGTCCTATTACCAGCTTAATTCTGCCTTTATATCTTCACCCCTTTCTTTTTCGCTACCCTTGAGGTTTATGTTGAAGTGAGATATAATCAAGGCTGTCTCTTTGTTAATGTGATTGTGCTATGATCTGGAAAAACGGTCATTACAGAAAATTGCTCAGGGCAAATGGAAATACAGTAAACTTTTTTACTATCCAGCACGGAGGGGACCAGGAGTGTGCTAGTTGATCAAATATTCCGGAAAATCAAAAGTCCACGTAATCAATGTAATCCACACACTAAGTAATACAGAGGTATACACGTCATTGTTATACTTTACTTACAGTGTAAAGCACTTAAATAATAACACAACTTTGCTTTAAATATATCCTACCAGCAGAGAGCTTCTCACTCAACTGTTTACATGGATATCACTGTAAATTGCGGTTATTGTAGTAAAATTGACTTGAAATTGAATCAACTGTTGATATTTCATGTGGCCATTTGATTCAACAACAAGTATATTTATGTTGAGGCAAACAGGTTACGCTATAACAATTGGAAAAATAATACAGTAAACTATTTGAGGTATATAATTCTTGCCAGATTATCAAGACTGTCGGTTCTTAAGGTGCTGGTTAACAGGAAGTTTGCTGTGCTATGTAAACAGAAGGAGACAGGTTATAAAAGCTTTCACATGCACTTTTCTGGACAAATGCAAGAATGCCAAATCTGAACTGATCTCTCCAATATAATTCCAGAAAAAAAGAATACTGATGTCAATGACAGATCAACTCTTTTTCCTGAGGCATATACAGAGCCACCTCAATTACCCCGAACGACATGAGGGGTAGGGGGAGTATTTTGTTCGGATAATCGAATGTTCGGATAACACAGTTTACCCAAGCATCTGGACCTTGAGATCTTGATCAGATAATCCGAAATCCAGATAATTGGTGTTTGGATAACTGAGGTTGCACTGTATTGCCTTCGTTCATCGGCAGTCCCCACCCAATTACTGCCCCATCATCTGCTTTTGACTATCAGCAAAATATGGAAGAGGTCATCGACAGTTGTAGTCTCACCAAGGCCTGGTACATTCCCAGATCCAACTCTCCAATTCGGCACCACCCTCATGAACTGTCCTACCTGTCCATCTTTCTTCCCACCTATCCGCTCCTCTCCGACCTATCACCTTCACCCCCCACCCATCCATCTACCTATCACCTTCCCAGCTACCTTCCTCCCAGCCCCACCCCCTCTCATTGATCTGTCATCCCCCTTAGGACCTCCCCATATGCCTGATGAGGGGCTTATGCCCGAAACATCAACTCTCGTGCTCCTGGGATGCTGCCTGACCTGCTGTGCTTTTCCAGCACCACACTTTTCGACCCTGTACATCCCTGCTCATGTCCTCGAATCCTCTTGCTATGAAGGCCAACACACCATTTGCCTTCTTCATCACCTGCTGTGTCTGCTTGCATCTGACTCCTTGTGTTTCTCACTTTCTGGTTGCAAGGTACAGGAGACGTTGTGCTATCTGGCATGCTTAGAAGAATCACAGTGGTGTCAGTAAACCAGAAATGCCAGTTGATGGGAGGAATACTGTCTCTGGAAGCAATCAAATCCCATTCAAACATTTAAACCTTGGCTGTAGGTAATGAGCCTGGGGATCACCACACACGGCACATGTTAAAATCGAAAGCTAATGCACAACAGCATGTGATTATGTATGATGTACAGAAAGAGCTTTAGTTGCCTTTAGCTGTGCTGTTAATAATTCTTAAAATAGACAACTGAAGCTTGACTTGCTGAGGTGAACGGGGTGACGCTGGAAAAGCACAGCCGATCAGGCAGCATTCACTCGATCTCAGTCTGATCACAGTGGTGAGTATTCAGGTCCGCTTTACCTCATCTTTGGAAGGCATTTTTAAAAGCTATTTTTCTGTATGATGTAGGCAGGGCTGGCAAGACAATCATTGTCTAACCTTGTTGTCCAAAGAAGTTGGCATTGAATGACCTCATTTGGTCAATACAATTAAACTATTCCCACAGGTGCTGTTAGGTTGTGAATTCTAGGATTCCGGCAACAAAGAAGGAGCAGTGATATATTTGCAAGTCAAGAAGGTGCATGATTTGGAGGTGAACATGCAGGAGATGTTTGCTCCCACATCCCTCTTATCCTTGTCTTTCATGATAAGGAGCCTGTGTGAGGTGCAGGGTTCCTAGCCTGTGATCCAGAGTCGAGAGTGCGGTGCTGGAAAAGCACAGGAGGTCAGGCAGCCTCCGAGGAGCAGATGAATCGACATTTCGGGCATAAGCCCTTCCAGCACCACATTCTCGACTCTGATCTCCACCGTCTGCAGCCCTCACTTTCTCCTAGCCCGTGATCTACTCTTGTTGCCCACAGTTTCTTTTATAGTGAATCCAGGTCAATTTCTGGTCAATGGTGAGCCCCAGGATATTGATTGGAGAGGAATCTTTGATGGTAATGCCAATGGTAACCAATCTGAATTGTCATCTAGTTTACTAATAGCCTTTAGAAAAAAAATCAAATACTAATCCTGATTGGTCTACATGTGACCCAAAACATGTTGACTCTTAATAGCATCCTGAAATGGGCTAACAGGCCACAAAGTCACTATCAGTTAGGAATAGGTAACAAATGTCCATATCGCGCAAAACAAATGAGAAGCAACATCTTTACTGTCCTCTTGAATGGACAGAGTGGAATTGGTTTGATTACCTCAGCTGAAAACCAGTATCACTGATAGTGCATTACTCCCTCAGAACTGCGTTCCATTCAGTTGACTGGGACTTGGAGATTCCCCCCTTGTGACCAATGAGAGGTGCAGGAAGTTCACAGCTCTAACATTTGCAGACCCAGTGAACTTCATCTCCATTCTCCCAACTTTTCCTTTATTGCAACTGGCAGTGGTTGATATTGAGTTGAGATCAGAGTGGTGCTGGGAAAGCACAGCAGGTCAAGCAGCATCCGAGAAGCAGGAAAATATTGAGTCCTGGAGTCATAGAGCACGGAAACAGACCCTTCGGTCCAACCAGTCCATACTGACTATAATCCCAAACTACACTCGTCCCACCTGCCTGTGCTTGGCCCATACACTTCTAAACATCTCTTATTCATGTACTTATCCATATGTCTGTTAAGCAGTTTGACTGTACCCGAATCCACCACTTCCTCTGGAAGTTCATTCCACACATGAGTCACTCTCTGTAAAAACAAAACTGCCCCTTGTGTCTGTAAAACTAGGGAGGCCTTCTCTGGTGGACAGAAAACATCTCATGGTAATATTTGACAAATAGCGAAGTGTCCTCCCTGGTCTGCTGGCCAACATGCAACCTTTGGAAAACTTTGCTAAAATAGATTATTGGGTCATTGCATTGCTGTTAGTGAGAACTTGCTGTGTATAAACTGGCTCTCAGGTTTCCTACGCTATGACAGTGGTGAAACTTTAGAGGTGTATCATTGGTGAGACAGAGTACTTGGGCCATCACAAGGCTGTGAGAGGCATTTAAATACAGGGGAACCTTGATTATCCGAACGAGATGGGCGGACACTACTTTGTTCGGATAATCGATTATTCGGTTAATCGATTAAATGCCTTTACTCTGGGGCTTGGAGTTTTTAAAGTCTGCTGCCCATTCAGGAGACTGCAACATCATATAGCACGCGAGAACCTGCACCCAAAACCACCCACCGCCTGCCCACAGAAATCAGTCCAACACCGCCCCATGACCCCTGACCCTGACAACATTGCCCCCCGCCTGCTGCCACATCCCCCTAGGAGCTCCCCATCCACCCTAGCCCCCCTCTGCGGGGCAGCCAGACTGTGCAATAACAAAAAGACTGCTGGTGCTGTTGTTGCACACACACACAACGTTTTACTGCAAATTTCTGACAGGTTCCACATTTGCCTTGTACAGGACAACGTTGGAGCGATTATCTGGGGAAGGATGGAAGGTGTTAGGGTACACCTCTCTGTTGAACTCTAGGGAAAGTGTGGGGAGAGAGAGAGGGCCGGAGGTCAGTAATTTGGAGACGGTGCCTGTTTAATCACTGTAAACAAAAGACACGATCACTGTTGGAAACACGTCTTTGATGTAATGATTCTATCAGAACCTCAAAATCTCCTTTGGATAATCCAGTTTTTGGATAATTGGTATTCAGATAATCGAGGTTCCTCTGTACAACTTTTCTTGGACATTGAACTGTGTGGTAGCTTAGCACCATTTGGTGAAACTGAAGACGCTCTGTGAACACAAGTTGCTGGAGGAGGAGTAGAATGCAGAGTTCCTGGCTCAGCCAACCCCTCCTCCACCTCCCTGCTATTACCCCAGCTCCTGACTCAAGCACAGTGAGCCCCCCCCTTCAAAATCCAGGCCTTAATATATCCCTGGTCCTAGCTGTAGCAAGAACTGGGTTAGTTTCAGACAGTTGAGCTAAGATTCTAATATTTGCCATCTACTGAAGTTTGGGTGCACTCTCCTCTCAAACCAACCCAATTAACATTGGCAAACAGGACAAGTGAGAGCAAGCAATCTGAATAATGAGTAATGAGCATTTTTATTGGAGCTGATAAGGTCAAGTGGAATGGTTCTTCAGTTAATTAGATGCTGCTTTTAGTACAATCCAACAATGCCTTTAGCATGGAAGCAGTGCAGTTGGATCCTTTCTGTATTCAAAAGATGTTTCAAAGTGAAGTACACTGCACCATATTTGGAAGAAATAAAAATTCATTGTTATTCTGAACTCTGAACTTTGCTAAGCAAGACGATCAGTAATGCACACTGACATAAAGGAAACACTGAAGCAAAATGAATTATTGTTGAAGCTATAATTGTACATTATTATTGTTATGCTTGTATGTATTCCTTATGGCAGTTTGGACTACTGATCTGTGTCCAATTTGGAGCATTGAAAGGACCAGACTAAGAAAAATAGTCTGAAAGAGTCACTGAGGCAGTGCTTGAAGCTTTGAATATATCATTGTAAATTGGCGCATAGCAACAAGTCCTGTGTGGAAACACTGCACAGGAAACCATATATTTTGATGACTCTCTCAATATCTTTCGCAGTTACTTCCTCAAGATTGATACTTCTGCGATAATAACTTCCATCTGTTGAGTTTTCTTTTTCTGTTTAATAAGCAAATTAACAAGGATTGAAAGTCAACTCTGTAATTAAAGCTCACACCGCTGGAACATTGTTTATACATTTACTTCATTGTTCGATCATTAACATCTACTTCAGGGCTCCTCAAACGAATGAATACAGCTGAGGCTGTAGTGGGGAGCCACAAAGACTGGAGTGGGTACTCAGCATTGATTAGGTGAAAGTGAGGACTGCAGATGCTGGAGATCAGAGTCAAGATTAGAGTGGTGCTGGAAAAGCACAGCAGGTCAGGCAGCATCTGAGGAGCAGAAAGAATCGACATTTCGGGCATCATTCCGAAGGGGTGAAGGGACTTTTGCTCGAAACGTCGATTTTCCTGCTCCTCGGATGCTGCCTGACGTACTGTACTTTTCAGCACCACTTTAACCTTGAGTCAGTGTTGATTTCCAATCCACAATCAGGACAATAATAGTCCACAAAAAGCATCTGTAAGGCTTGTTCCTGACCACTGCTCAATAAAACCAACAAGAAAGGCAGCGCTGTTGTGGTGCAGTGATACAGTCTCTGCCTTTGGACTAGGAGTCCCGGGTTCAAGTTCCATCTGCTCAAGAGGTGGGTACACTGACTAGGGATGTGTAGGCTAAGTGAGTTAGTGCATGGGGAAAGGGTTGGATGCTCTTCGGAGGGACTGGGCAAACTTGATAGTTTGAATGTTCTCTTTCTGCGCTGTAGCAGCTCTATTCTATTCTGTAACATCTCTGAACAGGTTGATCAGGAACATGTAGGGCTCCTGGTGTAGCCTCTCCGTCAGGGTGAAGGAGGGAAAAGGGAGAGAGGAAATCATTTCAGCCAACAGTCATTACATACAATCACTCTGAGGACTGCATTGATGGGAGAGTCTATAAAACAAGATACACTGTGGGTCATCTTGGTGCTGCTGCAGATAGTACAGACTGAGAGGTGACTTCTTGAGCATCACCAGCAAATGATCAGCATTCACGCGATCCCAGTTCGTAAAAGGTTAATGAAACAAATGGGAGCACCTCACACTTGACAATCAAACTTGAAAAAGTTTTTTTTATTTTTCCGTGCTTCACGTAGAATCAGAGAATCTCTACAGTGCAGGAAGAGGCCATTCAGCCCATTGAGTCTGCACTGACTCTTTGAAGAACATCCCACCCAGAGCCAGAGCCCCAACCCTATCTCTGTAATCCTACATTTCCCATTGCTAATCCACATATCTCTATAACCCTGCATTTCCCATTGCTCATCCAACTAGTCTGCACGTCCCTGGACACTATGGGGCAATTTAGCATAACCAAGCCATCTACATTGGATTGTGGGATGAAACCGGAGCACCCAGAGGAAACCCACGCAGAAACGGGGAAAATGTGCAAACTTCACACAAACAGTCACCCAAGGCTGGAATCGAACCCGGATCTCTGGCACTGTGAGGCAGCAATGCTAACCATTTTGGGGTGTCCTGATCCAACGAAATGCCCTGTATCAATACGGGTCTATTATTGGCTCATTAGCACCTGGCAGATGACTGTGTTTATGGTATGAAGGAGACATTTCCTGGAAGTGGAAAACCTCAGAGGGTGATGTGAGGCTGTATGGCCCATGTGTACTTGCTAGCTCTTTGTAAGACGTACCTAATGCATCCCCTTGCCCTCCCACCCATCCTCTTTCGCCACAGCCCAGCAACACTTTCCTTTTCAAATACCCATCCTCCTTGGGAGTTATTTAGTATCTGCTTCCTCCACCCTTTCAGCAAGTGCACTTACTGGAGCTGAAAGTTCAAAAGGAAGAGACCCGTTTTGGCTTCTTTTGGCAGCAATCACTTCTAATTTCTGTCTCTGCTCACATCATCGAGCTGGCAAACCGAGGCCATTCAACCCATTGAGTCTGTGCCAGCTCTCCGCAGAGGAATCCATTCAGCCTCATGCCCCTGCTTAATCACCATGGCACTGCGAATATATTACCCACTAGTGGGGCTGTTGTGGTACAGATCAAGGGTTCAAGTCCCATCTGCCCCATCTCACCATAATTAATTGAAAATATCTATTTCCTTCTAATGTTTCCCCAGGCAAATGTATACTCTGCACATTGAAGATGATTGCTGTGTTACTGTAAATTCCAACATCAAATTGCTCTGGACAGCTGATCCAAAGCACAGTACTGTTCAATTTGCTGAGGCATCTGCAAATTACTGGCATTTCTTGACTGAGTTGACCTTAAGAGATTTGCGCTCAATCGGTAAATTTGTTTCCTATCGATTTTGTGATGGCAATTGTAAGCTATCGTACTTTCAACTTAATAGTAGCTCGACCTAGTCTTTCTGATTGAGTTGCATAATCTGGATTCAGCGTGTTATAGCTGTAATGAATGAACCTTGCACCGAATACCTAGCTCACTTACTTACCAAATCCAAGTCACATATGTGACTGCTGATGACCCCAATAAGGCACTGCACTAAGCAATCTTGTTGACTGTCACCATTCTGCAGACACCTCAGATCAGTGTCATTGTTGTGATGGTTATATGTTTCTTAACCAGACTGGTTTGTGGCGTAACTATGGACTATATTTGTTGTGAATTTTAGCTGGAGAGATCAGACTGATAGCAGTCCTTACTGGTAAGTGGTTAAGCTATTGAGTGTTCAGGATTAGTGTCAGCTACATTTTTGGAGTCATCAACAACGTCCATTTCAAGTGCATTGTTTGCTGTCCAAATAATTCCGCAGTATACCAACCTTACATGAGTCTCACAATAGATTTCAGCCAGCATTTGTTAGGTTAATTGGAAATCACTGCCTTTGGGAGTAGGCTTTGGTCTGAGAATGAGGGACTGTTCCCAGGTTGTTTGTCAAGAGGTGGAACAAGTGGAGAGTGTCAAGCTCCTGGGAGTGGTCATCCACAACAAGCTTTCTTGGACTCTTCATGTGGACGCACTGGTTACAAAGGTCCAACAACATCTCTTCTTCCTCAGGCAGCTGAGGAAATTTGGCATGATGGTGAATACCCTTGCCAACTTTTATAGGTGCCCCATCGAAAGCATTCTGTCTGGACGTATCACTACCTGGTGTGGCAACTGTACCATTCAAGATCGGGGATCGTTACAGAGAGTGGTGAGCTTGGTCCAGACAATCACAAAGGCCAACCTCCCATCTATACCTTCCATCTCCCAGGCCCACTGTCAAGGAAAGGCCGCCAGCATTCTCAAAGATCCATCCCACCCTGGCAATGTTTTTCTACAACCTCTACATCGCACAGAAGCCTGAACACATGCACCAGCCGGTTTTGTAACAGTTTCTACCTTACGGTTGTTAGAATACTGAATGGCCTCACAAACTCTTAATATTTGCCTGTACCTGTGTTTTTGTTTTTGCTGCTGTTTACCTGTTATTTACTTATCTATGCTACTTAACTCTGGGATCTGCCTCTATTGCTCACCAAGACAAAGTTTTTCACTGTGCCTTGGTACACGTGACAATGAATTCAATTCAATTCAGTTCAGCACTGGTGTGGCCAGGGCAGCTGACCAAGATGAGCAGCCCCTTCCATTGCGGCTCAAATTAATAGCTATGGCCCCTGGTTGACCGATGTGTTTTTCCTGCCATGGGCTGTCTTTTCAGTATCTGGTCATGTCTATGGATCGTTGGTTTTTCCCTGTCCTTCCCGACTGCTTGTCTCCTGGAAATCTGATGCATTGTCTCCAATCCCAATCAACTTGGACACCTTTACAACGGAGATGGGGGTGACCTGTGCATCTCATGCCAGTAGCCAACTTGCCCTGTGTTTGCAGATGCAGCCACAGTCTATTTGGTCCACATGGTCCTGTCAAATGAGTCACCAGAGGGCAGATGTGCTCAGGATCCCTGTGCAATGTAAAATTCTAAAGTCTTTGGTATATGTTAGAATAGGTTGGTGCACATTGACACGCCTTTTGGAAATTCTTTCTGACCAAGTTTAAAAAAGACATGAGGGTCAGTTGTTTTACTCAGAGAGTGGAATGAACGTCCAGAGGAAGTGGTGGACGTGAGTACAATTACAAAGACAGATTGTCTGTGTGGAGTTTGCACATTCTCCCTGTGTCTGTGTGGGTTTCTTCTGGGTGCTCCAGTGTCCTCCCACAATCCTAAAACGCCCAGGTTAGGTGGATTGGCAGTGCTAAATTGCCCATTGTGTTCAGGGATGTGTAGGTTAGGTGCATTAATCAGGGGTGAATATGGGATAATAGGTTACAGGAATGGATTGAGGTGGGATACTCTTTGGAGGGTCGGTATGGATTGGTTGGATTGATTGGCCTGTTTCCCCACTGTAGGGATTCTATGGTTCTCTGAAGATATGGGTCAAGCACAAGCAGGTGGGACTAGTTTGGTTTGGGATTATGGTCAGCATGGACTGGCTGGACCGAGAGGTCTGTTTCCGTGCTGTATGAATCTAAATAACCATTATAACACGATGTGCTATCCAGTGCTTACCATCATGTTATATTTTGATGTCTGAATATCAATTATTGTGGTTAGGGTAGAATTCTGCCATCAATGCCAGCAATACTGGTCCAAGCAATCTATGGTGGAGGATGGGCCAAGGATAAGTCTCTCTTGAAATTGTACTTGTTTTAGGTAACAAGGTCATTTATTACATAAGAACAACTATATCCGAATACATTAATTCTTTGTTTTATTAAGAAAACCAACGAGGTGAAGAAGACATTTGTGAAAAAGGCCATGTCAGACTTTAGCAGATTTTCTATCCAGAGGCTGTGTGGCAACATCAGACTGGGTGGGGCTTAGAGTAGCTCAAATATTAACTCTTTAAGAACCATTTAATTTCTGGAAGAGTAATACCACTTGGACAATGCAAATGTGTCTGAGCGATTCCTTGGACTGTCTCCATTCTTTTCCCATCATCACCATTTCTGAGGAAGGGTCACGGGACCCGAAACGTGAACTTTGATTTCTCTTCACAGACGCTGCCAGACCTGGTGAGCTTCTCCAGCAACTTCTGTTTTTGATTCGAATTTCAGCAACTTCTTTTCTTCGCAATTGAATTCCTCAGGAAATTCTTCCTTGCAGAGCTGAGCAGGGAAAACAAACAGCTGGAAATGGGATTGCTGGAAGGATTTACCAGGGAGAGGCATTTTGAGTTTGACACTAGCTTTATGTAATAGCAGAACAACTGTGTGCACCTGAAATATCACGGAGAATGATGATCAATGACATTCTTCCCAAGGTGATAAAATCATTTATTTCATCCTGTATGTTTGCACATCCTTCATTAAATAATACGTTATTAACTTTATCTGTGTCTCTAGTTGTTCCACACTGGAATGGAATGCACATGATATTCCAATATACCCCATTTAAGTGCCATGAAGGTAATTCATATTCGTATGAATATCTATGTTCCACATCAGGCAAGTATCACACTAAGAGCCAAGTGCTGCACAGGCCACAATTTTACTGCAATGTATTGGTGTGCGGCCAACTCCCATATTAGGATGGTAATAATGCACTATCTTTGTCTGTGCAATTATGTCCAATTCTGGTAATGTACCCATTTTTAACAAGGAAATTATCTATGTTTATCCATAACATCTGCAAAGCAACTCTTACGAAGGTTCTGTGCAAAGAACAGCTGACTTTAAATTACATAAATTACCGTCATAAACTTATTGCTGCTTGCATTTGAAGTGAAGTGAAAGGTGAATCTGAGTGGATGTAGACTAACAGTGATGTTATTTCACATTGATCCTGGGGGGAAGATAAAGTGAACCTACCTTTTGTGCTAAGACAATTGAGGTCTGGGGAATGAACTCAGCTTCTGTGGCAAGAAGAAAATCCAAAGGAACATGGATGCTGGAAATCAGAAACATAAACAGACATTTGCTGGAAAAACTCTGCAGGTCTGGCGGCTTCTCTGGAGAGAAAGCAGAGTTAACCTTTCAGTTCTGAGGAAGGGTCACTGCTCCCGAAGCATTAACTCTGTTGTCTCTCCACAGATCATGAGCATTTCCAGAACTTTTGGCTTCTCAGTTGAGTTGATAAATTCTTTTCCAACACTTCATTAACTTTCACCAACCGGATCTTAATTCTACCATTTGCCGAGATATTTAAGATGGAGCAGATGAATTAAATAGAGTAAAGACCTTTCTAATTTACCATGGGAAGCAAACTCAAGATTGGTCTAAAACTGCCCATTTATGGGATGGCGTGGTGACTCAGTGATCAGCACTGCTGCCTCAAAGCGGCAGGGACCTGGATTCAATTCCAGCCTCAGCTGACTGTGTGGTTTGCACGTTCTCCCCGTGTCAGCGTGAGTTTCCTCCGGGTGCTCCAGTTTCCTCCCACGATCCAAAGATGTGCAGGTCAGGTGGGTTGGCCATGCTAAGTTGCCCGTAGTGTTAGGAGCATTAGTCAGGGGTAAGTATGGGGAATGGGTTTGGGTGGGCTACTCTTCGGGAGGTTGGTGTGGATTGTTGGGCTGAAGGGCCTATTTCCATACTGTAGGGAATCTAATTTATGGTCATGGGCTTTTCTATGGACATTACATATTGAGCTTGCAATGTCTTCTACACATGCTTAAATATTTGAAAAAAAGACGCATTGAAAAGGCCGAGTAAAAAATGAGGTCTGCAGATGCTGGAGATCACAGCTGCAAATGTGTTGCTGGTCAAAGCACAGCAGGCCAGCTGTGCTTTGACCAGCAACACATTTGCAGCATTGAAAAGGCCATCTATCTGTAGGGTCCCATCCAGAATAGTTCCTCCATTGAAATGGAAGAAGGGGACAAACAAAACAAAAATATAATGATTTCTCTATTATGGAGATGCCATGTTGAACAAATTGAACCATAATCACTCCTTAAGTTTCCTCTTGGCCTTTCCAATACTGCTTCTCGCAAAATAGCCTCTTGACAACAGGCCTGTCTTCCCAGCAAAAATACCTCTCGAACTTTCAAAAGGAGCAGCATTGTCTTCATTGCAAGGTTGATTTCTGAGGTCAGTTATTTCCCCATTGGTTAGCACTCTTGACAAACAAACAAACAAATTGTAAATATTTCTGCGATAACTTTTGTGGGCGGCACGGTGGCACAGTGGTTAGCACTGCTGCCTCACAGCGCCTGTAGACCCGGGTTCAATTCCCGACTCAGGTGACTGACTGTGTGGAGTTTGCACGTTCTCCCCGTGTCTGCGTGGGTTTCCTCCGGGTGCTCCGGTTTCTTCCCACAGTCACAAAGATGTGCGGGTTAGGTGAATTGGCCAAGCTACATTGCCCGTAGTGTTAGGTAAGGGGTAAATGTAGGGGTATGGGTGGGTTGCGCTTCGGCGGGTCGGTGTGGACTTGTTGGGCTGAAGGGCCTGTTTCCACACTGTAAGTCTAATCTAAAAAAAAACTTTTATTTATTTTGGTGTCTAAATGCAAGTCCATAAAAAGCCTCAATTGAACGTCCCTCGTTACTTTTAGGATGGTCCTTCGAGTCTCAAGAGATATCTGGCTGCTTCTAATAGTCTATTGATACACAGTTGTATAAAGTGTTAAAGGGTGAGTGAGAGGGGGCTGAGCATTGATCCACATTGTCCATTGGTTTGCTGTGGATCTTGATGGTTGCACAGTGGGAGCCTTTATCTTCCAAATATTTAACTGAAGGCCCATGCTCTCATTCACCTCCATAAATGCTGTGATGGTGGTTTGGAGGTCAGCTTCTGAGCTTGCACACATATCTGCATGACATAGCTCAGTGACGGAGTTTGGGGCTGGTGTTGGCTGGTGGTTACACCGGCTGACCAGTTGCCCCGAGAGAAGCTCCACTCCAGTCCTCGTGGATACGGCGTAGTGGTGCGGGGGAATGGAGAAGAGCATTGGTGCAACGACACAGCCTCACTTGACCCCCGGTTTGCACATGCAACGGGCCCTGCGATGGCTCCATTGGTGAGGATCTTGGCTTGTACATCGTGGTGCAGCAGATGGGGGATGGTGACAAATGTTTGCAGACTGCCCAATTTGAGGAGAATGTTGATATTCCCTACCAGCTAACAGAATCAAAGGTTTTTTTTATGAGGTCGATGTAGAGAGAGTTTCTGCTGCTCTCTGCACTTTTCTTAGAGTTGTCTCGCCATGAAGCCTACGTCCTCTGCGCGCCTTGATAGACAATGAATTTCAGCATTGCCACCAACTCACTCATGCAGCCCTGAGCCGACTGAGGAACCAAATATTTAATAGAGATATCAAACCTATACCCGGTCGCGGTCGACAGCACAATAGTAGATTCAATATCCGATCCCTGAAGAAAAGTCACCAGCAATGCCTCTGCAAAATCCCACAAATTCACTGGCAGGATAGACGCTCCAATACCACCCTAACCCTCTGTCCAGCTAACATCCCTAGCTTCGCTGCATTGCTTACACTCAATGAACTGCAATGAGTGGACCACGTTGTTTACATGCCTGACATAAAGCTTCCAAAACAAGCTCTTTACTGAGCTCTGTCACTGAAAGTGATTACCAGGAGGAACGCTTCTATAACATCCCCAGAGCCTCCCGGAAAAAAATGGAATATCCTCGCTAACTCGTGAGAAGCCTCTGCAAAACAACCAATCACCTTATCTCCAACAGGCCCAGGTAGAGACCAAGTGCAGACAGTAGAAGGAGTGAGCGATAACCTAAGACTTCCACCCTTCAGGCTGTTCAGAAAGTATCTGTGGCAGAGTGTACAAGTCCTGAATCGGAGACCTCAGGACCCAGAACTCCCTCGTGGGGAGTGTCATCCTCGGTCCCGAAGGACTGCTGAAGAAGTAGAAGAGTGTCATAGACACTGGTGGGGCCGTGCTCCAATGTGATCACACATCTTCAGGGATGAAGAATATTGACCTGGATTTTCTGATAGTTGGACAGTCCATCATGTTGTTCCAACATAGATGGGAGTTATGCCTGTGGAATCTGCATTTCAGCAGGATTGCTCAGGGAATCAAAGATTCCATGGAGTAATTCCTCTCCACTTCTCTCTGGGTGGCATGGTGGCTCAATGGTTAGCACTGCTGCCTTACAGCACCAGGGACCTGGGTTCAATTCCAGCCTCAGGTGACTGTCTGTGTGGAGTTTGCACATTCTCCCCACGTCTGCGTGGGTTTCCTCCGGGTGCTCCCGCAATCCAAAGATGTGCGGTTTAGGTGGATTGGCCAAGATAAATTGCCCGTAGTCTTCAGGGATGTGTAGGTTGGGTGTATGAATCAGGGGTAAATATAGAGAAACAATGTAGGTGAATGGGTCTGGGTGGGATACTCTTTGGAGGTTACGGTGGACTTGTTGGGCCAAAGGGCCTGTTTCCACAGTTTAGGGATTCTAATTCTTGTAACCCTCTGAAAGTATCCTTCTTAAATTGGGGAATTCAGAGGGTTCTGATGAAATTAATCATTTGAAATGTTCGACCATTAAACATGTAGTCGAACTCCTGATTAACTATTCAACCTACCCCATAATTACCTCATGCACCCACGACTCCAACTTGACACCTCTTTCCTTCCCCACACACCTCTCCACCCCCAATGTCCCAATAATGCCCAGCGCACTTCGAACCTAACATCCTGCTCCCCCACTCATGACATGACCTTCGCCGTCCCAAGACCGCACAGTAGCGCCAGATTGGGTGGAGCTTAATGTCGCTTCAGCATTCACTCTTTCAGAATCATAACCTTATAGGGGAGGGACCGGCCTAGTGATATGAGCACTGGACTCTTAATCCAGACACTCAGGTAATGTTCTGGGAAGCCCATTTCAAATCCCACAACTGCAGATGGTGGAATTTGAATTCAATAGAAATCTAATCTAATGATGACTGTGAATCCATTGTCAACTGTTTGAAAGTACCATCTGGCTCATTAATGTCCTATAGGGAAGGAAACTGCCATCCTTACCTGGAGTGACCTACATGTGACTCCAGACCCACAGCAATGTGGTAATTAGGGATGGGCAATAAATGCTGGGCCAGCCTCATCCTATGAATTAATTTTTTAAAATCCCACAACATTGTCAGACAGTGGCACCTGAACATCTGAGCAATGGTGATGCCGATAATTATGCTACAATAGTATCAGCCGGGCATAGAGAGAAATGTGGTTGAGGTACAAAAGAGGAGCAGAAGAGAAACACTTGACATTGCTGTATTTAATAGAACATATGCTTTCGTGTAAATAAAGGTTTAGAGATCTCCAGAGAGACAGAGAAAGCCTTATTCCAAGTTAAGGATACATTTCGGATGCAAGGCACTCGGAGCAATGCAACCAGACAGAGGAGTGTCTGAGAGTAGACTCCCAAGAGAACCAAGAAATAATCCATGAAAGGATAGCCAGCAGGCCAGAGTTTCAGAGAGGAACTCAATCTATAGGCACAGCTGAAGCAGCCCAGACAAGAGTTATCACAGTGTACTCTCAAAGCAAGAACAACAATCGTATCAAAGAGACCACGGCTGTCCCAAAGCCCACCTCACTTCCAGAATCACTTCTTTCAGCTCATTGGGACACAATTTAATTACTTCAGCTATCAATTTCTTGTGAAGTCACGTCATAAACACCCTTTTTTGCGTTGAAGTGAAATTGACGTTCGCATGTCACAAGTCACCGTCTTCACCACAGCTTCTTTCTCTTGTTCCTATCTCCCAGAGTACGCAGCCACCGGCAGTTTCTTCCCCACCCCAAACCCAACTGCGTTACTTGTCTCGGTAATGGGACACACACTGAGAAAGACCCACCATCTGTCTGTGTCTCCAATCCCAACACCCAACCGGCACACTTACCTATCCCCCCCAACCGCCCCCCTCTACTTCACTGCAGCACAGGAGTGAAGTGAGGGAGGAATAATTCAAATCTGTTGAAGGAGCCCAGCAGGATGGACTCCACAGGACCTAATAATGATTATTGGCAATGACTGAATTCTGCCAATTTTATGAATGATTGATGGGACTGTAAGGTGGCAGTTTCCCAACCAGTGCTCCCTATAAGGTCTGTGGAAAAAGAAATGGTTAATGTTTTGAGCCTGCTATGTCTCCTTCAGAACTGAAGTTCTTCCAGCATTTTTTTGTGTATGATTTAGAGTTCAAAAATCTTTGCTTTTATTATAAGGTTTCAGGATGTGGGCTGGTTGCAGACATCCTGTGAGTACAGCAATACTTTGACATATTGTAAATGGACCTGTTATATAAGCACTGGCCAATCACAGTATCAGTTCATCTGTTAAGAATTGGTCAGTTTTCCCTCTTTTTCTGGACAACATGCACAACCTTGACTGAAATTTGACTGACCTGATTAAACCTTACCAATCATGAGTTGCTTTGTAATGGCAATATGGTTCAAAGGGTCTTTGAATCATGGAATCCCTACAATGTGGAAGCAGGTCATTTGACCCATTGAGTCTACATTGACTATCTGAAGGGCATCCTTCCAACCTATTCCTATAATCTTGCGCCTCCCTACACATTCCTGCCCACTATTGACAATTTCCCATGGTCAATCCACGTAACCTGCACATCTTTGGACTGTGGGAAGAAACCAGAGGAAACTCACGCAGACTCGGGGAGAATGTGCAAATTCCACAGCGGCAGTCGCCCAAGCTGAGAATCGAACCCAGTTCCGTGATGCTGTGAGGCAGTAGTGCTAAACACTGAGCCACCATATTGCCCCAATTGTGGCACAGTGGTACTGTCTCTGCCTCTAGCTCAGAAGGTCTGGGTTCACATTCCACCTCAAAATGAGGTGGCTGCAGAGGTGTGTCATAACAAGATAGTTTAAATAAAATATAGTTTATTAAGAATAGGGCAGAAACTTTGCAAAGCTCCTCATGAATTTCATCATAGATTTTGTGGAAGAGCACATGTTTAGTTCCCTCATTGACTTGGTCATGGTCAGGGACTCCCGAATAAAACCTGAATTCTGCTGGAACTCTGAAGAAGCGGTAGGCCATTCAGCCCTATGTGCCTGTTCTTCCATTCAATGAGATCATGGCTGATCTACTGCCAAATTCCATATACTTGTCTTTGAATTGATTCCATATCCCTTAATACCTTTGCTTAATAAAAAAAAAATCAATCTCAGATTTAAAATTAACCGATCCAGCATCTACTCCCAAAGAGAATTCCAAATCTCTCCCAACCTTTGTGTGGAAGTGCTTCCTAATATCTGTCCTGAACGGTCTGGCCTTAATTCTCAGACTATGCCCCCTAGTTCTAGAATCCCCAACCAGTTGAAATAGTTTATCGTTGTCTACCCTGCCTTTCCCTGTTAATATCTTGAAGCCTTCAATCAGATTATCTCTTCAGCATCTAAATACTCGAGAAAACAGTTTGTAATATTGCTCATTATAACCTAACTTCTGAAGTCCAGGTGATGGCTAGATACTAGATTAGATTCCTTACAGTGTGGAAACAGGACCTTTGGCCCAACAAGTCCACACCGTCCCTCCAGAGAATAACCCACCCAGACCCATTCCCCTACCCTGTATTTACCCCTGACTAATACACCTAACACTATGGGCAGTTTAGCATGGCCAATTCACCTGATCTGCACATCTTTGGATTGTGAGAGGAAACCAGAGCACCAGGAGGAAACCCACACAGACACAGGGAGAATGTGCAAACTCCACACAGACAGTCCCCCGAAGCTGGAATTGAACCTGGGTTCCTTCCCCTGTGAGGCAGCAGTGCTAACCACTTAGCCGCCATGCCACTGTGCCACCCCTTAGAACATTAGTCGGGACCTTTGGATCACTAACCCAATGACATGACAACTACATCACTGTCTCCCCATTACTGGGGCATATTTACAAAACCCTGGTTTTAGACTCCCACGCAATGAAAGCCCCTCTTTATGTCAATACTATTGTGCCCTCCTTAATGCTAATTAACTTGCTCTAGTCATAGTCATTTGAGAGGAGTCGAAATCTGCAAAATATTTCCTGATAGTTCCTTGCAATATTCAATAGTTTAATTAATCTGACTGTATTTGCCTGTTCACTGATCTATGTCAACTTTGCTTAGTTGCTGAAATCTGTAAGTAGTGACAAAAAGCTGTAGTAACCTTGCAGATGGTCCCAGGAACAGGCACAAAGATTGTTGGAGAAACACAGAAGGTCTGGCAGCATCTGTGGACAGAGAAATAGTTAACTGAAGTTTCTCCAACATTTTCTGTGTTTGAGTTAGAAATCCAGAATCTGCAGTATTTTGCTTTTACTGTAAGGTTGCAGGGTGTGGGCTGATAGTATGGTTCAGAAATTCTGTGAGTACAGACATACCTTAAAGTGTTGGAATTGTAACTGTTGTAAACTAACGATGAGTGTCATCTCTGCATTGCTGTGAGATAAATCAGATACAGGTATCCCCAGCTTTTTGAACGTTTACTTTACACAATGTCACTTTTACGAAAGACCTACGTTAGTATATTAAAGACCTACATTAGTATATTGAAGACCTACATTAGTATATTAAAGGCCTACATTAGTATACTAAAGACTCACAAGAGTATATTGAAGACCTCCATTGGTATACTAAAGACCTACATTAGTATACTAAAGATCTGTATTAGTATATTAAAGACCTACAATAGTATATTAAAGACCTACATTAATATACTAAAGACCTACATTAGTATATTGAAGACCTACATTGGTATACTAAAGACCTACACTAGTATACTAAAGACCTACATTAGTATACTGAAGACCTACATTAGTATACTAAAGACCCACATTAGTATATTGAAGACCTACATTAGTATATTAAAACCTACATTAATATATTAAAGACCTATATTAGTATATTAAAGACCTACATTAGTATACTAAAGACCTATATTAGTATACTAAAGGCCTACATTAGTATACTAAAGACGTACATTAGTATGTTGAAGACCTACATTGGTATATTAAGGATCTACATTAGTATATTAAAGACCTATATTAGTATACTAAAGACCTATATTAGTACCTGTTTTCATGAATCTGAAGATGATTTTTGCATTTACGAAAAATGGCAATATATTTTCCCATATAAATCATGCATCTTTGCTTTATGCCATTTTCAACTCACAGAAGGTTTCCTGGGAATGCTCTACTTTCAGATAGTGGAGGCTAGCTGTGCATAAAATGGATAGCAAATTGGTGACTATTTCATATTCTTCGTTCAGAAGTAAGTCTTTTGTTGCACTTTCTCTAGTGTATCCATTTCCTTTTATTTTTCAAATGGAGACCAGAATTGGTTATAGTGAGGTCTAACTAAGATCGTAATGTTGTCTGGGTTAGATGAGCAATCACTCATATTTCCAGTTATACAAATCACCAAATGTTATTAAAGGTTATCCTGTTTTTCTTTAGTAAGCAGGTTAGGGAGATATGGTTAATCTTTTCAAAAACAATTTAAAAACAGGTTGTGAGACAGAATTCCAAATTATAGTCATAGAGCTGAATAGCATGGAAACAGACCCTTCAGTACAATTTGTCCATGCCCATCAGATATCCTAAATTAATCTCATCCCATTTGCCAACATTTGGCCCATATCCCTCTAAACTCTTCCTATTCATGTACCCATCCAGATGCCTGTTAAATGTTGTAGTTGTACCAGCCTCACCACTTCCTCTGGCAGCTCATTCCATACAAGCACCATCCTCTGCGTAAAAACATTGCCCCTCAGGTCCCTTTTATATCTTGCCCATCTCACCTTAAAACTAAGCCGTTTAGTGTTGGACTCTTTAATCAGCCGTCCATTCTAATTATTTTCATGTCTATACATTTGTGTCATCTATTTACCATTTCTCTCACTAATATTATGAAGTGTTCAGTAAATTCTGAGTTCATGCAAGATTTATCAAATTCTTTATAATCTTTGTGACAATCGGATCATCCCTTTCATCTCAGTGTTAATGTACAAAGCCCTAATTATTCCAGTCTCTCTTAATAGATGTGATCCTATGTAGTAACAGCATAAAATAGCATATTTATACCATCATTCGATAGCAAGAGAGCAGTTATTCCACCACCCACATCCATTGTCCTGTTTATATTTAGTCTCTTTAATGAATGGTGTTCATTCTCTTCATTTAGTCACTCTCCTCCTTCCCCCATGTTGTTCTTTGAAGCATTTATAATCTTATTTTCAATTTTGAGTTGTTGGATTTGCAGTCCTTACGTTGGTGTATGGGGCTCTGAACCTTGCACTGATGTTGCACCATCACTTAAGGTTAGATTTGATTCCCTACATTATGAAAACAGGCCTTCAGCTCAACATGTCCACACCGACAAGTAACCCACCCAGACCCACTCCCCTACCCTATATTTATCCCTGGCTAATGCACCAAATACTGTGGGCAATATATCAAGGCCACTTTACCTGACCTGCACATCTTTGCAATTGTGGGAGGAAATCAGAGCACCCGGAGGAAACCCACGCAGACACGGGGAGAACGTGCAAACTCCACACAGACAGTTGCCCAAGGTGGGACTCGAACCCAGGTCCCTGGAGCTGTGAGGCAGCAGTGCAAACCACTGAGCCACTGTGCTGCCCTTAGCATAGGAGAAGATGTCCGTGCTGCTCGTTCCTATTACAGTCATCTGCTCTGTTGTAATTATGTGCTGTCGGAGAAAATAAACCACCTCCATGTGACACATTGAAAACACAGAAGTAAGAATGGAAGGCAATTATTAAGGCTCAACCAGGACGGAAATAGGTATTAAGTAGCATTATCATCATCGGCTGTCCCTCAGCTCATGGTTGACCTTTATTCAGGGTCGTGGGATTTTGTTCTGTATCTTCACAGTCTGAATCTCCACCCATTGGGCACATGGGACCGAATGAGGATAGGAGATCTTGGGTTGCAAGAATTTCTTCCCTCCCTCCACTGCCTCCTGACTGAGACTGTGAACGTGATACAGCTTTGTCAACACGTTTGACTGTTTTGAATGATTGATAATAGCCGCTCCTTCAGGTTATTTCGGTCAATGGTGCTGTGCTTCAAAGAGGGCTCAGGATTGTCTTTCAGAGTGTTCTCTTTGTCATCTCCTGGAATGTCGGCCACCTGAGAGGAGTGGGCTGCAGGATTGTTTTTCAACCATCCAGGCACAACAGACATTGCATTGAAGTGGATTTGGGAGCTGGGAGTGTGGTGTTGGAAAAACACAGCAGGTCAACCGAGGAGCAGGAAAATCGACGTTTCGTCCATAGGCCCTTCATCAGGAATGTCGATTTTCCTCCTCCTCGGATGACCTGCTGTGCTTCTCCAGCACCACACCCTCGAGTCTAATCTCCAGCATCTGCCGTCCTCACTTTTGCCCTGGAGTTTGGAGGTGTTTTGCCAAAGTTGTATGGAGCCAGCTCCAACAGTGATGCAGGCATATGTTCAGTAGTCCTCCCATTGTATCTGGTGGAGCCATTGCTGATGGACTTGGTCTCAACCTGTTGTGCGTCACTGTTATACATTCCAGGTAGCAGTACAGAACAGGACAGGGATGACAGCAACTGTGTGCACTAAGATCTTGGTGACCAGCAGAGGCATCTGTTGTCAACTACTGGCTGATGACGTTTGCCAAAGGTTGAGGTTGGACAGCTGACTCAGTGCTGGATCTGCTCATCAGTGTCTTGAGTGGGAGATCTGAAGTAGGCCCCTACAGATCCTCAGGGCAAACAACTCCACTGCTCTGTGGATGACCACTTCAACTCCCCTTCCCACACCACCAAAGACATGCAAGTCCTGGGCCTCCTCCACCACCAAATCATAGCCACCTGACGCCTGGAGGAGGAACTCCTCATCTTCCGCCTTGGCACCCTACAACCACACAGTATTAACATCGATTTCACCAGTTTCCTCATCTCCCCACCCACCACCTCATCCCAGATCCAACCCTCCAACTCGGCACAGCCCTCTTGAACAGTCCCACCTGTCCATCTTCCTTCCCACCTCTCTACTCCACCCTCCATTCTGATCTATCACCATCATCCCTTCCCCACCTGCATCTACCTCTCGCCTTCCTAGCTACCTTCTCCCCACCCCATGCCCCCTTCCCTCCCGACGTTCCTGATGAAGGGCTCATGTCCGTAATGTTGACTCTCCTGCTCCTCAGATGCTGCCTGACCTGCTGTGTTTTTCTAGCACCCCACATTTTGACCTACAAAGTCTCGACCAGGGCCAAGCAGGGCAGTGTGCACACCTCCACACAATACTCGGTGGTGACTATCCACTTCGACAAGGGTCAACTGTCCTCTGGTGCCCATTTGAATGCTGCTTAGATGCCGAACTCTTTACCCTCAGTCACCTTCATGCTAAAACTAGACTGACTATGGACACACACAATGTACAAGTTTGGCTGCTTTGCCATTGACCACACCGCATGAGGTCCTCAAGGCATTCTCAAATTCTCCATTTGTGCACACATGCCTGTCCTTGAATATTCCCGAAAGAAAACTCCTTTATCATCCCGCGACAGGTCAACTAAATATTCCACCTTCTGTATCCAGAGACTGTGGAATCTGCTAAGCTTTAACATCGGCGCCTGTTATTAAATTCGAAGGTGAGAGCCAATTCGCAAGCGGCTCAGCAGAATTGATCTTTCTGTGAGATCTAGTTTTCTGTTGTGTATTTTGTTGATGTGGCATGCTGCAGTTTCTGCTCAAAATGATTAATGAACACATTTCAAGTGTAGGTTCTCTCTCGGATGGAAGAAAGCTCAACTGCAGAAATGCGGGGCTGGAGTGCACAGTGGGACACACATATTAACATACAAAGTATTCGAAAGTGATGTTTTAAATGCACTCTTCCGTCAACAGGGACTCCTGAAAAGCCCAAATCATGATGCCAGGCAACCAGTTATTACAGATAATGTATTATTTGCTGCAAAGCAGCTTCACCACGAGCTGATAAGGAACATAATGAACTACTGGAGTACCTGTTACCGGCAGCTTAATAATATGTTTTAATTGACAGCCTGGAACATTTCAAGTCCCGCATCTATTATTCTCCCCAGTAGGTATACGCTCAAATCTTTATATAGAGCAATGTCTTGCAATTGGCTTTGCATTTATCGACGAACAAAGAAGACCTGCAAAGCTTGATTGCAAAGCCACATCTGTCTCTCGTTTTCCAGTCTTTTCTAAGCACAAAGCTAAACATTTCACAACTGAGAGTGCAAAACAAGCATGGTAACACCAACTCCTTTGTAGTTTTAAGTATCCAGCATCTCACTTAGGGTTTCACCCATACATAACTCAAAACATTTGACATTCTGCAACTGTTTCTCACACAGGGGCATGTGTCATCAGGGTCACCCAAGTTATAGAGCCATAGAGATGTACAGCATGGAAACAGCTTCTTCAGTCCAACTCATCCATGCCGACCAGACATCCTAACTTTAATCTGGTCCCATTTGCCAGCACTTGACTCACGTCGGTCTTAAACTCTTCCTATTCATATACCCTTTTAAATGTTTTAATTGTACCCCAGCCTCCACTATTTCCTCTGGCAGCTCATTCCATGCCACGCACCACCCTCTGCCGCATAGGTCCATTTTAAATCTTTTCCCTCTCACCTTCAACCTGTGCTCTCTCGTTTTGAACTCCCCCACCTCAGGGAAAAGACGTTGCCTATGTCCCCTATCCATGCCCCTCATAATTAATTGGAGGGGGGAAATCTTCAGGGATGTCAGGTAAGACCAGGGTGGTGGGGCCAACTGATTGACCCTTCCACTGAGCCAGGACAAGTGCTATCTCTTTGTGTTTGGTGACTCTTCTTTCAAAGGGGTTGGAGTAGAAGAATTGGGAAGTCTTAATGTGACTGTACGAGTGAGACCACATCTGGGGTTCTGTGTATAAAGAGTGAGGTCTGCAGATGCTGGAGATCAGAGCTGAAAATGTGTTGCTGGTTAAAGCGCAGCAGGTCAGGCAGCATCCAAGGAACAGGAAATTCGACATTTCGGGCAAAAGCCCTTCATCAAGAATGAAGAAAGTGTGTCCAGCAGGCTAAGATAAAAGGTAGGGAGGAGGGACTTGGGGGAGGGGCGATGGAGATGTGATAGGTGGAAGGAGGTCAAGGTGAGGGTGATAGGCCGGAGATCAAGGTGAGGATGATAGGCCGGAGATCAAGGTGAGGGTGATAGGCCGGAGGTCAAGGCCTATAACCCTCACCTTGACCTCCTTCCACCTATCACATCTCCATCGCCCCTCCCCCAAGTCCCTCCTCCCTACCTTTTATCTTAGCCTGCTGGACACACTTTCTTCATTCTTGATGAAGGGCTTTTGCCCGAAACGTCGAATTTCCTGTTCCTAGGATGCTGCCTGACCTGCTGCGCTTTAACCAGCAACACATTTTCAGCTCTGGGGTTCTGTGAACAGTTTTGGTCCCCTTATTTAGGGAAAAGTATCATTTCGCTTGAGGCACTTTGGAGAACATTCACTGGGACAGCTCCTGGTATGAGCAAAGGCTAAACAGATGGGGACTGCAGTCACTAGAGTTTAGAAGAATGGGAGGTGATCTCAGTGTGACGTATCAGATTCTGAAGGGGCTTGACAGGGTCAATGCTGAGAGGGTGTTTCCCCTCATGGAAAAGTCTGGGAGCAGAGACCTAGTTTCACAATAAAGGAGCACCAATTTCAGACTGAGATGAGGAGGAATTTCTTCTCTCAGAGGGTTGTGAATCTTCAGAACTCCTTGTCAGAGAGACTTGTGGGGGCAGAGTCCTTGTGTATATTTAAGGCTGAGATAGATCAGTTGGGGACTCAAGGGATACAGGGAAAGGGCAGGAAGGTGGATGTGAGGAATGTCGGATCAACCACGATCCTATTGAATGGCGGAGTAGGTTCAAGGGACTGATTGGCCTACTCCTGCTTCTTTTATGGTCTTACAAGCAGAGAGTCATGTTTCAATTGATTGCATGAGTTAACTCCCCAAGTTGGACAGCTTTTGCAGGTTGCTTTAGGAATCAGTGACTTTTTTTTTGTGAAATAGAAATCAACCGTCATTTTGTTTAAGACTATTGGACTGAATTTTCAGGGTTTTGTCCTGCAGCTCCAGTTATCCAATGGAAAACAAGTAGGCTGAGACATCCTGCACTGTATGAGCCTATCCGTCTCTTTTTAGGAGTTGAGTTTGGGAAGATCAGAGCTTATGAAGTTTCTGAGCTGCACTAAGTACTCCAAGTATATGACTTCATTTGAGGTTTACTAAGTAACATCATGACTGACAGCTGCGGCATTCAGTCTGATGACTGGTTTGGATTTAATTTTGTACATCTCTGAAATGTCAGGACTCAGTTTCATGTATCCATCAACGTACATGGAATTAGATCTGGTCGGAACTGATTTTACTTAAAGCATTGAGTGCTTTTGGCATTTGAACTGATATTACTTAAGATTTGCAAATCCTGCAGCATTCAATCATCCATATATTTCCAGGGTTGATACCAGGCCATTTCAGCTTCCCCGTGTCGGAATTTTGACTGATTCATTGCGGTGAACATGGTTATCTGATTACAATGGAGCAAGTGATTTGCTGTAGTCCAACATCTCATGACAAATCCCTGAAATTTCTCAGCTGGTCACGTGGAACGCACATAGTTGCTCGAGTTTTGATAATTTTACATTAAGAAGGACTGGAAACAACAGAGCTGTCAGCCAAAGCAGAGCAAGCAATATATTCCCTGATGCAGTAAATTGCTTGCTCTCCCTATCAGCACAAATTTAAAAGCTACTTCATTTATCAGTACAAGCTGCAGAGATTTAAAAAAGGATTAGATTCTCTTGTTCGAATTCTTTAAGCCAATTGCATTTTAATTGAATGACACGTTGTTAAATTCAGGAGCATATTAGATTAGATTACCTACAGAGTGGAAACAGACCCTTCGGCCCAACAAGTCCACACCGACCATCAGAAATTCTCCCTGTGTCTGCGTGGGTTTCCTTCGGGTGCTCCGGTTTCCTCCCACAATCCAAAAATGTGCAGGTCAGGTGAATTGGCCATGCTAAATTGCCTGTAGTGTTAGGTGAAGGGGTAAATGCAGGGGAATGGGTCTGGGTGGGTTGCGCTTCGGCGGGTCAGTGTGGACTTGTTGGACCGAAGGGCCGGTTTCCACACTGTAAGTAATCTAAGAAAATCAGTAACTCACCCAGACCCATCTCCCTCTGATTAATGCACCTAATACTACAGGAGAAAACCTACACAGACACGGGGAGAACGTGCAAACTCCACAAAGTCACGCGAGGCTGGAATCGAACTTGGGTCCCTGGCGCTATGAGGCAGCAGTGCTAACCACTGAGCCATTGTGCTACTCCTAAACATTGAATGGTCAGAAATTAGGTTTGTTTTGAGTATGATGTAGTCCTTACAATGCCACAGACAGGAGTTTGGGTTCTCCTTGAGCCACTGAAGACAGGTTGCCTGCATCTTCGTTAATGAACAGGACGTGGGCATTGGAAAAGGCCAAAATGTGTTACCCATCCCCAAACTGGGGAGCTTGTTCAGCCAAACATCCCCAAACTGGGGAGCTTGTTCAGCCAAACATCCCCAAACTGGGGAGCTTGTTCAGCCTTTTCAGAGGGCTAAGAGTCACGCCAAGGTCAGACCAAGTAATGATGGCAGAATTCCTTTCCTGAAGAAATTAGTATGCTGGATGGGTTTTTAACAACAATCAGTGAGAGCTGTCATCACTTCCAAAGGTAACTTTAAGAAATTCCAGACTAATTCACTGTAGGAAATGCCATTAAATGTCAGAGTTAGGGTTGAACTTCTGTCCCCAGTGAAGCAGACTGGGATTTAGACGTCTAATCTGGTGTGCATGACCACTATGCGACCATCTCAGCACTGAGTTGTAGTTGTTCTTGCTAACCTTTTTGGTTAGAAACAAGTAGATCACACAAATGAGACTCTCTGCTTGAAATTAAGACGTTTTCCCGTGAGTGGGTCTGATAAGGTCACATATTAAATTTGAATCTCTAAGTATTGGCAAACTCACATAGCATAAAAATCGAAACATTATTGTCACTATATCCTCTCCCAGAGCCCCCATTATCAGCATAAATATCACCTATCCCCAATTATTTTCAGTTCTAACAAAGGGTCATTGGATTTGAAATGTTACCTCTATCCTCAGGTGCAGCCAGGCCAGCTGAATTTCTCTAGCACTTTCTATTTGTGTTTCAGATCTCCTGCGCCCACAGCCCTTTGTTTTATTACACACGTCCAAATTGCCTATTCAGTGTTAGCACATTGGTCCGTTCTCCATGGTGAATTTATCTACTACTTTGCAACATAAGTTAAAAATCACACAACACCAGGTTTATTTGGAAGTACTAGCTTTCGGAGCGCTGCTCCTTCATCAGGTAGCTGTGGAACAGGATCATAGGGGCGGCACGGTGGCACAGTGGTTAGCACTGCTGCCTCACAGCACCAGGGACCCGGGTTCAATTCCCGCCTCGGGCAACTGTCTGTGTGGAGTTTGCACGTTGTCTGCGTGGGTTTCCTCCGGGTGCTCCGGTTTCCTCCCACAATCCAAAGATGTGCGGGTCAGGTGAATTGGCCATGCTAAATTGCCCATAGTGTTAGGTAAGGGGTAAATGTAGGGATTTGGGTGGGTTGCACTTCGGCGGGTCGGTGTGGACTTGTTGGGCCGAAGGGCCTGTTTCCACACTGTAAGTAATCTAAAAAAAAATTTATAACAAAAGATTACAGTGTCATGCAACTGAAATGACATATTGAACAAACATGTTAAGTCATTCAGCTTTTAGAATGGGTTGCAGGTTTTGGTTCATTAATATGTGAATCCCAGATCTTCTTTTAAGTCACATTCTATGGCTAACTTAAGGTTTTATAAAAAAAAAGGTGACATCTCAGCTCAGACAATGCATTAAAGGTGTGAGTTTAGAGTCCGACTGTATCCCAGACGTCTTTGCAACATTAAACATTCATTGTGGGTACTGGTCCACTGTTTACCAACATTTCCTATAATCGTTCCCATCCAATCTTCCCTGCCATTGTGACAAAGGGCACAATCAAATCTAACTTCACTCTGTGCGCAGGGGGACCGGGATAGCCCCTATTGATGGAAGCCTGGCTGATATACCTGTACCTGCTCAGAACTTTAGTGGTAACAGCCCTATCCTGGGTGAGTTCACCCACTTCTGCACAGAACATTGATCAAACCGCAATGTTTCTGGAAACAGAAAAAATGCTGGAGATCACAGCATCTGTGGAGAGAGACCAAGCTAATGTTTCCAGTCTAAACTCGAAACGTTAGCTTGCTTTCTCTCTGTGGACGCTGTCTGACCTGCTGTGATTCAGTACAGATTCCAGCATCTGTAGTAATTTGCTCCTACATTGTGAGATCTTCCTGATACGTGTGGCTAATTTTCTTGAAAAGAAAAATTATTACAGTAATTTATTATCATTTTTGCAGCATTGCTTTGATTCACTGCACCTGTTATAATCATTACTTTGCCAGTTATTAGCTTTAGCTAATAAAGTTGTGTTTGTCTCCCTTAATATCTGCTAAGCTGTTGAACTTCAGAAAATGATTTAAGTGCCACCCTTAAATTTCTTCCTGGATAATAAATTCACTGAGCTTTATTCTGCTTTTTCAAAGCTATATTTGAATAATACTTTCAGATTTATTCTTCTCCTCTTTGAAATCAGAACGCTCCTTCCTTAGTGTCAAACCAGCTGAAAGTCTGGTGAAGGGCTTTTGCCCGAAACATCGATTCTCCTGCTCCTCGGATGCTGCCTGACCTGCTGTGCATTTCCAGCACTATACTCTCAACTCTCCCACCCTGCCCCCTGTAAAAACACCATCCCATATTCCCAATTCCTTCGCCTCTGCCGCATCTGCTCCCAGGAGGACCAATTCCACTAGCGAACAACCCAGATGGCCTCCTTCTTCAACGACCACAATTTCCCCTCAGACGTGGTTGATGATGCTCTCCACCGCATGTCCTCCACTTCCCGCTCCTCTGCCCTTGAACCCCGCCCCTCCAATCGCCACCAGGACAGAACCCCACTGGTCCTCACCTACCACCCCACCAACCTCCAGATACATCGGATCATCCTTCTTCATTTCCACCACCCAAGATATATTTCCCTCCCCTCCCCTATCATCATTCCGGAAAGACCACTCCCTCCGCGACTCCCTCGTCAGGTCCACACCCCCCACCAACCCAACCTCCACTCCCGGCACCTTCCCCTGCAACCGCAAGAAATGCAAAACTTACGCCCACACCTCCCCCCTCACCTTCCTCCAAGGCCCCAAGAATCCTTCCATATCCGTCACAAATTCACCTGCATCTCCACACACATCATTTACTGCATCCACTGCACCGATGTGGCCTCCTCTACATTGGGGAGAAAGGCCGCCTACTTGCAGAACGTTTCAGAGAACACCTCTAGGACACCCGGACCAACCAACCCAACTGACCCGTGGCGGAACACTTTAACTCCCCCACCCACTCCGCCAAGGACATGCAGGTCCTTGGCCTCCACTATCGCCAGACCATGGCAACACAACGCTTGGAGGAACAGCGCCTCATCTTCCGCTTAGGAACCCTCCAACCACAAGGGATGAATGCAGATTTCTCCAGCTTCCTCATTTCCCCTCCCCCCATCTTATCTCAGTCCCAACCCTTGGACTCAGCACCGCCTTCTTGACCTGCAATCTTCCTCCCGACCTCTCTGCCCCCAACTCCTCTCTGGCCTATCACCCTCACCTTAACCTCCTTCCACCTATCGCATTCCCAATGCCCCTCCCCCAAGTCCTTCCTCCCTACCTTTTATCTCAGCCCAGTTGGCACACCTTCCTCATTCCTGAAGAAGGGCTTATGCCCGAAACGTCGATTCTCCTGCTCCTTGGATGCTGCCTGACCTGCTGCGCTTTTCCAGCAACACATTTTTCAGCTCTGATCTCCAGCATCTGCAGTCCTCACTTTCTCAACTCTATAGTCTGGTTTAGAACACAGTGTTTGGACAAACACAAACTGTAGAGAGTGGAAGATGGAAAATTAGCCAGGGGAGCAGTTGAGTGTGGATATGCCAGAAGTGTGGGTGAGATTTACCACAGTGTATCGAGAGGTTGGGAATGATACTATATTGGAGAAATTATTCATTTCCTCCACCATTTTAATTCATTTAAAAGCAGAATGATACAATTATCACTCAACTTCCAGTGCTTTATTTTCTCTCTCTGACACATGTTTATTAACTAGCATTTGTTCTCCAGTTATAGTTTCACCCCCAGTTTGAAAACAAAAAGTTGCAGTCATTTAAATCATGGAGAAAGCATGTTCAGATCATGCTGAGTTTCAGCATCAGACGTGTCGTCTGCTAATTATTTCGCCATATGTTTGGTTTTTAAACTATTTTTAAAAGCAAAAACTGCAATATTGTCATTTTCCCAAACTCCTGTAATTACCTACAATTATGTAGATAGATGTGTTGATGAACCAAATTAATCATGATTAATTTTAATCATGTTTTTCATTGGAAATTGTTTAATTTTTTTACAATGACTCCATGAAATATTTAGTGTTTTATATGAAACTTATTTATACAATTAGACATAATTGTGAGCATCGCATGTTATCAATTATTTATAGTATTAGTTAAAAAAGTAGCTTATTTTTGAACAAAACTGCTTATTCAACATAACAGGGGACAAGAGTGGATGAATAATTAATTCTGTTACATAATGATGTGGGTGAGAGCCACAGATTGAGTTATTGCTAAATGTATTCGTGGGAACAGAGTGCCCGAAGGGAAACAAATCTATATATTTATGTACGTGCTGAGTTATTTTTATTTCTGTGCCTTCTTGAGCACTGCCCACAGACTGCAATTAAATATAACACAGCTCCTTTAGCCTGGCATTTAATGCCTATCAAGATGGCACTTCTGCACTCTGTGATTTTAGACACAATTGCCAGACACTTTGATTTTGTTTTTTGATTGGACAATCAGAACGGTTTCAGCAGAAGCAACTTTCGAAACGGAATTTAACCAGGGCAGTGATGAACTCTCTTTGAGCAGCTACCATGACTAATCCCACATCTCCCTGCCATGCAGTCAACAAGTAAGGCCATTGCTTTTTCAATGTTGATGCCCACCTCCTCTCCACACCAACTGGACCCCCCTTGAGGCACGTGAGATGAGATGGATAGCCTGAGGCATTCATGAGATCTACCTAGTTGTCGAGAGTCTTGAGACTTGCATTACCAGGGCTTAAAGTTTGCATCAAAGTCTAACTCGGAGATGATTCCAACTCCAAGGGTGGGATTTACTAGAGATGAGGAGGTCTCAGGCAGTGGCTGAAGAGCCCTCTGTCTCCCAAATCATGTGTCCATCAGGCCTTCAACTGGGCAGCAGTGATTTCACACACCTCCCTGCAAACATCCCCAGCGTCATGGCCACCCTTGGGATGGAGGCTCACGCCAGCCAATCTGAGGGCATCAGCGCTAATGTTGCTCAGTGACACCACACAGGAAGTGCTGGCTGCTGCCGGTATTGCAGCCACAAGAAGCCAGGTGTCACTGAGGGATCTCTGCAGGCACTGGCAGAAGTAACGGGGTTGGGAAGAGATGTGAACATTGAGGAAGGAAAGGGAAGGCCTGCCACTGAAAGGTCCATTTGATCAAGCCCCTTGGTCAAGGACGAAGAGCCTTTGACCATAGGGTCTGCTGGAAGCTTGCAGGGCTTCCCCGTTCAACTTCTGGGTGAATGAGGCTATAAGTGGGGCCACTAGTCAGAGGGCCTTCTGCCATGGATTTAATCAGAGCTGGGAAATCAGGGGATTCTCCATCATCCTGCTGCCCAGTTAAATATTCCCATCAGCAGCAAATGCACCCTGGGTGAGTGCGAAGGGTACAGTGGACATCACATTTTGGGTGAGGTCTTCAGTATAAAAATTATGGCTTCCCTTCCAGTGCAGCAACAAGGGAAAGCTGCTCTGTTGAAGGTAGGCCAATCTTCTGAGTGCGATATTGATCCAGGGCCTGTCTGCTGTCTCAGGTGACGGTCCCACAGCAGCACCTTTGAGGAAGAAAAGGTGAGTGATCCCCCAGTGTTCCGGTCATTTTGATTCCTCAATCAATATGACCCAAAAGAAAACCTGATAATTCTCATTATCGCTGTCGGTGGGTGCTTGTTGGGTGTAACTTGTTTGCCATATTACATTGCAACAGCAACCAGTTTGTACAGGAAAGTTTTCAATTCAGTAGTCACTTTACATATCGCATGAAAGAGAGGACTCTTCAGGAATTCTTAGTTGGGTGCAAATTGCTTTGGGATGTTTGCTGGTTGTGAAAGGCGCTACATCAGTGCAAATCTTTTCTTTCATTTAGATTGTTTGGATGGCATTCTTGGCTAAACCTCAGTGGAAAATTCTTCAATTCTTTCCAAGTAACACAGGCACCAAGGATGCACCAAGGAATGAATTAGCATACATTTCCTGTCTGCATTATTTTAACAGAACACTGCAAATTCACACTAAAAACTGAAAAAACAGCAGATGCTGCAAATCAGAAACAAAAAGCAGTAATTGCTGGAAAAACTCAGCAGGCCTGGGAAGAGAAATCAGAGTTAATGTTACCTGTCTGAGGAAGGGTTACCAGACCTGAATCATTTACTTGGCTTTCTCTTCACAGATGCTACCACACCTTCTACTTGTAAATTCACAAACTTGTGTAAGGAAGCACACTGACAGAAACGGCAGTCTGTGGTTTGCTTTACATAGCTTTTTATGTTTTCTCATCAACCTGTTAATTCTGCAGTAGGTGGGATTTGAACCTGGGTTTCCTTAGCCAGAGGTAGGAACACTGCCCTTGTGCCTCAAGACCACCCTCTGCATTGGGTTTTAATTATTTTACAAACTATGTGTTTATGGAACTGGTGGAGTTTGAACCTTGACCTCCCTGGGTCAGAGGTAAGGACATTACCACTGCACCCCAAGAGCCCTCATACATTGGCTCTGTTAATGACTGTTCTCTATGAAGCTGACCTTGAATGTTATGTTGTTGTGTCACCCTAGTCTTACGTGGCCATAGGAGCTGCTCTTTCATTAGGGAGAGAAGCAACTGATAGTGGTTTCACCTGAGACCTCAGACGAGGGAAAAAAGCTGAGGAGGAGAGTCCTTCACAGTAACAACAAACCGGTGATGGGAATCGAACCCACACTGCTCCGTAATCCAGCCAACTGAGCTAAAACAATTCCCTGACCTTGAATATCCCTTTTCCTAATGTCATTGGTTGTCACTTGCAGCTGATATTGAGAGCTGTATTACCAGTGACGGTAATGATCACACATCCACCTGATTTAGCTGGGATAAACCTGCCGGAGTATTTATTGAAAAGCACTTGGGTCCCAAATTAAATAAACCGCAGAGTCAATGAGGCTGACATTCCTCGTCAATTATGTAGTCAATTCTTTTAAAAGTCAACTAGCTGCCTGGTCCTCTTTATAATATACACTGACCTAATGATTGATTCTCGATAAGCTTCCACTGACTGTGATACATCTGTTCTTGCTCAATGAGTTCATTACCATATGGCATGAAACGCTCTGCACTTACAGCATGTTCGATGCTGGCTGCAAAGTAATCGGAAGACAGGGTCCTTTGTGTGCTTTTACTTGCAGTGGGATTTTTCTTCTTGAAATGGAGGCTGTTTATTTTTAGCTTGTGTTTGGATAGATCCTTTTAACCAATCAGACAAATGCTAATTTATGTGGAAGGTGACATTGTATAATGTAGCTATTTATAATCCACCTGTTCTGTTTTGTCGTCTGGGTCTTGAACCCAGGTCTCCCAGCTCAGAGGTAAGGACACGACCACTGCAGCACACATTGTGTACCGTTAAAGTTGGAGTTGGCCATAAACTGGCTCACCCATTCAAGAGAGCTGATTGGTGGTGATTGGGTCACCATGCCTCAGGTGAGGGGAGAGGTTGAGAAGGAGATTTTGTCATGGCAACCACTGTTACCATCACTCTGCAAATTGCAAACCAGCCATCCAGCCAACTGAGCTAACCAACCCCCCATGTTGTTATTGAAGTGCGTTTAGGGAAACCTCTCAGTTCAATTAATGTTTTATACAGGATTCTTATTAATATATGTGGAGCTCCAACGTATAAACTCACTGATTGATGATATGTGGAGAGTTCACTGTGTTGTTGAATTGCCAGTTTTAGGGATATTTCTGTGGGAAACTGCCAATAGAGGCGAGATACTTCCCTACAGGGACCATTTTGTTCCCTACATAGACTGGTATTGATAGGTTCTGATTTAGTGCTGAATGACAAGGTCCACCAGGTACTTTCTCAACTCACCACAGCACCAGGGACCCAGGTTCAATTCCAGCCTCAGGTGACTGTCTCTATAGTGTTAGAACATTCTCCCCATGTCTGCGTGGATTTTCTCCGGATTCCTCCCACTGTGCGAAGATGTGCAGGTTAGGGTGGATAGGCCATGCTAAATTACCCCATACTGTCCAAGGATGTGCAGGTTAGGTGGGTTAGCCATGGGAAATGCAGGGTTACATGGATAGAGTAGGGGCTGGGTCTGGGTGGGATGCTGTTCAGAGGGACGGTGTGGACTCAGTGGGCTGAATGGCCTGCTTCCACATTCGAGGATTCTGTGATTCTGTTCTATAATATGAATGACAAAATCTTGGCTCATGAGGCTCTTGTGATATTGTCCCCCCTCTGCACTAAAAGGATTCAAGTTCCACCTGCCTTAGAGCTGTGTCTGAATAGATCAATTGTACGAACTGTAATGAATCGGGATAGGAATATTTTCTTACAACAGTGTTATCCAACAGGAGAGTGGTTGCGGTGACACCAGTTTAGTTGCATGCATGTATTAGGTTGAAAATGCCTCATTTATACTGAACATCATCCACAAAAAATGCAGAATAATATTAAAGTGTACATATGAATGACATGCAAAGTCAAATCACAACCACTGCCCTTCTTGTTAAGTTTTTATTTTTAAATTAAAGTATCGTTCTGATCAGAGTCAATATTAGTGTGGTGCTGGAAAAGCACAGCAGGTCAGGCAGCATCCGAGGAGCAGGACAATCGACGTTTCGGGCAAAAGCCCTTCATCAGGAAATGGTGAAGGGCTTTTGTCCAAAACGTCGATTTTCCTGCTCCTCAGATGCTGCACGACCTGCTGTGCTTTTCCAGCACCACACTAATATTGACTCTGATCTCCACCATTTGAAGTCCTCACTTTAGCCTATTTTTCTGATCAATCTGCTCAGAGATGTTGTTATCCACTTCTGGAGCAGGTGGGACTTGAACCCAGGTTACTCGGTCCCGAGGTAGGGTTCATGTTATCCACGCCACTCTTACAAATGATACCCAATTGTGATGTCTACAGTCTCCTGCGCTCTGCTGGTCAATAAATACTCAGACAGTGTGAGGTGGCAACAGAGCCGCACGGCTTTTCTCTCACTTTTACTGGGAGAATAACATTAGAATGTTTCAACTGTGGTGTATATTTTCAAACATATAGAAGGTACTTCTGCTGATCGTGTGATTGAAGAGTGTACTTGTCATACTCCATTGTAAAACTTGATGTTGCTCACTTACCTCATGTGATGGAGGTGGGATCAGGGACATCAGATTAGAAATGATTCACTGGAAGTGAAGATTGAGCACATTTCCTCTCTTTTCAAAATATTGACAATCTGTCATCAAGGTGCTAAGACTTTCAACGGCAGAATTTATTGAATTCTGACATTCATTTTCAAAAGGTCTGCGTTTGTCCTTTTGTATGTCACCCATGAGTCAAAGGAGTATGTTGGGTGAATCAATTTTCCAGTCAATTTGCCCCAGTCTCCAGTAGTTTGAAGCAAGTTTATTCACGTCCTCTGCCCAATAGGAGATCTAATCAAATGTAATGAGAGAGATTGAAAGGCAACTGAAGTTTCAAATGGAATTGAAGGTGACTCACAGGGATGTTCTGGTTTGGATTGTACAAAATGATTCAAACACAGTTAGATTGTCTCCAGAATACAACAAAACCCATTTTGTTCTTTAACTATTTCATAACACATTGAAGAAAATGTTTTTTCAGCTTAAGTGATTCAGTCATCAGTTATGATACTTTATGAGGCTCAAGTACAATCTTATTGCTGCATTCATCTCATATCAGGATTGGCACTTGGTTTCCAATTTCCTACCTGTTCCTTGAAAGCTGTGCAGTGAATTTTGAGTTGCAGTTTCCTGAGAGGATATGTTTTTGAAAGTAAAGTGTTCAGTGTCAATGGAAAAAGGATTGCTCGTGATGAATGATCTCAATCATGGCTACACCGCCAACGTCTCATCTTCCGCCTGAAGATTAGCCATTGGAGTGGGATTCTGAGGAGCTGAGATCCCTGGTGAAATTGATTAGTGTGTGTATTCTTGAGGAAGGGCTGGTGTGGGTAGTGTCGCTATGTTCGAGCTAGGAGCCCTGGGTTAAGTCCCACCTGCGCCAGGGATGTGGTCTAAAATCTCTGAGCGGGTTGGTTCAAAAATATTTAGAAAAGAGGAGGAAAGGTGGCACGGTGGTTGTGTCCAGACCTCTGATCAAGGAGACCTGGGTGTTAATTTCACCTGCTCTAGGTTTGTGTCATAACATTTGTGGTTTAACTTCGGCAAAAGTCCTTAACAAGTAATCCCACCATGGCAATTTGAACTCAGTGCTTTCAAAAAAATGGAGAAGAGACATTTTTTTTCTAAAAGAAGCATAAAAGGGTGAATAAGGGATGTGATATGTACATGAGACTGGTGGGAGTGAACAGAACATTATTATACATACATTTTGAGCTAGAATGGTTGAATGTGATTACAATGATTTTCAAGCCGGCATCCTCATCTAATTCTGAATGGACTGACTTTGAGATAACAGCAGTCCTGTGCATTTAATACTTTGGATTTGCCTATCAGATCTTCACAGTGGCTGCAACCAGCCCTGAGGAGATGAAAGGCAGCGAGATTGGTGTAATGGGAATTGTTAGAGTCCTCATTAAAGTCCAGTACAAAGGAGAGGTGAATGGAAGAAATAGCTGCAAAATGGTGTTCATGTCCACTTGACTGTAAAAGTTAGAATAACTGCGTATTTTGAGCGTGAGCCATCAGATTTTACTTTGCAGTACTAAGCTCGCAGCTGGAATGACAATTGGGCTTCTTATCCTGGAAGAGTTGAGATGAGAGAATTGTGTGTGGAGAGGTTCGTGTGTCTTTGTAGGAAGGAATTTCGGAATGAGAAAATGCAATTTAGTTAATTCAATCTGCTCTTCCATTTAGATTTTGACTTGATTGAGACTTCTCAGTCAAAACCTGCCCTTTGTATTGCCCCCACAGGAACCTGGCCTCTTCTGATATTGATTGGCCATGTCTGCTGGTCATTTGTTCCATAAAATTGAGATATAATCCATAAATCTCCTCAGAATATTTAACAAGGAAGAAAGAAAGAATATTTAACGAGGGACGAAGTTGTTGCAGGAGTTATAAAGGGCCATTGTGTGAGAAGAGGGGCACAGGTTGGCACAGTAATTTAACTTCATTCTGAGTAAGGAGGCAATGGTCCCAGTCCATGCCAAAGCTGTGGAAGGGAATTTAACATCCCTACTGCAGCAATCTGGCACGGTGATGGGTGGCTCGGTGACACAGTGGTTAGCACTGCTGTCTCACAGCGCCTGAGACCCGGGTTCAATTCCCGACTCAGGCGACTGACTGTGTGGAGTTTGCACGTTCTCCCCGTGTCTGCGTGGGTTTCCTCCGGGTGCTCCGGTTTCCTCCCACAGTCTAAAGATGTGCGGGTCAGGTGAATTGGCCATGTTAAATTGCCCGTAGTGTTAGGTCAGGGGTAAATGTAGGGGTATGGGTGGGTTGCGCTTTGGCGGGTCGGTGTGGACATGTTGGGCTGAAGGGCCTGTTTCCACACTGTAAATAATCTAATCTAATCTAATCAATCCGATCACTCCCCAGTCTGTAAGCCCTGGATGGACTCAAATGAAATGTCCCATGGTTTCAAAGTCACTGAACTCCAAAGAAGATTGTATCTTTGAAAGGGCGCTATGGCACACACTGTGAGGTGTAGCTGGAGGGGGCAAAGAATAAGAGGGAATGAGCCAGTAAATTTACTGAGCAAAAAATGGATAGATAATGGTAGCCTGAGGTCTGTGGCTCAGTGATTGCATTGCCACATCTGACTCAGTGTCAGGGAGACCCAGCAGGAGGGCTGCACTGTCATGGATGCAGAATTTCACCTTCTGTCCTCAGAATATGGGTGTAACAGATCGTCATTTTGAAATATTTGAAAGGTGCAGAGGAGTTACTTCAAGGTGTCCAGGTTAATATTTATCCCTCAATTAACGTCACAAAGACAGGGAGTCTGGTCATCAACACTGCTGTTTGTGGAAATTTGTTGTGTGCAAATTGGCTATCCAGATTCCTCCATTTCAGCCATGACTGTTTCACAAAAATGACGAGCGGAATTTCCTTGTGACCTTTACATCAGCTACCTTTCCGTTCTTAGCTCCTTTAAAAGCGGTGTATTCGATCCGGGATTTCCACCTGCAGAGTCAGGATAATTCCTGGCTCTAGCACCCCGCCTTTTGAAAGATTGGGGTTTTGCCCTGGGGGAATGGACTACTTCAGAAGTCTGAGTGGGTGACCCTGAAGTGGGAACAGAGGAGGCCAGGAGTGGGAGTGAGTTGGGAGAAAGGTCTACCTCCACTCACCCAGTGCTGATTTGAACTTGCACAAGAAAAAGCCTTTGTCTCTTGCTGCTTATAGCCTCATGTCCCACACTCCCCACAAACCCCACCTGTGCCATTACATGCCATCTCATACCTCGAACCACCTGTGCCCCTCTTCTCACACAATGGCCCTTTATAACTTCTGCAACAACTTAGATCCAACTCATATTCACCCATGTTCCCATCTATCACCCTTTATCTTTCATCAGTCATTCCAACTCCTGGGCAGAGCTCGAAACTTGTGCAAAGATGAGAGGAAATAATTTCCCATAAATTAAAGTTCTACGTGTCTACTGCAGACTTTATTATGTTGTAAAATACACTAACTCATAAAACAAAGCATTGTTTACTATGTTTGTATTCCTTTAATTACTTCATAACTTGTAAAGACAAACATTTCATTTAAGTGCTTAATTCCTTGTAGCAACAAGCCTTGGAATTCATTTGTCATTCCAATTCAAAGAGACTACAACCACTTAGATCTGGCAATCAAACTGATATGGCAGATCTCCCACTCTGATAATAGATGGTTGTTAAATCAGTCATTCAACACCAATCCAGCAAAGATAACCCTCTTCAACATTTGGCATCTTCCTATCAAGGTTTCTGGCAGCTCTTCCTGACACTTTTGACAGATTCTATTCATATTTTTGATAAATTGTCTTGATAGTAGCTCAAGTCGTTTGACACTTGTCCTTGACAAGTCTGTTGACAATTGCAGTGACATTGACAGTTCATGAATTTATGTACTTCCTACACACACATCCATGCCTACTTCAAAACCATTCAAGAAGTCACCTAACCTTCCCCCTGAAGGGGTATCCCAAAGGTCACCTGACTTTCACCAAAGGTGGTATGGCACAAACTCCAAAGGGATATCTTATAGAAATGCAAAAAGTTCTAACATGTTCTTAGCCCAGTCTATCCTCCATCATCCCTATTGACACACATGTAGAACAAGTTAACTTTTAGAATTTCCCTTGATCGCGTAAGCAGTTTTCCTGTTCATGAACCAGTGTTTTTTGCAATAGTCAGAAGGCCAACAGTGAGGAACTTCTGTGGAAAATGTAATTTCCCCTTAAATGCCTGCATTGAAAACAATATATTGTGTGAAAATGAAATTCTCCTAATGTGCTTGAGTACAATTCTCATGCTGTTAACAGATCTGAACTGTGGAGATTGTTTGTTGATCATTTAACTTTACTGCAGAGGGAGTTATCATGAAAAAACGGTTCATAAAATGGAACTGCTTTCTGTGAGTGGATAACAATCTCTCTGGCTACATTTTGAAAAAAAGTGGGACCAGACTATTATTGGGTCGTTTTTTTAAAGCGGACAGAATAAATTCAGACAGCCGCAGAGTCTGCTTTGGCTCTTCAACCTTACAGCGAAGCATCCTTCAGAATAAGGTAGTTTGCAAGATAAATCAGCTGGTCAACATCATTATTAGATCCTAATGATGGTCATTCCGCTCCATATAATGATGCAACATCAGAGAGAGCAGTGTAATATGTCTGCTTTAAATGGGGAGTATTGCAGGTCTTACCCCATTTAAATCATTCTGTCAGAGGTGCATTGCCTTTTTACAGCAAAACATTAAGAGGTTGTTGTTTCTTGTGAGGAAATAATATGTTTCATTTAAAAATAAGTTATGTGGATTCATTAGTGCAGATGCAGAGCATTCATTTTTTGATTTTGAGAGAATTAACCATCAGTGAGCAGTAACAATTGCTGAGACTTCACTTGGATTGGTTGATGAGCAGAAGGAAATTGCACAGTAGTCATAGAGATGTACAGCATGGAAACAGACCATACGGTCCAACTTGTCCACGCCGACCAGATATCCCAACCCAAGCTAGTCCCACCTGCCAGCACCCAGCCCATATCCCTCCAAACCCTTCCTATTCATATACCCATCCAAATGCCTCTTAAATGTTGCAATTGTACCAGCCTCCACCACTTCCTCTGGCAGCTCATTCCATACCTGTACCAACCTCTGTGTGAAAGAATTACCCCTTCAATCTCTTTTATATCTTTCCCCTCTCACTCTAAACGCAGGTAAAGGGACGGCTGGAATATGGGAAGCCTTCAGAAATGAGATAACTAGAATCCAGAGAAAGTATATTCCTGTCAGGGTGAAAGGGAAGGCTGGTAGGTATAGGGAATGCTGGATGACAAAATAAATTGAGGGTTTTGGTTAAGAAAAAGAAGGAAGCATGTATCAGGTATAGACAGGATAGATCGAGTGAATCCTTAGAAGATTTTAAAGAAGGTAGGATATACTTAAGAGGGAAATCAGGAGGGCAAAACGGGGACATGAAATAGCTTTGGCAAATAGAATTAAGGAGAATCCAAAGGGTTTTTACAAATATATTAAGGACAAAAGGGTAACTAGGGAGAATAGGGCCCCTCAAGGATCAGCACGGCTGCCTTTGTGTGGAGCCACAGAAAATGGAGGAGATACTAAATGAATATTTTGCATCAGTATTTACTGTGGAAAAGGATATGGAAGATATAGACTGTAGGGAAATAGAAGGTGACATCTTGCAAAATGTCCAGAATACTCAGGAGGAAGTGCTGGATGTCTTGAAACGGTTAAAAGTGGATAAATCCCCAGGACCTGATTAGGTGTACCTAAGAACTCTGTGCGAAGCTAGAGAAGTGATTGCTGGGCCTCTTGCTGAGATATTTGTATCATCGATAGTCACAGGTGAGGTGCCGGAAGACAGGAGGTTGGCAAACGTGGTGCCACTGTTGAAGAAGGGCAGTAAAGACAAGCCAGGGAACTATAGACCGGTGAGCATGACCTCGGTGGTGGGCAAGTTGTTGGAGGGAATCCTGAGGGACAGGATGTACATGTATTTGGGATGGCAAGGACTGACTTGAGATAGCCAACATTGCTTTGTGCGTGGAAAATCATGTCTCACAAACTTGATTGAGTTTTTTGAAGAAGTAACAAAGATTGATGAGGGCAGAGTAGTAGATGTGTTCTATATGGACTTCAGTAAGGCGTTCAACAAGGTTCCCGATGGGTGACTGATAAGCAAGGTTAGACCTCATGGAATACAGGGAGAACTAGCCATTTGGACACAGAACTGGCTCGAAGGTAGAAGACAGAGGGTGGTGGTTGAGGGTTGTTTTTCAGACTGGAGACCTGTGACCAGTGGAGTGCCACAAGGATCGGTGCTGGGTCCTTTACTTTTTGTCATTTACATAAATGATTTGGATGCGAGCATAAGAGGTACAGTTAGTAAGCTTGCAGATGACACCAAAATTGGAGGTGTAGTGGACAGCGAAGAGGGTTACCTCAGATTACAACAGGATCTGGACCAGATGGGCCAATGGGCTGAGAAGTGGCAGATGGAGTTTAATTCAGATAAATGCAAGGTGCTGCATTTTTGGAAAGCAAATCTTAGCAGGACTTAGACACTTAATGGTAAGGTCCTAGGGAGTGTTGCTGAACAAAGAGACCTTGGAGTGCAGGTTCATAACTCCTTGAAAGTGGAGTCGCAGGTAGATAGGAGAGTGAAAAAGGTGTTTGGTATGCTTTCCTCTATTGGTCAGAGTATTGAGTACAGGAGTTGGGAGGTCATGTTGCGGCTGTATGGGACATTGGTTTGGCCACTGTTGGAATATTGTGTGCAATTCTGGTCTCCTTCCTATCGGAAAGATGTTGTGAAACTTGAAAGGGTTCAGAAAAGATTTACAATCCAGGTTGGACGAGTTGAGCTACAGGGAGAGGCTGAACAGGCTGGGGTTGTTTTCCCTAGAGCATTGGAGGCTGAGGGGTGACATTATAGAGGTTTACAGAATTATGAGGGGCAAGGATAGGATAAATAGACAAAGTCTTTTCCCTGGGGTCGGGAGTCCAGAACTAGAGGGCATAGGTTTAGGGTGAGAGGGGAAAGATATAAACGAGACCTAAGGGGCAACTTTTTCATGCAGAGGGTGTTACTTGTATGAAATGAGCTGCCAGAGGATGTGGTGGAGGATGGTACAATTGTAACATTTAAGAGGCATTTGGATGGGTATATGAATAGGAAGGGTTTAGAGGGATATGGGCCGGGTGCTGGCAGGTGGGACTAGATTGGGTTGGGATATCTGGTCGGCATGGACGGGTTGGACCAAAGGGTCTGTTTCCATGCTGTATATCTCTATGACTCCATGACTCTATGCCCACTAGTTCTGGACTCCCCGACCCCAGGGAAAAGACTTTGCCTATTTACCCTATCCATGCACCTCATAATTTTGTAAACCTCTATAAGGTCACCACTCAGCCTCCGACACTCCAGGGAAAACAGCCCCAGCCTATTCAGCCTCTCCCTAGAGCTCAAACCCTCCAACCCTGGCAAAATCCTTGTCAATCTTTTCTGACCTCTTTCAAGTTTCACAATATCTTTCAGATAGGAAGAAGACCAGAATTGCACACACTATTCCAACAGTGGCCAAACCAATGTCCCATACAGCCGCAACATGACCTCCCAATCCTATATTCAATACTCTGACCAATAAAGGAAAGCATACAAAATGCCTTCTCCATTATCCTATCTACCTGCGACTCCACTTTCAAGGAGCTATGAACCTGCACTCCAAGGTATCTTTGTTCAGCAACACTCCCTAGGACCTTACCATTAAGTGTCTACGTCCTGCTAAGATTTGCTTTCCCAAAATGCAGCACCTCACATTTATCTGAATTAAACTCCATCTGCCACTTCTCAGCCCATTGGCCCATCTGGTCCAGATCCTGTTGTAATCTGAGGTAACCCTCTCCACTGTCCACTGTACACCTCCAATTTTGGTGTCATCTGCAAACTTACTAACTGTACCTCTTATGCTCGCATCCAAATCATTTATGTAAATGACAAAACGTAGAGGACCCAGCACCGATCCTTGTAGCACTCCACTGGTCACAGACCTCCAGTCTGAAAAACAACCCTCCACCACCACCCTCTGTCTTCTACCTTTGAGCCAGTTCTATATCCAAATGGCTCATCTAGACTCAAAACGTTCGCTTACTCTCTCTCCGTGGATGCTGTGATTTCAAGCATTTTTTTTGTTTTTTGTGAAGAAATTGCATTTTTTGATTTTCACACATATCAAATTCCATTAAAGCTATTAAAAACACAATGCTGCAGATACTGGCAATCTAAAGTTCAGACAGAGAACACTGAAGAAACTCAACAGGTCTGACAGCATCGGCGGAGAGAGAGAAACAAAGTTAACGTTTCAAATCCAATAGACCTGTCTTCAGAGTAGTTTTGAAGAAGAGTCAAAACGGACTTGAACCGTTAGCTCTCCACAGATGCTGCCAGACCTGTTGAGTTTCTCCAGTGTCTTCTCTGTTTGTTCCATTCACCCACTGTCCCCAGCCCAATCAAAGTTCCATTTTAAAAATACTCAAACCACATTTACAAATCCATCCGTGAACTCTCTTCCATTCCAGCTTTCCACAATCCTCACAACTCTTCAAGAATTTTGTGCTGCTTGATTCGTTTGACTCCCTGCTGTTTGCCATTGGCAGCAGTGCCTTCGGCTGCCTTGGTCCTAAACTCTGGAATTCCCTTCCTAAACCTCTCCACCTGTCTGCCTCTTACATGCCCTCCTTAAGGCACCCCTTAAAGCCTCCCTCTTCAATCAAACATTTGGTTAACCGTCCTAACGTCTTTTTTATGTGGCTTGGTGTTAAAGTTTGTTTGGCAATTGCTCCAGTGGAACATTTTGGGACATTTTGCTTTGCCAACAATGCCACATCAATGCAAGTTGTTGTTGTGTCAAGATGCACCGATGATCTTTGGATGTTGTCAATGTCTTGTGTTTAGTCAAGGTGAAGTTGTGGTGCAGCCTCTCCCAACCGTAGGAGGCCTGAGTTTTGTTTATTAGAAAGTGAGAGCTGCAGATGCTGAAGATCAGAGAGACGAAAAGTGTTGCTCTGGAAAAGCACAGCAGCATCCGAGAGGCAGGGGAGTCAATGTTTCAGGCAAAAGTCCTTCATCAGGAACTTGAAAGTTACCTTGACCTGGCCTCTCAGTTGGAGTTTCTCTTGAGGTCATAAGGAATGTAAAATATCATAAAATGGGCTGCTGAGTCATCACCATCACTGTGTTGTGTGATTAGTGGTCCATGGGATGTTGTTCAGTTAGACGTTCCATCAAACATTCATTCAGACACAAGAATGCCAACCTTCAAATGATCACAACTGCAGGAGAAATGGGTGCCAATGGAATGGCAGGTCGACTCTGATTGGCTGATGTGTTACCATGGAAAGTGTCAGCTGCAAGAATAGTTGATGTCCCAAAGTTTCTAGGTTTCTTGCGCAACCGACTTATCGATGACAAAGAGTGAAAGGTCAAAGTTGGACTGGCTTATCCTCTGTGGGAATCGAGAGCAAGGGGAGTTTAACCACCAACCATTTTCAGGCAAGTCCCAGTTTGTGTTCAGGGTAGTTTGAACTGTGTGACTCCAGTCACGTGCTCCTCAGTCATTGCCCGCCTTGGGTGGGGCTAGTTTGGGGGAGGGATGAGGAGTTGGGGTAAAGAGAATGGGGGAGCGGGGAGAATCAAAAGCAAGTCCACCCCCAGCCTTCCTTCTGGGTCCTGCTAAAGAAAGGCAAAGGAACCTACCTGAGGGCCTCTTCACCCACCTGAAACTTTGAGGGGTACACATTGGCAGAGATGTATCAGAGGTCACTCGGATATGGCACGTTCTTTCAAAGAGTCAGCACAGGCACAGAGGGCCGAACGGTCCAGTCTGTGCTGTTAGATTTTCCGATCAGTGGGCCTTTGCACTGGCCTGCGTGTTTTGGGAAAATCACTTAGATTGAAGTTGGACTCACTACAGCCTGATGTTGTAATGGCACCAAATAGCACTTACCTTGTGGGACATTGTCAGTGAACTGTCCTGAAATTTGCATAAAAATCAGTGATGAATTAGGTCAAAAGACCGTAAGGCACAGGAGCAGATATTAGGCCATTCAGCCCATCAAGCCTGCTCTATCATTCAATCATCATTATTGAGTTTCTCAACCCCATTTTCCCACTTTCTCCCTGTAACCCATGATCCCCTTGATACTCAAGAACCTATCTATCTCAGTCTTAAATATACTCAATGACCTGACCTCCACAACCTTCTGTGGTAGTGAGTTCATTAGATTTACCACTCTCTGGCTGAAGAAGTTTCTCCTTATCTCCATTCTAAAAGGTCTTCCCTTCATTCTAAGGCTGTGTCCTCGGGTCCTAGTCTCTCTTATCAATGGGAACATCTCATCTACTCTGTCCAGGCCATTCAGTATTCTGTGTGTTTCAATTAGATTTCCCCCTCATCCTTCTAAACTCCATCAAGAATAGACCCAGAGTCCTCAAATGTTCCTCATAGGTTAAGCTTTTCAGTCCTGGGACCTCCTCTTCACACCATTCGCATGAACCTCCTCTGAACAGACTCCAGGGCTAGTGCCTCCTTCCTGAGATATCAGATCCAAAACTGAACACAATACTCCAAATGTGCTCTGACCCGAGCCTTACAGAGTCTCAGAAGTACACCCCCATTTTTATATTCAAGTCCTCTCCAAATAAGTCCCATCACTGCATTTGCCTTCCTAACTACTGACTCAACCTGCAAGTTTACCTTGAGACAACCCTGGACTAAAACTCCCAAGTCTCTTTGCGTTTGAGACTTCTGAATTTTCTCCCTATTTAGAAAATAATCAGGTGGGTAAATGATTTACGGTGCTTTATTTGTGTTTCCGCAATGTGGATAGGGTTAAAATCCCCCCTTCTGCAGTACTCTCTTCTTGGTCATCCCTTTAAAGACGATTCGTATTGAATCAAACTGTGTTGTGTGCTACCTTGGGAACTATCACAGATTGTAAATCCTATCTCATGCTGTTAATCCATAACTAACACATATTTCCCATCTTTCACTGCACTTATTAAATGAAAGCTCACTTTGAGACTTCTACTGTGCGCACTTGAGGTAGCAGCTGAGGCCCCAAACTCGTACTGTGTATCCTAAGCCAACAATCCTTTATGCTCTACTCTCTAAACCATCTCCTCAGAAGATTTGAATTGTGTGTACTGGACGAGATACACGATGTAGGTATTTCTCACCAACCTGTTTAGGCACATTTCCAGGGGCAGGTGAGGCTTGAACCTAGACTTCCTGGGGCAGAATGGTAGGGACATTACCACTGCACCACAGGACACAGCAAACTCACTCTGTATGAACACATCTTCCTTTATCATCAAGCCCTGTGGTGGGACTCAAAATATGAACAAGGAACAAAGCTAGACCTTGGATTGTACCTGACATTCAACTTAACTTCGATTCTACATTCCTGCATATCCCAATAATCCTTCAGCCCCTTCATAATCAAGACACAACCTACCTCTCCCTTAAAGCTATTGAAAGAACCAGCCTCCCCTCCAGCATCCTGACTTGTAAATACATCACCGGTCCTTCAGAGTCATTGGGTTAAGATCCAGGAATTCCCTCCCTTACCAACACGCTGGGTGTACCTTTCACCAAGTGGACTGCAGCGGTTCAAGAAGGCAGCTCACCAACCATCTTCTCAAGGGCAGTTAGAGAAATGGGAATAAATACAGCCAGCAATGCCCACATCCCATGAATAAAACCTACTGCCTTATGAGGTAGGGATTTCCAAAATCCTAACACCACCCCTGAAAGAAAAATATTTTCTTCATCTCTGTTGTAAATGAGTGACCCCTTTGTTTTTAAACAGCGCTCCGAGTTCTAGATTCTCCCACAAAGGGAAATATCCTTTCCACTTCTCCTGGTAAGTCCCCACAGGACCTTATCTGTATCAGTTAAGCCACCTCCGAATCTTCTAAACCTCCAGAGGATACTGGCCTGGGTTGTCCAGCCTTTCCACGTAAGGCAGTCAGCACATTCCAGTGTAAGTCTACACGTCCAACTCACTAGCATCCTCCCCTGAGTATAGTCACCAGGATTGTGCATTGTACTCCAGGTGCAGTCTCACCAATGTGCTACACTGCAGAACCTGAAACTTCTGACAGAGGCTGGATCCGTACCCACTGCATCCAACTCGGCTAATGCTTGGCCCATCTGCTGCAGTATACCCCAGGCTGATCATTTGGTCATGTCTTGGGCATGGCTCACACGTTCATTAGTTTCACTGATGCCCTTCGGGGCAGGAAACCGCCATGCTTACCTGGTCTGGCCTACATGTGACTCTAGTCCCAGAACAACGCGGTTGATTCTCAACTGCCTTCTGGGTAATTAGGGATGGGCAGCAATATCTAACCAGCAATATTGTCATCCAGTGAATGAATGAAAAAAAGGTTTACATTCACAAATTTTGTCACGCACCGCTGACCACCCACATCCCACTTTGTCCTTGGGCTCAGGTTTTCCCCATTGCTGCTGAGTGAAATCCAGCATGAACTCTGGAAGCTCAGATCACCTCGGAATTTTCTTAATGGAGAAATGTCAGATTCCTCTCATTTGCAGTCCTCATTTTCTTGCTGCAGCTGCATCCACACCTGTCACAAGATCCAGTTCGAGATGGTACCTGGTATAAATGGTACAGTTGAAACTCTTGTAAAATGTCAAGGATTCAAATTGAAAGACCACAAAACTCTCTAAATATTATTGACAGTTTAATTAATCCGAATCCCCCTGAGCCAATAAGTGAAAATGGCAGGCCTCAATCTTAATCATAATAATGTCTCATTTTACCCTGTCATTGATCGCAGTGTTCCAAACCAGTGCTTCAATCTCCCTTCAGCACCATTTTTTTTGTGTATTATTTCACAGGCAGTTTTAAAATTCCAGTCTGTGCTATTTTAATGTGGTTGAACTGTTTAATTCAAATGGCTTAAGGCTTGCATTAGAACAATATGTACAGAATTTAACCTGAGCACATTAGCTCAGCTGCTGAAAATAGTGCAAAGAGCGAGTGAAAGCTTTTTAATCTATTAATTTAAATGAAATAGAATGCATTGACTTTTTGCACAAGCAGGTCCTTCAGTCTAAAATGCCGGCAGTCAGCAGAGAAATCCAAGTAACTTTTGTTTCTCACAGATTCTGTCTAACAACAAACTGGTGGTTGAATAATCTTGTTAATGCTTTTCTGGTATGTACCACAAATTTAATTTGCCGTTGGCAGTCGTTCTGTCGTTCCTCTTCCTCCTCCTCCTGATGAAACACCCACCTCACAAAACAGTGACTGACAGCATGTTATTCCCTTCCCTTCTGCTTGTCATGTTAAAAAGCTACCAGGCTTGTAAGAATGTCTTGCAGCATCAGCGCAGGCATCAGACGAGTCCCGTTAACCCTTTCGATTCAATGAGACCCTAGCTGTGCCATGACTTCTCTCCCCTCTGTACATAAGTATCGAGTGCACCTCCATGTTCTTTAATGCCTTTTAGCTCACAAAAACCTTACAGCTGCAGTTTATAATTGATCAAGGATCAATTGCCAGCGATAGATGAGATTTGTAATCTTTTGCCAACTCACTGTCTGAAAATGTATTTCCTAGATTTCATTCCTGAAAGGCTGGGGTCCAATTGTTAGACTTAGTTCTAGAATCTCTCTACCCTGCCTGTTTCCCTTATTGTCTTGAAAACTTTAATTGAACCCTCTGTTAACCTTCTAAATTACAGAAAATACAACCCCAGTGTACATAATCTCTCCTCCTAAATTGGCCAAGTATCATCTATGAGGCCACACTTCCTCCGAGGCCATTGTATCCTTCAACCTGAAAGACGCTTGCTGTGAGTAACCCAGGAGAAAATTCAAAGGGGCGTGAAATAGAATGCGCTTTCCTCCTGATTGACTTTGAACACTCTTTATCTTCAAATGTACATAAAAGAGCTGTTTGTTCTGCTCTGCCGCATGGAGTGCAAATTACATCATAACCAACCCTGGCCAAGATTCTGCAGCAAGGCAGAGAACACATGAGAGCAGTGTAGGTCACCCCAGTCGGCAGCCTCAAACGGAAACTCTGTGGTGCCAGATCGATTCCTCACTGCTGTCGGGATGGTAATAGGTTCTTTGCAAGAACAATTCGATCTTCAAGTATTATGCAAGCCAAGAATTTAAAGAACTGTTGTTATTTTACCTGTTCCATTACCACCTGCTGTTTTCTTGCACCTCCAATCTCTTTTGTTACTTAATCGCTCCTACCTTCCTCTCCATAACCATCCTGCCCTTTTATTCTTTCCTCCTTCTTCTCTAACCCCTGACCAGTTGAACAGTTCCAAGAGGAGGTGATGGACCAGTGCCAGACTATTAATCCAGAAAGCCAAGTGATTGTCTGGGGACTCAGGATCAAGTCCTGCCATGTAGCATCTTACATCAATAGACGTCTGCTGTGAAGAGTCTAATGGTGACTGCAGAACCATTGTTGGGCAGGGGATACCTCCTCTGGTTCATTAATGCTCTTTAGAGAGGGAAATCTGTCATCTTTACTTGGTCTGGCCCACATGCACCTCCAGACTCTCAGTAAAGTGATTGACTCTTAATTGCGCTCGAGTCTGTTAGGGAAGGATAATAAACACTGGCCTCTCCAGTGAAACCCACATCCTATGAATGAATAAGAGGGTAAAAATAACCTTCTTTGAACCCTTGATTTAAAGGTTCTACCCTACATTAGCTTGGGGCCATATTAACATGCCTGCATCGATGGGAAGGTCACACAGGGACTGGGTTCGGGCTTCTTGACTGTGATTAGAGCGTATTCCTGGAGACTTTACTCACGGGACTACCACCTCCACTGGCTTACCTGCCTTCTGTTCTTCCCCTCCTGCCTCTAATATTGTTCATGAAGGCGAAACAAAATGGGACAAGAAAGAAGGGGAGAAAAAAATAAACCAAAGTCTGTTGAGCTTAGAAGAGAAGTTATTAACAGTGACGAAGGCTGGCATCTTTCCCACAGCTATAATTAATGTGTTTGTCACTGCAATGTTCCCATATTGTGCTGCAGAATGTGGTCACTCCGGTCTGCTCTGTCTTGCTGCTGCAGAACCTTGAACAGAGATTGTCATGATGTGATTCTACTGCAGGCCCGGGACAGCAGGCTGTGTCTTCACTGTCATTCCGCTGAGGCACAGGTGTCATTCTATGAAGTGACTGTCGCTGCTAAGAAACAGTTGTGGAATGTGACACTGCCGGTTCACATTGATGGATTTATTTTGATGTGAAATCACAGAGAATAGCTCACTATAAAAGGAGGCCATTTGGCCTGCAAGGTCCATGCTATCTCTTTCGACAAGCAGTCCAAACACCTCAATACCTTCCTCATAATATTGCGGTTGTTGTTTCTGCTATTCTGTTCTGAATGCTACCTACCATTTCAGGCTATGCAGATCGCAGGCAGTCATCACTGAAATAACTCCGCAGAGGCTAGGATCCCGTCACCCAGTCACCCTTTATTTGCACAGGCATAGTCCTTGACCCTGATCCAGCTCCCTCAGAGCCAGCTCTCAGAGTAAACTGTACCTCTGACACTCCTGATTGGACCAGACTAACAGCCCCGAGCTGGGAACTCAGATTCTGTAGGTTTCCCCCTGGCTGACCTTGTTACAATCACGATAATGATGTGAGCAAACATTCCCCTCGTCACTCTCTGGTTCTTTTGCCAATCGTTTTAATCCACTTATTCAGTATGAGTGATCTTTATTTAATTTGTTTAATGGAGAAATTTCAGATTCCTTTCATAGGAGTCCTCATTTTCTTGCTGCAGCTGCATACACGCCTGTCACAAGATCCAGTTCGAGATGATACACAGTAGAATTGGTAGTGTTGTTGCTTTGAAGATGACATTACTAGGGAAGAGCTTCCCTAATAGATCACAGGCTAATGGAATGTTGGCCTTTATTACAAAGAGATTGGAAGAAGAAGAATAATGAGTCTTAGTGCAACTGTACAGGGTGCTGGTGAGACCACCTCTGGAGTACTGTGAGCAGTTTTGGTCCCTTATTTCAGGAAATATATTATTTTATTGGAGGCAGTTGAGAGAAGGTTCACTAGGATGATCCCTGGCATTGATGGATTGTCTTAGGAGCAAGGACTAAATGGATTGGGACTCCAGTCACTGGGTATGGAAGGTTTGAGTTACAAAGGAAGGCTGGATAGGCGAGGACATTTTTCAATGGAGAGCAGGAGAATGGGAGGTGATCTCATTGAAACATATTGCATTCTTAAGGGGCTTGACAAGGTCAATGCTGAGAAGATGTTTCACCTCAAGGGAGAGTCTAGGACCAGAGAGCACAGTCTCAGAGTAAAGGGGAACCAGTTTAAGACTGAGATGAGGAGGAATTTCTTCTCTCAGATGGTTGTGAGTCTTTGCAGCATCTTGTCACCAAAACAGGGTCGTTGTGTATATTTCAGACTGAGATAGATGGATTATTGATCAGTCGGGGAATCGAGGGTTACATAGAAAGGGCAGGAAAGTGGACATGAGGAATGTTGGATCAGCCATGATCCTATTGAATGGTGGAACAGGCTCAAGGGCCGAATGGCCTACTCTTCCTCCTATACCTTATGATCTTCATATGGCCTACCTGGATTTCGAAGGATATTATTAAGCTAGAGGGGTTTCAGAAAAAAACATTTACCAGGATGTTGCTGGGTATGGAAGATTTGAGTTATAAAGGAAGGCTGGAGAGGCTGGGAGTTTTTTTCAATGGAGCATAGCAGGTTGAGAGGTGACCTGATAGAAGTTTATAAAATCATGAGGAGTAGAGATAAAGTTAATGGGAGAGTTAATGAGAGTTGTCTTTTCCCTTGGCAGAGAGATTTCAAGACTGGGGAGCACATTCTTAAGTTGAGTGGAGAGAGGTTTGAAAAAGACAGTAGAGGCAATTTTTTTACAAAGAGGTTGGTTCGTGTGTGGAATGAACTTCCTGAGGAAGTGGTGGATGTGGGTACATTTACAATGTTTAAAAGACATTTGGATAAGTACATGAATAAGAAAGGTTTGGAGGGATATGGGCTAGGAGCAGGCAGGTGGGACTAGTTTAGTTTGGGATTATGGTTGACATGGACTGGATGGACCGAAGGGTCTGTTTTCATGCTGAATGTATGACTATGACTCTATGAGGCTAAGTCAGTGACTTATCTCTTTTTGTGTGTCTGAAGAATAAGATCCCACAAATAAGGCATAAAAAGGAATTAGGAAGGAGCTGCTGATTGTGTGCTGTTGGGTCAAAGAGTGATGAACAGATTAAAAAAGTAAATCTATTTTCAGCTGTACAACCATGTGCACATACAATGGGCCAAATTGCCTCCTTCTCTGCCTGTGCATCTGTGATCTGTTGCATCTTCCATCAGGATTCTTGAAACAAACCATTGTTAGAACATGTTGGTATTTCAGACCTGTGCGTTTCATTCTGATCATCCAAGCTGAAAATAAACAACTGTAGCAAAACAACGTCAGAACAACACGGGGATAGACAATTGCCAAAAATATTTGCTGCTCAGAATATAACTTTGATAAATGTTTCTGGCTTTCATGAAAGTGCTGGCAAAGCTAGATAACTGACAGACGCATTAGCCAGTGACCGTAAGATGTTTGAAATTCTTCTTGTATTAGATTTCGAGTTTGCTATTTGGAGTGGTATAAATGGAACTCATTGAGCATTTCTGAAACTCATCATCTTCCTTGATTGGATCTTGCAGTGAAATTTTCTCTCAGGTACACAGTGCCCGCCAGTAAATTCAACCTTATTTCCCCTGCCAGCTGTTTTCCCTCCTCTGCCAGGCATGCCAGGATTAATAATAATTTACAAAGCCCGCACCTGCCTGGTCATCTCACAGAGGTGACAGCATAAGATATAGGAGCAGAATTAGGCCATTCGGCCCATTGAGTCTTCTCCACCATGTTTCTCAGCCCGTTTCCCTGCCTCCTTCCTGTATCCTTTCTTCCCCTATCTATCCTTTGTAAATACACACGGTAGCCTCCGCAGGTAAGTTCCACAGATTCACCACCCTCTGGCTGAAGAAATTTGTCCTGACCTCAGTTCGAAAGGGTTGTTCCTTCACTCTGAAGCTGTATCACCTGGTCCTAGTCTCTCCTTCCTCGTGGGAACATCGTCTCCAAATCCACTCTGTCCAAGCCTCTTGGTCTTCTGTAAGTTTCCATCAGATCCCTCCTCATCCTTCTGACTCCATGACGTACAGACCCAGAATCCTCAACTATTCTTCATAGACAAGCTCTTCATTCCCGGGATCATTCTTGTAAACCTCCTCTGGACCCCCTCCAAAGCCAGCACACCCTTCCTTAGATACAGGACCCAGAACTCCTCACAACATTCAAAATGTGATCTGACCGGATCCTTATACAGCCTCAGCAGTACGTCACTGCTCTTGAATTCTAACCCTCTTGAAATGAATGCTAACACCACATTTGCCCTCCTAACTGCTAGCTAAACCTGCATACTAACATTAAGAAGATCCTGACCAAGACTCCCTTTGTGCTTTAGATTTCTGAAACGTTTCCCCATTTAGAAAACAGTCTATGCCTCCATTCTTCTGACCAGGGTACATAACCTCACACTTCCCCACATTGTATTCCATCTGCCAGTTATTTGCCCACTCTCCTAGCCTGTCCAAGTCTTTCTGCAGTCTCTTCACTTTCTCACCACTACCCTTGTCATCTGCAAACTTAGCAATAATGCCCTCAGTTCCTTTGTCCAAATCATTAAGTTTATAACGCCCATAGCTGTGATCTCAACACTGACCCCTGCAGAACTCCAGTAGTTAGCTGAGACTGCTATCCAGTCAGAGAGCTGGCAACTTAGCAGTGCCAACACTGGCACCTGGTGACAGGGCGGGGTGTGGGCGCACTCCAGTTTGGGCGCTCCTTGACCAGTCGTGGGATCATCCAGCAGCCCCAGCCATACTTTCCTCTCAGCCCGTGAGGCGCTCTCTCACTGCAGCTGCAAGTGTCAGCTGTGACCCGCTGCCAGTGGAGGCGCTGCTGAGTCGTCAGCTCTCTGATTTTGACAGCGGTCTCAGCTGCAGGTGTTTAATTGGCCATTGCCGGGGTTGTTAACCAACCACTGGCTGAAGTGGAATCAGCTCCTGCTCTCCCCTCCCTGGCAACAGGACTTTAGCCTCCATGGATAAAATTCAACCATGCTCCCTAAACTGAGTTACTGGTGCATGAACTTCCCGTGCTGTGGCCTCAAACTGACCAGGAACTAGGTGACTCATATTGTGGTAAGTACATCTTAGATAGAGAAAGATGATACACCAGATTCCACTCGTGAATTGGACTTATTGCACAAGTTTTGTTGAAATCAATCGCAAATCCCTAAAGTCACTTCCATTTTCTCTTTTTCAAACCACACACACAGCTTTGATTAACAGCACAGATTGGAGAGAATAGTTAACACACATACGCAATCAAAACTTCGATCAATTGAGCAATACAACCATCAAAATTCATTCCATCTCAAACTCTTGCAGCCTGCACAAAACAGGTTTTTGATCCTGTTAATATGATTAGAGTTGATTTTCGCTCCCGCTTATAAATGAGGTGGTTGTGGGGGAGGTTTGCTAATGCTGTTGGGGTGGATTTAAACTAGCTTGGCAGGGAGTTGGGATCCAGGCATTTCAGAGGGGAGAGAAACTGAGATAGGCCTGGAAGTCATGAGATGAATAAGGGATTCTGGAAGGCAGACAAAATACAGGTTAAATAAGAAAGAAATCTCTTGAGCAAGGCTACATTGAGTATATTTTTTAAATTCATTCACGGGAGGATGGTTATACTGGCTATACTAGCATTTATTACCCATCCCTATTTTGCCCGAGGACAGTTAAGAGTCAACCACATTATTGCAGGCCTGGAGTCACGTGTAGTCCAGACCAGGTAAAGATGGCAGTTCCCTTCCCTGAAGGGCTTTACTGAACCAAATGGGGTTTTTCCGACAATCAATAATTGATTTAGATTAGACTCCCTACAGTGTGGAAACAGGCCCTTCGGCCCAACAAGTCCACACCGACCCGCCGAAGCACAACCCACCCATACCCCTACATATACCCCTTACCTAACACTACGGGCAATTTAGCATGGCCAATTCACCTGACCCGCACATCTTTGGACTGTGGAAGGAAACCGGAGCACCCGGAGGAAACCCACGCAGACACGGGGAGAACGTGCAAACTCCACACAGTCAGTCGCCCGAGTCGGGAATTGAACCCGGGTCTCAGGCGCTGTGAGGCAGCAGTGCTAACCACTGTGCCACCGTGCCGACCAAATGGGTTTACTGAACCAAATGGGGTTTTTCTGACAATCCATAATGGATTTGTGCTCATCATAAGAGTCTTAATTCCAGATTTATATTGAATTCAAATTCCGCCATCTGCAGTGACGAAATTTGAACCCAGATCCCCAGAATGTTACTTGGATCTCTGGAGTTACAGTCCAGTGATAATACCATGAGACAATCATTTCCCCTTTATTTGAAGCAAGAAGCTTTTGGAAGAAGATGGATTTGCCACAAGCTCAAACAGAATTGGCAACTCAATATTCCTAGATGCAGGGTATTCAGAAGAGATAGAGAGGGGGATAGAGAGAACGATTGAGTCATCAATTGAGGGTATCTTTGAAGGGTGTGTACTATAGGCTCCCAAACAGTCACAGAGAGTCAAAAGGTCAAATATGTCATCAAATTTCAGAGAAGTGTAAGAATATTAAGGAAGCAGTAGTAGAGGACTTTGCCCAAATATTAACTGGGATTGTTTTAGTGTATAGGGTAAAGAGAAAACAAAATCTTTAACTTTCATCCAGGAGAAAATTTTTGAGAAAATCCAACAAGGAAGAGGGTCAGATGCAGACCTAACATTTGACAGTGAGGCCTGGGCAGGTCAAAGGCATTTTGGTAGGAAAGCATTTTGGGAATAGTGACCATAACTTAGTTAGATATAGAATAGCTATAGAAAATGATGAGTTGGGAATAAGAGTCCTGTCTTGAGGAAAGGCAGGTTTTATGAAGAAAAGGTACAATTTGGCCCAATGGACTGTCTCTTGTATGCAGTCATTTGCAGAGTGACAGGAAGCATTCAAGGAGGAACTAGCAAAGGTACAGGGCAAATATTTTCCAGTGAAGGCAAAGGATGAGACCAATACCAGACAATCCTGGATGTTAAAGGTCACAGAGGTTAGGATTAGGTGAAAAAAAAAGCTTATGTCAGATACTGAGGTGTCCACATGGTCAGGTCCTGGGAGGAAGTTACAAAGAAATCAGAAAAGCAAAGAGAACGCATGAGAACACATTGGTGGCTAAAATCAAGGAAAAGCCAAAAAGTGTGGTGCTGGAAAAGCACAGCAGGTCAGGCAGCATCCTAGGAGCAGGAGAATCGACATTTCGGGCATAAGCCCTTCATCAGGAATGTGGGGGCATTGGGTGCTGGGAGATAAATGGGAGGGATGGGAGTTGGGTAATGTAGGTGGGATGGTGATAGGTAGATGCAGTGGGGCATGATTGTCATAGGTCGGGTGGGAGGGCGGAGCAGCTAGATGGGAAGGAAGATGGACAGTTCAAGAGGGCGCTACCCGGTTGGAGGGTTGGATCTGGGATGAGGTGGGTGGAGGGGAAATGAGGAAACAGGTGAAGTCATTGAGGCCATGTGGTTGGAGGGTCCCAAGGATTTTATTTAATATATGAAGAACAAGAGAATAATGAGAGAATGAATAGATCTCATTATGAACCATGAAGATAATCAGTGTGTGTTCCAGGGAATATGGGCATAGTCTTCAGTTCACATTTTTAAATAATGGAATAGGATGACACAGGTATGAATATCAGATTGGAGCTCTGTAAAATATTAGAAGAAATTAACAGAGAGAGAGGAGGTCCTGGGGGGTACAAGTGTTAGGAACTTGGAAAGGACTCAAGATCGGAGAGATCCTGGTTGAATAGCTATAGATCCCTGGAGGTAACGGGGCAGGTAGATAAGGCAGGTCAGAAGGCATACAGTATATTTGCCTTTATTAGCTGAAGCATAGAATACAACAGCAACAGAGAGGGTGCAGAGGAGATTCACTATGATGCTGAGTGGGCTGGAAGGCTATGAGGATAGATTGGAGAACCTGACGTTGTTTTCCTTAGCCTAGTGAAGGTAGAGACGCGACCCGACAGAGGTGTGTAGGATTATAAAGGGCATCGATAGAGCAGATAGGAAGGCGTTTTTTTCTGTTATTGGAGGGGTCACTAACTGGGGGCATAGATTTAAGGGAAGGGGTAGAAAGCTAAGAGGAGGGTCAAGGAGAAATGTATTCACCCAGATGCTGGTGGGAGTTGGAACTTACTGCCTGAAAGGGCAGTTGAGTCAGGAACTCACATAACATGAAATCATTATTTACATGTTCACTTGCATTGCCATATCAGCAGAGACTTTGGTCTGAACGCTAGACAATGGGATCAGAAATGTGCAAAATCAAGAAGTGGTGGAGAAACTCAGCAGATCTCAAGAGAGAAACAGAGTTAACATTTCAAGTCCTGCTGATAGTTGCTCCCAGTTCTAAAGAAGAGTTAACTCTTTTCCTTCTCCGCAGATGCTACCAGACCTGCCGAGTTTTGCCAGGACTTGCCGTTTCTGTTTCAGATTTCCAGCATCCACAGCACTTTGTGTTATTTTCATTGTTGTCGGATCTTTGCTGAGTAGGGCAGACATAACGGGCCGAGTGGTCTCCTCCTGTGTTGAGCACTAATGATACCACAGGGCCAGTAACCTGGAGGGCCACAATAACCCTTTGTTAACAGGGCTTCAAATCCCACCACGGCAATTCCTGGAATTTGAGATCAATTCTGGAATGTGATCCTGGTTTCAGGAAGGGCGAACATTAACTTCTCATTGATTGCTGTAAATGCGATCTGGTTCATGACTGTCATTTTCAGAGAATGAGATCTGCCCACCTGACCTGGTCTGACCTGTGTGTTTTTGGCTCTTTATTACTCTCTGAAATGGCCCAGCAAGCCTTTCAATTTAAGGATAATTCGGGAATGGACGGCTTAGGCTGAAGTAACTCTGCAGGGGCTGGTATCCCATCATCAAGTCCCCCTTTATTCACACAAGGAGAGTCCTTAACACTGATCCAGCTCCCTCGGAGACAGCTCTCAGGGTGAACAGAACCCCTGACATTCCTGTTTATTTTTTTTATTTTTTTTCTCTCTTTTTTTTCTTTTTTTCAGGGAAAACACCCGAGTGGCCAGTGACAAGCAGTGCCCTTCACATTAAAAGGCAATGCTGCGTGAGGCTCTCTGTTTTTTTTTAACGCCCACACTACCGCCAAACTGCAGTAGTGCTTATTTTTCCCCCAGCATCCATGGTGTGTGTGTGCAGGTGTGAGACACAGTGAGAGACACGAAGTGCACAAATCTTTATTCAATTTCCACCACCAGGAAGATAGGAAAACACCCGAGTGGCCAGTGACAAGCAGTGCCCTTCACATCAAAGGGCAATGCTGTGTGATCAAACAGTGAAGGGGAGGGCAGGGACTAAATCAAAATAGAGTTGGAGAGGGAAATAATGCACTCCACTCCCTGCGACACCTACCTCTCCCTGAACAACTCCAGACATCCCTGTTTCTGTCTGTCAGCCTGGGGCCCCTGATAGACCAGGTTAACAGCCCCAATCAGGGAACTCAGAGTCTATAGGATCCACTTGCTTGACCTCATTACAATCGCTACAGTCCTCCCCCTTTAAGTCTGGGGAAATAGGCTGGTTCTTTCACTTCTAACCTCTCCTTGGGCATTTTCACAAGCAGGTCCGGTTCCCCAAACTCTAGCTTGCGTACAGGCACCGTGTCAAGGACCGTAGCTGCCTCATGTGCTCAGAGCAGCTCGGAAGAAAATTGAAGAAAATGGTTGGCTACTGAAGTCTCTGAAAATGAGCTTTCTTTAGGTTATATTATGAAACTGACCACATTTCCCTCACTCACACTGTTAGACACTGGAAGATAATTTGTTTTTGAACAGAATCCAAGTCTGCACCGTTAGTGAGAGCTTCATTTCGGTTAACCGCGCTGCAGAAAACTTGCACCCCACTGATTCCTAGCTCCCTATACTTATACAGCCAATTCACACCCAATTAACCCTTAAATCTCCTATCCATTACCAGTACCCACATCCCATTAGGACTGAAAGATCCCTTCACACCTCATTTGGGCTGAATTGGATACAGTCAGTTCTTCTATAAACGATCATTGCCTTCTTGTGCAACCCCACGTTGTAGAAAAATCCGGCTTTAGAAACAGCGCTTTAAGTGTTGGTGATGTAATCAGCTTACAGCCAGCACACGTTTTTAAAGTTCGCGCTTTGGAATCAGTGTCCCTCAGTTTCGTCGATTGCGTTACAGTAAATTCATGTTAACGAAACACATGTTATATCAGAAGAATCTGTATTTTATAAAACAGTATTTAAGTCTGGGCTGGGTGGGAGTGGGTTAATTTATCTAAAATTCAGTTCCAGGCCCAAACCTGCCTCAGACCCACCTAGTTCTAGCTTCTACCTACTCCTGTCGAATGCAGTTTATAAAACGGAATACCAATAATGGTTTAGCCTGTGCTGTAAATAACTCTATTAAGAATCCTGTTGTAAGTCAGATGTTACCAACCTCAACAAAGCAATTCATTTCATTCCAGGTCAATCTTTACTTCAAGAGTGTACTGATTGCATTTGATGTACCATTACTTTTGCAGAAGGGGATTGGTTAGCTCGGTTGGCTGGATTTCTGGGTTGCAGTGTGGAGTCAATAGAATGGGTTCAATTCTGGTGCTGGCTGAGCTGACCATGAAGGAATTTCCTTCTTAACCTCTCCCTTTGTCTCAAATGTGGTGACCCCCAGGTTAAACCATCACCTCCCCTGTAAGGGAAGAGGAGCCTGGAGGATGATGGTGAATTTACCTTGATTTTTGCAAACAGTGGGGTCACCAAGGTTTACATAGCCCGTAAATAAAAGCATGGTGTCAGTGCAAATTGTCTGTAACGTAAGCCCACATAAATTTTCGCTCATTCCCGTTTTAATAGATACAGACATTCTGGGAAAAGCTGATACATGAACCAACAATGAGTTTGTGTACACTCAACAGAGCCTGCTCCAAAGCACTGCTGCCTATCTTACATGAGAGTAGGAACAGGCCATTCAGACACTTGAACCATTCAGAGCGATGGCATCTGATTTATGGCCAAGCTCCAAATCCCTTAATACTTTTGCTTAACCATACAATTATCTGTCTCTAATTCTGCATCAACTACCATTTGTGGAAGAGGGCTATAAACCTCAACCACCTCTTGTATGTCCAAGTGCTTCCTTACATATCTCCTGATTGGTTTAGCCCTAATTTTCAGACAGTGGTTGCCTAGTTCTGGAATCTCCAACCAGTGGGAATAGTTTATTTTTATCTACCCTGTCTTTTCCTGTTGAGGTTGTGAAGACTTTGATCAGATCACCCCTGAACCTTCTAAATTCTTCGGCAGTTTCCATTGCTGTCTGCTTCAGACTGATGTAGCCGGTTTACGCCCAATCCTCAGACACATACAATTAAAAGGGATGGTTTCACAGGGCCAGGTTCTTTCAAAGCAAAATAGGAGTTGACAAGAATTGTGATGAGCCTTAGATTTCTCGGTGTCTGCTGTCTGAAATTAAAGGGGAGATCTGACTCGTGTTGATTTATTAGCACAGCGCTGTCCTCTTCAAAGCAATGAAAAAGAAGGCGAAAGCCAAACAATCCTTTATGTGTCAGTGCTCTGCGCTGAGCGCAGAAAAAAGCTTTTGCCTTTTATCTGCATCTTTAAATTCCACCAGCTCAATTTGTGAGATGTTTTGTGGTGTTTGGCTTGGGGGTTTTATTGGCTGATAAGCCGTGGATGCTTTAGGTTATGAGTTTTCAATGGAAATGGAAACAACCAGTGAATACAAAGCCATGGGGATAAAAGTGAAATGGAAAGAACAGATAAAAATTAAAACTGAATTCATGACCGCTTTACTGATGAAGATAGCAATGTGGTGCCCGTGGACTTGCGAACCATTTAGCATTTTTATTGACGCAGAAAGGTTTTGATTTATTATTATCACATGTACTGAGAAACAGTTAAAAGTATTAGTGTGTGTGCTATCTCAGCAAATCATCCCTTACATAAGTCCATCAGGGTAAGTGAACGGAGTGCAGAATATAATGTTACAGCTACACAGAAGGTGAGGAGAGAGATCAACCCTAATACATGAGAGATCCATTCATAAGTCTGATAACAGCAGGGAAGAAGCTGTTCTTGAATCTGTTGGCATGTGTTTTCAAACTTTTGGATCTTTTGCCCGATGGGAGAGGGTGGAAGAGAGTATCACTGGGGTCGGAGGGGTGTTAGATTATGTTGACTGCTTTCTGGAAGGAGAGAGAAGTCAAGATGGAGTCAGTGGATGAAAGACTGGTTTTCGTGATGGACTGGCACCTTTAATTAAAGAATTACAGAGGAGGAGTTGGTTTGATTTGATCAGGGTTGATCAGTAATCTGTTGTGGTAGAACACAGAACTGTACAGCACAGGAATGGGCTCTGCAACTCACATTGAGGTTCTTTGCACAAAGTTCAGTTTCCATTGCAGGTAGAGAAGATAGTAGTTCACTGGGGATCTCCTCCAAGCCAGCTTGTACATGAGCCGATTGTGTCGAACAGTTCTCAGAATGAAGGGACAGTCGTAGAGTCATACATTTGGAAACAGACCATTTGGTCCAACCGATCCATGGTTCCCCTCATGATTGTTCTCTTGTTGAAGAGGGACCACGGATAAGGTGCACACCGAATGAAATGGGGTGCAGCACGTCCATTTCAAGCCAAGACCACTTCACCCTTGAGTAAGTGCTCCATTCGAAGGCACTAAAGGACGAGCACTGGCCTTGCCAGTGATCCCGACCTGAAAGAATTCAGCATTAAGGTCACGGACCAGTTCCTGCTCCCGACACCACAGGGACCTGGATGTGAGTCTGAGAAAGAATGGACGAATAGAGTCTTCCTCGCTCTCCTGACTGAAAGAGTCCTTTGTGAACAGATTTGAAGTTTGTGAAATCTCAGCTCCATTACCAGGAGACCAAAGTGGACAGTTCAAAGCTGCACAGAGTTGCAACATAAATTGGTACCAAGCTGGCAATTTTGTTGAGAAAGGTTAAATAGGTGAGCATTGTACTGTTTGACTATAATTACAGAGGTAGTAGGAGGTATTCTTTCTCTGTGGGGTCACAGATGTGTTGTTAAGAATGGCAGAAATGGCCTTAGTGTGTGTTTGATACAGGAATGACTATGCTTATATCAGAAGCAGCGTGTGCTCTCTCCCTTAGCATTGACATCTCTAACATTGGTCGGCAGAAAAAAGATGAGTTTTTTTTGTAAGGAATAAGGGTGGCATGGTGGCTCAGTGGTCAGCACTGCTGCCTCACAGCGCCAGGAACCTGGGTTCGATTCCAGCCTCTGTGTGGAGTTTGCACATTCTCCTTATGTCTGTGTGGGTTTCCTCCCAGAGTCCAAGGATGTGCAGGTTAGGTGGATTGGCCTTGCTAAATTGCCCCGAGTGTTCAAGGATGTGTAGTTAAGGTGTATTAGTCGGGGGTAAATAATTCAGCAGACATTTTATTATCCAGCACCTCTGGGACCAAGAGTGTACCAGTTGCTCAACTATTCTGGATAATGAAGAAGTTCACAGAATCAATGTAAAAACACACACAAAAGTAATAGAAACATTGTGCAGAGGGTATACACATTGCTCTTATACTTTAGGTTACAGCATAAGTCACTTAAATAATAATAATGCAGCTCTGTCTGAAATAAAACTTACCGTAAGAAAGCCCTTACTCACACACTGTGGTAGATCACAGAATTTGAGGAGAAATTGACTTGAAATTGAATCAACTATTGATTTTCCATTGGATTGAACAAGTATATCTATATTGAGGTAAATAAATTTAATTGGGACAGATTTTTCCCAGTTCACCGATGGTGCTGGTTGAAACAAAGTTTCCGGGGCAATGATTTTGATCATCTCCACTGCTTCTGCATAATAATTTACTGAAAATGGAGTGAAAGAGGTAACCACCCACTTTATCTCTTCTTGCACAGGATGCCAAGCTCCGGGAGTTGTTGGATGTCGGAAATCAGGGGAGTCGCCTGGAGAACAGGATGGTCACCGTGGTTTATGGCCCGGATTTGGTTAATATTTCCTATCTCAACTTCATGGCCTTCCAGGAAGACGTAGCAAAGGTACATTAAGCATTCCCAAGTTCCCGTGCTCCATTGGAGTCAAGTGTGTTCAGAATCCCAGTGTTAAGTTTCCTGAGAGTTCTATCTTGTACCTTTCAACCAGCTGGTCAGTACCTGCCATTGGCCTGGTCAATATTGCCTCAAAGTGAATCGAAAGACCGCGGAGCTAGCTTCAGATCTCCATGACCTCAGTACGGTGCAGCCAAACTAGTTCCAAACTTGAGATGTCCCTTGTAGTTTAAAGATAAATAAGATAGCGGGTGTAAATCATATCCTTTTTTTAATTTTCCATAATTATTTTCTTTTGGTTTTGTCTGGGTAACATAGTTATTTTCATCCAGAATGCCCTACCCAAAAATACCCTAAGACGCAGCAGAAAAAGGTCATCCAGCCTATTGAGTTAATTCTGCCATTCAATGAGATCATGGCTGATCTAATAATCCATAACTCCACTCTCCTGCCTTTTCCCCTTAACCCTCGATTCCCCTACTGATTAAAAGAAACTCTATCTTAGCCTTGAATGTACTTAACGACCCAGCATTAACAGTCCACTGTGACCCTGCTGTTGAAAACTGGGCCCAGTATGTGGAAAGGTTGCAATTTTTTCTTCCCCTCCACCCCGGCAAAATGACATTGGCACTGATGTAAAGCAGCGAGTAATCCATCTGACTGCTTGTGGACCCGCAGCATTTTTGGTTATAAGGGGCTTAACTTTTCCAGAGGCACCAGACACTTAACAAACAAAACAACCCCGTGGTAAAATATCCCACAGATTGTCTACCCTCAGAGAGAAGAAATTCCTCAACTGTCTTAAATATCCAATGCCTTCATCAAATATTATGCCCTCTGGTTCCAGACTACCCCACAAAGGGATACAACCTGGTAAACTGATTCAAGAGTGCGGCTTTTGCAATTGCACAGGAGGATCAACAGTGAAGTTCACTGTCATTCCTGCACTAAAACTGACAATGACTGTGGGAGTCTCCATGTGCACAGAGTAATGTGGAAATCCAGAAATTTGCACCATTAATTCTGCGCTCATCCTGAGAGTGGGTCGTCGAGGTCCCTCCTTATGGGAATCCTTAAAATAATCAATCGGCGAAAGGGCAGAAAGGCCCACTTTCCCCGGCGTTAATCACGCTATAAAAACCCTCGAAAAAATTATACCAAATTGAATAATATGAAACTGTTGAGAGTGTGGTGCTGGAAAAGCGCAGCAGGTCAGAGCAGTAGGAGAATCGACGTTTCGGGCTCTTAATGAAGGGCTTTTTGTCTTTGATAGTTATGCTTCTGTCTTAATCTGATCACGACTAATTAACTGATTTGGAATTTGACCTGAATCCCAGCCCCACTGAGATCTACAGCATAGAATAAGGCCCTTTGGCCCATCGGGACCACACCAGTCAAAAGTGCCCACCTAACTATTCTGTTCTACTCCATTTACCAACACTTGCTTCATCGCCTTGGCATCAAAAGTGCACATCCAAAATCTTCTTAGTTTTGCCTCTCCCACTCTCCCAGGCAATGAATTCCAGATTGCCACCACCTTCTGGGTGAACATTTAATTCCTGACATCCCTCTAAACTTTCTGCTTGCTGCTCCCTGCTCGCTGGTCTTGATCACTCCATCATGTGGAGCAGTCTCTCCCCACCTCCCTTATCTGAACCCCTCATAATTTTATACATCTCAATCATGTCCCTCTCAATCTCCCCAGCTGTCAGGAATACAACCCTCGACTGTCCAATTTCTCTTCATAATGGAAGCTCTCCAGCCCAGGCAGCATCCTGGTAAATCTCCCCTGCACCCTCTCCAGTATAACCATGTTCCTCCTGTAATACGCTCCCAGGTACTCACTCACGGGTATCATGGGAAACTGGATAAGGACTTCCCTTTATATTTTAATGTAAAAGCTGTCAAAAGCTGCTCAAGGTTTGAATTGAACCTTCATCGGATCCTGTCACTTTGTGGTACCCGACCAGCCCATGTGTTGCACACATAATTGTGTTTCAGTACTCCATGGTTCATAGTCTCTGCATTGTAGGGATAAAAACAGACAATGCTGGAAATATTTTAGCTGGGCAGGCAGCAACTTTGAAGAGAGAAACAAGGCGTTTCAGATTGACAACTTGCTTGTCTGCCTGAGCTGCCCAGTGCTTCTCGTGTTTTCTGTTTTGATTTCAGATTCCTAGCACCCGCAGTGTTCTGCCTGTCTGTTGCAGGGAATAGTTTAACAACGGGTCTTGGTTTTATACATTTGGAACAATTGCATCTCTAGGTTTTCCCATGACCTCTTGTGGACAGATTTAGTGGTTACAGTAGGCATGTTTGCCAGGAAGGCATGTAAACAAAACTTGCTGCAACATTCTTAAAAAGATTAGCTGGAAGCAATTTTCTGGAACACAATGTCAGTGGTGATTTATGTCAGCAATGGTTTTAACTCCATTCATTCTGATTTCAGCAAAGCACAAATTATACAGGGTAATGCAGTTTTATAAATCTCTTTTTATGCTTCCACGCAGTAATCTCTCATGCCAATGCACATATTACATTCTCAGTCCAAACTTTAGGCCATCATTGCCACTATTAGAGCATCACTGTCTGGAGGTTATACTCATTGATAAAACATATGGGCAGCATTACAGATTATAATACGAAAAACGGTAGTGAAAAATATGTTTCCCAGCTACTGGAAAATGTTGCAAAACTTGAGAGTTCAGAAAAGATTTACAAGGATGTTGCCAGGGTTGGAGGGTTTGAGCTATAGGAAGGGGCTGAACAGGCTGGGGCTGTTTTCCCTGGAGCGTCGGAGGCTGACGGGTAACCTTATAGAGGTTTATAAAATTATGAGGGGCATGGATAGGATAAATAGACAAGGTCTTTTCCCTGGGATGGGGGAGTCCAGAACTAGAGAGCATAGATTTAGGGTGAGAAGGGAAAGATTGAAAATAGATATAAGGGGTAACTTATTCATGCAGAGAGTGGTACGTGTATGGAATGAGCTGCCAGAGGAAGTGGTGGAGGCTGGTTCACTTACAACATTTAAAAGGCATCTGGATGGGCACATGAATAGGAAGGGTTTAGAGGGATATGGGCCAAATGTCAGCAAATGGGCCTTGATTAATTTAAGATATCTGGTGGTCCTTGACAAGTTGGACTTTTTTTTTTAGATTACTTACAGATTAGATTACTTACAGTGTGGAAACAGGCCCTTCGGCCCAACAAGTCCACACCGACCCGCCGAAGCACAACCCACCCATACCCCTTACCTAACACTACGGGCAATTTAGCCTGGCCAATTCACCTGACCCGCACATCTTTGGACTGTGGGAGGAAACCGGAGCACCCGGAGGAAACCCACGCAGACACGGGGAGAACGTGCAAACTCCACACAGTCAGTCGCCTGAGGCGGGAATTGAACCCAGGTCCCTGGCGCTGTGAGGCAGCAGTGCTAACCACTGTGCCACCGTGCCACCCAAGGCATCTGAAGCATCTGTTTCCGTGGTATACATCTCTGTGACTCTACATGAGTTGGGATTTATACAATGCCTGTATTTGTTAAGCTAAACCTCACATGTTTTTAAACAGCTTTATCAATTTATCCTGCTGCTTTTAAATATTTATTTATGCAAACCCTCAGGTCTCTCTGCTTTTCAGCCCCCTTTCAAATTTTACTCCAGAGTCTATTTGCCTTATTCCTTGTCAGTTTGCTCACCATTCCACCTTAAACTGCGTGTGCCATTTGTCTGACCCTTCTATCTGTCTACCTCTGATTTATCTGGACCTTGCTCACATCCCCCTGACTGTCCTCCACTTCACCATCATCTGTTTTCAACTTCTGCTTCACAGATAACTCTTGGCTGAATGTGTGTCTGCAGATCAGTGCCGTGGGATCTCTCAAATCTAAATGAGGTCCCCTAAGCCTGTGGTTGAAGGGCAGTGCCGCTGAGAGAGCAGGACTCTTTCAGCACTACCAAGCACAGCGGGTCAAGATTAACTTCTCAAGTTGGGGGTGTGCGATGGGACTTCCACTATCTTCTGCCTCAGGTTGGAATGCAACCCCAATTCCCAGCAACGTTCGCCCTACTCCCTCCGATGTCCCTGAGGAGTTGAACGTTTGAATCTTTGGCACTATCAGCAAACACATGAATTCGGCAATAACAACACATTCTCAAAAGGGCCTGGGTGGACCAGTTTGACATCACAAGACTCTCTCTGCCTCCATTTACTGGCCTAATGAGAATTGGCTAATGCATTTCTAGTATAAAGTGCCATGTAATTGCATGCTAATTATATTTAATTGTAGGCAGATGGTGGCCATTAACTCTCCCTATAAATAATCTTTGCCTTGAGCTGTAGTTGCTAGGTCAGAAGGTGCTTACTTATAATCTGTAACTGCCTAAATAAATGTTTATTGTATGTAAAGATTGGCTCCAGTTTTAGATTAGACTTACAGTGTGGAAACAGGACCTTCGGCCCAACAAGTCCACACCGACCCGCAACCCACCCATACCCCTACCTAACACTACGGGCAATTTAGCATGGCCAATTCACCTGACCCGCACATCTTTGTGACTGTGGGAGGAAACCGGAGCACCCAGAGGAAACCCACGCAGACACGGGGAGAATGTGCAAACTCCACACAGTCAGTCGCCTGAGTCGGGAATTGAACCCAGGTCTCAGGCGCTCTGAGGCAGCAGTGCTAACCACTGTGGCACCGTGCCGCCCCAAACTGCGGTTGTACAGTGGTTGTACAACCAGTTGTATACTGGTTCAACGGGGTCTCTGGAATGGAGTGTTGCACCCTGACTCAATGGACTGGCCTTAATGGAACATAAAATCACCATTATACAATCATTTATTTCAAAACAGCAAGCCAGTTCTTCATTTGTCCTTGTGTTCAGATGAAAGCAGCTGGATAAAATCTTAGTCTTCATTAACCTCTGTCCGTCCTCTGTGCAGGGCGTGTTGATAATTAAGCAGGCCATCCCTTTTAGTGAGCTACTGCTCCCACAAACACTTAACGTTGATTGTGAAAAGGGCTCTTGTGATACAGTGGCAGTGTCCCGAGCTTTAGGTCAGGAGATACATGTTCAAGTCCCATCTGCTGCAGACCGTGCACAATAACATCTCTGAATATGGTGATTTAGAAAATGATAACGATAAGGATTGAAAAAATAAGTGGCCTGTGCAAAAGTATTTAGCATTTGATACATTTCTTTTAAAAAATGTATAAAAAACAAGATTTGGAGAGAGTCATATGTGTTTAGTGGCGGGAGGGGTGGGGTGTGCAACATGGTGGCTCAGTAGTTAGCACTGCTGCCTCACAAATGCCAAGGACCCAGGTTCAATCCAGCCTTGGGCAACTGTGTGGACATTCTCCCCATGTCTATGTGGCTTTCCTCCAGGTCCTCCAGTTTCCTCCCACAATCACAAAGATGTGCAGGTTAGGGTGGATTGGCCATGCTAAATTACCTATAGTGTCCAGGGATGTGTAGGGCGGATTAGCCATGGTGAATGCAGGGTAACAGGGATGAGGTAAGGGGATGGGGTCTGAATGGGATGCTTTTCAGAGGGTCGGTGTGCACTCGATGGGCCAAAGGGCCTGCTTCCACACTGTAAAGATTCAATAATTAGCTCTGCATGGTTCCTTTGTGAGCAGTAATAGCTGCAACCATCAAAAGACCTAATGAAACCACCAATCCCCAGGCAACTATGGCATCAGCCAGGAATTTCACCCAAACTTAGTTTTTGGATTAGATTCCCTACAGTGTGGAAACAGGCCCTTCAGCCCAACAAGTCCAGACAGACCCTCCGAAGAGTAACCCACCCAGACCCATTTCCCTCCAAATGATGCACCAAACACTATAGGCAATTTAAGGATGGCAAATTCACCTGACCTGCACATCTTTGTGACTATGGGAGGAAACCAGAGCAAACCCACACAGACACAGGGAGAACGTGCAAACTGCACTCAGCCTGAGGATTGGAATCAAACCCAGGACCCTGGTGCTGTGAGGCAGCAGTGCTAACCACTGAGCCACCATGCCACCCTAAATGTCTCACACGAGTTTTTAAGCACTACCTTGAAAGTAAAGTCTTTAGCTGTAAGTAAATGGTTCAGTATAGATTGGGAGGTACTTAAAAATTGGAAATTGAAGGCAACCAATACATAAAAATGCAGGCTTGACGTCTCGCATATGTTGGAGTGGCGAACTAAACCATTCACACCAAACACAATGCTTTGAGCTCCTGCATTCAGCATTCTGCACTAGTTTGTTGCAAAGCCATTCAACAGATTAAGTGTTGACAGTTGAGATCATGCAATTACTTACTTAATGTCATAATTGCTTAATCTTTCAGGGCAACAGACAGAACTCAAGAGGAATATTGATGCTTTGTCATTAGCTCCTTGGCAAGTTATTTTGTAGCAATTCAGCTGTTCTGAATTCAAGTAACTATCTTTGTAAAACTTCTATTGTTCTAATAGAATGGAATCCCTATTATGTGGAAGCAGGCCATTTGGCCCATCAAGTCTACACTGACCCTTTGAAGAGCATCCTGCCCACACCCAGCCCCTATCCTTTCCCCATAACCCTGCATTTATCATGGCGAAACCCAACTAGCCTGCACATCCTGGACTCTATGGGGCAATTCAGCATGGCTAATCCACCTAGCCTGCACACCCTGGACACTATGGGGCAATTCAGCACGGCTCATCCACCTAGCCTGCAGAGCTTTGGATTGGAGGACTATACCCAAGCACCCCAGGGAAACCCATGCAGAATGTGCAATCACCACAGTCACCCGAGGCTGGAGTTGAACCCAGGTTCCTCGCGTTGTGAGGCAGCAGTGCTAATCATATGAAAATGTGTGCACATTCAGTTTTGCAGCCATTTCTGTGTTTATTTTGTAGAATGGAAAATAGAATCCGTAGAGCATGGAAGCAGTCTACATGGCCTACTGAGTCCCCACCGACCCTCCGAAGAGCTTCCCACCCACCGCCCCACCCTACCCCTGTAACCCTACATTTCTCACAGCTAACCCACCTAGCCTACACAACCCCATGACACAATGAGGGCAATTTAGCATCAGCAAACCATCTAACCAGCACATCTTTGGGTTGTGGGAGGAAACCAGAGCTGACCCATGCAAACACAGGGAGAATGTGCAGACTCTACACAGACAGTCACCTGTCAATTTGTCCACCTCCCCATCCCAGAGTCCATGCCTGACTACAGCCCAGTAGGAATGGTCAATGAAGGGCCCTTGTGGGTTATTGAAGGAGCAGGATGTCAAGAGTTGTATCACAAGCACCACTGACTTCAACCACTGTGTGCCCCCCACCCTGTTGGTACCTGATCTGAGATGAGCCACTTCAGCTGAGGACAGTGAGGAAGCCAGTGGTGACCAGTGTTCCCTGGGGACTGGAGATGTGCCCAATGCACCACTGAAGGAGCTGGCCATCTACAGTTTCGAAATCAAGAAAAGTTCCTTTCTTCTGACGGCAGGCACCGTTGGTAAATGCACCATCAGTACAGAACAATTGAGTTTCAGGGTTAATTTGGCTTGCCTTAAATTGGCTAAGGAGTTCAAATCAACTGCAGTCCGTAACTGAATACAGAAAGTAAGCCACCAGTATTGGAGTGACCCCTGCTGGCAAATGTGGAGACGCTTTTCAAGGATAGCACTGAGCCCAGCTGTGGTTTTTTTTTAAAAATGGGATTTCGTACTGAACTAAGTCCACCAAGTCCAGTATCCCTCTATGTACACATGGAGAGTCCTTGATTCTGATCCAGCTCCCACAGTGACCAGAACCTCTAACACCCCGGTTATATCTGTCAGCCAGGGCTCCCCGTTTGGGGCTGTTAATCTGGTCCAATCAGGGAACTCATATTCTGTGACGTCCACCTGGATGACCTTGTTAAAAATCACTGCACCCCTCCCCCTCTGAGTCCAAGGATGTAGGCGCAGTTCTTTTCTTTTTGTTGTCCCTCCCCGGGGCATTTTAGCACTGGGCCAAGTTGCTCTGATTCTGTCTCAGATAGAGGCAGTGTGTAACACACCGTAGCTCATCTCTTGTGCCCAGAGTGTTTCGGAAGGAATTCATTCTCTTCTTCAGTCATCGAAGCATCGTCAGCCACCACGCCCACCTCAAATTCCGAGATATCCTCAATGCCTGACAGAGAGGGGGACCCCATGGGTCCCAGAACAGCTGCCGATGAGCTAAGCATGTTCTGCTCCCTCGCCTGGCTTGTGAGTTTGCAGCTTTCATCTGCTCCATGGGCTTGTTCAGGACCATCACTGAACTTTATACATCACTGGACCTGGCCTCCTGTCAACCATGTCCCTTACCCACCATGCAGGGTCATTCCCATAGTTCCTACACAAGACTTTGTCCTCTGAAGTTAACTGCAGAGTCTTGTGTCCGGCATTGGTATTTCTGATGCTGTTTCACCCCACCCCCCTGAGACCTGCGACTCATCTCCCCATTAGCGACTCTGCTAGAGCTATCCCTGTGGTTGCATGAGGGTGGGGGGGGTGCTCCTACAACGAAATAGGAACCGGGACAGTTTGGTATCTAGTAAAGCTGCAGGCGGTTTCTTTAAACCTGCCTTCAAAGTTTGGACTGCTCTTTCTGCCAGGCCATTGGATGATGGATGGAGTGGAGCTGTCCTTAAACATTATATCCCAAGTCACTTTCAGAAATACTCAAATTCCCTGCATGTAAACAATGGCCCATTATATGTGACCAACATTAATGGGAGTCAGTGTATTGCAAAAGACACAGGCGGCTTTTTGATCATCATCTCGTGTTTGACAAATGAACTCTCTGCATATCCAGCTGCTTTGAGTGGGCGGCCAATGACTAAGAACACTGAGCCCATGAAAGGACCGGTGTAGTCGATGTGTTACACTCCAGGGTTTACCCAGCCTTTCCCACGAACATGGGGGAGATGCTGTCATTAATTTTTGTCCTTGTTTGCACTCTGGACACTGCCCCATGAATGTGGCTGTTGACATCCAATCCTGGCCACCGGACAACATCTTCACTTTGGAAACCCCTTGCTGTCCCTGGTGGAGGTGCCCCTTTGCTCGGGACCATCCCTCTTGCTCCCTGTAATAATACGCCGTCCTCGACAGTGATCTGGTCTCTCCGGGTCCGAAAAGGTTTCAATTCTGGCTGTGACCGCCCTTTGGTTTCCCCCATCACCACCCAGTGTTCCAGTTTTACCAGGACTGGATCTTTGTGCATCCCCAAAGTCTGATGGAGTCAGCTGTGACTGGAAGTGTGCCCTGACCCTAATGGTCTCTTCCAGTGGTGGCACCACCGGTGTGGGTCTGCCAGTGTGAGGCGGCTCAGTGTATCTGCATTTCTTCTTGGCCTCCCAGACAGTATACTGGCAGCAGCTGATCTTAAAGGAAACTTCAACCATTTGGCTGAGGCTTTGTTTTCAGGTTTTGCTGTGGGCTGACCTAGAATCCCTCTGATCAGGATATGTCCTGAGTGAGGCTTTTGTTAAAGTGGTGTTCCCCAAGCTCAGTTGGACTGGTGAGGGTATCCACTTCAGTTGGAATACCCTGGAGCTCTTATGGTCCAGTTGTTACATTTTCTAATGGTAGAGTCAGTCGTGATGCCTGTTTGAAGTGCTGTTGGTCTTCAGCTGGTAGCTGCTTTTGCATGGTTATATCATTAATCACATGTATCAACTAGTCTCTCAGCATCTCATTAAGAATGAAACCAAAGTCACATACCTCTTCCTGTTGTCTTAACCCAGTCAAAAATCCCAATAGGGATTCCCCGCTTCTTGAATTGCCGGATAAAAATGACAGCGTCTCAGAATTAGGGGAGGCTTAAGGTCGTAATACTCCTTAACTAAATCTGTCAACCCTTGAAAGGTTTTGGTATTTGGTGCCTCAGGGAAAGTTAGCTCCTAATAACCAAAAAAGCTGCGGGTCCACAAGTTGTCAGGAGAATTACTCGAAGCTTTTCATCTGCCCCTATGTCTTTTGCCCGGACAAAATAATAGTTTTTCCATATACTGGGGTCAGTCTTTGCCAGCAGAATCAAATGAGTCAAGCTTCCCAAGTAATGGCATGATGCCAGAAATCCTTACCTCAATTCAAAGATGATTCTTGTGACCAGATTTCTTCTGCATCATTCTACTCTCTCACCATCACTGAAATCACCCCACAAAGGCCGGTATTCATCACCAAGTCACCTTTTATTTACATATGGAGAGTCCTCGACACTAATCCAGCTCCTCAGAGCCAACTCTCAGTGTGAACCAAATTACCAGCCCCAGTCAGGGAACTCATATTCTGTGAGGTCCACCTGGCTGACCTCATTACAATCACTACAGTTACCTCTCCCTAATTCTCTTCTCAAAATTGGTGGTGGGCTATCCCCTTGGACTGTGCCAGTCAATACATAGATCATCATAGAATCTCTACAGTGTGGAAACAGGCCCTTCGGCCCAACAAGTCCACATTGACCCTCCGAAGAGTAACCCACTTAGATCCATTCCCCTACCCCATAACTCTACATTTACCCCTGACTAATGCACTGAACTTACGCATCCCTGAACACTATAAGCAATTTAGCCAATTCACCTCAGCTGAGCATTTTCGGACTGTGAGAGGAAACCGGAGCACCTGGAGGAAACCCACTTAGACACGGGGGGATGTGCAAACTCCACACAGACAGTCACCTGAGGCTGGAATTGAACCCGGGTCCCTGGCGCAGTGAGGCAGCAGTGCTAATCGCTGAGCTCCATGCCACCCCTTACAGTGTGGGGACACTCTCAATTCTGTCAGGAAGCTTGGTGCTATATTCTAAACCAGCAACACTGAAGGAATGGGGATGCCATTCCAAGTCAGGATGGCGAGTGGATTGGAGGGGAGCTCACAGGTGGCGATGTTCCCATTTGTCTGTTGCCCTTGTGCTTTTAGATGGTAAAGGTCCATGTGTTCAGAAGCTTGTATTGAAGGAGCCTCGGTGGGTTGAAGCAGTGAATCTTGTAGATGATTCACCCAGCTGCCGCTTCTCACCATTGGTGGAGAGCCATGAGGGTGCCAAATAAGCAGACTGCTTCTTCCTGAATGGTGGCAGACTTCTCGAGTGTTGTTGATCTGGGCAAGCGGGCAGCATTCCGTCACATTTCTGACGGTGTCTTGCAGGGAGTCTGGAGGCGAGTTACTCCCTGCACAGTTCTCAGTCCTCTTCTTCTAGCCAGAGTGTTCATGTGGCTGTTCCAGTTCCATTTCTGGTCTGTGATTGTTGTGGAAGGGCTTCAGGACTCTGGAGCAATCTTGTGGTGATGTCATGGAGCTACTCCTCACTGGGCGTAAGTAACACATGGTGGGCGGAGTTAAGAAAGAGCAGTGGAAAGAGAAACGTGGAACAGACCAATTAACATCAGGTGGGAGCTATGTTTTGGAATTGTCTTTCATTAAATGGCTGTGAGATTATAGACTGGTATAAATCTGAATACCATGTGTTGCAGTATTTAGTCTTCATACTTAATGAACAGATTTACAAGAAGCCCATGCCAAAAGATTGCTCCTGACGTTACCCTCTGCTCAAGCATTCTGCCTTGGAAGTGGATATAAAACCGTACAGTAAACAAATGGTAACTTCCCAAGAACATGAATTCTCCTGCACTCAAATAGTTAGCTCTTCAGAAGATGAGGGGAGAAAATTGGATGGAAAATACAGCCTAAAATTCATAAAACTTTGATGGGAGACCATAATACCTCTCAAGAATAGCCTTTGATCTTGGCCAGACATGTGGGGAAGAGTGAGAGAGGAGTCGTATTTAAAGTTACCAGAAAAATGCATTGAGATAAAATGTAGTTTATTTTATTGTAAACAGTGAGACTGCGTGTTTATTATAATTGGAGAGAGACAAATGACTGATTATACATTTGCTGAGTTGTTCGATCTTTAGAAAGGCTGTTAACCCAGAGAGGCAATAACCATCCTCGTGGCACTTAAATCAAAACAAACGTGCTGAAAACACTCAGGAGGCCAGGCAGTATCTGAGAGAAAAGGGGGAATTAATGTTTGTCTGGATCATCCTTTCAACTGATGAACAGCATGTATGAAGGAACAGAACAAAGGGACAGAGGCACATATCCATACAAGCACATATCTGCACAATACCTTTGTGGGAAGCAGAGAGAGTTCAACAGTTCAGGTTATGTTATCCTTGACTGATTATGTAGGAAAGCACCTCAATTTCAGTTTAAACACACTTCAGTGGTTTGCTTTTAAGTATTGACTTTAATAGTTTTATAACTGCAATTTTCTCTTCAACAGGAAGCGTTGATGATGTGGGAAAGATGGCTGCCTGTGGAAATTCTTTTGTGGGGTGGGGGGAGTCAGGATGTAATGACTGGGGCAAGAACCATATGTTGGGGGTGAAACCTACTTCTGCATCTCTCAGGAGACACATTGCCACCAGACCCTGCTCAATTCCATCTTTGTTTTTGCCCCGCATTTCTACATGTCCCTGCATCTCCCCTACACACACAAACACCCCCATAACTATGTCAGCCATTCGCACACCCTTCCCTTTCTCCTATCGTCTCATACAAATAACACGTATGCTACCCAGCCACTTAACCATCCCTGCTCTTCACTTAATACCCAAGGTGATGGCAACTGAAGGGTCTACCCCAAATTCAATGGTGGCCTTCCTGAACATTCTTGAGAGATATTATGGTCTCCCATCAAAGTTTTATGGTACAGTGGCTCAGTGGTTAGCACTGCTGTCTCGCAGCACCAATGACCCAGGTTCGATTCCAGCCTCGGGTGACTGTCTGTGTGGAGTTTGCACATTCTCCCTTTGTCTGCGTGGCTTTCCTCCCACAGTCCAAAGATGTCCAGGTTAGGTGGATTGGCCTTGCTTAATTGCCCAATAGTGTTCAGGGATGTATAGGTTAGGTGCATTAATCACGGATGGGTTACTCTTCTGAGGCAGTAGTGGGTACTGGAGATTAGAATCAAGATTAGAATGGTGCTGGAAAAGTACAGCAGGTCAGGCAGCATCCGAAGAGCAGGAAAATCGATGTTTCGGGCAAAAGCTTTACTCCTCTGAGAGTCACTGTTGATTTGTTGGGCTGAAGGGCCTGTTTCCACACTGTAGGGATTCCATGATTCCATTCTATGATTGATTCTCTCAGACCTGAAATATACAAGATTCTTAACTTGTAGATACAGAGAGGTTGTTTCCCCTCATGAGAAGGTCCTGGACCAGTGGACATCATCTCAAAACAAGGTGGAGCCCACTTAAGACAGAGATGAGGAGGAATTTCTTCTCTCAAAGGGTAGTGAATCTGTGGAATTCTTCACTGCAGAGGGTTGATGAGGCTTGGGTCATCAAGTGTGATTAAGGCTAAGATGGTCAGATATTAAATCAGTACGGGAACCAAGGGTTATGGGGGGAAAGGCAGGAAAGTGGAGTTGGAGATCGGCCATGATATATTTGAATGGTGGGGCGGGCTGAATGGCCTACTTTTGCTCCTATGTCTGATGGCCCTGTGACAGCATCCCTTCACCCTCAGAACGTGGACTCTTTTCAAATCATGTAGCACCTCTATGACTCCCAGACAGAGAGAGTCAAGATAGACTGAATGGTCTACTACCTCTTCTTCCATGTGTTATGGTCTTAATCTCCATTGCTGAGATTAACTCTCAAATCCCCACTTGTTACAACATGGCCTTGGATTCCGCCATCTTGTCCCCTGCACCTCTAACACTCTTGTTTATGAACTTTAACAGATTGCTTCTCGCTCCAGCAACATTCTTTCTTCTTGCTAATACCGATTTACTTCCTTCCCATTCTCATTTTGTTTGCCACAGCCACATAAAGGTAAGCATCTAAGCTTCTTGATTACAGAGTGTTACTATTGCCATTGCCCTCCCAGTGGCCCATGTGAAGAGATTATTCAGGAGCAAATGAATTCATATCAGTTAACTGGAGCATAGTTATAAGTAGCACAGTCTGGCCATTTGCTCCATCAAGTCCGTGACAGCATTCAAGTATGATTTTAGCACCTCAGTGTCAGTTCTTCACTCCCATTTGCTTTATTTGTGTATTCAAAGTTACAGAAATTCTTTGTTGTGTTTGATGCATAAAACAATGTGCCCTGCTCTCTATGTTAGTGGAGGTGGCTTATAGGTGCGATACGTTCACGTTTGTCGGGCCAGTGTGGATTTTGAGTAGTTATTTGTCAGTGCAGGCTGGACGGTATGTTCTATGGTTCTGTTGTCACCTTCTAAAGTTGGCCTGAGAGCTACTAACATTCGGAAAATACCCTCCCCTGTTTGTGTATTCCAGGAATGGACTGATGCATTATTCAGCCTGGCAACTAACCTGTTAGCACAGAACAGATCAAGGGACACTCTGTTGCACAAAGTGTAAGTTTGATCACTGTCCTTTTTGTTCTATTGCTTATGTTTAACTGGTTTCAGTATTTCCTGAAACACTGACAACATCGCAACTGTAAACTTGCTGTAACTTTGTTCCGACAAGTGAATCAGTACCGTGGGATTCAGAACAATCATCTCATGGACTGAATTCAGTATTGTAGAATTTGCCCTTGTGTGACAGCAAGAAGTATGTTGAAGGCCTGTACACTTCTGCTTTTCATTGATTTCACGTTCGCCAATTTGCTGTCTTCCTTTCCTCAATTAGTGGCTGCTAGTTTTCTTTGACTGTGACGACAATTAGGCTTTACCATCAGTACAATGAGGCCTAACTTGAATTGAGTCAAATAAAAATCAAAAGAACCGCAGATGCTGTAAATCAGAAACAAAAACAGAAATTGCTGGAAAAGCTCAGCAGGTCTGGCAGCATCCGTGGAGAGAAATCAGAGTCAGTGTTTCATGTCCATTGAGTTGAATTAGCTTTATTGTCACATGCACTCAAATGAGTGCAGTGAAAAGTTTACAAGTTACCACTTACAGCACTGGAATATTTTGGGGGTCCGGCTAATTTGGATATTTGAAAGGCAAGGCATTTTCCCCGGGGTGGGGGAGTCCAAAACTAGAGGACGTAGGTTTAAGGTGAGAGGGGAAAGATTTAAAAGGGACGAGTGAGATGCCACCGGGTTCAGCTCCCAGACCCTAACTATTTACAGTCTCTATTCATTATTTCTATGTTGGTAAGGAATGATATTCAGTCCCTTGCGCAGGAAAACCTAGAATCAGGGGATGTAGGGTCAGTATGGATAGATCTGAGAAATTCTAAGGGTAGAGAGACCCTGATGGGAGTTATCTACAGGCCCCCAAGCAGTAGTCTAGATGTAGGGTGTAAGTTGAATAAGGAGCTGAAATTGACCTGTCACAAAGATGTTACTACAGTTGTTATGGGGGATTTCATCATGCGGGTAGACAGTGAGAATCAGGATGGTAATGGACCCCAAGAAAGGGAGTTTGTGGAGTGCCTCCGAGATGGATTCTTAGAACAGCTGGTGCTGGTGCCGACCAGGGAGAAGGCAATTCTGGATCTGGTGTTGTGCAACGAATCGGATTTGATCAGGGACCTCAAAGTGAAGGAGCCATTGGGAAGTAGTGACCATAATACAATAAGCTTCAATCTGCAATTTGAAAAGGAGAGGGTACAATCGGAAGTGACAATATTTCTGTTGAATAAAGGGAACTATGGAGCTATGAGGGAGGAGCTGGCCAAAGTTCAATGGTGCAATACCTTAGCAGTGTTGTAACAATGGCAGGTATTTCTGTGTATAATGCAGAAGATGCAGGATCAGTTCATTCCAAAAAGGAAGAAAGATCCTAAGAGGAGGCAGGGGTGGCCGTGGCTGATGAGGGAAGTTAAGAAACATATAAAGTTAAAAGAGAAAAAGTATAACATAGCAAAGATAAGTAGGAAAACGGAGGACTGGGAAGCTTTTAAAGGACAACAGAGGATTATTGAGAAGAAAATACCCAGTGAAAAAATGAGGTATGAAGGTAAACTGGCCAAAAATATAAAGGAGGATAGTAAAAGCTTTTTTAGGTATGTGAAAGGAAACAAAATGGTTAAGGCTAAAATTGGGCCCTTGAAGACAGAAACAGGGGAATATATTACGGGGAACAAAGAAATGGCAAAAGAGTTGAATTGGTACTTTAGATCTGTGTTCACTGGGGAAGACACAAGCAATCTCCCTGAGGTAATAGTGGCTGAAGGACCTGAACTGATGGGAATTTATATTTGCCAGGAATTGGTGTTGGAGAGACTGTTAGGTCTGAAGGCTGATAAGTCCTCGGGCCCTGATGGTCTCCATCCCAGGGTACTGAAGGAGGTGGTTCTAGAAATCGTAGATGCATTGGTGATCATTTTCCAATGTTCTATAGATTCAGGATCAGTTCCTGCGGATTGGAGGGTGGCTAATGTTGTCCCACTTTTTAAGAAAGGAGGGAGAGAGAAAGCAGGAAATTATAGACCAGTTAGTCTGACTTCAGTGGTGGAAAAGATTAGATTAGATTAGACTTACAGTGTGGAAACAGGCCCTTCGGCCCAACAAGTCCACACCGACCCGCCGAAGCGCAACCCACCCATACCCTTACCTAACACTACGGGCAATTTAGCATGGCCAATTCACCTGACCCGCACATCTTTGTGACTGTGGGAGGAAACCGGAGCAGCCGGAGGAAACCCACGCAGACACGGGGAGAAAGTGCAAACTCCACACAGTCAGTCGCCTGAGTCGGGAATTGAACCCGGGTCTCTGGTGCTGTGAGGCAGCAGTGCTAACCACTGTGCCACCGTGCCGCCCTAATTTGCTGGAGTCAATTGTAAAGGATGAAATTACGACACATCTGGATAGCAGATACAGGATAGGTCAGAGTCAGCATGGATTTATGAAGGGGAAATCATGCTTTAGGCACATGGGCCTAAACTGCTCAGTCCCTCTTCATGAGACAAATCCCTCAACTCTCGAAACAATCTAATGTATCTCCTCTGAATTGCCTCCAATGCCTCCTCAGGTAAGGGGACCAAAGTTATACACAATACTCCATGTGCAGTCTCACTAATGCAGTATACAGTTGAAGTAACACTTGCCTACTTTTACACACCATTCCTTTAGCAATAAGTATCAAAGTTCCATTTGCCTCGCATACTAACTTTCTGCTTTTCATGCACAAGAACACCCAGATCCCTCTGCACTGACGCACTCTGAAGTTTCTCTCCATTTAGATAATAAGTTGCCTTTCTATTCCTCTGACAAAAATAGACAACCCCACACCTATCCATGTTAACTTCATCTGCCAAACTTTGGCTCTTTCACCTAATGATCCATATCCATTTATAAATTTCTTATTTCTTTATTGCAACTTACTTTCCCACTTACTTTAGTGCCATCTGCAAATTTGGTGATAGCACATTCTTCCCCTGAATCCAGTCGAGATAACAATAGACAGTAGGTGCAGGAGTAGGCCATTCTGCCCTTCGAACCTGTACCACCATTCATTATGATCATGGCTGATCATCCTCAATCAGTATCCTGTTCCTGCCTTATCTCCATAACCCTTGATTCCACTATATTTAAGAGCTCTATCCAACTCTTTCTTGAAAGTGTCCAGAGACTTGGTCTCCATAGCCTTCTGTGGCAGAGCATTCCACATACCCACCACTCTCTGGGTGAAGAAGTTTCTCCTCAACTCTGTTCTCATTGGTCTATCCGTATTTTAAAACTGTGTCCTCTGGTTCAGGACTCACCCATCAGTGAAAACATGCTTCCTGCCTCCAAAGTGTCCAATCCTTTAATAATCTTATACGTCTCATTCAAATCCCCTCTCAGCCTTCTAAACTCAAGGATATACAAGCCCAGTCGCTCTAATCTTTCAACGTAAGATAGTCCCGCCATTCCAGGAATTGACCTCGTGAACCTATGCTGCATTCTCTCAATAGCCAGAATGTCTTTCCTCAAATTTGGAGACCAAAACTGCACAAAATATTCCAGGTGCGGTCTCACCAGGGCCCTGTACAGCTGCAGAAGAACCTCTTTGCTTCTATACTCAATCCCTCTTGTTATGAAGGCCAGCATGCTATTAGCTTTCTTCGCTGCCTGCTGTACCTGCATGCTTGCTTTCATTGACTGATGTACAAGAACACCTAGATCTCGTTGTACTGCCCCTTTATCTAACTTGACTCCATTTAGGTAGTAAGCTGCCTTCCTGTTCTTGCAACCAAAGTGAATAACCATACATTTATCCACATTAAACTGCATCTGCCATGCATCTGACCACTCACCTAACTTGTCCAGGTCACCCTGTAATCTCCTAACATCCTCATCACATTTCATCCTGCCACCCAGCTTAGTATCATCAGCAAATTTGCTAATGTTATTGCTAATACCATCCTCTATATCTTTAACATATATTGTAAAATTTCTGATGGCTCTGGATGAGAGTAGACAGGGCAGCCAGGAACAATGTCTGACTTTTCA